>NC_138842.1:8131022-8731022 GCF_965183815.1 Platalea leucorodia | reverse complement strand
CGAAAACATCTCCGTGTACGTTATCAACGTTCTTTCCAGCACAAATCCATGACATCGTCCCATACCAGCTACTATGAAGAAAATTCACTCTGCCCCAGCCAAAACCAGCACAAGTGACAAACCTTTGCTGGTTTGTGACTTGAACCAACAAAACAAAGTCCCTCTACTGGAAGGCTCCCTCTGAACGCTGGTTACCCGTGCTTCTGTTCGCTGAAACCAAACACAACGGAAACCTGAACAAAATGCCTCCTTGTCGCAGTTTTACTTCACATAAGGCAGCGCCTTTCCCCACTTCATTCCGCCGCTTGAAAGCGGTACGGGCAGCGAGCTTTGGCACCGCAGCTGGAAAACCTGCAGCAAGCCTGTTCCCTCACACGCGTCCGCAGGAGAAAAGCACCTGCGTGTGCCGTTACGCTTCCACTCGCTGGTGGAAGCCGCCGGCACCGTTTGACGTGCACAACAGGTCAGGAGGATGCAGCCTCAGCAGGGACGCACTCGAAAGCCAGTTGAAAGAGGCTGAGAAATGAACTACTGACTCAAAGAGTTACCCGGTCTCTTCCCTCGTTTCCTCCAAATGCGGTACAGTAAAATCTGTAGTTCAGCGCTTTGATGACAACACGGAAGCACGCAGTGAAACACACTGCTGCAAGAGTCTGTCCCGTGAGTTTTCCAGCTGAAGGAAGTGCAACATCGAAAAGCCCCCGGAGCAAACCGGTCAGCGCGCACTGCTGCCGCTTCTGAAACCGTCTTACCTAGCCATCGCCGCCATCGGGGAGATGAGTGACATCACCTTCCATCAAAAAGAGCTCCTCACAGGGAACCCCAAATTCCTCTCCGCCAAAAAGCCTCACAAAACCACTGCTCTGAGGGTTTCAAGTCCTGTATAACGCTGACCAAATCGCGGGAATGGGAAACTCACCAGGATGGTTAAAACATGTTCTTGTATTTTCACGCTTCTGACAAAGGAGGGCTGGAGTCTTCAGAAAGGAGAAAAAGCATGAAGGAGCCCTCCACGTCTCGGGCCGCAATCTGTATCATCTTCACCACGCGTCTCTCTTGTTTTACATCAATACCTACGAGCAGTTATCTCCCCATGCACGTGCAGTAATTGCGTTACCACTAACAGGCGGGGCCCTAAACCTCTACTTCACAGATTAAACACAGTGACCATTCAACGTAACGCTAGGAGAGGAAATTTTGAGGCAGACAGAATTTTAATGCCCGTGGAGGAGAGAAATTATCTGTACTTCCAGCTCAGGCGTGACTGTGGCGGCAGTATGGAAGCCACTCCTTCTTCCCAGCACATGGATCTAGTACCATTTCAAAACAAGCCAGCCATCGGTGAACATCTAAGACTCTAACGTTTACCTCGTAAAAAATTATGATCCATGTATAATTACAGCAGCGCTACCAGAGACACCCTCATCACTGCTACGTTCCATTTCAAACCTCAGGTTTCTGCCACTTCCAAGCTGATGCAGATTTACGGAGTAAACCGCCAACGTGCATCCAACATGCTCTCAACTCTCACACCCCAAAGCTTCGATTAAACTTCAGAGGCAAGGAGGGAGCTCCGAAGTTACAGGCGTAGCAGGTATTTAGCAATTATACGCAAGCTTCTCTTATACCAAATATCGACACAACAAATCAAGAAAACACAGCCAAATTTCCCCTGTTACTAAAAGCGTCATCTGCCTCAAGCAGAAATCCAGTACGAATGCCACCGTTTTCAACCAGTTATAGCTTTACTGTGCAAAAAGTCCCCCCGCAACTCTTGTGGTTCCAAAATCAAGTATCGTAACGTCGCTCCCTTAAAGCGAGCCGGTTTCAAGACAACTCAGTGAAACACCAAGCTGCAGCAGAAGTCAAGGATTCGTACAAAGTCACCAGAAACACGGGGAGTACGCAGTGCATCCCAGAATTCAGGTACCTTTTCGATAAGAAATACAATCTGCTACGTTCCACAAAACGGGCAAGGAGACACGGGAAAGATCGAGCATAATCCTTGCTCTGGACTTTTTTTTTACATCAAATTTTGATGGTAGCGCACAATTTCAACAGGTACTTACACAAGTAAACACTGGAATGCAGCATGCCACCAAGAGGTCAAAAAAATAAGCAGACGGAGCAGAAGTCATACATAAAAAGACAACACGGCTTCTTCCCCTGATCGCCACGGGCTCCTGAACTCAAAGCGACAACTCAGAGCTTATTCCCGACGCAGATCGCCAACTCAGCTGCAGATTGTAACTGGGGTGGTTCGGGCTGGCACCCTGAGCCTTTCGGAAGGGAAGGGTGCAGGCATCAGGCAGTTACTCGAAGGACATGGCGAGCCCTAGTAAGTAGGCGTCTTCTGGAAGCCCCCTTCTAGAAGAACATCTCCACCAAAAGCAGGTGCCACACAGGCGCCAGAACTTCACCGCTGCAGCACCAACACACAGTCGCCCTCTCCTCTAAAGAGACCACAGGCAGCACCCACGCCGATTTCCTAGATGTGCTAGAGCTCTTTTCACATCCCCCGCTCCCACCCCGCAGAGAACTCGTACCGCAGGAGAGAAGAGCTGGTCCCAGCGCCTCTGGTGACCGGCAGCGGCGGTGGGATCTTCGCTATGACTATAATGCGTGCAGAATAAGTCACCGGTCAGAAGAAATAGGCCCTTCAACACGATAATGCTTTGTTTCTTGAGCATCGCCCAAGGAAAGAAACCAACTCAGCGAGCCACCTAAATCTGAATACTTGAGAGTATCCGCTCTCCGAGCACGCCCGAGAACGCTAGCACACGTTGCAAATTCAGAGCGAGGAACAGCACCCTGGGTCTACCCCTTCCCTGCTCACGAGTGGTCAGGTGAATCTCAACCTACAGACACCAAGCCACAAAGAGCTTTTGTCCTTACTTTCCGCTGTATGTCATGTTATTAGACATAAGTTTTCAGTAGCTAAACGGAAAAGTGATGTCAGAAGTAAAATTTTTAAGATCCAAGAGACACCGTCTTCATCAGCTGCTAGCACCAAGAACGCAATCAAACTATTTCATTTGAAAGCAAAGGTGCCCTAAAGGCCAAACTCACAGAGACCTTTCAGAGACGTTTTAGAGATTTTTTGAGATGCAAAAACATACTTGAAGACAACTGGAATTAAAAAAAAAAAAAAAAAAAAAAAGTCCAACATCATCTTAGGGAAAAAAGAAACAAGAAAAGAAACAAAGCAACTCGCCTCCCCCCACATAAAAACCTCCCGAGTTGTTAACTCTGTGGTCAGGTTGGTTAGCCAGATTTCAGTCATTTCTGCCACTGAACTGGCGCTGGTGAGATATTAACTTCTTTCAAGTAGACCCGGTAAATTCCATTGAACCTGGTCTATTGCAAACAGAAAAATGTACAAGGATCCTACAGCACAGCCTTTAAGACACCGGTATTAAATACAAAGGGATGCCGGCGGGCAGTCCCAGTTAAAGGCCAAAGCGCTCTACTGGTGAGGTGACAAGCGCTTCCACGATCGGCTCCGCGCACGCAAACACGACCCCTTTCCTCCCCGCACCGCAGCCTGCTGGAGCTGGAACTCTGCAGCCCAGGAATTACTCTAGCTCAGCCGTGAGCGACTAGCTCCACTTCACGGCACCCAACGGAAGACACCAACGCCAAGCCGGAAAGACACACGAAAACTGTATTTTTACGTGTGTTTTAATAAACTCTGATATCGCCAACGATGGAAAAGCAAAGTGACTGCTCTTTAAACGGGCAAAATATAGACAAAGATACGCTCACCCACTCCGCAGTTGACAATCTGCCCGTAGAAGAAGAGACGGAACTGGCCTTTCGAAAAAAATAAATAAAGCATTCCCGCTACAAAGAACCTGGGGAATTTTCTTGCCGGCACAAGGACGCAGCTAACAAGTGATGCAAAACAAGGATTGGGGGAAAGGAAGGCTGCAGCTTGTAGTAAGTAACACACCCCCATCATGTCTTCCCTGTTCTGTCAATAGGTGGGTTGTTGTCAGACTCTTGCTCTGGCTGCCTTCGAAAGGCTTTAAAAAAAAAAAAAATGAAGGCAGGAAGAAGAGCAACTCAAAAAAAAAAGAAAAAAAAAGAAAGAAAAAAAAAAAGAAAAAGAGACAGCCAGCGCGCTGGGTGCCAGCGAACGGCGCTCGCCCCGGGCCCCGCTGCCCCGGGGTCTGGCTGGGCGTCCGGTGCGGCAGAGGGGAGGAGGGCCGGATCCCGCAGCATCCCCGCCTGGGCCCGGCGCCGGCCCCCCCGAGCCCCCTCTCCCGGAGGAGGACGCGTTACCCCGCAGAGCATCCTCCGCAACGGGGAGAAACGCCGGCCCGGCCCCGCGCCGACCCCCGCGGGGAGGGCAGCCGCCGCCGCCCCCCGGCCCCATCCTACCTCCCGGCGGCGGGGAGCGCGCTCCTCACCCCCGCCGCGGGCGCGGGAGCGGCGGGAGGAGGAGGATAATGGAGGCGGCGGCGGCGGGGAGGACGCACCGGCGGCGAGTCGCGTGCGCGGGGAGGGACGGCGCGGAGGCGGGGGGCGGCCGGCACCCCCCCGCCCGCCGGGCTCCCCGCCGCGCCCCCCCCGCCCCGCCGCGGCCCGGCGGCGGGGCGCGCCCTTTGTGCGGGGAGCGGCGGCGCGGGCCCCGCGGGCGCGGTAGGTGTGTCCGGGCGGCGCGGGCAGGGGGTGTGCGGGCAGGGGGTGTGCCGCCCGCCGGGGCGGAGCGGGGATGCTGCGGGCCGGGACCCGCGGGCCGCGCCGCGCCCGCCCGCCCGCCCTCCCCGCCGCCGCCGCCCGCCCCCCTCCCCCCCGCCCCGCCGCCCCTCCTTACCTCTCCGCTGCCCGCCTCGGCACCGCAGGCCGCGCGGAACCGCCGCAGGTTGATGCCGATGGCGGCCGAGACCTGGAGCGCCGCGTCGAAGCCGGGTCCCACCCCGGCCGCGGGGCCCCCGGAGCCGCCGGAGCCCGGCGCTGCCCCGCCTCCCCCGCTTCCCGCCGCCCCGCCGGAGCACGGGCCGCCGCGCTCCCCCTCGCCCGCCGCCGCCGGCGCCGCCGCCGGTTCGGCGGCTCGCAGGCTCCGCACGGCCGGCACCCGCAGCCGGGACCCCCCCAGCCCCCGGCGGCCCCAGCCGCCGCTGCCGGGCCGGGCAGGGAAGCGCCACCGACCGCTGTGCGCCATCTTTACTGTGAGGCGACGAGCCAGAGAGCGGGGCCGGGCCGCGCCCCGCGCCCTGGATATCGCTTCGCCGGCCCGCAGAGGTCCAGCATAACGGCGGGCGCTATGCAGGTTGCGGGGCCCCGCCATCCCGCCGCCCGGGCGCCTGGGTAAGCCATGCGCGACGGGTGCTAGCCCGGCATAACGCTGGGCGATATGCAGGGCCCCGGGCCCGAGCCCCAGCGCGGCCCGCCGCCCTGGATAGCGCAGCCTTCCGCCGCCGCCGTCCCTGATAACTCGCAGGGCCATGCAGGCGCGGGGCACCTCGCGAGCGGGCCCCAGAACCTGGCTGCCGCAGAACCCGGCCGCAAGCAACCCGCATAACCGCGACGGCGATGCCGAGCGAGCGCGGGAGCCGCCGGCGCCCGGGCCCGCGCATACGGCATAGGCGGCCCCGCCGGCCCCCTCCATAGCCCCAGGCCGTATGCGGGGCGCGGGGCGCCGCTCGGCGCGGCCCCGGGCCCGGCCTGGGGAGCGAGGCGCGGGCCGGCGCCCCGCATACCGGCGGCGCGCAGCCAGGGCGCGGGGCCGGCGGCGAGGCGGGAGGGCGGCGGGGCGGGCCCGGCCTGCGGGCACCGCCTGAGCGGGCGCCGCAGGGCCCGCCCGGGGGGAGAAAACGGGCCCCCAGCAGGCGCGAGGGGGAAGCGACGAGGTACCGTGAGCCGGGGGTGCCAGCCCTCCCCTCCACGCCCCCGTCCGCCTCCTACCTGCCGCCCCTCGCCCCGCGGGCCGGGGGGACCGGGGGCCGTACCGCCGGGTGCCATCTCCGCCACGAAGGTAATGGCGATGGCAGCAGGCCAGCAGCAGGTCCCCGGCGTCGCACCGCAGGCTCGCCTCCATCTTGTACAGCACAGCAGGAACAGGGTTAACGTCCAACAAGTGCCCGCTGCGTTCCCCGAGAAAAACACCACTGTCAGATGTAAACCCCTCTACCTGGGGAACGTAAAATACCTGTTTCCTTTAAAGCTCATCAGCCAAAGGGAGAGAGCGACTGAGGAGGAGAGAAAGGCTGTCTGCCCCTCACCGGAGCAGCCAAACGATATCCGTGATGCTACAGAGGACGGAAAAGCTTCTGGAGCCCATTGGGTTTGCAGCTGCCGCCTCTGCCGCTTCCACACTCGATGCGCTGCCGGGGCTCTGCTCTAGGAGCGGGGCTGGGGTGGCTTCTCACGAGGACTTCCAGGGAGGAAAATGAAAATTGGATGGTTTCTGTCTCTCTAGGGAGCGTGAAAGGGACTGGAGCGCTTCCAAGCTCTCCCATGCTTTGCTAGTTGAGTTTAATCCAATCCTCCAAACGAAGCGAGTTTGTCAGCCCCCGCGACCCAGCGCTGGTGCGCGAGCTGCAGCGCAGGGCCCGCGCGCGAGTGCCTGCGAGCGTCCGCCCTGGCGAGAGCGGTGCGCGCGGGCAGGAACAAGTCGCAGGGGGCAGGCCGGCCTTTGAGCGGGAGCAGGCAGACTTGCGTCCAGGGAGGTTCTTCTGGGGCCAGAAACCTTCTGCAAATCAAGACGACGCTTTAAATCCCGCGTGTGACCTCTCTGTCTGTCTCTCACTAAGCAGTACATGCGACAGCCCCCCACCCAGGGGCCCGATGGGTTCCCCTCGTGGGTATTTATCTGCTGGGCGATGGGTTTGTGAAGACAGGAGCGAAGAGCTCCTAGGGAGAGGCTGGTTTTGGGGCCGTCGTTCACCTTCCCCAGCGTGTGCACCCGCGAGAAAGCATCGCCTCCTCAGAGGGGAGTGAGAAAGCGCCAAGTCCTCAGCAGCAAAGGAAGCAACAGGAGCACCCGGCAAGTCCCGGGAATAAGAGAGGTTTTCCAGGACTGCTCCTGCTTGGCCGTGCCAGGCAGAAATCGTCATCTCCTGGACAGAGATGCTGGGAGAAGTGAATGCAGGACAGCGAGTCCGGGCAGGGGGCTGGAAGCCCAGGTCCCGTCCCTGCCCCTGTCGCAGACTCACCTGGGGAAGCTGGCGAGTTTTTAGCCTCGGTTTCCCCATCTATCGCGCGGAGGTGACCAGCGTCTGGTCTGAGGCTGTGACCTGCGACCCACAGCTGCTGGGTCAGGAACCCTTCTCTCTGACAAAAAAAGCTTTCCATCGATGCCACCATGTTCCGGTCGCCGAATATGAAGCGCGTGAGCTCACCTGTGCCATCCGTCGGGAGTCCAAGCGGCTTCGTGCCGGGATGAAGCGCTGAGGTCAGCTCTGTTGCAGGGAGAAGGGAAATCGCCGTGCTACTGGCACAACCGCCCCGGAGACACTGGGGTCACTCGGGGCGGCCAAGCTGGGGGCTGTGGGTTCACCGGGGAGCCGAACGCAGGGCCCAGAGGAGCAAAGGAGCAGCTGATAGGGCGACAGTAGCAACGAGAAGCAATACTGACTGGGAACCATCTTCTAAGACAATAAAAACAGTTAAGTCCTACCCTAACAGGACTGCCGGCTTCTGAGAACTCCTGCAAATTATTTTCTGAAAACACGTTAGAGTGCAGGTGATCTCACCAGGTTTTTGTATACACCTTTACAAAAGCTGGCTGAAAATGAGCAGGCTTGTGGATTTGCAGACAGCTTACACCTCCAGCCAGCGGCGAGCTAAGACACCATGCAGTAAAGCTCCGCTTTCCTCCAAAGGTAATAGTGCTACGTACCCTATGATATGAGCCACGGCAGATACCTTTTGATAGCGTAAATAAAGTACTGGCTTTTCTTTTTGGTTCCCGCTGGCTGACCTGAAATATGTTCGGAAACAAATGAAAGCATGTGCGCTCTCAGTTTGAAACCGGGGCTCTCGCGGCTTCCCTAACGCTGTAGCTGAGGCACAGCGGTTGTCCAAAGACCGAGCACGGGCGTGATAACGAACAGCGGCGTCACCAAGCCAGCTTTAGTGCCGTCTTAGGGGACCGGCCCTCTCCGAGGAGCTGACCGCCACCGCCACGACCGGGTCGGGGACAGGCTCGCACCCCAACCGCCACAAAAGACCACGACAGCTCAGCATCGGTTCCTGGCTTTATTATCACAGACCCCGTTACAGACTCGGGACCACGGCACCGGAGACGGCGTTACTGAGGCGAGTCTTCAGACGTTGTACCCGATCAGGCCACCCTTGCCTATGATCTCCCCGATGTAGAACCACATCAGCACCTCCGTGGCCACCAGACCGTTCCTCAGCGCTTCCTGAAAGAAAAGAAGCCACCGGTTAGATCGTTTGCTCCTGCGACAGCTTCCTTCCCCACTCCTGTAGTCGAGCTCCATGTAGGACAAGCAAAGCCGTCAACTCATTCACAAGGCAACCGTTTAAGTGAAAAAACAAGAGTGCAACAGAGCATTTATCGCATTCAGCCACCACCCGACAGACCCTGTCGTTAAGAGGGCTCTAAAACGTTTAGTCATTCCTGGTTTTTTACAGCCCTTTCAAAAGATCGTTTCTTAACCCGTGTACGTGGGAAGCGCTTTAATTTCAAGGCCGACCGATGACGCAGCCGTTCCCGGCGGCTGGGCTAAATCTCTCTCCCCTGGGACAGATAAGGACGGGGCCGCAGGAGCACGAGCGCAGCCTAGTCCGGGCGGGGAAGAGTTAAGGCAAAGCCAATACAAGAAAAGGCTTCCAACTCTGGCCCCTAAATTCCTTGGGCTTCAAAGCCAGGGTGCCAGTGGTTAAGCCAGGTCTTGAAAAACACCGCGCAGAACGCCTCTGGCTCGTACAATACTCTGATAGGGCCCGAAGAGGCTGCAGAATTCGCCTGTGCCTCAGCTTTATCCAGAAAAAACGGATACATTTTGGTAAACGTAACGTTTTGAAAGCCTGGCACCGAACACACCGCATCTCTGGAGCGCGAGGTGCAGCCCAGCTGGCGGAAGACCGGTCTCTCCCCGCCCCGCAGAGCCCCCGCTCCCCGCGGTACCTTGACGGTGAGCTGCGCCAGGCGGCCGTCCTGGAAGCTCCTGACCATGGCCTTCATGCTGTCGATGGCCCGGGGGATCTCGGCGGGGGTCGGCGGGGCCAGCTCCACCTTGGCGTAGTACCAGAACGTGGCCAAGCGGGGCTTCGAGTACGCCACTGCGGCTGCCGGGAGAGGGGGGGGGGAAAGGCGTTTTCCCAACGGCAGGTGCCCGCGGGGCCGCCCCGGGCCCGGCCCTCGGCCCTCACCCCCCGCGCCCGCCCCGCCCGCCCCTCCGGAGCCCCGCTCCCCGCCGCCGCTCACCGCTGAGGAGCTGCGGCCCGCGGGCGGCCAGGCGCTGCGCCAGCCTCTGCGCGGCCTGCGCCATGCTGCCGGCGGCCCGCTGAATGTCACCCCGCCGCCGCGAAGGGCCCCGCCGCCGCGGCTGCCCGCCCGCCGCCTGCCTCCGCCCGCCCGGCAGGCGCCTGCCGCGGGCAGCCCCCGGCGAGGACCCCGGGCCGCGCCGCCGCGGGTTCGAGTCCCGGGCGGTGCCGGTGCCGCTCCCGCCCACGGGGGACGGGCCCACTCGCGCCCGGCTCTAAGCCAAAACAAAGAGGCTTTCCTACCCCCAGCGCCTCCCTGCCGCCAGACCTCCACCGCCAGCTGTAACATCAGCTCTGTATTTAATTTCCATTAATTTCCAGCGCCCCTCCGTTCCCGAAGGCCGTTGGGAAAGGGAAGCCTGCTCCGCCACCGGCGCGCACGAGGAGCACGACCTCCAGCCCGCGCCCACCCCGGACCCCGGCAGCGGCTGCGGTGCAGAGGCATCGCTTTCACACGGAACGGGCGGTTACAGAGTTTAAACACAGCAACAGAACGGGGGGAGGGTTTTGGTGGTGCTGGAGAAGAACACGGCCAACACAAAGAACAAGTAATAGAGGGCCGGGGCGGCTGCCGTCGTCCCCCGAGGCAGAGGCTCACAGCTGTAGTGCGGTGAAAAGTCTTAGTATTAAAGAGTAAGTCTCAAAAGGAAAAGACAGAGCAAGGGAGGAAAGGGAAGGTCCTAGGAGAGGCTCTGGAGATGCACTAAATGCGGTCTTGATTAAGGTGGCGAGTTGCACAGACGCTCCAGCTGCTACCCCTGCAAGGCATTTATCTCGCCAGTGATTGTAGGTCTAGGGGCGAGATCCCGGGTTTCAGTTCAGCGTGTCCTCCAGCTCCTCCTTCTCCTTTTTCCTCTCCGCAAGCCACCGCTGGATCTTCTCTTTAAGCTCTGTGTTTGGTCTGATCTGGTCCATAGTGAGGGGGCTCCGATTGAACGGATCCGTCTGGTCACTGAAAGACAAAGCATTGAGGAGATTATTCAGACCGTTCCAGCGCTAGGAGAAAAAGAAAAAAAGGAAGGTAGGCCAGGAAGAGGGGCATGATCTTTCTGCTGTGAAGCGAAGCAGACACGCCGAGACTGGCCATCACTGGATAAGCGAAACAGATCCCCCAAAAGCATCAAATCACAAGGCCTGTGCTTCGTACCTGAGGAGGTGCCGGGCTATAGTTGACCGGTCCACGGTGACACGGGAGGAGGGCAGTATCACAGGGTCCGACATCAGAGTGCTCATGATCGGATCCAGGAATTCATCGCAGGCGTCGGCGTAGGTCTCCTCCTCCTGCTGCTGGCGGTCTGCAAGAGACTGGCGGGCATGCGCCGCTTTTAGAGACTCGGTCTCCCCGTTTTGTCCAAACCAGGTTTGCGCCTAACTCGTAGCTAAAGCATTTACAGGTCCGTGCTGGCAGGGAGCCCTCCCCGCTGCCCCACCTGAGCCTCAGAGGAAGCCCCACTCCCAGGAATCCAGCTCCACACAAAGATGCAGTGATACACGGATGGAAAATGATGCCAGGAACCCATTCCACCTTTTCTTTTTTGTGAGCTTAAAGCTTAAATTC
This sequence comes from Platalea leucorodia, assembly GCF_965183815.1. Lineage (NCBI taxonomy): Eukaryota > Metazoa > Chordata > Aves > Pelecaniformes > Threskiornithidae > Platalea > Platalea leucorodia. The sequence continues at coordinate 8,720,005 of NC_138842.1, read as the reverse complement.
ACTCCGGTTCTCACCTTGATCCTCTCAGCCAGGTTACTGAAAGACACTATCATGTTGCCGGGCTTGTTGATTTTCTTCAGAACCCGAACGGTCTGGGCAAAGAGTGTCGGTGAATAGGAGCGGCCGTCCTTGGGCACCGTGGCACAGAAGTTTTCTTCATCCCTGGACCACAGGTTGACAGAGAGCAAAGGTTTAAGAATCCACATTTATCGGAATGCAAAACCACAGTCCCCACAACAGCTGCATCACCATAGCAAAGGACTCAAAGCTAGGGAAAAGCTTGACCGTAACTGAGCATTTCTCCCAGGTCCTCTCCAGAGCAACCCAAGGTACGAATGTAACCGTGACGGTGCTTAACTTCCATCCCTGCTAGCTGGGTTGCAGCTGACTTCCCCAGGTAATTTAAATTAAAATTATGACAGAAGAGCACAGCACACTTCTGAAAGGCCCACTGAGGCCTGCGGTAAGCAGGCAGAGCGATTCTGTTAGCGCTGTTCCCAGAGAGGACGCTCCTGCCCTGCAACGCAGGGGGCCACAGGGCTCTGCTAGCCACGACGTCCCCGGGATGGCTGCAGGATGGCTCCCGCCACCCCACACGCCAGCTCTCCCTTGTCACCTACCCAAGGTTTAGGTAGATGGTACAGATGTCGGACACGAGCTGCTGCGGCTTGAAGTCAAACTCGCTGAAATCCTTGACTTTCAAAGCTCCCATTTTAGGCCCGACCAGGTGTTGCAGAAAGTAGTTGAGCATGGAGATGATGCGCTCAGCAAGGAAAGGATGCACGAACAGGGACTTAATTTCTGGAACGGAAACCAACAGTTCCCCAAGCTTCTCAGCAATCCCGTCCCGCTCCGACCACCCTGAAACCAAGCTCCCGCCCACCTGCTCCCAGGCGTCGCTCTCCCTACCCGAGGTCAGGAAGGCCAGAGTGCCAATGGTTTCGTTGGACATGATGTTGTGGAAGCGCGCCAGCTGACCGAACATCTGCAGGCTTGACTCCTTCTCGCGACGAGCCTCCTGGGACAGGCTGTCCCATTCGCCACGGTCCTTCTCGATCTGCTGAACTTTAATCTTACTGAGGTACTGCAAAGACACGGCAGGGAAGTGTACGGGAGAACAGGCAGGTAAACGAGCAAGGACAGCTAAGCCAGACCTGTTCTACGCTGCCCTGGGCTGACAGAGGCCAAGTCGGGACACGGAAGGTACAGCGGAGTGCTCGAAAAGGCCTCTCACAACCGCACGTTTCACAAAACACGGAACATTTTGTTAAGATGGCAAACCGTAGAAAGCCCTTGGATGTTCACAACCAGATGGGCAATATCCACATCACCCATTTTATCTGCTGGCCTGCCGACAATCCATCCTATGGCAGGTAAAAGCTCCCCCAAAAAGCCCCTCCTAACAGCCACAAGCAGCTGTGAACGGCGTGGAGAGACAGTCACCACGCAGCAGGGACATGAGTTCACCTGGCACTTGCCTTGTAAACCCAAAGCAGAACCGCCTGGAGACAAAAAGCCTTTGTTAGGAGAAAGCACCTGCGGAAAGGCCACGGGGATTTGATAATCAAAAACTGCAGAGGTTGTTTAAAGCCTGGCTATGTCCAGATTAGCAACAGGCAGATGTCCTCGCAACTCCCCAGCACACTTCATGATGGATCTGAAAAAAGCCCTTTTGCTCCTCTTTGTTCTGACCCGCCTCCCGAGACCAAAGGGAGGGAAGAGAGGGCCCCGCGTGCAGCGCCCCAGACCCCGCCGAACTTCTGCCTTCACCCCTTCTCCCAGGGCATTGGCCACAACAGCCTGGAATCGTTCCCTGCAAACATCTACTGCACAGATTCATCGGGCAGGACCAGAGCGAGCTGATACCGTTCTAGGGACAGAAGGTCAGTATCGCACCCAGCCATCTTCAGGGGAGAGCGAGCTGTTGGTTACGTGATGCCGACAGCATGTGCGCTCAGCCCTACCTGTATGGCTTCATCCAACAGGAAAATAGCGTCGTTCATGAGCAAATTAAGGAAGCGCAAGAAGAGAGGAGGGTTCATTGCCTCCAGGTTCTCTGAGGCGTAATCAGCCAGAGCCTGCAAGGAATGAGAGAACGGTGAACGCTGCGGCACCGTCGCAATGGCAGGACACAGATCCGTGCGCTCCGTACAGAGCTGCACTCGCTCCCTGACATATGTGCCTCTTGCCTCACCTTTATGCTCTGCCGGTACGAATCTGTGCCCCACATGTACCTCAGGATGGGATACATGGGACGGCGGTAGTTAAACTTCTGCTCGAACTGGTGCGGGTCACCTAGACACAAGCAAAAGTCAGAGCATTTCAAGTGGGCAGCGGGCACAGGCAGGGGCTGCTGATTCCTTCTCGCAGTTTGTTTGAAATAAACCCCTGCTGCCATACAGGTCAGTGAAATCTGTCACCGCTTTCAAAGCGGTACAACCGATCCCCTGTTAGAAGAGGACAGGTGAGGACCCGCTGTAAGCATTGCCAAGCTGAAAAGCTTGAGCTCCAGAGATTATCCTTCATAGATAGCTCCAGAGGTTATCCTTCCTAGATACGCAGTTCTGCACAAACCAGAAGTTTGGAAAGACCAGCTTTGCTGGAATGCCACCTGCCTAACAGCGTCAAAAGTGCAAATAGATTCGTTCGTTTTTACCGAGGTACTTTGAGCCCTGGAGGCACTCCCCCTGCAGACCTTACAGAAGGAAGACAACTCTTCTGCTTTCGTGCTTACCGGTAAACTCGATATCCACAAAGACTTTGATAAGCGCCTCGGCAAGATGGGCAGCGTTTCGGTAAGAGCAGAACACTCGCTTGCGATGAAACACGCTTGAGACGAGCGGGTTCTGGGCCTGATCTAAGTGAGGCATCACAGCTTCCAACACTTCTGCCAGCTTGGCTCGCAGATGAGGATTTTTCATCCTGCAAGAGAAAACAACAAAGCAAATCCCAGATGGCATGAGGGCCGGGGCACGGGGACCGAGCTGTTCAGGAAGCACTCCAGGAGCTGCGCCCATCCGTGCAGGAGCGTCCAGCGGTTGCAGACCATCTGTAAAACTAACACTGGCATCCAGCGGCTCCCTCTCGATCCCGGAGCCACGGGGTGAAGGCACGCACTCAGTGCCCACAGTTAAATCTCAGGCAGAGAGGCGAGAAGGTGTGGGAACAGCAAAGCTGTTGCTTCCCTCCCTCCCGGGCAGCGCACGCTGTTCGCAGCCCCTGCTTGCCTGCCAGCTGTAGCTCCCGAGCAAACGCGACTTGCCCTCCCAGCTGTTTGCTTCCTGCCCAGCAACTTGCTTCCTACTTATCCTGCAAGTCCAACGCGCTTTGCCCACTGAGCCTGCTGTCCAGTACATGACAGGTCGCTGGGCTGAGGGTACAACTCTCCTCTGCTGCACGCGTCGGGCAGAAGCCAGACCACCCGCCCAAGGTCACGCCGCAGGGTTCTGCCAGGAAGAACTACAGCCTCCATCTCCCGGGGCCAGCGGGGAGAGCGAAAGCTGCCTACCAAGTGAAATCCCCATCTGCTCCTGCCGCCGTCGTGAGCTCGCTGTATTTACACATGCCAGTATAAACAAACGAACAGCAGAAATGCAGCGTGCGTGGCGACGTCTTATCAGGAAGATCGATAAAACTACTCAATTTTGTTCAGCGCTCAGTTACCATAGTAGACTTCATAGAGAGACTCCAAACAGATCAATCCCAATAGCTTCCTTTAACAAGTACCAAAATGGCTCTAGCTGACGAGGCTCCTGCGTAATACAACCAAACAAGTATTTAGACGCCGAATCCTGTCTGTACCTCACGGGAAGCCTGTGCTTCACTGTGCCTCCTGCGGGCAGAATTTGGCTTTTCCAATGAGATCAACCCACTCACGGACGTCTAAACCAAACCTCAAAACACCTCTGACAATTACCACTTGCTTGTTCCCCTCTGGGTGCTCTGCAGATAAGCACCCAGGGCTCACACCTGGGGCTGTACATACCTCTCCACGTCACCCATGAAAACAGTAACAAAGTGAAGGACGTGCTCCAGAGAATCGGCGGAAGTCTCCAAGATGTCGTCAGCGAAACGCCGCAGGAAAATGAAGAAGTCGCCCAGATTATCGGCAAAGAATTCTGCGAACAGAGATCGCACCTGAGTTCCTCCTCGGGCAGCTCATTTTGCCCTTTTCTAGCCTCCCGCGCGCTCTCCCCTCATTGCCCTGATTCCGACTGCAGTTTCGGGAACTAACTAGGTGTATCCGCACACCGCAATCTGTTGCCTGACAAAATTTGTAAGACGCAGGGTTCACTTCACCTCTCTCAGAGGTCAGGTCACTTACTGGGTGAAACCCAGCAGCCGCCTGCTGATCGTACGCACTGTCACACAAAAAAACTCAAGGGAGGGGAATCTCTAGACAACAGAAACCACAGCGGGGATTTTGTGCATAGGGAGAACAGTAAATCAATACGGTATTTGGCAAATCTTTGCAACTTGGCCATGAGTGGGATCCTTAAAAGGCCAGCAGCATCAATACCCTAAGTATGCCCCCTCAAAGAGCCCCAAATTTTCAAATGACCCTCTTCAGAGAGAATATTCTATGCAAAGAAAGATGCATCGGTTGTAGCACTGCGTCCTACTCTGGACAGAGAAGCGCTTCCTTGGACAGCTCTGCCACTGCTCGTCTAGAAGGCACCAGGACTAGTCTGTAAGGTGAACACGGAGGTCCCAGCTGTCTCTGGAGCTTCTGAGCTCGCTGCTGACCTTTTTGAAATTGTGGCTGACCCTCCCTACACTTCCTTACGTGCTCTGGACCCCTTCTTTCCAAAGGCAGAATGTCCTCTAAGCACCTTGGTGAAGAGGAAACCCAGGTGCTATGAACATCTTATGGAATCGGGCCACATCCGTGTAACTACCCTAAACGCAGTATTACGCGAGTAGCTCTAGACTTGGACGGTTAATTGCGGTAGGCACACAGACAGACCGCCAGCAGGACAAGCGGCGTCACCTGGCACATAGGCCAATGCGCTGTTTTCCACCTCTGGCAGCGGGAAGGTCAGCTCTACGGGCTCCGTCCCGTGGTTTCCCACGGCCAGCTGCACCAGCAGAACCGCCATGGACACCTGCAGGTTCAGGCAGTTCTGCAGCATCTGCGGCTCCGTCATCGCTGTCTTGGTGGAGAGATAGATGGTCATCAGGCGCTCGAACTGCTCCCTGAGGCTGTCGGCAGCAGGGCTGGAGCTCTGCTGGGCTTCTCGCCATGCTACTTGCAGGCGGTGAAGGCTTTGGTTTATCTTTACCATCTGGTCGTGCAACCTACCCGGAAAACAAGGCAAGGAGGAGGTGAGACGGGACGTACGTACGTTCAGCACAGAGTGCCTAAGCAATACATAAACTAGCGCATGCTTTTATCCTGTTCAAACCATTTCCCGTGGATAATCTGTCTGGGGGGCCAGTGACAGGAAGCCTTTGGAGAAACACAAGCCAGGGCTTGGGAGGATACCAGACCTTACCGAGGAACCGCAGCCGTCTGCAGAGCGGCCTGGTACAGCGATGGCCGCTGCAAAGCCCTCTGTAGAGGTGTGGGCAACGAGCCAGTGCAGCTGCAAGCCCCCTTAGGGTACCAAGGTCAGGAATTCGGCAAGCCCGAGAGACACCTGCGAGGCGACACTTTCAGTTTCCCAGCAACAAGCCGCCTGCATAACTTTTTTGTCTATTTCTATATTTAGAGAATAAACCAGAAGGGGACGGTGCTTGGATCAGCGGTGACCTCACAGTATCCAGGCAACGATTTGCAGAGAGAAGCTGAGAAAAATAGCGTGTTCTGGTGTCCAGAAAATCCTTTCCTGGAAATGGACAGCTACCTTGCGTTTCTGCTTCACGTTAAATCCATTTATTGGGGAGGTTCAGAGACCTTGCAGCAGGCAGGTGCTCTGCTGCCAAGATGCTTTCTAGTAGAAAAGGGAGACGCCAGCGGCTCGCTCCCCCGAGGAGAGGGGGAAGACGCACGACCCACGGACGCCCAGCACTTGGCTGTTAGGTGTCTATAAATGATGCAGAGCCCCTAAGGCTGTTAGCGTTGACTGTGAGCACCAGTGGACAAAGTTTATTTCTAAAATCAGCCGGCCTGAGGCTCAAACATCAGTCAAAACGTGCAGCAAAAGGTACTCGGCAGCGCAACTGGCACGCTCTGTATTCCGAGTATTTACTAAAAATTTCCGTGGCCGTACCCAGGTGGAAAAACAGCGCTGGGGGCGATCTGAGCGCCATTACCTGTGAAATCCCAAGTGAAGGGTGTACTGCGTGAGGACCAGGTTTTCCGTCACCAGATTGTAGCTGTTTGCAAACTCCGGCTCTTGCTCACTCAGAGCAGGTATCAAGCACGTTTCTTTTTCCAAACCTGGAATGAAAAGCATCTCTGCGTCAAATCCTACTCGACAGTGTCAGGGAGGAGAGGGCTCAAGAGGGCCCCCGCTGAAGACGCAGAACGACTGCTGGTGATACTAGGCAGTGTTGTGTTTGTCTTCAGCTCTTCCCTTGCCCCTCTCAACGCATTTAGCTCTCCCTTTACCGGCACGCATTGAGAGGGCACTGCCGGGAGAGGCAAGGACCTGAGGAGATCCCCTTTCTCGTTCCCTCGCTCTCCCGAGGTTTGGGCGTACCTTTCATATGCACATTCTTACTCCTCCTCTCCTCTTCGTTCAGCTCCTTCAGGGCACAGTAAGTGGGGTTGAAGGTTAGCAGCCTCGGAGATTTTGGTTTGCAGAAGGGCTGGCACAGCTTCAGGAGGGCGGCTCCCAGGTTGAGGAAGAAGGCATCTGAGGCGTACATCTGGAAGAAGATCTCCGGCATCTGGTTAGCCCAAATTTTGGTGCGGCCCGCATTCGCATGGAGGCAGTTTCCCAGCCAGGAGAGAATCCTGTGCTTCGTCTCTGGAGACAACTGCAACAGGTTCTTCAGCATCTGGTAGATCTTCTCGTGGAACTGGGCCATAAACTGTTATGGGGAAGGGAATGCGGTCGAAGGTGTCATTGGCGGGATCGCTCTTTTGCCTCTCCCGTCATTAACGCTCTCAGAGCTCTCCTGGCTCTTGACCGCATCCTGCTTTTCAAGGGCAGGCCTTGGCAAGCAAATCACAGCCAGGCCGCCTCTGTTAATCACCTGTCAGACACACCCGTTACGAGTGGGTCAAACCCCGAGGCCGGCAGCAAAGAATAATTAGGGACAGCCTCAAAAGCATAGTTGAGAGCAAGTTGTTTCCATGGGGAGTAAACCCAAAACTTTTTACACATTTTTGGCAGCAATGATGGCTGTGAAAGAACACGTGACTGGAAAAGCCCCTCTCTGTGTCCACTTCTGCACCCGAGCTTACTCCTGTATTTATATCCTACATTTTAATGCTTCGCTCCTCCCCTACTGAAATGTTCTGAACACTGTTCCTCTGAGGAAGCCATTTACTGTCATAACAAGAGAGAACGTTGCCCGTCACTTTCTCTGCTGGGGAGCCAACCAGCGTTTTAATTACAGGACAGGTGCTGAAAACTATTTCCTGGTGATTGCAACACCTAAGGTAGATGATCTTCACGTAGCACCTCGAGCTACAGTGCTGCTATCTGTTCCACGAGTACCTCCCCACCCTCTTCCCAAAGCTCAGACAACTACTCTGATAAAATACGACTTGCTCCACACGAAGACTTGGGTTACAACCACCTGGGGAGGGCAGCGAAACCATTCACACATTACAGCTGGGGAATCCACAGCAGTTTTGTGACTTGCTTAGTCACAAGCCAGATATTACAGAGTCAGCGAGGGAACTAAAGCCCTGACATCACGTCTTTAACCCCCAAGCAACGAGAGGCCATTAAAACACACGGCAAGCAGTGCTGTCACGCCTCAGCCCACCTGATGGATGTTGGATTCCTGCACTTTGATCTCTTGCGGGCTGGATCGGGATGGATTCAGAAAATAGCCGTGGTTCTCCACTACGCCGGGGGTCTTTAACAAGCAGGAGATATTTAAAATGGCGCCCAGCAAAGTCTTCTGGTACATCTGTCCGTTGCTGGGATCCTTGGGCTGGATGTAGCCTGCAAAAACCTAGGGAACACAGCAGGACATGCTGGCGGTTACGTAAAATCCCAGTAAAAAATCCCACAAACCGACGTGTTTGGGACAGGCTATCAGGAAGGAGAGGGAGAAGAGTAAACACACAGGGCACTGTTACACTGTACTGTTGGTCTGACCTCGACAGATCCGCTCCTATAAATGTGCCCCTCCTGCAAGCAGGACCCGCGAGGAGCTCTCGATCGGGCCGAGGCACCCACCTTTGCTACGTCCTTCTGCTTCGTGAAGTAGAGGAGCACATCGAGGTACGTGTACAGCAGGATCTGGCAGAGGTCCAGGTCCTTGATCCTGCCCAACAGGATGTCAAACACGGGAACCATGACCTCCCCAAACGTCCGCACCTCCTCGTCCAGCGTTAAGGCTTCTATGACCTCCTCGAGAAACTCGGTCACGTCTTCAAAGTCTAGCGAGGGAAGCAAGGCTGTTACCACGATGCTCCAAGCGGCCGAACCTCACGTGTACACACGACCGAAACGCAGCCCTCCCTTTTGGCAATGAGGGGAGCCAAAGCTTCGCCTGAGTGACAATGCTCTTCCCACAAGCTTTAGCGAGAAGTGCAGCCTCGCAGCACTAAGCCAACGGCACAACCCAGCCAGACTTACGCGCCCCTCTCAGCGCCTCCAGCATCAGGTCCACCAGCTGCTCGTACACGTTCTGGTTGACGTAAATCTCCGGGGTGAGGAGGACAGTGCGAGTATTCGACACGGTCAGGTTCCGGCAGCGCACGGCGAAGGGTAGCAGGTTCTCCGGGACCTTGGTTATCTGCGCAAGGAGAACGAGACAGAGTTGGGAGCCTGGCATCCGCTTCTGGCCATTGAAATCTCAGCTCAGTCACCTCGGACCAGAAAGCTGGGTGACAAAGCCACCTTCTTCCTCAGAAGCCCCTGCCCACCTCTTCTCTTGCCCTCTGGAAACAGGCATAGAGGTAGCGCAGAATCTGTCTCTCCCCCGCATCCCGGTCGGCGGAGAGGTTCTGCGTGCTGGCGGAGGTCATGTAAATCAGGTGGTTTCCAGGCTCCGGCAGCAGCAAGCGGGTGAACAGGGCCTAGGCACCAGCAAAGACAGAGGGAAAGTGGAACGGCCCTGGCAGAGAGACAATCCCTCCAGAAAAAGCAGCCCTGTATCACCACAGGCTAAGTTATTTCTGTCTGGAAGAGCTCTCTCTACCCCTCATTAAGTAACAGAGCACTATAGCATAAGCACTACAGCATAAACCTCAGGCTTGCTCCTTGGCTAAACAATTTCCCCAGTCCCCTTTAAGAGCGATAGCAGCCCTAACAGGAGTTATCTTCACTGAAAAACCCTCCAGGAATGACGAAGCTGAGCGTGTGCGTGAACGCCGGTCACAAAGTTTTGCTCGGCAGCGCAAGAGACGGCACGCTGCCCCGCTGCCAGCAGCATTTGCCTCCGACAGCCGCGCCCAAGCCTTCCCTCGCGCCCCATCCCGGCTGAATTTCTTCCCCTCCCCATCCCCAGCCAATCTGCATGGCAGCAAACTCCTGCAGCCTGCAGGAGGAGGGAACAGAAGCAGCAAAATCTAAACCTTTCTCAGCCTTGTACCCCAAAAACCCTGTGGCCACTTCCAGCAAAGCCGCAACTGGCAGCTCCACGCTAGGCTGGCAAACAGCTACATTCAGGATGCAGCACATGTGCGTTGCGAGGAAATAAATAAATTCCATTCCCGTTGCCAAAGTAAGCGGAACGCCTGTGGCCCAAGGCAGGTGGCCCTACCTGCTCGACGTTGTCCATGTCCAGCCAGTCCTGGTCGTCCAGGTCCGTGGCCATTTCTTCCAGATAGACGCAGCGCGCTGGGATCCCGTTCCCGCTCTTCATGCTGGGGTCGCCTGGGAAAGGCACGGATCGACCTGTTTCACCCAAACTGACGGACAACGTGCCGGCAGGCAACGCAACCTGCAGGCAGGGCCCTGCCCGCGGCAAAGCCGCCTGCTGCGAGCTGCTGTGCTGAGGCAGGCGCCCTCTCCCAGCGCTCCCCTCCAATTTCAGACGGATCTGGTAAGCTCTGCGCAGCGCCACGGAGCCTCCCCAGCCACCCGCCCCCCCCGGCATAAGAAGGAGGCTTCCCCGGGTTCCTCACTGTTGTCGAGGGTGATGAGGAAGATCCTCTGGATCATGTGGTTGATGTTGAGCTGCTCGCACAGCTCCCGCTGCGAGCGGAAGGAGCGGCTGATCTCGGCCACCGAGTAGTCGCAGTCGTCCAGGCTCTCGGAGACGCTGTTGTCGGAGTCATCCTGGCTGACCGAAGTCTCCTCGCCTGCAAAACCGAGAGCTCCTCAGTGCCCGGCCGGGGGAAGCCGCCTCGCCGCCGCCGGAGGGGCCGGCGCCCGCCGCCCCACCTCTCAGCTGCCGCTGCTGCTGCTGCTGCTTTTGGACGGCGGCGAAGTGCTTGGCGTCGGCGATGGAGCCGAAGAGGGCGGCGAAGGGGTTGCTGGAGATGCTGTTGTTGTTCTCCTGGTCGGTCATCTCCCCTCAGGGCCGCGCCATGCGGGGGGGGGCTGCGGGGAGAGCCGCCGTCAGGGCCCGCACCCGCCCGGCAGCGCCGCCCGGGCCCCGAGCCGCTCCCCCGGGCCCCGAGCCGCTCCCCCGGGCGCGGCGGGCCCAGCCCGCTGGCTGCTGGCTTACCGGGCCCGGCGCCGGACAGCACTGCTCGTCACGGGGCGGGGGTCGCGCCGCAATAGACGTCACATCCGTGCGCCGGAAGTGGGGCGCCGGAGAGGCGGGAGCTTTTGAGGAACGGGGCGGCAGCGACCCCTGGCGGCACGGAGGAGCGAGTGCCCCGGCCCGCCCCACGGACACGGGTGGGGAGGCGGGCACCGCGTGTAACTCACTAACGGCGTACAGAGACAAGGAAATCACGGCGGGCCGAGCCCGGGGAAGTTGAATAAAGAAGGCGCCAAGGCCGCGCGCGGAAGGAAAGGGACGTCCGGGGCCGTGGGCCGCCAGGCGCCGCGGGCCCGGCCTCGGCGCGCCGGGAGTTGTAGTCCGGACTACGGCTCCCGGCGTGCCGCGGGGCACTACGGCAGCGCGCAGTGGCCAAGCTTCCTCGGCGGCCGGCAGCTGTCAGTCAGCGCGGCGGGGCGGGGCCGGCGGCGGCAGGGCCAATGAGGCTGAGCGGGGCGGGGCCGGCCGCTATAAAAGGCCCCGCTCGCCGGCGGGCTCCGGCCGCCGGAGCGGCCGCGGTGGGATGGGGCTGCGCTGGGTCCCGCTGCCCCGGGGGGCGAATCCGCGCTGTTTTGGGGCAAAGGAGCGGGGGGCAGGAGCGCTCCCCCGCCAGCCCGGGCTCCTGGCCCCCGCCGGCCCCAGCCCCTGCCCGCCCGGGCCCCCCCGTGCTGTGCAGCAGCGGCCCCCATCAAGCATCACACGCATCAGCAGTGTTGGTGGTGTTCGTTTGTCTGGTTCTTTTACTTAAGAGACTTTAATCACCCGTTGTTTTGATCTTGCGTTCCTCGTTACCAAAGAACAGCTTTGCAAAAATGACGCCACGCAGCTGCGGCCGAGGGCCGGGGTGGGAGGGCTCAGCCCCGCAGAGGGAGGGTGGGCTATGGCACTGTCGGCGCGGGACCCTCCGCCGGGCACCCACCGCGCGCGCCTGGGCACCCAGTCCCACAGCCCCCGGGGGCGGCTCAGGCGGTGGCCTCCCGCTCCAGCAGCTCATCCCGGCTGCCGGGGACGCTCAGCCCGGTGAGAGCATCCTCGCCGGGCCCGGTCCCCGGCGGGGCGCAGGGCTGCAGGAGGTGGTCCCAGTAGAGGCTGAGCGTGGAGTGCTCCTGCCGCTCCAGCTCCTTCAGCTCGTGCAGCTCCTTGGCGCTGGCCGCCGGGGTCTGCACCTCGAAGGTCATCTCGAAGCGGCTGTAGTCCACCCGGAAGGCGCCTTTCTCCAGGGACATGCAGGGCTCGAAGCGGTACCCCCAGAGGATCTCGTCCTCTGTGTACGAGGTGCGGGCTTGGCACGTCATTCCTGCGGCGAGACAAGGGCTGAGCCGCCGCTGCCGCCACGAACCCCCCCGCTGCCTAACGAGGGGCTTCCAGCCCCAGGTCACCCGTTGCCGGGGTGGAGCCAGTTTTGACCCCGGGCATCTCTTGCCAGGATGCCAGCCCCAAGCCCAGGCTCACCCGGCATCTCCGGGACCCCAGGGGGGCCGCCCGTCCCCACCCCGACCCCCGCGGACCACTCGCCTGTGGCTTCCACAATGCCCTCGAGGATGATGATGATTTCGAACTGCTCCCGGCGCAGTGACTCGGCCGACATGTCCCAGAAGGGACTGCGGCGGTTGATGACGTGGCAGATGATCTGGGGCTCCACCAGGAACAGGCGGTCCTCCCCCGTGTCGTAGCCCAGGTTCAGCTCCGACTGCTCCAGGGGGATGAACTCCCCCTCGGCCGTCTGCCGGGACTTGATCAGCTTGGCCCGGATCTTGGCGTCCACCATGTGGCTGTCCCGCAGGTCCCCCACGCGAAACATCAGGCAGAGCTTCTCGTCCCGGTGGGAGACGACGCAGTTCTTGCTGAAGATGAGGGTCTGGGCGCGCTTCTTGGGCCGGGAGATCTTGACGAACATGCAGCCCACCATCAGGGCGTCGATCATGGAGCCGACGATGGACTGCGCCATCAGCAGGATGACGCCCTCGGCGCAGTTGGCCGTCACCATCCGGGAGCCATAGCCGATGGTCCGCTGGCTCTCCACCGAGAAGAGCAAGGCGGAGACGAAGCCGTCCACGTTCTCGATGCACGCCCGCCACTCGGGGTCGCCCCGGTGCCTGACATCACCCCGCACCCAGGCGTCGAAGAAGTAGACGGTGCCGAAGACCACCCAGGTGACGATGTAGCACATCATGAAGACAAAGAGGAACCAGCGGTACTTGAGGTCCACGATGGTGGTGAAGATGTCTGAGAGGAACCGCTTCTTCTCCTGGATGTTGCCCAGGTTCACCTGGCACTTGCCCACCTTGGTCACGTAGCGCTGCCGCTGCCGCTTGCCAGCCTGGACCACCGGGCCGTCCTCCTCCAGCAGCTTGCGGCGCCGGCTCTGCAGCCCCTCCGGAGCGGGGATGGCAGCAGCGGCGGGGATGCTGCGGGCAGGGGTCTTGCCGTGTGCCGAGCTGGGGATGTTGGGCACGCTCAGCGCATGCAGTGGGTACCGGCGGGCGCCTGCCTCCCGCGGGGCAACTGACGGGCACCGGGAGAGATCGCCAGGATGGTGCTGGGCGGCCACGCTGCTGCGGCTCGGCGGCAGGGACAGCTCGCCGGGGAGGATGCCGCCGCGGCGGTGCAGGGATGGGTAGTTTGGCATCAGGGCGCTTCTCTTGGCGGCACCGGCACCAGCTTGCTGCCGGCTGTCCTCTGCCATAGCCCCAGGGGCGGCTGGGAGTTCGGGCTGCAGGGTGGAAAGGAGCCCACGGGTGAGAAATTGCCTCCAACAACCACGACCGCCCAGCAGCATCCCGTCTGAAGGATGCCCGAGAGCCCCGGCGCGAGCCATACCTTCTGGGGGAAGGTGCCATACCGGCTGGTGTCGGTGGGCGGCCGGGGCAGGTAAGCCAGCAAGTGCTTGGCGGTGGGGGTCTGTGCCGGGGGGATGGAGTTGCTGCGGCCGCGGGGCTCCTCGGGCGCCAGCTGGCCGCTGCTGATGCTGTTGCGGGCGCAGGGGAGCACCATGGCAGCGCTGGGGCGGGGGCTCAGCCCAGGGCTGGGCGGGGGGTCCTGCCACGGGGGACACAAAGTGGGGGGTTATTTTGGACGTGGAGGGCGGTGTGGGGCTCCGGCCCTTCTCCACATCCCCACGGGCCGGGGTCTGGCGGGGCTGCCCTTGCCTGGCAGCGCATGTGCCGGCCACGGAACCGTGCCGGGGCGGCTACGGGACGGCAGCAGATGGCTGAGCCTATTAGGGGCCATAATTGCATTGCAGAGGCCGGGGAAGGCGGCATCCATCTCCGGCAGGGAGCAGCCCCGGCAGCGGGCAAGCTCCGGGTGATCGCCCACGGCTGTGCTCCACGCTTGTCCTGGGACGTGGCCGTAATTGCCGGTTCTCTAACGAACTCTGAGCAGGCACAGGCAGCCCCCGGGGGCGGGAGGAAGGACAGCCCGTGATAGCGATGCAGACCCCATAGCTGGGCTCTGCGGACGGGCTGAGTCCAGCCCGCTCCCTGTGGAGATGCGGTGGGAGGCGACGTTCCTGGAAACACAACCGAGAGCAGTAACCCGTGGGGACAGGGATGGAGATAATGGGGACGGGGATGGGGATGGAGATGGGGAGCACGGGCGCTCTGCCTCCTCCGAGCATCCCCTGCCGCCGCAGAGCAGCAGCACCGGCGGTCCTTGGCGCGGCGATGGAGGACATCAGCCTCCGGACAGACCTCCCAGCCCCGCGCACACCCCCAGGCCAGGCGGGCACCCACCTCACGTGCAGGCGGAGCGGCTGCCAGGCTGGCAGGCGTCGTCCTCGGCTCCCAGCTCCCGCTCCACCCTGGCTGCTGCCAGGCATCTTCCCGCCGGCCGTGGATGGGAATTCTCCGCCGGGCTGTGCTGCACCGCTGCAGCCGGTGGGAGGGAAGGAAGGGGAGCTCGGCGGCGGCCGCCAATCCTGCTCCAGCGGCAGAAGATCACCGTTAATCTGTCTCAATGACAGGCACGGTTACCTCGAGATGATTTAATCGGAAGGAGCGGGTGCCCTGACCCCGAGGGAAGGAGCAGGAGGGGTTTCCCGGCAGGTTTCCCTGCTCTCGCCCTCGGGATGATGCTCTCAGTCCACCCTTGGTAATGGGACCGTCAGCAAGGGCTGGAAAGCGTCCCCCTCTCCTGCCCGGTCCCTGCTCCCTCGCCCCCGGCTGTGGCCTTTCGGGAGCCCCCTGCAAAGGTCCCCCACGGCTCACCGGGGCCAGACCCCCAGCGCCAGGAGGACTCAGTAATTTCCCAGCCTGGCCCCCAATACCCCCGTTGATAAGAAAGACGGCAGATGAAGGAGAGATTAGTCGCTAATCTCCCAGGGAAGATGAATCTGCAAGCTGGACCCTGCAGAGGGGACGCGTGCGGGGGCGGATGGGAGGCGAGCGCCAGCACAAAGTTGGGATTTTCCTGACGATGCGGCCCCTCCTTTTCCCCCATCTTTTTTTTGCAGCAGGACGTCTTCTCCCAGGCAGGAGCTTGCTCATGTAAAGCACCAGCAGCTGCGTCCCCTGACGCGGTGCTGGGCACAGGAGGGGGTGACAGGCGCCCACCTGTGAGCGGCGGGCAAAGGCGCACCCTCCCTTGGGCATCCCCGTCCTCGACACAGCTCTCGCAGGCCCCTTTGCATATTTATTTAATGACCAAAGGGGAGTCGATGTCTCAAACCCTCCCAAGAAGAGCCCGACGCTGGCTCTCGGCTGCCCGCATCCCGCCTTGGGGTCCCCTCCCTGTCCCACCGCGGCCGGAGCCGCTGCTGCTCAGAGGCGCTTTCCCTGCCAAGGCTCTCGCTTCGGGGTGGCTGAGGCTCGGAGGATTTGCATGCTTTGGCTTAACCCTCCCGGGCACGGTGAGGCCGCGGCGGGACCCTGGCTGGAGGCGGGGGGGCGGACGCACCCGGCTTCTCCAGCCGAGCCGGGCGTGCTTTTCTTTTAGCGTGGAAAAACCAACAACGGCTGGAAAATGACCGTGGCCACACCCCGGCGTTGGAGGAACAGGCTTGAATTCGCTCCCCCGGGTGCCAGATGCGGCCGGCGGCGGGGCGGACGCTGCTCCACAAGCGTTAATGCCGGTGGCGGCTGCTCAGGGCGGCTTATCTCAGCCCGGCGCGCAGGTTAGCGGGGCGGCGTTAGCATGGCCGGGAGCTGGCGGGCGAAGGCGCAGGCTGGGGGGATGCTGCTGGCCCTCCTCGGGTGGGTCTCCTCCTGCGTCACCACCTTTGTGCCACTCTGGAAGAGCCTGAGCCTGGACCTGAACGAGCTGGAGGTCTGGACCATGGGGCTCTGGCAGGTCTGCATTGCCCGGGAGGAGGGGGCGGTCGAATGCCGAGCCCACGGCTCCTTCCTGGCGCTGCCACCGGCACTGCGCGTCTCCCGCCTCCTGATGTGCCTCTCCAACGGGCTGGGGCTGCTGGGCTGCCTCCTCGCCGCCCCGGGGCTGGAGGGCTGGAGGGCCTGCGAGGGCAAACCCGGGCTAAAGCGGCGGCTCCTGCTCGCCGGGGGAGCGGCATTCGGCACGGCGGGGATGGCCACCCTGGCGCCGGTCTCCTGGGTCGCCTACAACACCGTCCTTGACTTCTGGGACGACACCGTCCCCGACATCGTCCCCCGCTGGGAATTCGGGGAGGCCACCTTCCTGGGGTGGTTCGCCGGAGCCTTCCTCGCCGCCGGCGGGCTGCTCCTCGCCTGCAGCGCCCGCTCTGCGACGACCGAAACGCCACCGGCCCCCGCCTGCCACCAGCCCCCCGCCGCATGGGGTCCGGCCGGGGGCCACGACCCGCACCCCAAAGCCGCAGACCTGGTCATCTAGGGACTCGGGGCACCGTGCCCCACGTGCCTCCTGGCTCCTCCCGGTGCAGGGACGGCTCTTGCATGTTTTACAGGATGATTTGCCAATTCCTAAAGCCACCTCGCAGATTTTTTTCCTTCCTACGTGCGTCTGCTTTGCTTTTTCTTTTTGAAGGAGTACCAGCTTTTCCTGCAGCACTCGCCAAGCGAGCGTGGGAAGGGACGGAGGCAGCGGCAGAGCAGCGGGCAGCACCTTGTACTCCTGGTGACATTTGTGGTAGGGTCGCTTAACGATGACGCTGCGCTCGCATCCCCTGCGAGCCCCCCGCAGCCGCGGCTGGTGCGGTTAACAGCTGCGCCCCCGCGTAGCAGCTCGTTCCTTGTGTCTCCGTATCGCTCTGGTGTATTCGCAATAAATTATCTCGGTCGTCGGCAGCGTGTTTCTGTGCTCCGAACATCAAGCTGCATCTTGCACGAGGCACGGCGTGAGCGGGGAGGAAGGGCGGGAGCTGCAAGGGGCAGCGATGCTGCTCCAGCGATGCTGCGGTCTGTCCAGAAAAGCTTGGGGGGGAAAGAGGGAAAGGTGGAAAACAAGGGGGAGAGGGAAAACGAGAGACGAGGTGGTACCGAAGACCGCTCCTGCTGCAAAGGCAGGACGCCAGCGGCCGCATCCCCTGCGGTGGCCTTAGCTTCTCGTGGCTGAGACGATAAAGCCGTAAGCGTGCCACAGACCGTCGTGTAGAAAGCTCCTCAGCTGCATCGTTCACCTGCGCACGAGAGGCAAGAGCGGGGTTTTGGGGGTCTCCTCAACCGTTTCTTCCACGTTTTCCCCATTCGGCTGTAAAAGCAAAGCCTGCTCGCAGGCCTCTGCGCGCCCCACGGCACGGAACGTCGCACTGGATTAACACCCCGAGTCCCGACGGAAGCCAGCCCGCTGCTACGGCACTGGTTAAAAACCGAGTTCACCGCTGGTTTAATCCCCGCAGGCTGAGAGCCGCGGGCGCGTGACCGAACTCGAGGAAGCCCCCAGCCGACGCCGGCATTCCTGCGGGAAGCAAAGTCCGCTTTCCCCCAAAAGTCCCCTTTCGAAACCTGCCCTTTGCTCAGCTGGAGAGGAGGAAGAGGAGCGGGAGGGCAGGGAGAGAGAGGAGAGCTTCGCCCCAGGTGTTTCTCGCGCCGCCGGGCTCGGGGCACGGCAGAGTTAAGAGGGGAGAGGCGGGTGCTGGGTCCTTCCTAAGGCAGGCGGAGGGAGGCAAAGGAGGAGGGCGCATTCTTGGCTGGCGAGCGTGCTTTCCACAGACCTGCACCCACTGTCAGCCGCCCTGGAGGGCTCCGGCCAGCCCAGAGAGCAGAGTCTGTTTGGGCTGGAACCTCTCGCCCAGGCCCTCGGGAAACGGGAGGACGAGACACAGAGCAAAGGTTTCCAGCTTCGGGACGCTCCTCCCTTCCAGCCCGACCCAAATATCCCCGCTTTCCAGGCACCGACCTGCGCTCGGAAGTCTGCTTTTGGTTTTCTAAAGCAGGCTTTGGCCATCGGCCGGGCGTTTCGCTTTCTGGCAGCAACACAAAGAACGGGGCAAAGCTACCGTCTCGTGACGGTCGGAATAACCGGATTCTCCTAATTTGAGAATCTCTCCCCAAACCACATCCTCCTCGCCTGCAAGTCGGAAGGACGCAACAGCATTGCAAAAGCCGTCTGGAAATCGCCAGGCGTCTGCTGGCCGGGAGGAGCGAGCGCGGTTCCCGAGCGCGTGGTGTCACGGCCCCGGGGTCTCCGCGCAGAAGTCCGGTGTGCTCCGTCACTGCGGTCGCAGCCCCCCGAGAAGGGGCGGGAGGGCTGTTCCTCCCGCTCTCCGTCACGACAACGGGGAGAAAAGCTGAAAAAGCGGCAGCCCCGGCTCTGCAGCATCCCAGCACCTGGCAGAGGCAGGGCTCGCTGCCTGGACACGGGCAGCTCGAGCCTCCAGATAACGGCGCTTCCGCTTTATCGTCAAATAACTGGGAGAATGCAGGGTTCTCCCACGGGAGCTGTTCGTTCCTAAATAACGGGGAAACGCACACCGACAGAGCGGCGGGACCGCGCTGGCAATTTCCACTCAAAGACAGCTCTGCTAATTACAACAAATTTTGTACTCGGAACAAGTCCATGCAACATCTGTCTAATTTGTCGGAAAAAGCCCTCCCCCGCCCGCGTCTCCCCCCTCTTCCTCCGCTGCCGACGAGAAATCTGCATTGTCAGAGCGGTGCCAGCAGCAGCAGGTAAAAGGGTGCCGTCGTAACGGAGGGTCATGTTAGCAGCTCAATATGTAATTAAATGTTTCAATTCCCCAATTAATAAGGAAACTCTCCATTTTGGCTACAGGAAGAGGGCGGTTTTTCCTCCTCTTCGCTAATTTAACGTGAATGCTTCTTTACCGCCGCTTGCTGGGGAACGGCAGACTCCCTCTTCCAACCCCGCCGCCTTCACGCAGAGCGGCTTGCAAGGGAAAGGGCTCCAGAAGAGTCCCCGCTCCGAAGACCAAGACTCAGCAGAAGCCTCCCAGCATCGACAACCACCACCGACGTTTCCTCAGGACTCCCGGCCTCGCCCCAGCACGCCTCTCTGCACGCCCGCTCCCAGCCTAGCGACGCTCAGAGTCGCCAAACTCACCGGGTTTTCTGCTGAAGCACCCGAAATTCCTGGCCCGGGAGCTCCCCGCTGCTCCGCCGTCTTCACGGCAGACCCACGACGAGCTCGCGAGCGCACGCCCGGGAGCCCCGTCCGGCTGCGGAGGTTTCTGCGTTGCTCTGCCCACAGATGATTTTTTTCCTCTGCTTCCCTTTCTTCACACCGAAGCCAGGAAGACCCTTAAGGCGTAACACCGGAGCGAAATAAAACCACGGAGGGAGCTTTTTCATTCTAACATAGAACAAATGCTTTTATTGCACTTTTAGAAAAAATCTGCATAGTCCTAACAAAGAGGATTCCCCCTCCGCTTACTCGGAACATTTTAAAACAACTGCCGCAGCTCAAACGCAAGGACAGGCTGCCCGCAAAAGGAAAGGCAAACGAGGCACAACGTTTACAGAAAGTCAGTGAAAAAAAACCCCACCACCAACAAAAAAGGAGCCGGTTCTAGCCCCCGCAGCTGCCATCCGCGCTGATCCGGCGCTGAAAATCCCCCAGAGGCGAGAGGGAAGTCTGCCACCCGATCCGAGAGGGGAAGACCCTTTGGCATGGCGTGACCTCCCTTAACCAGCGAGCCGTCGCTGGCGCACGAGGGTGCGGGAGACAATCTCTACAGCCCCGTCCCTTGTTGCTGCCGCTATTTGCTTGCGCCTTTCTCGGAGGAAGGCTGCTGCGCGTCTTCTTGTGCCGGTTAAAACACAAAAGGCAAACGCCCGCTTGGCTTGAGCGGAACAGGCAGCTGCCCGCACGACTGCCCACGCGACGGCGAGCGTGAGCCACCGTTCCTCTCTGCTTCCCCGTCACGCCCTCGGACTCCCGCGAGCAGGAGCTCGGCGAGACCTGAGCGTACGACCGCTGGTAGCGAATCATTCGGGAAGACGTACGCGCGCCTGACAGATCAAGCACAGCTCGTGGCCTGGCTCGCCAGAGGAGCCGGCCTCTTGCTCTGCTGCTGTCGCAGGCCCAGGGATTTGTGTCTAGAAAGCTGCCAAACCAGAAGAACCTCCCGAGACGGCCTGGGGACCCCACGGCAGCGGTGGGGTGCTGCCAGGGACCTGCCGCGTCACGCTAGTGCCGTGGTTCAGGTCCTTGGCGTTACCGCCGAAGGTTTTATCTCAAAAGTGCAATACTGCTTTTTATTCGTTCGTATTTACAAAGAACACGGCTCTGAATCCGAATCCCCCCTCCTCTCCCGTTCACACGTTGCCCAACGGGAGGACCCCGGGCGGGCAGGCGGTCTGCAGCGCGTGCACCGCGCCGCGGCGGGGAGTCCGCAGTCTACTTCACCGTCACGGTCGAGGCCTCGTGAATGGACTCCATCACGGCTGCAAACCGGCTGCAGAGGTCGTAGGGGGAGTTGGGCCGGATCTTCGGGGGCTCTTTCAGAACAATGACCTCGGTGGAGCAGTCGAGGAGCCGGGGGAGTAGCTCGCCCAGCTTCATCTGCAGCTTGGCTGTCAAGGGGGAGAGGAGGAAACAGTCAGCGGCACCGCAACAGCGAAAGACCAGACGGCAGAGGGCTCCAGGGCCGTGAGCTGCAAAGCTGCGCCGCCTTTTAGAGAACCAGCGCTGGCTGGCAAGTCAGAGGTAACTACATGTTGCAAGGTGACGCTCAAATACTGGCTTTGCATTCGAGTGAAGCAGAGCGCGCCTTCATAACTTGATGTTACGGCCTGTGGCGTCTCAGACCTCGGTGGGCATCGGCCACTCCTGGCGAAGGACTGTCGCCCAGGAGCCGGCCGCAGAAATGCCACCGGACCGCGCGTTAAAGGCCGGCACCTTCGGACAAAGACCAGCAGGCGGGAAGGGGCGACGCCTGAGCTAGCTCAGGTGACCCGGGAGGCGCGAGCACCCTGCTGCTGTTCCCTCAAGATCTTCCGTGTAAGTAACCGCCGTTGCGGCAAGCCCGTGAATGGGAAACTTGCCTATTAGCAGAAATCTATCCAACTTCTATTCTTTACAACGGTATTTTGAGAATAAACATCTGTGGTTTTGCCTTATTTTCCTATGGCAAGTTTGTCCTCTGCTAATGACAAAGCCCCTGTAATGACTCCAAACCTTCACACACAGATCAAGGGGGTCGAACCCAATTTCTCTTAACAAAAACGACCGCAGAGGAGTTGTGGGAGCCCAACTCCAGGCCGCAGAAGGAAATACAGAAGAAGAACGGCTATCCAGAACCAAAGGTCAGCCACAAAATGACAAACCTCTCTTCAAAATGCAAAGATCCCCTGAATCTGCTCCCCCATCCAGTCTTCAGCAACTCTGGCCATGTTTGTGGCCACTGATAAAACGCGTTCCTCCCTCCCGAAGAGGAGCACGCCCCTGCACCTAAGCCTGCCGGCCTTCTCCTGCCATCTACGGGGAGCCCTCCGCTCAGTAAGGCAAGCCAAAACCAAAGCGCGCCTAGATAACGCTAAGCCCCCGTTCTGAAATTAGCTTTGCACGTTTCAGGGAAGAGGAACCCTCCCTCCGCAGCTTTAGTGCAAAAGATGATCAAATTCTTCTGTAACGTAATTCAGCGGACGATTCAAATACGTTTCTCCTCTCGCAGTCAGAAACGCCCGAACGTGCTCCAGCGCAAAGGCCGGGAGTTTAAGGCAGTGTTTTAAACGGTCCTTTCATTCCTTTCCAGTTCAGCTCCAGACACTGCCCTGCCCACAAACAGCACGACAAGGTAGCCGTTCCCTACCGTCCATGTCTTCTCGTCCCAAATAGGAGCACCAGCGGTTTCTCATGACCTCGATGGCATCCAGGTCCTCTTTGGAGATCTCGAAGCTGTTCATGAGGTGCATGCAGGGGATGATCAGCTCGTTCAGGATGCTAATGCCCTCTGCCACACGAGCCTCTTCACAACTCACGAACAGAGAGGCTGCCACCTCGTTCAGCTTCTAGGGGAGGAGGGAGAACCAGGGGACAGACTGGTGAAAAGCAAGCGGGGACCTCAGGTAACCAGCGTGCGGTCAGGACAGGCAGGCAGCTCGGGCCCCTTCACCGATGGCCGTGCGGAGACGCACAGACCAACAGAACCAGGCGCCAGCTTCTGGTGGAGTAGCCACCTTTAATCGCAGGGACCACACCATAGAAAACAAACTGATAAATATATATATGTAGGTACCTATATGTAATTTACTATGTATACGTAAAGAGTACACATAGCTTATTTATAATTCTGGTTTTAAGAGGCCCAGATCCACATCCGCCTTCACCCAGCCTCCCCGAGAGCCCTGCTGCACATTCTTCATTGAATTATTATTTCCCAGATTTCCATACTACTGCTGGTACTGAGGAAGGGGCAGAAGCCACGGTAACAGGCACGAGAGAGACAGTTACGCTGGCCTTGGCAGCC
Organism: Platalea leucorodia; assembly: GCF_965183815.1. NCBI lineage: Eukaryota > Metazoa > Chordata > Aves > Pelecaniformes > Threskiornithidae > Platalea > Platalea leucorodia. Next base: position 8,697,420 of record NC_138842.1, on the reverse strand, counting down.
GTGGAGCGTAAACTGAAAAGAAACCTCATTTTTATGCTGTTTTTTTGCCCCCTGTGGAAGAGGACGTCATCTCTTGCTCAGAGAGAGAAAGCCATTAACATTAGAAATGAATACTGGAGGGGGGGGGAGGAAGCGAATGGACAGAAAACGATGCAACAACTGAGTTAACGACGCAAGCGCCGAGTTAAAACCCAAGAGCACGTTCGGCAGCGTCCGAACCCTCCCCGAAAACGCAGCACGCTAATTAAGCATGCTCCTAAAAGGGGCCACGGTACGGTCCGATTCCCTGGGCAGCGCCCACCGAGCAGCCGGTGGGTGAACCGCACCACGGGAGCCGACGTCACCCAGGCTGCTCCCTCCCCTCCTCTCTAAGAGCGAGCGCAGAGCTCCTCAATACGAACCAGGAGACACTTCCTTCTGTACAAGGCGATCAGCGACTCGTTCACTCCTCTGTTGGTTCCTTTCACCAGCAGCTTGGTGTTGCTTTGGTAGGCGTAGACCAGGTAGCTGAGCGACTCCTGGTACCTAGGAGAAGAGTGTCAGCTCTCCAGCCCGCAGGCTCTGCCAGGGTCACAACTGCAGAGCACTCGGCCTTGTTAGCTCAGGAAATATCTTCCATTTGGCCTGAATGGTAACTAGCGTCGGGCCCGACAGGAAAAACTTTGTTTCCTTGCCAAAGCATAAAGGAACAGCTGCCCCACGTCAAGTAATTAACGTTCCTTTTGGCCCAGCGTGCCAAATGAGCGTCTTAGGGAGAGCCCTTCAAAGCCGAGTTTCTGTACAACTTGGCCTGAGCGTGAAGGCCAGCATTGACCTTTTTTTGTATGGCTCTGGGAACTTTGCACTCTGGGAGAGCGCCCAAAGAAGCGCAGGAGGTAAAGTGTTCCGTTCCTTCACATATTTCCAGCTTATAAACCCCCTGGTGCGAAAACAGAGCAGCTGACAGAGATTAGGTCGTTCCAGGGAAGCTCTAAGGGGCTCTCGCCCAGCCTCTTGTCAATTTGCCCACCTGAATTTGGTGGCTCATCACTGCTAACCACCTCAGAATTCAATTCTGCTTCCATCCATGTATCATTTCTGAAAGCCGGTTTATTTTCCGGATTGGAAAAATCACTTTTCAAACTACAAACCTTTCATAAAATGGCACCGTCCTCCTCCATACTGCACTATTTATGTAAAATACGGGTTCTAAAACACTAGGGAGAAAGAAAGGCCCTTTTAAAATTCCTAAGAGTCTGGAGAACTCCAAAGCGTGCGTTTACACAAAGTATAATGTCCAATTCAAGACAGTTTAATTGTAACACAGGAGTCCAAAGGGAGGGGAAAAAAAAAAAAAAACCAGCGGTGGCAATCATTCCTGCAAACCCATCTCTGGAAATGAAAATACAAAGCTCTACTTCACAGAGGGAAAAATTCGGGCAACTCCGAGAAACAATAACCGTACCTCGTCACAATATTTAAACTGTTAACCGAGGTTGGCTGTGGATTCAAGAAACGGCTATTAGCAAGCCAAAACGAAAGCCCATCGGCCTCAAAGGCAAGACCGAACGCAAACTGGCCGTCACGGGTCAAAAAAGAAGTTGTTCTGTCCAAGTGGCCTCTATTTCTAGGCTATAGTTTACCTTCCTCCAACACACAACGAAAAGCAACTTACTTTCTATTCTGGTACAGCTCCAAGCCTGTCAGCAGGTAAACTGACACCTTGCGAAAAAGGCTGTAGTCTTCGTGCCATCTCTGTTGAGGAGCAGCAAGAAAGCAAAGCGTCAGCGTCACCCGTAACGCGCACAGGCGCCTTTTACACTCCTTCGCAACTCAAAAGCCCGTCAGATTTTACCCGGTGAAGGCTTTAAAGGCCTCTCACAAGCGACACACAAACAATCAAATGCACAGACATTCCTCAAAGCTCAGGAGATTTCCAGCGTGTTCTTCCTCCCTTTCAGCACCCTTCTGCAGGCACACGCTTCGGACAGCAAGGAAGCTGCCGATAGGCGCGCCAGCCGCTGCTGCATTCGCTGGCGCTGCTCCGCGCCGCATTCCCCGCTTCCCGCGCGCTGCTTTGGACCGCGCCGGTTCCGACAGCGTGAAGGATCAAAGGCGGTGTGCGGGTCCCTTACCTTGTACTCCTCCATATCGACATCGTCAGGACCGATTTCTCTCAGCTTTGCTCGTGCTACCTTCATAATGCTGATTGACCTGCTCCATGGAAGCAGAGAGGGAGAAAATCAGAACAACGGCCCCGGCTGCTTCCAGATGAGACAAGCCTCACCTCGGAATCCGCGGCACGAACCTTTCATCGTAGCTGAGGTTTTTGTCCGCAAACTGCTCAAGAAGGGTCCGTTCCACCACCTGCTGGGGAGCGTTGTTTTGCAGGAAGTAGACGAGCACGTGCTGCAACCGGGCGTCGCTCTGAGGGGTCGGGGTCTCCTTGGCAAGCAGGTAGAGCCGGGAGTACTCCTCGTGGAACGCCTGCCAACGAAACGCACGTACTAACGCGTCCGCTCTTCTGCCCGTGGGAATGCCACCGCGGCCGATACGAAGCTTAAACCTGCCCTCGAACGATGGGATTCCCGTGGGCGATACCTAGCCTCCGCTGCTTGGTTATATTCTAGTGGCGGATGGGAGCCTAGGAACACCTGGAACCATAAACAAGAGGCACCCGCACCAAGGCAAACCACAGGCACGAAGCGTGCGCTTTCCAAAAGCGCCAAGGTGTCTACGTGGCTTTCAGAGAGGGGGGCACACAGCTGCCTTAGACAGTGCTGGTAATCCTCTTGCAAGCGCTGAGGTTGCAAACATCGATCGCAATACGCTTATATCTGTCACGAGTGCAAGACTATCTTGTGATTTATATTCCTGTAGATTAATAGCACGGGAGATTTCTGCCATGCGGCATTTTCAGTTAAATCTACCTGCCTGTAAAATCTAACACCAGCTTCAATATTCAGCAGGGCTCATTCTTTCAGATCCCTCTGCTCAACACCTACGTTTCTTGAGGACACATTTTACAAGAGAGGTCACAGTAAGGGTGCATGTTCAGGACCAGAAAAAAAATTGACAAGCGCTGGTTTGTTTTCTGACGACCACGCTGAGGACCTAGACAACAGATTCTGCAAGGCAGGCAAAGAAAGTCTACTTTTTATAATCCAGATCAAGAGAATTACCAATGCTAAAAGGATAAGCAGAATAAATAGTGGAAGGTAAAAAAAAGGTGGTTGTTTCTCCTGGGAGGAGGGAGCTCTCACAAGCTCTGAAAATTGTTTAGAACTGAAGGATGCGTTGCCACAATAAGAGAGCAGAAACAGAAATGCAGGACAGAAAGGCCACTAACTAAAAGAAAAACTGCACAAATTGTTCCCTTCACGTTCTTGATATGTCAATATAGCATAGATTCTTCATTCCGCGAAAACAGATATCCGTACTATTGGATTTAGCAAACAAATAAGATACCTTAACAAGCCCTGCTTCAGACCCGTCTCGATCAAAGGTCTGGCGGGCTTTTGCAATAGCCAGGATGACACCTTGCATGGCTGGACTCAGCATCACCTACCACGAAAGCAGGAAGAGAAACAAGAACAAGGACAACGGTGACAGACAGGGAAAGAAGAGAAGGCACGGTGAAGAAAGGAATAAATTTTCAAAAGATAAGGCTTACAGGAAATCGTATGAATGCAGGTGGAATAAGCCACCGCCGTGATTTCCTTGTGTACCGCTTACTCCATCTACCACATGCACTTCTCATGCAGGGCTTTTTTTAAGCACCGAAAGCTCTAAAGGCTGGTCGCTCCAAGCCCTGAATTTGTAGATCTGACAAGCGAGAACGTAAAGCACACCAGCCGTATCCCCTCCGTGCCCCCTCCGAACTTCTTAAGCCACACACACACGAGAGCGGTGCCTCACAGCAGAGCATTTCATTGTGCCAGCTTCACGCAAGCGTATATTAAACATACTCAAGGAGCAACGGTCTCGGTATTTATGTGAAATCCGATGGCGCTTGCGAAAAAGACTGAACTTCCAAAACACTGCTCGCGCATGTATGAGTGCGGTTAAACGGTCAGATTCAAAAAATCAGTAGCTAGGGTGCCATAAGTTATGTTATTAGCGGTTAACGGTCTCTGAGAGAGGGGACGAAACCGTAACTGAAGACAGTAAAGAGGCTTGTAAATACATTGATACCACTAGGATCAATTTTGATCTAGTTGTGCCAGAAAGAAGACTTAACGGAACTGTGTGCAGATCTAACGATCAAATGCTTTTACAAAGCTGCTTGTCTGATGGCTTTTAGAAATGAAATTACTGAACAATTTAGTCTGGCCTTCTTCATTTCCACAGTGGGAAACGTGGTTTCCATGCCAGACTGCTATCGTACCCCGTCTTAGGAAAGCTCAAAGCCAGCTAACTGCAAAGTTCCAGGTTAATGACCGGCAGTAATCAACCCCTGCACTGGGATCTGTACCTCCTCATTATATCCGTCTGCATCGGATCTAACGGGAATCTTCCCCACACTGGGGATTTCCACTTCAGAGACCTGTGAGCTAGTTTGGGCAGCGGACTCTGTTTCCTTAGCGTCCCGTGGTGGCTCTGCCTGAACTGTAAATGCTGTTTCTCCCGGTTGGGCCTTCGCTGGCTCTACCTCCTTGGGCTGTGGCCAAGAAGAAAAACAAGAAAAAGAGTAAGAAAACCCAAAGCAAAATACAGGAAAGCAAAAGGGGACCGAGGTAAAGGTGGCACAGCTACAGAATCACACAGAAGTGGAAAGAGCAAAGGTCTCTCAAGAAGGATAATACAAAGACAAGAACGGCTTGCTCCCTGGGCCAGGGCTCAGCTCCTACCTCGTAGAGAGCTGCCTCGACACCGTTCTTTTCATAGGCGTCGGCAGTGTTTGCAATGGCCTTGGCGGTCTGCTCCTTGGCGATCATGGCGTGTTCGGAGGACAGAGAGCGCACGCTCTGCTCGCAGACCGAAGACTGATCTGTCAGGACAGAGGTGTGGTATTAGTGAGCACGAACTGCAAGACTTCTCTCTTGTTTTAAAATGTTTTGTAGCTTGTCTGTGCGGGATTAAACAGCTGCTGCATTCACCCCGGCGGTGAAGGCATTTCACCGTGAGCTTGTGCATACCCCTTTTCAGCGGGTATGGCACACACCATCAGGGATCGCCGAGCAACGCTTTCCCGCTCCAGGGAACAGCACTTGAACATTTTCTACTCGATATTTATTTAAAAAACAAAAAAAAAAGCCTGGAAGCAAAATGAGATTAGCCCATTATGATTAAATCAATGGGAACAGCCTTTCTGGTGACAAGCCTGGAAGGCTTTTGCATGTGCAAAACCAGCAGAATTTCGTGTTGCCAGGACAGAGCCTCCACCAGCTGCCTTTGCTACTTCATCAACAGTCTCTCCTAGATATCTAGAAATTCATGCAAGGCTCCAACACGGTGGTATTTTTGACCAGCTGGTCGTTACCGGTTCCAACACGGTTTGCAGATTCAGACGTGGTATTACCTGGTCCTGATTCAGAAGAGAGGTCCTGCGATTCAGAAGCAGGTGAAGGCTCCATCTGAGGAATCTTGCAAGATTGCTCCTCCTCCCACTCCTCTGCCTCCTGCTCAAGTCGCCAGTTGTCCTCCTGGATGTAGTGTCTCAGCTCTGGGGGCAAGGCTTCGACTTCCTTCTGAAACTGTCCGACCTCTGAGCCGTCATCCTCGTCTGGAAGAAACGCAGGACTGGCATGTAACAAAACACATGGTAGCAGGACAGTAGAGACTAAACAAATACGCAGTATTACGGAAAGCCATGATCAAATTGGCTGAGGGATAAATGGGAAAAAAAACCCCAACTTTCTACTAGCTTTGTGATTTAAGATGATTCATAAGCAAAAGTGCCAAAAAAAAAAAAAAAAAAAAAGACAAATCTAGAGAGTTATCTGAAACAAAACCCGGTTTGGTTCTACCACTGGATGGCATTTATCACAGAGAAATTCCAGAAACGGCGCCTGCTGATGCAGTAGGTCAGAAATACATCCTTATTCAAGGGCTACTGTTATACAGAGAATGGTATTTACACTGCTGATAGCTGCAAAATTCACAATTCAGCTGGAGACATCGTATCTACAACACTACATAGCATATAAAGGTAGGGAACCGCACGGATTCCGTAGCACGAGTGTCATGCTGGTATTTCTCAGCACTTTTTGAGATCTATTTCAGTATTTGGTTTTAAAAGCACAAAACCCAAGTAGTATCAGCTTTAGACAAGTCTTAAAATGTATCAAAACCAAACAGCAATTCTCTACACCAGATATTTCTTACGCACCCATTGTAAAAGCAAAACGTCTTTAAAAACCAACAAAAATCGCGTTAAATGGGGGAGGGGGGAGGGAATCATGGGTTCATTTCAGAAACGGAACTGTCATAGGAAGGCAGACAAAGAACGACCTCCAGATCCTCATCAGCCATATTTAGCAATGAACAGAATGACAGTTCTCCATTGTTTCCTTCTACTTATTACATCAAAATGAACCACGCGTGAAATTATTAGGTTCTTCTACAGCTGTTTGCCATGTATAGTGCCACGTGCACGATAATTTCTCCACGTAACTATTTATACATTGGCACTGCAAACATACTTGCGAGTCTAAGCCGCTGTTACCAATAACGCATGCACTAGGAAAGGCTGCATAAAACAAGAGCCCCGCTTCGGTTCAATATAACGGTATCACTAAAAAGCAAGCCAGCAAGTCAGAAAGCGTGATAAAACCGGGAGAAATAAAGTAGGTGTTTCACATGCCCCTACAAAAGAAACACTGTCCTATAAGCTATGTAAAGGGTCCAAGCGAAAAACACCAGCAGCAGATGCACGTTGGAAGTGGCAAATGGGGAGCTTGAATATTTACACACGTTAGTAATACACCAAGTACCCTACCTAATCTCACTAGTACCGTTCTTTCTGCAGTTTTCAACCCTATCAGGGATTTCGAAACGAATCGAGTACGGGGCAAATTACTTTGCTTCTATCTGGGGCAAAGATTTTTGTGTTGCCCAAAGACAACTGTGCCAAAGAGAAGCTGAGGAACGTAACGATCACGCAGGCTAGAGAGACAAGATAATACACAAATGTCTAATTAACCAGCGGTTTTGGCTCCAGTACCTGCAACAAAGCGGGACACCTTATCGCTTATGTACATCAGGCAGTAGGCACTGGCATTCTTCAAGCCTCCGAACGAATCTCTCTCCAATTCTTCCCACGATGATTCTGTCACTGAGATGTCGTTGTATTTGAGCCAGCTTTTTCGAGGCTGGTCGTATATGTAGGCCCAGTAGTGACCAGCATTTGCTTGCCCTTCATGTACCAAGACAGCGTGCAACCGGTAGGGAACCTGCAAGTTCACATGGACGTAGTTTTCAGACGTACTTTTAGTAAATAAATTTACTAAAGTCTGACCTCCGTACAAAAACTGCAAATGCATTCATAGCTGCAGCCTGGTACAAGACTCTTGATTCAGATGGTAAATTTCCGAAGTGAGAACTGACCTCTAAGGGAAAAAGCAACAAGATTTTCATAAGGAATCCTTTCTCTGCTTCGTCGTAATATTGGGATTTTTAAAAACACAGTAAAGTGGACAACTTAAACTGACAGCTACTAGCAAAAAACAGTGTCGGCAACATCACTTTAATATTTACCTAACGAAGCTGCACTTCTTACCTGCTGGAGGAGAGGGTCACAGTACATTTGTTCAATGGACAGGCTGATTCTGGTAATAGACTCCTTCAGATCTGCCAAGAACATTACGAATGAGGGAAACACATAAAAATTAAGGAGTACTCATCAGGCTATTCTGGCCGCTTTCCCTTCAAAAAGTTTGAAGCCATGCAGTAACTGTCAATTACACTTAACACCAGGGCTGAAGGCTGCACGAGATCAGCTGTGGATCAGGATGTATCCAGCTGAAGCAGCAGAGGGGAAATCAGGCTGGTATTCAACAGAAAAACCACAACAAATACATTTGGGGCCAACCTTGCACGTCTTGTTCGATCTCGTTCCTCCATCGCTGCAGACATGTCCGAACAAGGGTCAGCTCTTCCTCGGAAACCACGTGGGGAGCTGGACCTTCAGACATTTCTGCTGGCGAACCAGAAGGCTGGAGCGGCGTGCTCGATTTTTGCTGCGGCGAGGGGTTTGCCAAAAAGCAAGCTGCATCTTCAGTCCCAGTATCCTTCCTTTCTAGTATGCTGTGAAGCAAAATCCAAGAGCAGTGGACAGGTGTTTCAATCTTTCTCTTGTTTTTTCTCTTTTTGGAAAACAGCATGAAATAGACCAAACAAAAATCGCTCCAGAGCCACAGCAGGATCTCCCTTCCGGGATGGCACAAAATGTAAACAGGACAAGTACATTGAGATGTACTTCTCCCATAACAGACCCAATGAAAGTATCGGCCAAATAAAAGCTAAAATTCTTACAGACCTCTGTAAGCACAGCGCCACAATATGCTATTCTAAAAATTCCTTCCCTTACTACTAAGAAACTCATGTATTTACTCAGCTTAACTTAGAGTGTAAACCAACCATGCTGGCCAGGTTTGTAATAATCCAATATTGCAGTAATTTACTGGTTGATGAAGCAAAAAAATTAGTAGCCTAACATAATTTAACTCAGAATTGCTGCTTAGACAAGGAATATGGTGATGCTTTTGGAAAAGGAAAAAGACCAGACTAGATGCAGTGTTATATTTACACAAACAGAACCAAATTACGAGCAAAGTAGTGAATGACTACTTGCACAGGCATTCATACATTACAGCATCATGCTCGCAAGTGCTCAGATAAATAATCCACTTTTAGAATCGTAGAATCGTTAAGGTTGGAAAAGACCCTTAAAATCATCGAGTCCAACCGTTAACCCAGCACTGCCAAGCCCACCACTAAACCATGTCCCCAAGCACCACATCTCCCCGACTTTTAAATACCGCCAGGGATGGGGACTCAGCCCCTGCCCTGGGCAGCCTGGGCCAGGGCCTGACAGCCCTTTCGGTGAAGAAGTTTTTCATAATATCCAACCTAAACCTGCCCTGGCGCAACTCGAGGCTGTTTCCTCTCATCCTATCGCTTGCTACTTAGGAAAAGAGACCGACCCCCCCCCGGCTCCAGCCTCCTTTCAGGCCGTTGCAGAGAGCGATGAGGGCTCCCCTCAGCCTCCTCTTCTCCAGGCTGAGCCCCCCCAGCTCCCCCAGCCGCTCCTCCCCAGCCTTGTGCTCCAGCCCCTGCTCCAGACCCTCGCTGCCCTGCTCTGCATGCACTCCAGCACCTCAGTGTCTGTCTTGTAGTGAGGGACTCAAATTTTAGAATGCAAACCAGGAGCATCTAGCTGAAAGGCAAAGTGTTCTCCTAGAATTATTTTTATTTCTGTTTACCAACCCATTCGGCTGCGAAAGCACGTCCAGAACACGAGGCTCGGCTTGGGACTGCAGGAGTGTTGTCTGAGAGCCCTGAGCAGAAGAAACTACAGCTGGCTTTGTAGCGATGAATTCAAGAACGTACTGGAGCATGTCAGGCAGTGGAAAGCGGGCTGGGCCAGAGCCGTATTTCATGTACCTACAGAAAAAAGCAAGATGTTGCACGAATGAAGGGATGCGACTGTTTGGTTAAACCTGAAGGGACAACAGAAGAGCAACAGGGAAGAAAACTCCTGGGTCAGGATGGAGACGGTTCAATCAGCGAAGGAAGGACGGGAAAAAGCCAGCTGATGCAAAGGGACACACTCACCACCTCCCACCAGCGGACCTTGAAAGCCTCGAGGCTGCGGGGCACGGCTCAGCAGCAGCTGACGCACTGGTGTGCTGTCAGCACCGGTTTAGTCACAAAACCAAACCGGCGGCTGCGGTGACAATTAACTCCGGCCCGGCCAGACCCTGCGGGACGCTACGCACGGGCCTAAACGTAAACTGCTTTCGTGACGCCCACCCGAACCTCACCGAGCCCAGACCACCAGGGCTACCACGACACAGCGCACCTCTTTGCCTGTCACTTGTTCACAGAGCTGTCATTTTAAAACTAAAAACCGCAAGCAAGTTTAACGCTCATTAACAGGACTTTTACACAAAGCACCGGGAAAATGAAATCTTCTGGTTGTCCATGAACCAGATCTTTGCGATCGATCCACTTCCTTCCCCAATAAATAACGCCAAATGCTAAGCTGGAGAGGACATCTAATGTAAAAAATAACAGAGGTTCTTTTCAATGTATTACTGGGCTTCGTCACTGGAACTTGCCAACACAGCTGACAGTGCCAACTGTACTATTTACAGAATTTATTCTTGTAACAGCATCGGTAACATTCAGAAACCATCAAAACCACGAGTTTGTTTCGGAAAACACACTTCCTCACTCCACGCTCCTCAGGACAAACCCGGTTCTGTTTGCCCTTCCTCTACAAGTTTCTCTTGCTCATTCGAAAGGAAGCATTTCCACGCTGCCACGGGGCAAAAAAATAAAGCTAGCCGATTACTTACCTTTCCAGTTTCTGCTGCAGAATTGCCATTTTCTCCTTCAGCCTCTTCATTTCTTCTCTCTTCATCTGAATAAGCTCTTTACTGCAGTAGAGGTACCTAAACAGAGAAATACAGAGCCGTGCCACGTGAGATTTGTTTACTTCTAACATCCACAACCTTTCACGCGTATTTCAGAATCCTTCCTTGCCCACCCGTACAACCTTTTTAATTCCTGTAATTACAGTGAAGCAATAGCATTAAACGTACCGTACAACCGAGCAACTCACCTGTCCATATAAATAGTCTGGGGAAATTCTAGCTTGGTGTGAATTTTCTCTGGCTGTCCTAGTGACTGATTGAACTCAAATCGGGAGAGTTCAAAGGTCAGTACTGGTGGGAGTTTTGTAAACCAGCGCTGTAACGAAAGCAGAAAGGCCCCCAAAGGGACTCGTTTTAAGATGACTGCGAAACGGCACATTTTAGACCAATCCTAAATGATTTCAGACTGATCCTAAATGTCTGTTTGTCTTTAAATACTGATTTAGTAGATATTTTGTTTACGGAGTGACTAGGCAGAAAGCCAAATTTTACGTGATTAAAATTCCCGCTTCCATTTTACATTTTTACCGTGAGAAAGCCTCACGATAGCTTTCAGAAAGTTACTTTTCTTTGCCTGATGCATCCAGCTTGATGGATTATTAACGGGTCCAGCAGTGAATTTTACAAAATTAGCAGGCACTACACAAACTCTGGATGTCAGCTAAGAGCCTCCAAGAGAGTTCTTATCTAATGTAGATCACATGCAATGATGAGGAACAAAACAGAAGTCCTTAAGCAGTACCTGATTCCTTACCCTCTCTCAGCCTATTGATAAACGATTCAATTTAGAGATTCAGAGAAGAAACCCACTTTCTGTACGTTTCATAAACTGTTTCAAAGAGCCATGCTGAAAGAAAAATTCTCGGTTGAATTTACCCTTCCTCCCTCTCTTCCTGGGCTCACCAACACTTCCAGCACCCACTGCCAGAAGCGTCCTTCACCTACCTGAGCATGGCACCGCCCAGACAATGCTCCCTGCTGGACTCAGGATGAGCATACTAAGCTCCTTTTCCTTTGCAGGATTCGTGTCACAGGTCCTGCTACAATAAATCTGCTCCCCACCAAAGTGCAACAGCACATTTGTAGATCTAAAATATTTACAGTGAAGGTGTGGGCTTTTTTATTATTTTTAAAAAGCTTTGGAAGGAAATGGCCAGGAGGCAGCAGAGCTTTTTGAGAAGGAGCCAAATCTTCAGAACAAGGGAACATAAAACCAAAGGAGGAATGATTTACACACCTATTATCTAGGAGAAATGCAAGTTCTCGTTAATCCCACTGATGCTTTGAGCTTCAGTACACTCACCTACGTTCTCAAAAGACAAAATGCACCTTATTCTCTATGTCCCCTATCATGCAGTCCTCTAGCCACGACATCCTAGGAAGTGAAATTAAGATGCAGAGTTTTTCCAGTCAGATTTCTCAGAAATAAAGCCAGAGCCTTTTCCTTCTATCCGTACAGACAAAGAACGATTAGAACATCTCCACGATCAGTCCAGTTTCCCTTATCTTTCAGGAGAGGATTTGGAGGAGCTAAAAAGCTTGGATTGAAAAGAACCTGCCCGACTAGCTCCCTACATCCTTTTGTCTCTGGCAGCAGCCCACATCGGTTTCAGCTACATCTGCTGTAAATGCATTTGAACAGCTTCAGGCAGGAACCAGGAAAACCAGAAACAAACGCTTGAGCCTGGAGTCGGACAGGGCTTACCCGCCCAAGACTTCGTTTCTCCTTTGCTAGTTTAAACCACGGCGACACGTTTTTCAGACGTTCTCGCAGAACTGAAATACCTTTCCCTGCCCCCTCTACACCAGACAGCTTTGCAAATTTCTTAACTGGTATTTCCCAGTCTTTCTCTAAGCTAACTTCTCAGCTGCTCTTACACATGTAGGATGCTGAATGTAATGCTACACCTTCACTTTCTACTTTGCTGCAACTAAGTATTTTATGATTGGTTTGTGATTCGTGAGATTTTTGGGGAAAAAAAAAAAAAAAAAGAGAAAAAAATCAGCACAGTCAGAAGATAAGAGTGAAAATGAGAAGGAAAAAAAACACATACAAATTCCAAATGGCATACCATGGAGTTAAGCACTGTACTTTTACCCTCCGAAAATATGGAGGCAGTGGTTCTCCCCCTACTCAGGTACAGGTAGGCTTCAACAGAAAGAGAGAGACTTTATCACACTTGCATCAGAAGCAGATGTTTACCTTTTTAATTTAAAAACAAACTCCTCGAACTGCTTATATAGGACAACACATCTTTACGAATAAGCAAAGACTTAGCGTCTCACCACGTAAGGCTAACATATATTTACGCGAGATTCCAGGTATCCAGAAAATATTTTGTATTCAATTCAACGTTTACAATTGCCATTTAAAGTTATCGAAATATACTGAGACACCCCTGCGCTATGCGTGTTGCATTTTTCTGCAGCAGTCAAGGAAAAGCTCAAAAACAAAACGTAAAACTGACCTCCTGTCCATACTTCACCGACTGAGATGCTGTCGCCTCATCCATCTCTCCCTCCACCATGGCTCCTTCCAAGCACTCATTCAAGTTTCGATAACCATTTACCTGAAGGGGATACTGACCAAAGGCTTCGATCTTGGAAAAAGCATTGCCTGGATGATGGAAACGATACAAAACCCGTGAACTAACTTAAGAGAACAAAAAACTCGGGCTGACTCAAAGAGTTTGTCGTCAGCACCAGTCAGAGGCACTACTCGCAAGAACCGAACCGCATTATATAGCTCGCTCTGTACGCCTCTGTCAGGGTAAGCCTCCTTAGAAACAAGTGCTCTCAAATACATGAGCGCTTGCGAGTGTTTAATCTTTTCAGAAGACAGACTTTATAAATGTTACAGACAACTTTATCAGGACGACTATCTGCAAGTTTAAAAAACTAGACAACTTCATCGGGAACGTGCAACACTATCCTACGTCATCACTGCTATAAACCAAAACACGCAAAGGAGTTAAAACGTGAATCTACCAAACCCTTCACTCACCCTCATGGACACCCTCAGTCAAGAAAGTCCCGTAGAAAAGTTGTACCATTGGGTTTTCGGATTTGTCCCCAGGGCTCCTGTTTTAGAAAGAAAAAGCACACATTCACTTGCAGGTGTAGGCTGCAAAAAAGCCCCAAGTCATAATCTAAGCCTGTGCCTGGGAATCTTCTACAGTCAAAAGTGAAGTTTTCTATCCAAGCACAAAATACAGAGAAAGCTTCTTATCTGTTTCCATACTCAAAAGCATATCATAAGACTTACAACAGCCAGGGGGGAAGGAAAAAAAAAAAGTTAAGGCACTACCTTTTGAAACGTAGGTCCAAAAACCCAGATCTTTCACGTACACCAGTTCTGCTGAGTTCCCCCAAAAAGCTTTTTCATTCTGCAGGCCATACCGGCATTGAATAAAGTCCTACGCTTACGTACGGAAAATGTACGTGTAACACTTCACAAGCATCTTTCGAGCTTAAGGGGCATCATCCTCGGTAAACAACAAACTCTCCTTCGTTTACTCCAACCTTTCATGTAAAGCCCTCTCGTTTACTGAGGCGTCGCATTTAAAACCCGTTTCTCCTCAGCGTCAGGTCAAACTCCCGAGATCACAGGAAACTCACTTGACGTTCACAGCAAGCTGGAACGCATCCTCCAGCCAGTCCAGTAGTTTGTGTGTAAATTCACTCACATCTTGCTAGAAGAGAGACAGAAGTCGAGAGTGAGACGCAGCACCAACCAGAAAGCGTTTTCACGGTCTACTGGTTTCACGAACCTACTGGAATACAACCCGACTGGTATTGCTGTACCTACCCAGCCGAAAGAAGTGTGAAACTCAAGTGCTGTGCTGATTTAGACCGATAATGAACACTCTGCTCATCTGAAAACTAGATCAGAGGAAATTATTGCGATCGCTACCCAACTACCCAGATGGCACTGGGTAGAGCACTGTTACGCTGGCTGTTTAATTAGCAAGCACGTACATTTCGCCTAAATGACACAGGGACAGCTGCTTGTCAGTTGACAAACATGGGAAGAGGCCTCGGAAAGTAATAGCGGGATGAAGCGAAATAGGATTGCTGCGGCTGCGAGTGCTGTTTTGAAGAAAGCAAAAGGCTTTTTAAGGCGGTTTTACCTGCTGTTCTTCAGCGGATCTAAACGCATCCCTCAAGAGTTCCAGTGCTGCAGAAGGGTCTACAAACTTACGACGTGTCCCCAGCATTAAAGCAAACAGACACTGAAGTTCTTGCATGAACGCAATATTTCTTTTTCCCTGCATCGCAAAAAGAAGAAAAGCCAAAACCTTCCTGCAACTCAAAAAAAGCAGCATCTTAAAACAAAGGGCTACAGAATACTGCATGCACATACCTTTAACAGGTACGCTAACGACCAAGGAAAGAGGAGACGTTAAAAAGGACAAAAGCAGAAAGACATGCGGTGTCATTTCTCGGAAGCAATCTGCTCTCCCGATGGATGCACGGGAGAAAAAATTTAACCGAAACAAAACCGTTAGAGAAAAAAGCGCCAGAAGTAACAATTGCTAAAACAGAAGGCAAAACCTGGTGAATTTACAAATTTATTCTGCCTGCAGTTTGGGTTTTCTTAGAGTATCAAGAGCACACACGAAAGCAGTAAAGCAAAGTCTCTTAAACGGCGGCGGCCGCAAGCTAGAACGATATAACAAGCGAAGGATAATTCTACGTATGCCTCTTTCTCTAAATATTTCCTAAGCACCTCCTGCTGAGCGCTCTCAGAAGGTACCGGGGCTAGAGGGACCTTCAGGCTGGCTCAAATACCAGTGCTTCTGTGGTGCACGCGAACAAATGAACAATCTGGAGCTAACAAAGAAGATTTACGGGACAAGTTTCTCCCCGCACCACAGTCTGAAAGAAGCTCTAGAGGAAAGCTTTACGAGAAACATCTGATTTTTTCCTATGGTGATTCTGCCTTGGAAAAGTATTTCCCAAATTTGTCTTTAACGCAGCCTGACAATCTGAAAGCCATCAACATAGGCGCAGGAGTCTCAGATGGCCCCAAATTAAATCCGCTTAGAGAAAGAGCAGAACAGCATAGCACAGAAGAGGGGAGCTTCACAGCGTGACTCGATGAAAACTTACAGTGCGACTACGACAACTTTCAAGCACGTTTTGAGGGAGGGAGTACCCAAGGACCAGCCTCCGAAATTCCGGCAGCTGAAACAGAGACTGAAAGGAAAGGAGAGGTAAAGACCAGTCAGCACCTGCGAGGACTTGGCTCACTGCAATTTCATGCCCCGTTGTCACTCCTTCACTCGACAGCTTTTCTGTTAACTTCTAATTCTCCGATGGCCTCGCGTTACTAAATGAACATTGACCAAGCGAGCAGACTGTGCGCCGGACCAGCTCATTCGTACCCACCAAAGAACAAAATCTCATCCTGCCGTTTCTAGGAGAGATAGAACCATTTTAGCAAAGAGTATTCTATTCTGCGTAGGCAAGCTGCGGGAAAGCGCCCGGGAACAAGGCACAGTGAGAAAGGGGCCCGTTTGAAGCTTTCTCGCTTCCCCTCAAAGCTGGAGACACACAATTGATCCATGTCTATCTGCTGACGCGAAATGGTTAGAAGAGACAAATCTGCTCGGTTCCACTTATTGTTGTCTCTTCTTGTTTAGGTTATCACTAACAATACACGCTGCCTAGTCGCTTATTTGTTCAAGCATCTACGCCAGCGTATCCCATTAACTGGAATATGATACGCCATGTATTACGGAGCCAACAATAACTGCAGTAAAATTAAATTATCAGTCCACTTTGCCAGTCAAGCTTCTGTCACGCAGTAAGCATTTGGACATCGCTGCACCACCAAAAAAACCCCACGTACGTACACACAGACTATGCATCTCTATCTATTTTTAGGCAAAGTCTATTCAACTGCTCTTTGGCTCTTTCTGTGCACGCCCAGAATAAATCACAACCATATCAAATAAAAACAGAAGTGTCGTTTGAGCACGGTCACATTCGCTCATCTGCATACGACGAGCACTCCACAGAGCGGCTGCGCAGTTAATTCTAACCGATGGACATTTTGACCCCAGGACCACAGCACCTCCAGAACTTTTCTACCAGATTTACCTGTATGACAGCGCTAAACCAACACGTATTGCCAATGTTTTTCATTCCAACGGGCCAGTCGCCCACTCTTCTCCAGTCATTCTGCTTGGGGTTCTCTCCCCAGACTTCACAGCGTTTCCTTTTGGAGCGATTTTTGCTTTCAGCGGAATGCGCTTCCTGCGGTCTGTCACAAGAGATGCACACCGTGCTGTAAAACTCCATCTCACAAAGATTCTCGCACACTATGGGAATCGTACTCCCCTCCAGTCACACGCGGGACACTAGAGCCGGGCGCTGTCGGGCGATACCCAGCGCAACAGGCAACAGATGTCTTATCTGACTCCAGAAAGGCTGCAACTCTCAAGTGAGGTGGATGGAAAACACGACTGCAAGACAATTTGGAACGACGGAAGAAGGTAATAAGATATGCACGTTTTTCTTCACGAACTAGCTGCATGCGAAATTGGCGCCCGTAGTCACTATCGGAGGCAAATCCAACCCACGATAAAAAGGAGGCAGCTACGCAGCGACTGGTGCGAGGTGCATCGATCGACACGGGAGATTTCAAGGTGCTTCTTCCACAGGTGCCCTAATGCCAGCAGAGCATCCTGTTGCGCGGCATGCCAGCGACGGCAGCAGGGACTGAACAGGTCACAACTAAACCCCCTTTTTCTATTCCAACCATCACTTTGCAGCGCTGCCCCAGCAGTAAAGGTCAACTACCCAGAAGGCAATAATGACCCAAGCACCTTCGAAAAGCAGCAGGCATACATCTGGTAGGTGATTTATGTTTGTTTTGCAGTTACCAGCTTAAGAATCCGCTTACGATACCCGGGAAAACCGAAGCCAATTTACGGACCCACTGACCTTTCAGCAGCGTCTCTTTCTGCAGCCTGAGCTTTTGGCGATTCCAGTGGTCTGAAGGCGTCGACTGCGCGGAGGTCATCTTTGCTGTCAGGGGTAAGTGCAGTAGTAACATCTAGAAGCGGAGGCAGCATTCTGATCAGTTTTCCAGCAGGAGCAGGCAAACGTTTTCTTTAAGAGGAACTTCTAGAAAAGGTTACACTTCGCAAACACGATTTTTCAATTGACAGAGCGTAATTTTTTAGCTCAAGTCTTAAATACAAATGCTTGTAGTTTGGATCGTGCTAGGAAACCTCAAAAGCCATTGAGTGGGCCGGATGAGGAGAACAGGACAGACCGTGCAGCTGTGTACTGGCCAGATTTCCTCTGCCCAAATTCAGAGCTTGAGGGAACATTTCAAATCTCTTGACATAATGAAACAGGAACATCAGCTGCTGCTTATATGTGCTGTGCCTTGGCATCAGTGTCAACAACTGACACTGTTTCGAGAAATAAAGGATTTCAATAAAACCAGCATGATCACGCAGAACCGCCTTCCTTCACTCGTGTCAGGATGCTCAGCTATGAGTCATTTCACGTACTAGCTACGTAGAAAAGAAGGAGAAAGGAAGAGGAGTAGTTCTGGAAGAGGTGGAAGCCTCATACAGTGGAACAAAGGGCAGCTGCGCTGTTCCGGGTGTTGCTTCAAAGCTCCCAGCACAGATTTTTGGCCTTGTGAACCTGTCCAGCGATAACATCATTTGGGAAAGCTCCAGTCAACAGATGTGTCATTAGCGAAAAGGTTTAAAGAAACTATTCTCAGCTACCTCAGACTACAATCCTGCTTTTCACATCTCAATGTACCAAACTGAGGCTTTTGCCAATACCTGTAACATCTATAAAAACATTTTTCAGGGAGTCAAATTGCTCGCTCAAACACCATGTTAAGTTTTCATGAAAATATGATCCTAAACACTCAGTTTGCCCGCTCTGCCAGCAGATGCCGTTAGAAAGAAATGTACAATCCTTGACAGGGATTCAGTTCTCTCTCTCCTGCTTGCTCTGCTTTAGGAGCTTTCTGGGTTTTCTGTGTTAGCCAAGACCAGCTGTTTAAAACGATAGCTTTGTAACCATGATGTGTCATCTACAAGCACTATTAAAACACTGTTAAGTCACTTCCCTTTCGGACGCAGCTCTCCTTCACCAGGAAGGTTTAATTCCCTGGGCTGTCCCATGGGAAGCCGTGAGTACTGGCAAAACCAGATCAGCGCCAGGACAGGAGCCGGAGGGGTTCACTGGCAGGAGGAGGGAGGACCGATGCTTCCCCTTTCGGCTCAGGCCGAAACACGTGAAACCGTAAGGGTAAGCAGAGACAAACCACTTACTTTGTGGGAGCTGTTTGCCCACAGCGCTTCCTTCCCAAGAGGATGGCTCCGCAGCGGCCGCGTCCTGAGCCGGCTCCTGAGCGTGCTCCTCCGTCAGGAAGGTGACCGCTTCCATTAGGTCTCCATTAGCAGCCTAGCAGAACGATAGGGGAAAAAAAGCCATAGCGCCGGGGTTACTTCATCAACATTTGCATGATATTCAATGCACCCGTGGCAGAGATAGGCACACCGCCACCAACTTTGCTTTCTCTGGCCACAGGAGAGAGCTATCTGTTGGTGACAAGCAGTAGTAAAAAATGAAAATAATGAAGGCTTGAATTTCTCCGTCAGAAAGCACTTTGGCTTTATTACTAGGGCAACGCAGACTCCATTAACTAATTTCACTTCCCTCACAAGAGATTCGAGCAGTTGCAGAGGGCCTGAAGCGCGATGGGGCACTTTGCCACCAGGAGAGACTCACAGGAATCAAACTCTCCGTGGATTTCAAGACATATATCTCTTACGGAGCTAGGGCTTTCTTCAGACCACCGCTACGGGCTAAACTCCTTTAAATTTATTCTGACGTTTTCTGGACATAGTACTTCTCGATGAAACATTTCAGAATTTCCTTAAACAAGCCTCTTTCTTTGTATATTTTCAGCACAGCTCACATCCTGCTGCTACATCTCAAGAGGATGGATGGCATCTGATGATTCCGGACTGATGCGGTTGCAGCCAGTTTAATGCCACGATTTATAAATACTGAAACACGCACTACGAGGAGGAATCTTTCCAGGTAAACGTTGCTTCTCCAAGTACCTGAGATTCCTGCGTCCCTTCACTTTGGAGCAAAGATGACTGTTCGGGTGATGGACAAGACAACCACCAGCCACAAAGCTACCGATGTTATTCTGGCTGTCCAGAACTCCTGAAGCGGTTTACATGGAGAAGAACCTGCCCTGACCCACTAACTTTGTGTTTACACAATGCAGGGATAACAGAGCAAAACTTCCGGGCAATGTTTACAATGTTTTAGGATAGCACGCGCTGCTGCAGCACAGATTTTAAGGTCTACTGTTAGAAAAACGAACTGTTGTCAACTCAGCATAGGGTTTTTGTTTCAGACAGGGATGAATACACATGAACCCCAAAACTGCACGTTCCCTGCTGACACCAACAAACGCTGGCCTACACGTACCTGTGTGCCTCGCGGGTACACCTGAACGAAACACAAGTGAGGGGCAGAAAAACAGCGGAGGATTTACCCTTCGCCTCCTACACACCGAACCAAATTATTCCACACAGCACACGCTGTATCGCTTTCACAGGCCGCCCACTGACTATTTTAGCGAGGACTAGCTCGTTATCAGCCCGCTGACACGTCAGCGAACATCCGACCCGTGCATGACGTTTTGAGAAAGCCTGAACTTGCCTGACTTTGGGGCAAATTCAGAGGTCTCCTTTCCACAGAACAATGACAACAGGCACAAACCTTTAGAGCCGCATGGAGGAAAGCTGAATCTTGAATTCCTGTGATCTCTTTCAGCTGGTTTAAGAGCATCTGGCAGTCCTACGTGCAAGAAAGAGAGAGCTCATATGAAAAGGTGACCAGGACAGGCATCGAGCTGTTTCTGCAAGGCTTGCCGAGGGCTCGGTGGAGTATTGCTTCTTTCTTTCCTTTTTACTGACAGATTGACACAAAAAACCCAGTCATGCTTGCCTGACGGCGATACCGACATCATCTCGAACATCGCACTCAATTTTTTTTTCCCCTAAACGCACAGACTAACGTTCAATCCGTTGTATCCTCGCGAGCGCGTCAGCGGGCCGGAGAGGAAACGCTATCCCCGCTGTCGGATGCGCCCCACCTGCGACGGGGACGGGCACCCCCTCCCCCAGCGAGCAGCGGCATGTGCGGCGGGACATATAAGGAGGCCGCGTGTTCTCGGGGCACCGGCGAGGGGCTATTTTAAGTCTGGCCGCACATGCCATTTGTGCACGTCATTTCTCGCTGACAATAAGGTGTCAGAATAAGGGCCCGAGAGGCTGCTGTCGCTTCTCCTTCCCCCACCACGCAGGCAACTCGAGGTTTGGCGAGATACGCGCTCTAGGCTCTAAGCCACAGCCATCAACCTATTCTTTGACTGGTCTGACCACTTAAAAAGG
This sequence comes from Platalea leucorodia, assembly GCF_965183815.1. Lineage (NCBI taxonomy): Eukaryota > Metazoa > Chordata > Aves > Pelecaniformes > Threskiornithidae > Platalea > Platalea leucorodia. Next base: position 8,676,383 of record NC_138842.1, on the reverse strand, counting down.
ACGATTACAGAAATTTTCTTTAACAGACTTATCAAATCCTCACAGACTCGGCTTACCACAGGAGTGGCCACTGTGCTTACCGAGCCACGAATAACTTCGGTCAACCGGCTATCGGGGCGGCAGCTCTCTACAAGGAGCCCCCTCCAGCAGCGAGCCCCGATGCCGGCTGTCCCACCACCCCCCTTCGCGGGCAGAGTTCAGCTGCTGCCGCCAACGGCCCAGTTCGGCCGAAATTCGACGCTGCGACATCCAGCTCCGTAATGCCGGCATCGCACATCGCATGGGAAGGAGGTCACAACAGAAAAACAGCCGGGACTGTACCGCGTATGCCTGATTTATGAAGGCTGCCTAGGATCCTGCTGTCAGCACAGCCCAATGAATCCCAGTTTCTTAAGATCACACGTTTAATTCATCTTAACTGGCAAGGTAGCAGACAAATAAATTCAAGCTTCTACTTACTCTCATTACTGGGAAAAAGTTTAAGATGCTTTCATGCCATCGGAGCACAAGTTCCACCCAGCGAGTAGCAAGTCAACTACTTCTTCGAGCCCGTTCATCCACACCGCTGACGGATGCTACTCCACACATAAATACCGTAAAGATAGCACGCATTCATACCGGTGGTTAAAACAAAAAAAATCCTAGATTATTTTTTGATGGGAATTCCCCTGACAAGTTATTCGCGATATTCCCTCCTAAAATACTACTTTTGCTCAACTTTTACAAGAAAAAAGCGTGCGTGCAGACACGCACCCCTCCCGACCCATCCCGTGCACTCTTTTAGTGGTGAGAAAAGCCGAGGTGCACTGGAAAGCCCCAGGCCCAGGCAGGGGCACGATGAGGAACCGCACGATAAGGAGCCAAGGGTATGAGGCCCAGGACGGGCATACTTTCACAAAGGCAAACCACTTATATCATGTTGCTAATTTTGCTACCTTAGCGAGCGGCGTGCTCGTCAGCTAACCCCACCTAACGCTTCAGGGCGTATTTTTCCGTTGGAGAAAAAAAACCCATCCTAATAAACGGCATTACAGTAACAGAATCGGAGGCAGGCCAGGGCATGATTTTCAGGGGTGTTTCTGCTTCACCAAAAGGCGGATTTAATAAAGCCTGCTGTAACCCTAAAAGCTAATTACTGATCCACCGCTCTAAGTCACCACTTATTATTCTAATGATTTCCAGCGCAATTTTATTCAGCCTTTGAAAAGAAAGGTTTGTATTAACAGCAGAGGACTTATCCCATACAACGAGTTTTGAGAGGCTTGCGGCCGACTGGCAGCCCACAAAAACCACCGGGAACCACGCTCTGTGCAACAAATTTGTTAAGTTTTGGGGGAGTGCACGTGGTTTTGTTGCTATAACTAGTCTGGCTCATTGCTTTTTGAGGTTAGGCGCCGTGGTGCTTTAAAACAAGCTCTAGAACTGGTAATTAACACCAGCGTGCTGCCACTATTAATACATACCGCACTTGAAAAACCAAACCAAACCAAGGCCCTACCTGCCGGAAAAACAGCAACCCAAACCAAAATGCTATTAATGTTAAATTACAGCAATAGGAGATGAGTACAAAACCAAGAGGCTGAGAGGAAGGAGGGTACTGGAGATTACAGCCGGCCAGCGAGCGATGAAACGGAAAGGTTTTGCCGTTTTCCTGGCTCTGACGTGACTCACCGCGCTCAGCAGTAGTTTGTTTTGATGAGAAGCTGTGAGCGGGGACCGGTGCGAGTGTGGTCCAAGAGTTCGAGGGGCTTCCACAAATAACAGTGTGCGAGGAGGAGGAAGGTGGTGGCGGCCGCAGAGAAGAGGCATGCGGAGCCGCGGCCTTCAGCCTCCGCACCTCAGCTGTGCTTTTTACCACTGCGGGGAAAATGGACGTGAGGAGCGCGAAGAACCCGCAGGCGGCAGCAGGGACAACGCCCGCATCCCCGACCGAGGCTTTTACAAACCAACATCCGTCAAGGGAAGGGGCAGCGGGCGGCGAGCTCCTCCTCCGTCACCGCGTGCTCCCACACGCCAGGTGCTGCCCCGACATCGTCCCTGCGCAAGCGGGAAACCACTGCTGCACCGACGCGGCTCCCAAACGCGCAACGAAAAGGTCGAGGCCTTTTATCCCGCTCACGCCTTCGGCGCCGGCCTCTCAGCAGCGCTCCCCCGGCACCCCGAGAGCGCGGAGACGCTCCGGGGAGTGCCGGCGCCTGTGTGAATTCGGGACACGCCGAGCCCGGAGCACCACGGAGGGGCGGCGAGCCACGCGTCCCCTTCGGCGCTCGGCTCCTTTTAGAGACAATGAACGCAGAGCCCTGAAGTTTGCGAGCAACGGGTTTGGTTCACGGGTGTCGGCAGGTGCTGGTTTAGCGACGGGGACAGGAGAAAACGGGCTCCGGCTCCTCGCCGAGGAGGAGGCCGTCGTGAGGCGGCCGCCCCCCGTGTGCCGTCCCCGCAGAGCGGACGGCGCGCGTCCCGCACAACCCATCGTCACCCCGAAGGCGAACACCGCGCACAGCCCGGCCAGCGCCCCAAGGCCGCCTGCAACGACGCAGCCGAAAGACGAGGTCGGCTGCCGGACGCGAACCGGGAGCCTCGCCCCGCGGGACAGGGCGGGAAGCGCTGGAGACCCGCGGCGGGCTCCGGCGGGGACCCCCTTCCCGCGCAGGGCCGCAGGCCTGAGGAGAAGCGGGGCCGCCGAGGCCTGAGGTGCCCGGGCGGGAGGGCCGGGCCGGGCCGGCAGCAGCCCCGGCGCCGGGCGGGCGGGGAGCAGCCCCCCCCTCCCCGCCGCCTCCCTCCCCGCCGCCCCGCCGTCTCACCGCGCCGCCGCCGCCGCCCGGGGCCTGCAGCTCGGCCGTCATGCCGCCGGCCAGCGGGGCCGCGCCGCCCGCCGCGCATGCGCGGCCGCGCCGGTTCCGGCCCCGCCGCCGGGCGGGGGCCGCCCGCGCCGCCCCGGTCCCCCGGCCCCGGGCCCCGGTCCCCCCCGGCCCCGGTCCCCCCGGGCCCCGGTCCCCCCCCGGCGCGGTTCCCCACCCGGCGCGGTCCCCCCCCCTTCCCGGTCCGGCCCCGGTACCCCCGGCCCCGAGCGTCCCTCGCTCGGCCGCGCCTTTGCTCCCCGTTTCTCGGCCCAGCAGCAGGAGAAATCAGCCCCCCGGGGCCGAGGGAGCTCACTGAGCCCGCAGCGCTCCTGCTAACAGATAAAAGAATGAAAAAAAAAATATAAAAAAAGAGAAAAAACATAATAAAAAAGAACATTTTGACACCTCTTTTGGTCCAAGCCGCTCTCCACCTGCGAGGGTGCCGGCAGCGGGGGCCGGCGTGTGCCCAGTGCTGCCAGGGGAAAGCCCTGGAGGAAAGGTGCGGAGGGGGCCAGTTACCTGCTTTCTGCATTTGCCAAACTCACGGGTTTGTGGCCTGGTTAAAATTAAGAGAAAAAGAGTCATTTTCCAGGTTTAGTTTCACCGAAAGCCCCCTGTTCACGGCTTTTGTGCTGTCCCCTTGCGCGGGCAGCGGAGCCGAGGCAAAGGGCGTCAAGCCCCCTTCCCGTCACGCCCTGGGGCGGATACGGCCGCGATTTCACCTTTCTCTTAATAAACCAGCTTAACGCCTGGCACGGAGGCGTCCCGAGCAAGGGACCCGGGGCTTTGCGAGTCCGCGCGGACCTGAAGCTGTCGGCCGCCCGTCAGCGCCGGGACGCAGGGGACCTCGCAGATGAGATGTGGCTCACGCGCCTGGGCAATCTGGCTCAGCCCGACGAGCCGGCGGGGCCGAGCTCCCCGGGGGCCGGCGAGCAAAATATCCTTCTGCATCATCAGAAACGTGTCACTTACAATTGCCGATCTGCATTTCTCCCCGGTCGGGCACTGAAATCGCTGTGGCGACGATGCCATCGGCAGCGTTCCCGCCGGAGCCGCGGCACTGCAGCAGGAAGGGGGTAAAGGGGTCAGACGCTGCGGCTGCCATCCCCCTGTTTGCTAATTCCCAAGCCAAAATTGCCCTTTCCTGGCTGGGTGGGCACCTTCTGCATGTGCATTTTCCCTGGGTGGTCACAGAGCATCGCTTGCCTTTTGTTTTGGAAGAGGCATGGGAATTTCAACGTGGCCCTTCCCAGGATCGTCTCGGCTCCCACGTCCTCACAGGTGCTCCAGCTCAGGAATTCGGGAGGCGAGAGGGCGAGGAGGAGGAGTTAGCAGGGCTGATAAAGTAAAACTGAGCAAGCTGGCAGCGTTATCCGCTTTCCGTGATATGCAAATTAAAAATAAGACACCTGGTAAGGTTTAAATGCCATGTAAGAAATTCTGCCCATTTCGGGAGCCTGTGAGGCTATTAAGAGCGAGAGATCGGGAGGCGATGTTGGTAGCTGTAATTTTTACTATGGGGTCCCTGCATGCTGCCACAGGCATGTGGCTTCACTCGAACAGCTCCCGGCCCCGGCTTCATCTCTGCCTCCATCCTCTGCCTCCTGCTTGGCGTCCGTAAGAGGCTAGTCCTGCCTGGAAATATCCCGCTGTTACGGGGACTTGGGGGAAACCTGAGCAGGGAGATGACCTTGTCGGAGGAGACGACTTCCAGTGTGCTCATATCGAGGCCGGCCAGCTGTGAAACGCAGCTACGGTTGTGCCTGGGCTGGAGCATCCCCGACAGACGCTGCGGCATCTGTCTGCCGAGATGGGGGAGAGCAACACGAGCGCCCGCTCGCTAACCACCCGTTTCGGCTCCCGCTGTTAGCAAGAGTAACGAACCCTCCTTTCTGCAAAGCACCCTTTGCTTTTAGCAAGCGAGATGGAAGGTACGTGGGAAAGGCAGAGGGAAGAGCCGGGAATAACACCGGCGGAGAGGCAATTCCAGCAGCCAGCTGGCGCCGCGAGGCTCCTCGTCTCAGTCGAGGAGGAAGAGCCAGGCGTGCACGGTGGCTCGGCCGCGAGCTGCCGGGATGGCCACGCTCCGACGAGGATGCTCCAGGACAGCACAGCCCGCAGCCGGAGCTCCCCACCCGGGGAAGGGTCCCCAGGGATTTCCCTACCTTAAAAAAAGCATTAAATGTAAAAATTCCAAACGTCCTGGTAACAAATATACACTCAGCCTCATATTTTTAGCTCCCGGTTTGCTGAGGGTATGTATTATTCTGTTTAGCAGGCTGATTAACGCCGCAGTGACTAATTAGGGTGCAGGACAGATACTGGCGATTCGTTTGCAGCGTCAAGTGCAGTCAAAGCGCCATGACATTAAAGATAATTTACTGCACGGGGATCGTACACCCTCAGACGAAGAACGAGCTTAACACCTACCCTTACCCTGCTCCTTCCATGTCCTGAGGTCTTTCCATACAACCTTCTCTTAGCAAAAGGAAGCAATTTGCACTGCAGGTACTTTAAAAAAGGAAAAAACAGCTAGAATGGTGTATTAGCACCAGGGGAACGTGAGTTGCAGGGAATTTCAGTGGGTTCCAAACACTCGCACTTGAGAAGGCAAATGATCAGAAGGAGGAATTTCTCACCCCGAGTTCCAGCCTCCGCGGCAGGATGAGGGAGATTTCGCTGCCCTCGGTCGCGTCCCGGCACCGGGTCACGTCAGCCACGACTTGTGAGCTCGCCAGGCATCTTTGTGGTTTCCTCGCAAGGATCCCGTTCCTATTCTTTTAAACAGAAACAGCGGAAAGTTTTCATCTCCCCTTTGCCACAAAACCTGCCGCCCAGCACAAAGTCTCATGCTGGGCTCTGTCTCCGGCTCAGCACCTAGAAATGGAGACACCCCCAAATTCCTGCTTCCCCGTGAAATCCTTGGCCACAGGGTGGTCAGGACACGACGCCCACGTGCAGCCTGAAGATGTTCGCCTTCCCTTCGACACCCAGAGTGGCAGCCCGGCCACCGGCAGCATCCTGCGTGCAGCTGAGCACCGTGTGCTCCCAGCCCTGCTCCGGCCACCGTCCCCTCCAGGGCTGTCCCCACGCATTGTGCGGCAGTGGCCGACCTTTCCAGCACAGCCGCAGCCCTCCCTGCCTTGCTCTGCATCTGTCTCTGCCTTCCTTCCCTGGCCTGGGAGCGTTCCCTGGCCCAGAGCATCCCTGGACCAGGAGCATCCCCTGGCCCAGCCATCTTGCCCCACCACCCTGCACAGCAGCTCCCCTGTCCGTGCCGCTCGTGGAAGAAGGATGGCTTCATTTGCAGGAGCTTCTTGACTAGGACTAGGACTAGGACTAGGACTAGGACTTCTTGAGACAACCCGGCAGGGCTGGGATGCCCAGCCCTGGGGCAGAGCCCAGCTGCTGCCCCCCCAGCTGCTCTGGCTGCACATTGAGCTCCAACAGAAACAAGAGGGAGGAGGCTTTTCTGCAAGACTTTTTCAGGTGTTTTACATCAAAAGCTAACAGCCTTTTCAGCCCAAATTAACCTTTCCAATCTGCTTGAAATCTTTCTCATTTTCTCCAGAAAATGAAGGGAAAAATACCCAGCTGTAATGGCCAACGTGGTTTTATTAAAACCCAGGCTGGAAGCGCTGTGGTTTCTGACTCGAAATACTTCTTAAAATCTACAGCCACAGCAGAAGAGCTGGGGTGAAAGGTGAGGAAGGCAGACACGAGATTTTTACAGAAAGGGAGCCGGCATGTGCGCAATCGCTGCTGTGAATCTACCTTTGGGCTGGGGTCTCTGCTGAGCAGGCAGCCCGTGCAGCGGAGGCGGTGCTGGAGCCCAGCTTCCCTCTCCTGCCCGGTGAGGCTCCGGTATGGGTCTCCTTTAAAAAAATAAAAAGAAAAAGGAAAAGATGGTCACGCAATACTAAGCACCGGTTGGATCTGCTCTCAGCAAGGCAATTCCTGGCTAACCTCGGGTGATATGGTGCCTGCGATGCGTGGCTGCCGTCCCTGCTCAGGATGAGCTGGATCTCCTTCATTAACAGCAATGGGCTCCAAATACCTTCCCATACTTATTATTACCTGGCTTTAATGGATAATGAAACAGTGGTGGAATATTGCTAACACCTGAAGGGTGTCTAATGGAGAAGAGGACCGAAAGGAAAGTGCCCCCCTCCCTTCACTGGAAGATTTAAAGGCGTCGGGCTCCTTTGCTGGTGGGGTGATGATGGGCTTCGGACCTGCAAAGCTACCAGCATCCGCAGCGACCCACAGCAGCGATGGCGTTAGCCAAGGGTGTAGCACCAAGCACTCTCTCTGGTCTCTGCTTTGGTCGTGGAGCCATGCAAGGGGGTGCCAGGGGAGAGACCCCGGGTGCCCCTCTGGCCCTAAGGACCCTCGGAGCGACCCTGAGCGTCCCCGAGGACCGCTGCCCCGCAGGAGGGTGGCTCACTCTCCTGCCCCCACCAAGGGTCCCGCATCCCACCGGTGTGGGGGGTGGCTGCGAGCCCGCCCGAGCTGGTGCCGGCAGCCCTGCCTGTGCATGGTGTTTATTTCATGTCTCGCAGCGTTAAATCATAGCAGACGTGCAATTCGGGGGAGCGCGAGGCTCCGTAATGGGCGGCCTCGGGTGCGTGATGGGGCCGGGGCCGGCAGGCAGCCGCGCTGCCAGGGCTCCTCCACGATGCTTTATTGCTTTTGACGCTCCAAACGCGCTCTGAAAGGCGAGTTCTGGCAGCCCGGAGGAGGGCTGCTTCCCTCTCCTGCCTGTTCTGCATAGGCAGAGGCTGCGTGCCACCACAGCTGAGACCCCGTTCCCACCGCGGTCCCCAGCCTGGCTGCAGCATCCCATCCTACACAGAGCTCGGTGGCACGCCTGCCAAAGCCCCTACTGCCTGTGGCCCCCGGCAAGTCCCATGGCACAGGGCGGGAGCTGCCGAGGCTAACGCTGCCACGGGAATAGCACCCGCACGGGGCTTGGTTACGTTCCCGGTAAGGGCAGGTTGGGGCAACGGGGGATGCTGGGCATCGCTAGTCCCCTCACAGAGTGGGGATGCTGAGCATCGTTGGTCCCATCGTGCCCCAGGGACGTTGTGCCTGCACTCTGCCCTCTGGGCGCTCCCCAGCCTCCGAGATCACTGTAGCTCCTGGCTAAGCACCGGCTTAAGAAGTCTGCTGCTTGCCTAGCCCAGGTAGCTGCTCTGCCCTTAGCCTCCATCCCAGCACAGAGATGCTGCTGTGCCCAGCTGCAGGCAGAGCCCGGGCAGGACGCGGGGCTGAGCCGCGGGAAGCCCCGGACGCCAAGCGCTTCGATTCCCAGAAAAGCAATTACCGCACAGCAGATTACAGGGCTAATAAAATCCCATTACGCCATTTCGGAAAGTAAATCTGATCCGGGCGCTGCCGATTGATATCAGCCGTCCCACAAAAAGTCCCGCAAGAGCCCCCTGCGCGCGCGCATGATACGAGGCTATAATAGATCACGCTAATTAGATATCCGATAACAGGAGCCCTGATAGGAACTACATTAAAATCTCTTTAAGATGAAGACGTAAAACCCAAGGGAGAAAATTCAGAGTTAATGATGCTGCAGCAGAGGCTCCGCTTGAGTGGTCCTCGCCCCCTCGGCCGCATCCTGCCCGCAGCATCCGTGGTGGGCCGGAGGAGAGGGGGCAGAGCAGGGCACGGTCCCCAGCGCCGCGGCGGCGCTGCCCGTGATTTTCATTACCCAGATTCAATAAGGGGAGAGAGCTCCGAGCTGCCTGCGCTCCCCAGGAGGTGACTTGCCAGCCGCTAACGGAGCCAAGAAATCAAATTAGCCCCGGCTCTGCTCTCGCTCTCTCCCTGACACCGCTGTTGGCAGCCGAGGGGGAGTTCATCAGGGCCGCGCACTAATTCTTATCTCGTTTAAGTGACTCCACGCTGCCATCTGATGCGATTTGCTCTGCGCCGCCGCCGCGGGCTCCGGTCCCTGCCCACTGCTTCCCCAGCACTTCCAGCAGCTTCCTGGGGGCACAGGCGCCTACAGCACATATAAATACAGACATACGTACACGAATATATAAGATTATAGGGAATGGGGGTGAGGGTGAGGCTCCCCCAGCAGGCAGAGGGACGTTGCCTTACCCCGAGGACGTGATGCTCCGACGCGGAGGGAAGGATGCTGCGGCCTGAGCAGGGCACCAGCGCATGGGCGGGCGCTGAACAAATGTTTGTGCTCAATCACACGGGACCAACCTTTGCTTGCGGTCTCGTTTGCCCAAAGGCGCTGAATATTTGGGGAAAGAGAAACTGGTAAGAAGCGCTTTCTGAAATTTGCAAATGCAAATAGCTGCAATGAAAATAGACCCTCGTCTTGGTGCGTGTTGGAGGCCATTGGGGAAATCTTGCTGCCCCCGGGCAGGGGTGCAAAAGGCCAGCAGGCAGCACGTGCTGCCTGCAACCTGCATCTGTCAGCATGTCTGTCCCTGGTGGGACGGATCTGCCCCGCCATAGGGTGTGAAGGGAAGTCTGGTACCTCCAGAGCTCCCAAACCCTGCTGATGGAAACCCACCCTGTGCCAGTAACTGCCCTGGACAGACCACCCCATCTCAGGGGGTTTCCCCCCCGACTTTCTGACAGCTGACGAGCTGCTGGCACAGCCCTGGCGCCTGCGGCTTCTTCTCCCCCCCGCCATGTCCCTGCTCCGGCTGCACGCAGGCACGATGCTTGCACCCCCAAAACCCGCGTTCCCATGGCTAGGCACCCGGGCAGGGGACAGGGGAGCCCCGGGGGAGCCGGCGGGGTGGGGAGGTGGCTGGGTGGGTTCCTCTTGCATCCTCCCAGCCTGAAACTTGATGCAGTGGGAGAGGCTGATCGCGAGATTAATTGGGCGTTCTCAAAAACCCGACGGCGGGGGGAAAGCGAGCAAGAAGTGCTGCCTGCCTCCCCGCTCGGGTTCACTCCTCTGCGGAGCCGGCAGGCTAGGGAGGTGGGCAGGAGGGAGGCAGCGGCTGGGAGCCGGCAGAGCCATGATGCCCGCAGGTCTCGGGGCGCTGCTGGCCCTGCTGCCTCTCGCCTCGACGCTGCAGAGCCCAGGTAAGGTGGGGGACCCGCTGGGGGGCTGGGGCAGAGCGGGGCGCTCCCCGTACCGAAAGGCACGGTGCAATACCTTCCTCAAACCCGAGCAGCACTGTACGGCATGCAAAGGCTGCTTTTTATAGCCACCTTAACGCTATTGAAAACCAACGTACCTGGGAGAAGCCCGAGTGCGGGAAACCTCTTCTGCAAGAGCCCGGAGGCGCTGCCTCCATGGGCGACGTGGGCTGACGCCTGCAGCAAGGTAACGCGGCGTTTGAACCCAGCCCTGCGTCGTGGGCTCGTCGGTACAGGGCTTCAAAGTGCCCTGGAAGCGTGCGGGTCCGAGCACTGAGGGCATATGTAGAGAGAAACAGGGTGATCTCCTGCCTGCCTGCGTCCTGCTGCCTGGGAGCTGCTGCCTGAGCCCTCCACCCGATACAGGGATTTCTCTAATATAATGTTGCATCCCTCATAACGCAGAGCTGGGTTTCGGGGACGGCAGCGCGCAGAAGCGAGTGCCTATGGTTTGTAATCTCAGCTCTGCGCGGTGCAAAACCGACTGCCAAAACGTTCACAAGCTACCATTATTATTTTCTCCTTTAACCTTGCTGAGAAACAGTAGAAAAATTGTTGTGCTGTTTTGCACCAGCATAGCTGAAAGCTTTCAGCAGGTTTGTAACTGGGATCTTTGGACTGTCAGACAGGTAAGCCCCTCTCATCGGGGTATCGTTCCCGACTCCCAGACCTTCTCCCGCGGTTAGCCCGGCAGAGGTGGCAGAAGAGGAGCGGGAGCAATGACTCTCTCGCCTTAGCGATGCTGGAGGTAAGGGGGTAGGAAGGTCCGTGCAGACGCACACCCATGTGCCAGGGCGGTGCCGAGTTGCACCAGGCGAGTTGCCGGCACAGGTTTGGGGCCAGGCAGACCGGCATGGTGTCCACGGCAGACGCACGGAGCAGCCAGGGCGAAGCCAGAGCATCCCTCGGGGTGCGAGGAGGAGGAGGAGAGGGTGTGAGGAGGAGGAGTGGGTGCGAGGAGGAGCGCGGGTGCGAGCCAGCTGCCACCAGCTGCAGCGGGAAAGGCCGCTTGGCCCCAGCGGCGATGACGGCAGCGCCTGTTTTCCTCCCCTCGCCCTAATTGCTGCCTCTCGCCCCCCCCGGCCGCCTCCGTCGGCGCACGCCTGCCTGGGCGAGGGCCGTGCGCCCGGCCAGCTCCCCGGCATTACTGATTGCGTGCAGACTTGGAGGGGCTGAGGCCGCTGGGTTTTTTTTCCTTAGCTTAAAAGACAGATTAAGGTTCCCTTCCCATCAGCTTTTCCCAAGTTCCCGCAGATCTATTCCAATTAGTCCCTTTCATTACACGGGAATTGGACTCCGGGGCTGGGCGTGCTGCAGAGCAAAGCCACGACTGCAGCTCTGCCGCCCTGGCTCGGCTGCGGTGTCGCCGGCTGCCTTGCAGTGAGGACGCGGGTGCCGTGAGCAATTTGCTCTGTGATTAATGCAGCCGAGGGATCGTTTCCACAGGAAGCAAACGCCAAGATACCAAGATACCTAACAAATGAATTTAGCATCCCGGTTCATTGCTAACCTTCCCTGCCTCCACCTGCAGAGCAAAGAAGAAATGTCCCTGGAAGTAGCGAGCGGTAGGAAACTCCTCTGGGGGCAGCGAGTCCCTCGCAGTCCCCCGCTGCCGCTGTCCCGGCATCCGTTTGGGAGAGGCAGAAGACGGCAGCCTTGCCCTCCGGGGCTGGGGGAAGGTCGCAGCCCCATCCACCTACACAGCAGAAGATGTTAATGAAACATTAGGTGATGGTTCTGGCAGGCAGGCTTGGTTCCCATCAGGATGCTCCTATTGAACTTTGATGGGAAACCCCAACTGGTAAGGGAGGGATGGCAGCCAGCAGCATCCCACGGTTCGCAGCACACCCCTGGGCGATTGCAGCCGCATCCATCCCCCCTCCCTCTGCCAGCAGGTACCCAGCGGGGGGGCTGGCCCCCAGAACCCGATGAGCCGGCCCTGCGCCGCCTGTCCCACTACCTGCTGGCCCGCTACCAGAAGGGCACCCGGCCTGTGCGGGACTGGCGAATGACCACCAATGTAGCCATCGACCTCATGGTCTACGCCATCCTCAGCGTGGTGAGTTCTTCGCTCCCACCCCGCGTGGGGTGGGGGCAGCTGCCTTCAGCGCAGGCAGCTTCTGCATGTCCACAGCAAGGGGAATGGTACCTGGTGCGCAGCATCCTCCCGGCACGCTCTGCCTGTCCTCCAGAGTGCCAGTGCCCCCTGTGCCGACACCGTGTCCTCTTCTTCCCGCAGGATGAGAAGAACCAGGTGCTGACCACCTACATCTGGTACAGGCAGGTGAGCAGATGAGACCATGCAAGCTCGCCCCTCCCTCGCTGGGACCCCCCTGGGGCCGAGCACCCCTGCAAATACCGGTTTCCCCATGGGAGAGGCGTGTGGCCCCGCAGGAGCGCAGCAAGGTCGAACCCATCCCAGGGGATGACAAGACCTCTGTAGGGCACGAACCTCAAGGCACAGCTTTTGTACTCTGTGCTTCGCACCACCGAGCAGTGCGAGAGCTGGAGGATGAGCCCTTCCTCCCTCCTGCGGATGGGGCTGAAGACTGGTTCCCATGGTGGGGTGCTAGCATGGGTTCGGGTCCCGGCGGGGTGGAAGGGACCTTGCCCTCCAAGCCCCTCTCCCTCATCCCCCAGCACTGGACGGACGAGTTCCTCAGGTGGGACCCGGAGCGTTTTGACAACCTGACGCAGATCTCCCTCCCCGCCGAGAGCATCTGGGTGCCCGACATCCTCATCAACGAGTTGTGAGTGAGGTGAAACCCCCGGGGTGGCGGCAGGCAGCCCGGGGTTCGGACCCCCCTCGCCCACCGCGGGCACGTGCCGCCCTGCGCTTTGTATTCCTGGCACAGAGCTGGCAGCCTCCCCGCATCGGGCGAGCTGCAGATGGGGAACGGCTTGGCAGTTGGGCCGCTTCCAATGCTGGCTAACCGCGACCGTCGGTAATTACCCGCGCCGTGCCGGGGGTGGGATCCAGATATCTGGAGAAAGGCTTTGTGAAGGCAGCACAATGCGAGGGCAGCTGCAGAGCTGCCGGCCCTTCCCACGAAGCCAGCCGGCGTCCTTCCCCGCTCTGCTGGGATTTAAGGTGTTCCCACTGGCTCCAGAGAGCCCTGGGACAAGGACACAAAGGCGCCCTGGGCTGGGAGAGGGCAGCAGCCCTGGCAGCGCAGAGGTGATGCCAGGCAGGCGCGCTTGCGTGGGTACCGCCAACGAAGCAGCTCGAGGGGTAAGCCCCCGGCTCCTGAGCGGCTCCCCTCCCAAACGCAGCTCGGCAGGCGGAGCCCCTGCCCCGAGTGCTCCCCAGCCCTGGTCTCTGTCCCTCGTGCCCCCCAGCGTGGACGTCGGCAAGTCCCCCCACGTCCCCTACGTCTACGTTGGCCACCACGGGGAGGTGCAGAACCTCAAACCCATCCAGGTGATGACGGCCTGCAGCCTGGACATCTACAACTTCCCCTTCGACGTCCAGAACTGCTCGCTCACCTTCACCAGCTGGCTGCACCACAGTGAGTGCGGGACCCCGGGGGCGCGGGGGGAGCGGGCGGGACCTCCGCCGGGCCGCAGCGCCGTGCAGAAGGCAGCTCGTCCCTCTAGGTGGCCCCAGCGGATCGGGGATGCGTGCGGGGAGGGCAGGCGCCCAGCCCGGCGTGGAGGTGCCGGCAGCTGCCGGCGCTTCAGGCCCTGCACCCCTGGTCCTCACCTCCCCGCCGCCCCCCAGTCCGAGACATCAACCTCTCGCTGTGGCGGCAGCCGGAGCTGGTCAAGTTCGACCGGAGCGTCTTCATGAACCAGGGCGAGTGGGAGCTGCTCTACGTCCTCAGCTGCTTCCAGGAGTTCAGCGTCAAGAGCAGCGACAGCTACGCCGAGATGAAGTTCTACGTAAGGGTCTTCGGCCACCACGGTTCTCGGGGATGGGGCGCTGAGGAAGGGTCTTGCCACCGCCTCTGTTGCCTGATCACCCAGCTGCTCCCTGCCACGCTGCTCCTGCCTGTGGGCAGAGGGTCCCGGTGCTGAGCCCTTCCTCTGGCTCACCTTAGCGCATCCCACCGTCCTCGCTTGCCTTGGCGGAGAGCTGCGCCAGCTCAAGCCCTCGCAGAGCCTTTCCTGTCTCTCTGTCCCACAGGTAGTCATCCGGAGACGTCCCCTCTTCTACACCGTCAGCCTGCTGCTCCCCAGCATCTTCCTGATGGTTATGGACATCGTGGGCTTCTACCTACCTCCCAACAGTGGCGAGAGGGTCTCTTTCAAGATCACCCTCCTGCTGGGCTACTCAGTTTTCCTCATCATCGTATCCGACACGCTGCCGGCTACTGCGGTCGGCACCCCCTTGATAGGTAGGGCGGTGCTACCTGCCAAGCCAGCTGCCACGGCAGTCCTGGGCCCGGAGCAGCAGGAGCTGCTGCTCCGTACAGAGACCACAGGTCCCCTAGAGAGGTGGGCAGGGAGGGCGTGCTCGGGACCACGCTCTCTGCGTGAGCCTCTGCAGGCCACTCACCTCGCTGACGTCTCCACAGGCATCTACTTTGTGGTGTGCATGGCGCTGCTCGTCATCAGCCTGACGGAGACCATCCTGATCGTGCGCCTGGTGCACAAGCAAGACCTGCAGCCCCACGTCCCCGACTGGGTGAAGCGCCTGCTGCTGGAACGAGCCACCATCCTGCTCTGCATCCGGGACAGGAAGAAATTCAGCCAGAGCAGGACGCAGAGCTCGGACATCTCCAGGCAGGTGGAGAACAACGACAGCACAGGTAAGGGCTGCACAGAGAGGGCCCACGGGAACGGGAGGGGACTGGGCCCCACGTAGCCATCTACGCCCACATAGCCCCTGTTTGCATGGCGATCGGATGCCTGGGCCACCCGCAGAAATCCCGGCTCCCTGTCTAAAGAGATTTCTCGTGCTTGCCTCTCTCCATCCCGCAGCCAAGCTGAACCACTACGGCTGTGAGGACCCTCGGGACTGTGAGATGGCGGGGGGCTCGAGGCCCACACCGGCCTTTGCCGGCCAGGCGGAGGGCTCCCCGCTGACGCACGGCCTCCTGCGCGAGATAGCCGCCATCCGCCAATTCCTGGAAAAACGCGAGGAGTTTCGCGACGTCGCCCGCGAGTGGCTGCAAGTGGGCTACGTGTTGGACGTCCTGCTCTTCCGGGCGTACCTGGCGGCCGTCCTGGCCTACGCCATCACGCTGGGCACCCTCTGGTCGGTGTGGCGGGACGCCTGAGCCGCGCCCGCCTTTGGGGGCAGGAGGGGGGGACCTCAGGCGCTGCCTGGCTCCGGAGGCCGCTCCTCGGCTGCGGGTCTCGCCGGTGCCGGCTGGCCCAGGCTGGCGCACCCACCGCCTTGGCCCCAGCTCCGGAGCAGCAGCACCTGAGCGGGGAGGCAGGGCTGAGGGGGTCCCACCGGGCACCCACGACCCCCGCCCGAGCCTTGCCCGTGCCCCCCCGCCCCAGCCCGGCCCGGCCGCCGCTTCAGCACCGCGGACAGCGGCCCCGCGCCTGCCGCCCGCCGGGGGTCCCCGCCGCCGCCCGGGGGTCCCCGCCCTCACCCCGGGGTCCCCTGCCCTCACCCCGGCCACCCGGGGGTCCCCGCCCTCACCCCGGGGTCCCCTGCCCTCACCCCGGCCACCCGGGGGTCCCCGCCCTCACCCCGCGGTCCCCTGCCCTCACCCCGGCCACCCGGGGGTCCCCGCCCTCACCCCGGGGTCCCCTGCCCTCACCCCGGCCACCCGGGGGTCCCCGCCCTCACCCCGGGGTCCCCTGCCCTCATCCCGGCCACCCGGGGGTCCCTGCCCTCATCCCGGTCGCCCGGGGGAAGCCCCCACCTCCCCGCCCCCTCCTCCGGTACTCCCCCGGCTCGTCGGGCTCCGTTCCCCCCGCCCGGCCACCGTGCAGGCTCGCCCGGCAGATCGCCATCGCGCTCCCGCCCGGCCGTACGGTTAAACCGGGAGAGAACCAGCGCCAGCCAACGGCAGACGAACCGGGCTGCAAACGGGGCCGGCTCCGCGGGCAGGCGGTGGTGGAAGAGACCCGCGGGGTCACTGCTCGCTACCGCAGCTGTGGGCAGCCCCCTCCCTCCGCCCCGCCAGGGCAGAGGCGCGAGGCCGAGAGGAGAGAACTGCTGGCCGCGTCCCAGAGCAGGGAGTCGAGCCCAACGGCGAGATCTGCCCAACGCAGTACCCGCTCTCTTTTCAGATCTGGGGGTGTCAGGGGGTTGCGACAAAGAGCACTGTCAGTGTTTTCAGGGTGGTCCCCGGCCCCGCCGTGCTTGCCCGAGACCCCGTAAAGGCACAGCTCGCTCGTCACGCCGGTAACGTACCTTAGCAACCAGCACGGGCGCCATCCTTGGAAGCGCTGGAGATGACAGGAGGGCCCATCCCGCGCTCTGGGAGCATCTTGGCGCGCGGTTGGTGGGGCAGAGGTGGGTTGACGGCGCCTGGCTCTCCTACATCCCACCGGCCCTGGACCGAGGGCCTCCCTCGCTGTCCCGGAGCCATCACCTGCAGGAAAACTCCCCGCTGAGTGACAGGGGGGCTGAGGACGGGTGGAGCGGGCTCCTGCCCACGCTAATGCGCTGATGGTCTGTAAGTGGCTGCCTATTGATGAGGTGTCCAGTTAAAGAGTTCGCGAGACACTAAATCAGCCCATTGATCCTGCCGAGATCGATGGTGCTACAGACCTGATCACTGCAGCGGGCAATTAACACCCTCTGGATTGAGCCGCCTTCGTGTAACATCAAACGCTCCAACAGACAAATCCAATGGGCCCATTGACCCGGGTGCGCGATGCCGCCCAGCCCACGCGCTCGAGAGGGCGGCGGGACCAGCGAGCCGGCCTCGCCATCCCTCTGCCGCCCACTTGGGACCCCGGATGCCCCTCGGGACCCACCGCGAGATGCTCACCTGTGCTGCCGCATCCCACGGGCCACGTCGGTGGCTGCTCAGCCTTCCATCCTTCCCTGTGCTAGGCAGCCATCCCGCGCCCGACCTAACCCCCTCGCACAGCTCCACGGCCCTTTCCCCCTGGAAGAGAAGGCCGCCCGTACCGGAGGAAGGATCCAGGTTCTCCCTTTGCCCTCTCGCTGCTTTGGGAAGTGCCGCACGCGGGAAAAAGTTCCAGGCATCTCTCCGAGAGGAGCCTGGATTCTCCTCTTTAAAAGAAAAAAAATAAAATCAATAAATCTGAATCTAATCTACTAATAAAGGTTTAATGAGGACATAATGTTGATGGAACAGAACATTGTTGCAGCATAATCGTTCCCAGCTGCTGCGCAAGTGTGCAGACAAAGGCCCGGTCCTACGACAATTTCCCCGTTATTATAATAATGCCTTTGTACCAGGCCAAACGCCGGAGAGGGGCTTCATCCCCCCTTCTCCCAGGGATGCTGCAGCCGGCCGGCCGCTTGCAGCAAGGCCACCTCTGCTTGCCTGGACTGGGACCAAAGTCCTCCCGTTTGCCCAAAGGCTCCCTGGCAGAGCTGTGCCGGGGGGAGCTCTGGGAGGCAGGGCTCGCCACCAGGACCTCGGGGCGGGCTCGCGGCCCCCCAAACCTGCCGGGAAGCCCTAGGGCACAGGACGAGCCCGGCCTCGACGCCAGCACGTGTGGCAGTCCGGCACACGTCACCCACCCCTGGAAAAACCAGCGATGCTTTGCACCCAGCGACTCCAACCGTGCCCTAATTAACGTTTAACTGCATCGTAACGCCCAGGTGGGCGGCGGGCAGCACCCGCGGGGTGCGGGCACGGCCGGGTGACGCCGGCAGCACCCTCCTGGCCTCGCCGCAGCGCGCCGTACGGTTTGCCGCAGCACAAAAGGAGTGCAGGCGCTGCTGTTAATGTAGTCAGTAAATAAATAAAGGAGGGCTTAAGCTTAGTGTACAGCAATCAGTCGAGAACTACAGGATAATTAACGCAGCGGGGGGCCAGACTACTCTGCAGTCAGGTTTAAATGAACGAGTTCACTTTCATTGAGGCAAACTTGCTCAGCTCCCTGGTGAGCCGCGCAGGCAGGCAGGCAGGCAGCGGCGCAGGCAGCGCGCCATGGGACGGGGAGGCGAGCGTCCCGGGACGAGGGCCGCGGGTTTGCTCCCCGTCCGCGGGGACGTCGGCATCCCCGCATCCCGGGGGCGCTCCCCATCCATCAGGGGTAGGTTAGGGACGGGGCCCCCCACCGCAGCGCCGGGGAGCCGAGCAGGCACCCCAAACTCACCGCCGTGCGTCCCCCCGCGGCTCGCCCCGAGCCGGTGGCATGCATGCATCCTTCCTCCTCCTCCTCCTCCCAGCAGGCACGGGCACAGGAACAGGAGACGGCAGGCCGAGACAACGGAATTAACTTTATTGGTTGTTTTTTTGTTTTCTAACTGCAGATTCAAGGTATACAACTGAACACTGCTATTTTCCTTATGAGACTTATAAATAAAAATACAAAAAATGTTCACTACAAAAAAATCTACTGTTAGTAGGATGTAAAAAATATTCTCTTTGCTATAGAAGGCACGAACTTCACTTAGTGACACATGGAGAGAAAAAAACCTGCAGCAGTATATTCTTCTTCTTCTTCTTTTTTTTTGTCTTTTTTTTTCCTCTGTCAGAAACACTGAAGTCTTACAAAGAAATGCATCTGAATCTACACAGGACGAAGGCAGATGCGGAGAGCTGCAACTAGGAGACACCACAACTGGTTTTTTTTTTTTTTTTTTTCTTTTTCTTTATTTTTCAGGAAACTTTTAGCTAACGGCATCTGTGGCTAGAGGACAGAGAGGACTCGCAAGCAGAACCGCAAGGGAGCGAACGGCGAGGGGAGAGGGAGGAAGTCGTACAAAAAATAGGGGCCGATAGATACTCTGAGAAAACCAAAGGGGGGCTTGGGCACCTTCTGCGCCCGGGCTCAGAGAGGTGCTGAGGTAGACGGAACGAGGACAGCGACGGACCCGAACCACGAGCGGCAACACAGAGCAACGGGACGGGCAGGCGGGCGCTCACGACACCGACGACAAGCCAGGGGAGAGGGAGCCCGGGGCCGCGGGGCCCCGCGGGGCGCTTGGTCCTCACTGCTATGATACACATATATATACTTATATATATATGGAGGGGCGGCGGGGGCTGCGCCACGGCTCGCCGCGCCACGGCTCGCCACGCCACGGCAAAGAGAGGCGGGGACGCGCGCCCGGGGCACTGCGGCATCGCTCCAACACCGACCCCAACGCCGTCGCAGCTGGGAAGCTGCGGCACTAAGGGAGGGAGGGAAGGAGGGGGCCGGCGGGACGGGAGGGGAGGTTAAAGCAAAAAAAGCCACATGAGCTCGGCCGTGTGCTCCGCGGCACCCGCAGCGCCGGTGCGCCACGGGCAGCGCCCACGCACGCGCCAGAAATTGCAGCAACTTTCCGTGTGAAAGAACTGGGTTTTTTTTAACTTTTTTTTTTCCTTTTTTTTTTTTTTTTCTTCTTAGGCACAACAATTAAACAAGCCGTTATCCACAGTCACATCCCGGATTGTACAACAGCGGCGTCCACCCCGTGCAGAGCAGCAAAGGTCCCGCACGCAGGGGCATGCGCGCGCAAAGCCGGACCGGGGCGCGAGGGAGGATGCTGCACCCGCAGCCGCATCCCTGCTCGGCGCCAGGAGAGGCGGGACGGGCTCTGCCGGGACCGGCAGCTCCCAGCAAGGGGGCGATCCGCATCCCTCCAAACCACATCCAGACACCGTCCCGCTCCCCCCGACTCTTTTCCCCCCTTTTCACCGAAACGCAGCAAAATGGCAAAAAAAAAGCCGCGGCCACAAGCGCTGCGCGGGATGGAAACCGCAGAGCCCGCTTCCGCGACCACGAAGGAGAAACACAACAAAAACGAACACAAGAGGTAGCTTCAGAACCGACACCCCCGGCCCCGCGGGGCCGGGCAAAAAATACCAGTTTTGGTAAGGATAATGCACAACGGGAGGCCGGCAGGGACGCTGCCGCCGCGCCGCCCCTCCAGCACCGGGCACGCGGCTCGCGCCTTCCCGGCCACGCCGCCCCCCGTCCCCCCCAAATCAATAAAAGCTCATGAGGTCACAAAAAAACGAGGTAATTTCAAGTAAAATGTGCTAAACGCGGAAATATTCCAAAAGAAAGTTCAAAAATACCGAACGAAAAGCAAAAAAACTGGTGAGCGAAGCCACCTGCCACCGGGCACCCCTCGCTTGCGGGCTCCTGCAGCTGAGGGCTGGGCAAAAAACCACGCTCGGCACCTTCCAGGCACCCCGAATTAGCAGAAAAAAGAGGATCCCTCCGCTCAGAGCGATGCCATGCACTGGCGGCACCCACGCCGGCACCGAGCGCGCATCACCAAACCGGCCGCGTCTCCCCGCGGGGGGTTTCGCCCTCACCCCCGGGAAGGCGGGGAAGGAAGGGGAAATGCATAGAGAGGTCTTTGGTCAGGGGGAGGGCGGCAGCCTCCGGGCACCCCCGTGCCCACCCAGACCCGGGCAGCACCGCGAGGCCTCGGCTGGCACCTGGTTCCCTACCCCAAACACCCTCCTGCGGCCGGGATCCCCGCCGAGGCCGCGCTCGCCGGACGCTGGCGCTCTCCCACCTGCAACGCCACAGCCGGGGAGCGTGGGAACCCTCCCGAAACGGGGGCTGAGCCCCACGCGGAGCCATGCCCACGTGTGAGCTCGGGTCCTCAGTGGGGCATCCACGGCGGGCTCTATGCGGTGGACAGAGAAAACCAGAAATGAAAGCCTTCCCAAGGCGCCGGCCACACGTGCGCTTTCGGGGAAGCGTGCCGCTCCTACGCGGGCTTCCCAGCAGTAGCGGTGATGGAGGGGCCGGCCGGGGAGCCAATTCTCCGGGGGCTGCAAGGGGCAAAGGCTGCCCCGCAGCGAGGGTGCCAGGGCAGCGGGCGCACGAGCGGCCGGGGAGGGGGAGCGGATGGGGCTGGGGAAGGGGCTGGTGCATCCCCCCACCCCGGCGCGAGCCGCAGGATCCTTCCGGCGAGAAGCAACGAACGAGAACCGAAAACAAACAAGGCCGTGGACGCTGCGGGTTTGGTGGGGTTTTTTTTTGCCCAGTCCTCCGCCACTCGGCCCCGCCGCCCCTGCGCCTCCTCCCTCAGACGTAGCAGAGGTAGAGATAGGTCTTCTCTATCCGCCAGTCGGTGGGGATCTCCTCCGGCTTGTGGCCCTTCATGTGCTTCTGCATGGCGGAGAGGCTGGGGCAGTACTCCAGGCAAATGGTGCACTGGTAGGGGGAAGCGCCATTGTGGGTCCGAAGGTGTTTGATCATGGCCGAGTAGTCCCGGGAGCGCTGGTGGCACAGCTTGCACTCGAAGGGCTTCTCGCCTGCGGGAGAGAGGGAGACGGGGGCGTCAGCGGGGGCTCGGGGCCTCCGGGCGGTAATTAACTGCCCGGCATCGACGCTGCCGCGGCGGGCGCAGCCGATAACCGAGTAATGAACAGCAAAACCGATCTCTCTATTGATCCTCTATTTACAATAGTTACGTGCTGGCGCATCTGACGATTCGTTATCCATGGCCGCCGCCCTGGTCCACGCTGCCGGCACCTCTGCCGGGGGAGCGCTCCGGCACCGCCGGCCTCACCAGAGACCCCCCCGCAGCACGTACCTGTGTGGACCCGGTAGTGGGTCTCCAGCTGGTGCTTGAGGCTGAACTTCTTGCCGCAGCCGTTGCACTCGTAGGGCTTCTCGCCGGTGTGGATGCGCTTGTGGCCCTTGAGCGTGCTCTCGTCCCGGAAGCAGCTGCCGCAGAACTCGCACTCGTAGGGGTGGTCGCCTGCAAGCACACGCGCGCGTCAGAGCCACCGTCGCGGCCACCGCGCCACGCCAAAGCTAGCGCCCCAGCCTGCGTTTACCTCCGGCACCCGCCGCCGCCATCCCGAGGGACAGAGCATCCCAGCTACCCGAGTACGGCACGCCAGTCTCCGCATCCTCGTGCGGAGGGGACGCTTGGGTCCGCAGCGGGGTAAAGAGACCGGAGGGCGCCGCGAGCCTCCCGCCACCAATTCCCGGGCTCTTCACCAGGCATCGCCGGCACAGACCCGGCCCCGGGCGTCTCCCCCGCTCCAGACCGGGCGGCTGATAAATGAACTCCGGTTCGGCACCAAAGGCAGAATGATTTGAAGGAAAGGTGAGGGCTCCAGCTACTTATTTATTACAGCCGCGAAGGCAAGGACAATAAAGATAGATTGATCGTCCGAGACTTTGTTCATGAATATTTAAATATTACTGATTTGTCTTGTCACTGTAATTACAATTTCTCTGTGCCGCATATCCTACAAGCACAGTTTATGGTAAAGAATGGCCAACTGTATTTCACTTGTCCTGCTGCAGATGTGCGGAGCTGCCAAGCGTGTAATGTTCCCCGCATTTCATACATTTTCTTCAGCTGTGAAGGCTTAAGTCATCCACAATGACCTACGTTTTTTCATTATCCCCGTGTCAAACTGCACTCGTGCCTGGGCATAAATTGTCCTTCTCGTTATATACTCACATGCCTGTGCTTTCGCTTCCTCTTTAAAATGATATTTTACTCTCTCCCCGTGTGCCACAGCCGAGACCTGTGGCCCCTCGCCCCCTCCCGCCGCTGCTGCTGGGCACCCGAGGAGGAGGAGGACGCTCGGGACGCGTTTCGGACCCCCCTCAAAGGCGAGCCAGGTGCTGCCTGGGGGCAGCTGCGCTTCGCCTCCCCACGCCCAATTCCAAATTATCGCCTTGGTTTTCGAGCCTGTCGTCCAAGACAGCGATTTGCAGCCAGAGGCAGACGGCATTTCCACGTGCTGGGTTTTTCGGAGGAGCCTTGTAAACGGACGCTGCGGCCCCCGGAGGGCTCTGGCCCCGAGCGCGAGCATCCTGCATCCGTGCGGGATGAAACCACGCAGCATGATTAAACACCCCTGAAGCGCCGATGATGACGGTGCTTTTTCACAGCCAGGAGCTGCTAAAGCGGCAGAGGTTGGGGTGGGACACGCAGGGCCCGACCCGCAGCCCAGGTCACCGGATTACCGGCTATAAATAGCTCCAGCGCTCGGCATTAACGTACTTATCATCAGCACGCGATTCCCGTTTCCCACGTCGGGACCCCGAGCCCACGCACACGTGTGGGTCTGGCAGCCGCCGGCCACAGCCCAGATGGAGCGACCCTCCCGTCGCGCTGCCCGCGCGTCCCCCCAGCAGCTGCTTTTACGTCCCCTTTGGAGGCTGTCTGCGTGCACTCTGCTTAAGGGGAGAAAGGAGGAGGGGTGCCCCGACTTAGCACGTGTTTTCCTCCCTGCCGGCAATAAAAGCGCAGCCGAGGAAGGTGCGGGAGCCTCCAGCCCGCCTGGGCAAAGGATGGGCGAGGAACGCGTCACCCACGCAGCTGCAGAGAGCCGCAGCGCTGGCTGCGAGGCACGGCAGGGCTGCAAAGCACCGGGCAGGCTCCCCCCGCACGACCCCGCTCATCCCCCAAGGATTTGCTTTCTCCTGCACTGGGGGGTTTTGCAGCTGGACCCGAGTGACGGCGCTCACTGCGCGGCCGGGACCTCTCCCCCTGCCCTCCCCCGGCCCTGCCTGGGGACGGAGGAGCCAGGGACACGGCGCGAGGCGGTCCAAGCCCCGCTCTCCCACCCGGCTCTCCTGGAGCCAAGCCCTGCCCCGGTGGGCTGCGCCACCGAAGCACCAGCTACACGTAGCACAGGTCGCCCTAATCCCATTAGGGCCGAGCACCAGCTGATTATGTGCATCTACTGCCTGTAAGCCGATGAAGCGGGTATGATCGCACATCCCCTAAGAAGGTCACGTGTCACCTTATACTGGATCAACTTATTACACGCGGCTTTTTTTTTCCGTTTCGTTTTTCAAATCCAAACAACCTCAACTGCAGTCGCCTCGACACTTTTAAGACAATTTCACCTTTCTTTTCCCTTTGTTTTTTTTTTTTTACAAATGGGGAGAAGCCTGCCCGAGCGGCGAGCACCCCGGCGGCGGAGCCGTCGTACCTGTGTGGGAGCGGAGGTGCCTCTTGAGCGCGGTGTGGCTGGGGAAGGTGCGGTTGCACTCGCTGCAGATGTAGCTGCGCACCCCGGCGTGCACCTCCATGTGCTGCTGCAGGGCGCTCTGCGTCTGGAACCGCTTGCCGCACAGCAGGCAGAAAACGGCCATGTCCGTACCTGCCAGAGAGGGAGAGATCTGACTTAGGCGGCGCCCGGGACCCCCGTCCCGCTGTCCCACCGCCCCGCCAAGTGTTCGGGGTCCCCCCCGCTCCCTCTTGGCAGCGGGGGGGACCCTGAGAGCTGCAGGGCTCTGGGTGTCGCTGAAGTCCTGGCAGTAGGACCCTGGCCACCTCGACCCTGCTGCTGCTGGCCCCACGGGGGGAATGCAGGCAGAGGGCAGGGGGCTTTTATTGCACTGGAGGCAGCTGGAAGCCCCAGCCCCGTGACGCCCAGGGATGCCCAAACGCAAGGCAGCTGTTGGGTGATCACTGCAACCCCACGCACCTGCAAGAGCTGCCGAGCTCAGACCTCTCCATGCCTGGGGAAAGGGGGCCCCAGGAACCAAAACACCCCGCAAAGCTGCCCCGGGGAGCAGGGGCTGGATGCAAGAGGGCGACGCGCCCGCCCCTGCGCGGCATGCGGTCCCGAGCCCTAACACAAAGACAAGCTCCGTCCTACAAGCCGCGGGCACGGGTATAAAACCGGCTGCATCAACCCAACAGCAAAAGCAGGGAAAAAACCCAACCCCAGATACTTACACACCGTCAATAAAAATATCAGACCTTTGTGTTATTAAACAATTTGCTTTCGTTTATGCATAGCTGATTGTTCAGAACCTACGAGTCAGTGCAAATTGTATTACGCGGGGAGATTAAGCAAATAAATGCTAGCTTTTTGGAGACATTAAAATGTGAGGACTATGGAAATAAAATTATCTAGAAAATTGTATTAGCAATTCATTAGCAGCAGCAAGATGTTCAAGGTAACCAACGGATCTGCGCTGCCTTCAGGAACAGCAGGGGCGGGGGGGGGCTGCTTGCCGCGCTGCCAAAACCAGCCCGGGGGAACCTGGCGGCGAGGCGGAGTCGCCGGAGGGGAGCCCGCCGGGACCACCGCATCACGGGGCAGGGGAACGGCGGGCGGCAGGCACCCGCCGCGGCGGCATCGTGCTCCTGCCTGGCGCGCAGGCAGGTGCCAGCAAAGGATGCTCCCCATGAAGGATGCCGGCGGCACCCTCCTGGCCAGCCACACACCTCCAGCACGCAGAGAGCACCTGGGTGTGCATCGTCACCCACCCCGGCGTCGTGCCATCATCCGCCCTGGCGTGGTAGCACGCCGTGGCCGGCTCTGCC
Source organism: Platalea leucorodia (assembly GCF_965183815.1). Classification (NCBI taxonomy): domain Eukaryota; kingdom Metazoa; phylum Chordata; class Aves; order Pelecaniformes; family Threskiornithidae; genus Platalea; species Platalea leucorodia. Next base: position 8,651,099 of record NC_138842.1, on the reverse strand, counting down.
CTGTGGCTCCGAGGACGCAGGAGCCGCCAGGAGGGATGCTCAGTCGCAGCCTCGGCAAGGCACGCAGCGGGCTGCCCAGAAATGCTCTGAAATCTGAAAAAAAACCCCTAGCGAAATGGGAATAAAAGCAGCAAGAGAGGCGGCCCTGCACGGGAGCGGCCTTTCTCCCTCCGCAGGGATTTATCCCGGGGGGGCGCGGGCTCACGCGCCCCCCCACGCAGCTGCGGACAAAACGCTCCCAAGACAAAAAAAAAAAAAAAAAAAAAAAAAAAATTAAAAAAAAGCAGCCAGCCCCGAACGGGCCGTGCAAAGCAAATCCCAAGAGGTATGCGGCCCCGCGGCCCTCGGCGGCCCCGGCGGTGACAGCAGGACGGGTCAAAGGTCCCCGGGGCTGAGCCCCCAGCGCCGCGGCCAGCTGCGGAGCGGAGGCCCCGGCCGGCGGGACGCCGGCCCCGATAAATCTGCCGCCAGCAGCCCCCGCTGAGGCCGGGGACAATGGGCTCCCGCGGGGGCGGAGGGCAGGACAATGCTGCCGGGCCGGCGCGCGGGGCCGTAACAAATCCTCCCTGGCACCGTAGGGCCCTCATTTGTGAAACTAATTGGCCCCCGCTTGAAAAAAAAAAACGGGCCGACTCCGGCAGCCGCAGCGATGGGGACGAGCTGCCTCGTGCACGCACGGGGGACGCACCGGCTGGTCCACAGGGACGGTGCTCGTCCCCCCGGAGCTGGGCATCCCCCCGGGCTGCTGCTTGCCAGGACCCTCAAAAGGCATTTTTTTATTTTTTTGTTTTTAGGTAATGCACCAGTAAATAAATAGACACCCCAAATGGGAAGGTTGATGTGCACCGGCACTAACCACCCTCCAAGAGCAGAGCATCCACGGGGCGCGAAGGCAGAGGATGCAGGAGACGGCCCTGCATCCCGGCATCGAGCCCAGCAGCTCGATGGACGTGGAGGACCGAGGTCAGGCGCTGCTCGTTTGCGGCCCCGAGGCTCCGCCGATGCGGCTCTCCAGCAGCTGAGGACCGCGGCACCAAGCACGGTCTCTGCCGGGCACCGTCCCGCTGTGGGCGTTCAATTAAGTCGATTTTTTTTTTTTTAAGCTGCACGTGCAGCGACGTCCCACCTTTGGAGAGAGGATGGGAGGCGGGAATAAATGGGAAAGCTCATGAGAGGTTGGCTGGGGTGGCTGCCGACCCTGCCGCAGCCGGGCTTTGGCAGTACCAGGCTCGCCGCAAGGAGAGCCGCGCCGGGCGACGCGGGGACTCGGCACCGTCCTCCCACCCTGAGCGCGGCCCTGGGCTCCCAGCTGGAGCAGCCCCGAGCCAGCCCTCAGCCATCGGAAGAAAAATCACCCCCGATAAAAAACGCCGCCGCCCCAAACCAGCGAGAGACGGATTTATTCATTTCCCTGACGTTTTAATGGTTTCTCCCCTTTTTGCGGGAAGATGATTACAAATTAAGCGGCATTTAAACGCTTTTTACTGTCAACAATTAAAAGGGGCGAAGGCGGGCGAGCAATTCATTCCCCGGGAAACGCGGCGGCTCTCGGCGGGCGCCGCTGGCCCTTCCCTCTACTGTACGCCGCACAATGGCCCCGAGCGCGCCATTAATTTTGCAGGATGTTCAAAAGCAAATTAAAATATAAAAAGCCCCCGGGCACAAAGATAGATACCGAGGGAGGGGGCGGCGTAGGTCAAGCTTGCGGAATTAAAGTCTTAGCAACCGGGGAGGTTTAAGCGCAGCCCCGTTGCGCCGCGTTCGGCAGCCACCTTCGCCCATCTTCCCCGGTTTCGCGTACCTCTGCCAGACCCGGCGCTGTTTGCTGGCAGCCGTAACCATTACCGGGGCGGCTACGGGCGCTGCTGTGGGGTTTGCAGGCAGAAGCCAGAGCAGGCTGGGTTTTGGATGCTGTTTGGGAGAGCACGCTGGCTGCCTCGTGCAAGGCAGTTTTAAACGGCAGGTGGCCTGAAATCTGGCTTTTAGGGGATGGATGCTTGCTCCGGGGAGTAAAAAACCCCCCGGCTGCAAGCCTGGAGGCGCACATCCCGGTTCTCCGGCGGCTCGCTCCCAAAGACGGGCGATCGCCGGGGACGCAAAGGCACGCGAGACGCGACACGCCATATTCAGGGCTTTTCCGCCCCGTCCAGCTCGTGGCGAGGGATGCTGCAGGCATCACGGCGTCGAGCGCGGCGCCGTCTCCCGCCCGCTGCCTCCGCGGGAGGAGGAATTAAAATAAAACCCTGCGCGGCGGCGGGCGAGGAAGGCAGGGCGGGTCTCCCTTCGGAAAGGAGCGGGGCGCGCTCCCGCGCCGTGAAGTTTAGGATGCGGGAGGTGCGCCGGCGGGAGAAAGGCGACACGTCCCCTTTAAAAGGAAATATAATTTACAGTGTGCAGCCAGGCGGCCCATAGTTTCAATCTCGTTTACTATAGAGAAAACTCTGCTAGCTGTTCTCTATCCCACAAATCCGATTTAATCAGACAAGCCAGCCAGCGTGGCTTGAAGTAAAAACGGATAATTAGTAAACAGAGAGCTACTTCAGTGCTTCATTGGCATTCGAGCCGGGCTAGTGTGTCGCATTTAAAATGCAGTCTGATGAAGTTTACAAAATCAAACCATTTGTTACTCCTATTGAAGAGGCTTCAGGCCACTTGCAATTAAATTGGAATTAGTGCTCAGAATGAGATACAGCAAATTCATACTAAAAAGGGATCTGACTTTCAGACATTTGACTTCAAGTTTTTCCCCCCGTGCGTGTGCACGCGCACGTGCGTGCTCCCGCCGGCCCCGCGGCAGCGCCGCCGAGCCCGGGCCCCCGGCGCAGGGTGACCCGGGGACCGGGGATGCTCCGGCAGCAGGGGAGGGGGGACCGAAGGGGACCGATGCCACCGTGCCGGTGAAGCATCCTCCGCTGAGCACCAGCCACGGCCGCGCAGCTCCGGCGGTCCCCAGGCCCGCAGAGCCAACGTGGGGATGCGCAAACCCAACCGCCCCTCCCCGAATCCTCCTCTTAACGCTGCCATCTTTTCCCTGTCTTTCCTCAGAGCAGCGTTACGAGACGCGAAAAAGCTCTGTCCATCCGTTGCAGCAATAATCAATGGCATTAAAAACCTGTAATCAAAGCCTGCAGAGGGGCACGCCGGGAAGGCTCTGGCGTTAGAGCAGGCGATAGAGCGCACGCGTCGAAGGATGCTGACGGAGCCCACCGTAAAACCCCCAACCCCTCGACTAGTGTCCTGCAAATTCGGGGTCTTCAACAAGACTCGCTCCTCCTTCAGTCTTCGCATTTAGCGTAATCTCTTATGTGACACACGTGCCAAAGAGGTGCACTAAAATTGCTGCTATCGTTAGGACTGAGGCAGCCGGTTCCAAAACACGCCGGCCACGCAAAGCAGGAGCCCGAGGGCTGTTGGCTCTCCCCAGATGAGATTTCAGGGACGTCTGACGTTTTTTTGTCAGCCTGTCAAGGGCTCCCTACCAGCCTCCCCCTCCCGGACAATGCTGCTGGCTGCGGCTGCAGGGGAGGCTGCAGGCTGCTGGCGGGCGTGAAAAGCAGCGTTAGGGGAGGACACCGTTTTTAGCATCCCCGGGGCCGCGGAGGCAAGCGGACGAAACCATTGGTGACCGCAGCCCTAGAGCTGCAGGTAGCCCTCCATTCCAGCCCTGCCTGCGGGGCACGCACGTAAGGCGCCGGGCTCAGCTCGGCACGGAGGGCTCCCTGGGGCTGCCGCGCACGTCCCGCTGGCACCAAGCCGAGGAGGAGGAGGATGGGTGATGAAAGACAGGCAGAAGCAGCGGGCACCGGCACGGTCCCGGGGGTGCTGGCTGGTGGCACCAGCACCGAGGTTGCGTTTTGCCCCGGGAGGGCGGTGGATACATGCTGCTCGGGGTAAGAAGATTAACCCAGTTTTGGTGTCTGTTTCCGGGATTATAATGAAACCAAAAGCGGCGGTTTTGGTGACAAGACCGAAGCGAACCCACGGGGCGGTGCGAAGGAGCCCTTCCCTGAACGCTGCTGCCGGCGTGCAAAACGCCTGCACACGCACACGTGGACGCACGGGTTTTGAAGGGTGTCACGCCGAGCCAAGGTGCTTCTGAGGGATGCCGTTGGCACCCGTCGGCCATGCCGGCTGCTCGGCTGGAGCCTGACAGCCCCTACAACCTTCATGGTTAAGTAGAGACTGGGGGAGGGGGGAAAACCCCGGATGATAAACACACGAGATGTGCACGTTTTGTGCCGGAGTCACCAAATCATCCCGGTTTCAAAGGCTGCCTCCGGACTCCATGGCTCGGCTTCCTCGCTAATTAGCATCTTTATGGAAGGCAAATTCTCCCAAGGGGGCATTTGTTTGATTATTATTATTTACTTGGAGATAGCACAGCTTTCTTCCCAACTTTAACCAACTATGGGAAATTAATTCTTAGAAAGCAGCCAGCGCTGCTGGCTCTTCTGCCGTTGGTCTTCCTCCGGGGGCAGCTGGATGCGGCCGCCCTGGCTGCAACATGAGGGCAGGCCATGCCCCCTCCCCGGCGCCGCCTCGGCACCCGCTCACCTTTCTACCAACGCCTAGAAAAACTCAAGCGTTTCAGAGCAGATGTACAACATCGACCTTGCAAGCACAGCGGATTAAAGAGAAACGCCAAACCTAAATACTTCGATTTTCGCCCCCGCGGCGATGCACGGTGCTGCTTCCCACCGGCCGCAGCCCCGCTCTCCCCATCGCCTGGGGCGGGACGCGCACGGAGGACGCCCGAAGGCCGGGCGCCCGCAGCAGCCCGGGGGAGCGGGCGGGAAGCCCTGAGCCGGGCTCCGGCACGGGCAGCCCGCACCCGCCGGGGGTGATTTATTCCGGGGGCCATCTGGACCTGGGGGACAATGCGGTCCCGCATCCCAGTGACCCGGCGCATTAGTCACACCCTCCCCGCTCGACCTCTCCATCTCCCTTTGAGCGCGGCGGGACGAGCGCATCCCCTTCTCGCCTCCCTTTCGGGGAGCCCTTTGCTCCCCCCGGTCCCATCGGCAGCACCTCGCCCCCTTCCCCGCCGCCCTGCATCTCCATCTCATCGCCGTCATCATCGTCGTCGTCTTCCTTCATTGCGCTTTTCTGCGATTGCTCAGGCAAGAAAGATTAGGAGGGAGAGCGAGCGGGGAGGGAAAGAGCCCAGCGACTATTAGCGGCGGCGGCTTTATGGCAACAGGCACACAACTCATTCGTTTCATGTTTCGCGGAATATAAAAGCGCCGAAACATTTTAATTTTAAATTCTTATCATTGAATTTACTGCTTTTCTCTCGCAATGATTTGTGTTGCTTTTTAATTTTTACAGTCTCTACAGAAGCCAGATGCTACCGCCTAGGGCCAAAATAATAAAAACCCGCCGCAGTCGCGAGTTACAGAACAAAAAGGAAACGCGCGGCTGACATAAGTTAATATCTCAATTTAACAGTGCTGCTCCGCTAATGATCCTTTGATATGTGTTTATTTAGAAAGGTCTGATCTTGACCTTGAAAGCAAACTAAACCGCAAAGTCTTTATGAGAGGAGAGAAAGACTTTATTTATAGACTGGCTTTGCGTCAATCACGGTGGCAGCTGGACCCGCGCTGGGCGAAGCACCCGCGGGTCCAAACAGGGCGTTAATCGAGGGGCGCATTGCGGGGGGGATCGGCTGCCGGGGAGGGCCACGCACGCTCCCCATCTCCAGGGCAGGATGCCGAGCTCAGGCGCCGAGGCCTGCCCGCGAACCAAGGGATGCGGGCGGCTCCTTGCCTGCGAGGGATGCTCCTCGGGGCACAGCATCGGTCCAGGCGTGCCCCCAGGGGACAGCGTCGGTCCAGGCGTGCCCCTGTCACCGGCGCAGGGGACAAGCCGTCCCCCGAGCATCTCCTAACCGAGCCCTTCTCCCCAGCACGTGGGAAGAGCCGCCTCCGCTCTCCGGCTGCTGCAGCATCCAGCCGCGTCCTGCCCTCCCCGAACGCGGTCCCCAGGCTTTGGAAGGAAGGGGCGTGCTCAGCATCACCCGCACCGACGGGGCACGAGCGGGTTTTCCTCCCGAAGAAACCGAGCGCCGCGCAAACCTCGCCTCTGGAAACGAAACCCCGATGACCTTTTTAGGGCCCAATCCCGTTTTACTGCATTTCCACCCCTCGGCGGGGGGAGGCGAGAGCTTCCCGAGCTCCCAACACCACGTGAGCCTGGGAACGCGCTGCGGAGGCTTCATGCCTACGATGCGCTGCGCTTTTGAGCATAATTTCTATTATTTTAGGCCAAACAGTTCTTTGAGGATGTTTACAAACCCTAAAGCCTTCTGGCCAAAGCTGGAGGCATGCCCTCCTTCAAAAAGGTGAAATCCCCAAAGCCTTTTCCTTGTACTATCAAAATTATGGATATATATCAAAAATGTTTAGGTGGCCAGAAACGTAGCGCATCAACGGGAACAACCTTCCCTTTTCAGCAGCCGTTCGGCATTTTGGTACCAATACCAGGAACACGATAACCTGCTCCGGGGAGCCCGGACGAGAGGGTGCGAGATGGCGCTGTTTGCGTCCTCCCGCGGCCGAACAAAGCCCACGGGCGACGGAGACCCTCACGAAAGGCCTCTCTGCACGTCGGCTGGGGGGATAAACGCCACCGCCGAGCCCCGTCTGGCCACGCAGCTGAGCGGGGAGAGCGGGGCGATGTTGCGCCCTTGCAAACAGGTCTCGGTTTAGCTCCCCGGAGGAGCCGGTGATGGTAATTCAGCCCTAACGCAGGTGTGAAAAACGGCAAGCTCGGAGCCAGAGGAAACTTTTCCTGGGAAGGGAAAAAGTACGCGGGAGCGGGGGGATGCGGTTTTCCTCTGCAGCGACCGAGCGTGCCCCGGAGCCAGCACCGTGCCGGCAGGAGGGGACGATGCTGGGGGGCACCCACCTCCCCTCGCCTGCAGCGGGGATGCCGGCGCTGCCGAGCCCGGCTCGCACGCACGCGCCTTGTGCATCCGAACTCCCTTGCACCCGCTCATCCTCGACGGAAAACGGTATTCAGCTCCTTCAGCCCTAAAGGTACGGATGCAAAGCTGTCCTCTTTCCTGGCAAAACAAACATCGCTTGACCGAAATGCATTAACCTGTTCAGTATCTGCGTATCTTTGCACAGCATCTCCCCTCGGTGCCGCCTGCCCCTAAGCCTGTCCCAGTGCTCTCCACCCTGGAGAATCCTGGACCCATCCCTGCCGTTCCCCAAGGAAGGCACACGCTGCAGATCCATCCCTGCCCTTCTGGAGGACGAGTGCTTCCCCCGGGCAATCAGAGGCAAATTGTGGCGGCGTTTCTGGCCACCGCATCAGAAGGGAAGCTGTCAACTACTCGCTTACTCGTCACCACAACGGCTTCCCAGATTTCCTCTTCCCAAACGGAATTTGGAGCGAAACCAGCTGAAAAAATAATTTGACGTTCTGTTGAAAACCTAACACATTTTTCCCCGTCGTTTTCCCAGTGATGGCTAAACTAATGTGTCAGAAACTGCTCCATCGTTAAACAAAGCACTTGAGTGAGGAGACGAAGCCCTCACCAGCGTTTCTGGTCCACCGAGAGCCACCTCCCCTCTCTTTTTGGCCAAATAATCTCCCCCACGAGCATTTTCCAACTGGCACATCACGGCAGGCACGCGCTTTTCCCTGCCAGAGGGTTTTAGGGGACAGCAGACGACGTCCCTGGCCAGCGGCGTTACGTCCTGCCCTCCGCGGTGCCCCTGCGCTCGTCTACGGGGCTGCGGCATCCCAGCCCATGGGAGACCACGGCAGCCACCAGCACCACCACCGCCACCGCCATCACCACCATCGTCCCACCCGGCACAGAGCGGTGCCCGCCCGTTGCCCACCCGCTCCACTCCTGGGTCTCTCCCGGCCAGGGTGGTACCGCTCTGGCATCCTCTGGCCCGGAGGAGACGCCGGGGAGCCCCGGTTCGCATCCCAGCCGAAGAAACGACCCTTTCGGCGGTGCGGGCAGCCGCCCCCGGCCAAGCACGGCCGGTGGAGCTGCCGGCTGCCGCGAGGCACAAAGCTGGGATTCGCAGCGTCCGCTTATTATTCCTGCTCCCCCATCATTAAAAAAAAAAGAGAAAAGATGAAAAGGCCTTCTCGGTAAACCCGGGGAGAGGCAAAACGGTACCGAGAGCAGCCTCTCCCCCATTTCTTGGGGTTTTTTTTGTAAAGCAGGGAGACGCGAATCCCGGGGGACAAAAGTAACTGCTAAGGTAAGTTAAACCTTGTCGAGATGAACTTTCCTGCTACTTTTAATTAAAAGTTCTTTGGAATTAAAAAGGACACTATTCAGGAAAGGCTGAAAAAAAAAATTCATTGACACCAGCCCGCCCCCCTCCCCTTTTTCCCAAGGAAAAGAAAAAGCTGTTTTTGTGTGTCTGCTCACCCAGCCCGCACTGTACAAAAGGAAGCGGATTTGCAGCAAGACACATGAGATGACCCCCTGACCCCGAGCCGCTGAAAAGTCCTCAATGGCATAAATACCAGATAATCAATCACATACCAGGAGGGCCGGTCCCCCTGCCCTCGCCCCCGCCGCCGGGTTTATGAGAGATGCACTGTAAACGGACACCGGCTCCTGACGGGAGGCCCCTCTCGGCATTCCTCCGCCGGACCAGGAGACCCCGGCCGCCTCCTCGCCCGCGTTTCATCCCTATTTTATAAAGGCCCGGCGTGGCAGCGCCGAGCATCCCTCAGCTTGCCGGGAGCGCGATAGCCGGGAGCGCGTTTTCTTTCCTGCTCCGGAGCAAAGCGAGGAGCAAAGGGGTACAAGAGGCGTCTCTTTGTGCTCGGGGCGACGGCCGAGCAGCCTCCGCGCCATCGCAGGCGGGTGAATGGCCAGCGCCAAGGCAGGCACGAAGAAACCAGGGCAAAAGCAGCCCAAGCTACAGACAGCTTTGCGTTTTTAGGGGGTTCGCTTGCTTTTCGAAGCCTCCGCGGGTTCCGGCAGCGACCGTAGGACGCTGGCTTCCCTTACGGGGGCTCTGACAAGCTCCTCGGATGCGAGCAGAGGAGGGCTGCCAAGTCCCCCCGCGCTCCGGGGGCAACAATGGATGTTAAAGCTTTCAAGGGAGGGGAGAAAAAAAAAATTGCTGAGATACTGCACTGGTTCGGTTAAATGGGGAGCCACTCGGCAACTAAATTTGATAATGCTTTTGTCCGCGGGTCAGAGGTTAAATATGTTCACACTAATCCCCTTCATCTAGAATTAAAGGACAAGAAAGATTTCTCCGTAGCTTAGCGAGAGGGCTTTTCTCATCGTGCTTTAAATAGTATTTGCACAGGAAAATTAAAGGCCGACCATTGGCCTCTGGTTTTGGACGTGGACGCACGGGTCCGCCACGTTTCCATCTCCTGGCTTGTTTTCAGCGCCCACGGCCGCTCGCACGAAGCCCGACCTCGTCGCGCTTCCCGACGAGCCCACCTTGAAGCGCGGGGAATTTTCGCTGCCATTTGCTGTAAAGGTGGAAAAAGCAGCTGTGCTTTGGGAGGCAGGGAGATTCCCGGTTCCAGGAATGCACGCTGGGACTCGGATTTCAAGCGCTGTCACAGGACATTACTGTCAGACAAAGGGGCTCTGTGCTGCGCCCCCCAGGACCCGCTGCCCCGAGACCCTGCAGAACCCGGGCCGGCGGCACGCACCGCCCGGCCGGGGCCGGTGCTAACGAGGTGCCGCCGCCGCCGACCCCGCTCCGCACGCTCGCCGGCGAGCTCCCGGCACGCTGCGGCCGCACGCTGCACTCGGAGGTGGCGGGGGGCAAGGCGGCGGATGCGGCACGCCCGCTTGCATCGTGAGTTACGCTCCTGAATGACGGAGGCTTCCGATGGGAAGCGTAGCTGTCCCAGCCCTCGTTTTTATAGAAATAAACGCTTGCAAAAACCACCTTCCTTTGAAGACACTGGCTTGTGGGCCACACAGCACCCGGGCCACGAGCTGGGAAGCACAGGAGAGGCGGTGGGCTCCAGCTGAAGCCACGTGCTCGTCCTTCCCTTTGCTTGTACCGTTTTCAGTCCTTTCTGCAAATAAACTTGGCCGCGAGAGTATTGAAAAACCTCGAGGCTTTGCATTTTGGATGCATTTGGATTGCTCTGTTCCGCCCTTCCTCGGCTCAGCATTTTCGTTTCATTCTGCCACAGCCGAAGGCTGGAGCGAGCGAGTCCTGCTCCCTGTCGAGCGGCCAAAGCTAAGCACCGAGTATTTTTTCCAAGGTTCTTATAAATACACTTGCAGGCGATGCTGCACAAAAGACGCCACGCCTGCGCACGGCACATTTGGCTCCAGTTGGACGCCTGTACCCAAAAATGTCACAGCAGCCATGAAAGCGTCTTCACTGTCGGCATTTCATATTTTCAGTTGCCACTGAAGCCACAAACCCCCGGAGCTGCCTCTGGTAGCAACTCCCCCGGCCCCAAATCCAACGTTCCCAGCTTGGTCAAGGATTCCCGCTGGGCGCTGCCGGCATTTGAAGGTGCCGGGAACAGCGTCTGCACACCCTCCACGTGCAATGGTTAACCAGATTTGTTTCCTAAGCTCAGGAGTCACGGTTTGAACCCAGCACCCATTTTCTCCATTCCGGTGCGTCACGGAGCCCTCCTGCCTCCTCTATAGGAACCGCGATCCTTGCACCCGAAGCAAAGCCCATCTCAGCCCCGTGTCTGCTGCTCGCAGCCTCCGACAGAAGCATTAGGGGACGGCGGCGCGCTGGAGGAGCGTGTGCAAGGGCTTTCCCAGCGCTTCCATGCCCGAGCACCCAAAATCCACACCGGCATCCAAGAGGAAAACCACAAAGCATCGTCTGGGCATCACCGCACGGCATCGCCTGCGCTCCCTCCCCCAGCCGGGACCGCGCAACCGAAGCGAGCACGGGAGGGATAATTACCTCTAAGCATACTTAATACTACAGCGCATTATCTCTAGCTATGGAGAAAAATGCTATCTGGCGGTATTTCCCCCAGAAGCCTCGTCGAGCTGCTCTCTGAAAACTCTCAGGAGTCCTGTGAAACGGTAATAGAAAGTCACGGGCAGCCCAGGAAGACGTCGGGTTGGTTTCGGTAAGGAAGCGTGGCCGGGCACCGCTCCGATGGAGCCGTGGGAGAGGGTGCACCGAGAGGGGTCGAGAATCGCATCTCCCGAAGCCAAGTCGCCCGCTGCCGGAGCGGGGACGTTACAGACGGCTGCTGGTGGCAAGTGCCACCACCGAGACAAGCCCCAGCCGCCGGCGGAGAGCCAGCTTGGCCACAGCTCGCGGCGCCACGCTGAGCGTAAGGCAAACGGAATTTATGCTTCAACGTAATTTATGGCTCATATCACCAACCTTGCACGTTACGTTCCACTTGCTCAAAATCCTTAATTTCCAACAGCGAAAAAAACAGTGCAATGTACGTCCATAACACCACTGATATCTTTTAGGCGGGTACCACTTTGAGGCAGAGAAAGCGAAGCAAAAGAAAGGAGATAAGGCAAACACGCAGTTAAGCGGAGTAAATGTAAATTCGCCAGGAACAGAGAGAGACGGCGTGTGCCCGTGTGCCAGCGCAGCTCCGGCACGGTCCCCTCTCCACCTCCGCCAGGCTCCCACGCATCCCCCCCGCCAACCCGAGCCACTAATGGGGTTTCTGGGATGCTCTTTAACAGAGCAATGCCAAGTGCTCTGGCATGTAAAAAAAACAAAAGAACAAAACAAAACAAAACAAAAAACCCACTGCGTACCTCAGCACGCGTTTAGAACAGGAGCAGAATTTTTTTGGGGGGAAAAAAGCAGTTAAAGCCCTGCGAAGACAGAGAGGAAGGCTGAGCTTCCCGAGCAGCCGCCGGCGACACCTTCCACGGGACCCAGCGCGGGGGCATCCCACCGCACCACCGCCTCCTCTCCCGGGTTCTCGCTCTCATGCGCCGGATTTTTCTCCCTTTGTACCTCCGCTTATACCGCACGACTGTTTTGAATCTCTAAAATAATGTGACAAGTTAATGATGGCACAATTATCTAAATGTTTAACAGACATGTTATCTAAGTGAATCGGATTGAGATTCCATCCCGCTGACAATAAACATCAATGGGAGAGCAGAAAGTGATAGGCAAATTATCGCCAACCCTGCAATTTCAATGCTATTAAATTTGGAGGAATAACAGCCCTGAGGCCTGTAAACTCTGAATAAAATAGACCCTTGTGTTTGGCCAACTATTAAATCAAAACGCTACCAACATCCCAGCAAAAAAAAAAAAAAAAAAAAAAAGGTGGGGGGAGATTTATAGCTTTTCAATTTTCAGTCACACGTTGGTTTTATTAACTCTTTTCTGCTACTCGTGTCCCGGTCCAGCATCGCCAGCCGGGGGACGCGAGGGATGCGGGCAGGAGACGCAGGCAGGGGAGGGCGAAGGCTCCCACGCATCCTCAGCGGAGCGGCCGGGGGCACGCCGACCCCACAAATCAAAGAGCCAACTACACGCCGAGGAAAACGGACTCTATACTAGGCGTCGAGCGTGCCCACGTGAAATTGGGTCAGGACTAAATCCGTGCTGGCCCGCTGGCTGACACCGGCTGCCCAGCGCGTACACGCTCGCGCGCGTTAATTGCCTTGGCACACGGGAGGAAACTCTAGGCGAGTCACCTCTGATATTTATAAAAGTCGGCGACGAGCCCAAACCCTGTTAGCACGAACACCAGCCGTGCGAGCATCCCGAGCCCCGCTGGCGCTTGCTGGGGGTCCTCGGGCCGTCGTCTCGATGCGTTTTGGTTTTTCCTCTACATTTTAGGAGAAGGGTAAGGAATTTTCCACGCTCTGCCTCCGGCGTGGCACCGAGCTTGCGCTGCTGGAAGATGAGCCAAAACAGTTGCTGCTTTTCCTCTTGCTGCGGGACGGGGGCCAAGGACAGCGAACACCCGGAGAGGGCGTCTCAGTCCTGAGTCGAGCGGGCTGTACACAGCACACAGCCAGCTCTGTGCTCACAAGCAGAAGCTAATTTGTCTTTAGGGCGTAGGTTTTCTGCCCTAAAGGATGGACAGTGTTCGATGCAGCACACGTACAGCAGGCCGGCTTCGTGGTTTGCACTGTCAATCGGAGGAGCAGTGAGGGCAACGGGGGAAAAAAAGGCGAGATAAACGGGGGTGCTGGATCCTGACCGTTCCCCCAAGAAACAGCCCAATATACTGAAAAGAAACCTCGAGAACCCTTTCTCTCGGCCATCCCTTGCAGAAAAGCTCTCAAGCCGTAGGTCACCCAGAGAAGCGGGGACTGTTTGCAGACCGGTCCCGCATCCTCCCCTAAACACCGCGGTTTTGAGCAAAGCAGGTACCTTTGGTCAGCCTGCGCCAGACACAGCCTGCTCGGTTTTTGATGCCATCCTTGAAGGAACCCACCCGCGCATCTACCAAAAAGGGCTATTTTTCTGGCTGCAAGGTCTTTTGCCAACCAACCTGCCGCTAAGGGTGAAGGGAGGACGCCCAAAAAAAATCCCTTTTGGGAGATGCCGTTATTTGGGAATGGGGTTAATTATAGCGCCGGCAGGGGAGGGATGCTTTCCGTGCCAGGGCAGGGCTCTCCGCCTGCCACCCGAGGAGAGGAAGCGATTCATTTCGGCCGCCCTGGCCACCCAGCCCCTCTCCACCGCGTAACCGAGCCGCCCGTGTTTACAGCTGGAGGCGGGGATGATAAATAAACCCGCTCAGCTTGGGTCACCGCGTCCCCCGTGCTCCGTTCTCCTGTTGCCCTTTGAGCTTTGGCTCGGTCCGGCCCCTGGGTTTCAGCAACCAAAGGGGCTCAAATCCCCGCAGAAGCGTCGAGGTCGTTAGCAAAACCGCGTAGCTGCTCTGCATCTGCGGGATGATTTTGGGCGCGGGCATCGTTACACAGCTGCTCAACAGCATCCGCTCCCGATGGCACGCCGGGGGTTACGCAGCCCCGGGTACCGAGGGGAGCCAGGCTCCCACCAACCGCCTTGGGATGCTCAACAGGTCCAGGAAACCTAAGGAAACTGGGAGGCAGCTGCTGCTTGCTCGGCCACCTCGAACTCCCTGCTTGGGCTTGGGTCGCTTGTCCCTGAGCCGTCAGTCCCTTCGTGCTGCTGGCTGCCCCACCGCAAGCCTTTTCCTCCTCCTTAACCTACAGTACGCACGGTTTTTAAAAAGACCGTGATTTGTAAAGCCTGGCCTCCAGCCGTACGACTCTGGATAAGGAGGGCAATTACTTTACAAGTTACGAACTGGTGCTCGGCCAGCGCGGCTCCCAGATCGGATGACAGCCGGAGCTATTCCCGCCCGGTGACACAGCACTTTGCATCGCCTGTCGGTCCTCGAACCCCCGGCGTGAAACCGGCCGGGCTCTCCGTGCCAGCCCAGCGCCCGCGCGTCGCCTTGCCACCCCCGACTGCGAACTCAGCCATTAGTGGCATTTATCGGGGTTTTCAGCCCTGAAAGACGAGCTTGTGCTCAGCTAAACCGCTCCTAATATAGCACGGGGAGGAGTGGGCGCTCTTCCCTGCTCCAGCCTGGTTTTGGGGGTTGGAAAGGCTCCACCCGAGACCGACCGGCTGCGAATTCCCCCGTGTCCCGCAGCAAACCCTTCCTGGGCAAGGCGGCCTTTGCAGGATGCATAAAGAGCTCCTTGTGCTCCCCGACGGGCTGGGAAGCGCAATAGCAGAAGCGTGGCAGAAGCCAACTACTGAGAGCTGTTTGGAAAGGGCCGGTGTTTTGCTCGCAGAAGGAACAAATTACCTTGCATTTGCTGCGCCATCGTTTCCCACGTGCATACGTTAACGCTGAGCAATAAATGCAACGGCGCTGTGCGAACGGCTGCCTCGTACCCGTGTTTTAGCAGAAGAGGAGCTGGGGCTACCTCCCTCCTGCAAAGCACAGGCAGGAACAGCAGGCCACAGCAACCGCTCCGGTCAGGGTTTTAAACACATCTGAGCACAGGGGAAAGAGGTTTTCTGCACACAGCTGGGTCCAGCCCTCCACAAAGCCCTGTCCCCGGGTCCCAGGTCCCTGAGCATCCTTTCCTACGAGCGGCTGCGCACCCCCTGCGCAGTCTGACCACCCAGCAGACGCTTGCACCCATGCGCGCACCTCGCGGCAGCACAACAAAACCTCCCCAGAGCTCCAGACGCAACGCACTTATCCCTATAAAGGCTCTGAAAAACAGGAACGCAACTATCAGCGCAGGCTGGGATTTGCGAATGATTGGTAACTCATCGCTCTTGGCCTCCCGAGCATCCAAACACTCCTGACAAGGGTATTTATCCCCTGGGAAGCTTCCCTTAAAGCTGAAACGGTGGCCAAGTACCATCACATTGGTCAAATTTCGGCGCACGTGGCTTGAGAAACCAAGAGCGACCCGTGAGCGGTGCAAGGATGCTGGGTTTAACCACAGAGGCGGGTTGCGCTCCTCCTTCCACCATCATCACCGTTACGAGCTCAGCAAAACCAGACCAAAATAAGTCAGCGGCAAACATCCAAAGCCAAAAGCCATTGGGGGAGGTTTCCCTTGCAAATGCCATACGCAGACTTCAACGCAAGTACAAAACCGTTTCCGAGCGTTCAGCAGAAAACGCAGCAACTTACCTTAATCAAATTAAAGTCAAGAAATGGATGCAGGAACCACAAAGGGTTAAGCTCTCCGTTGGGCAAAAGGTTACAAAGGCAGCCTAAATATTAAAGTTGTGCCTAAGCGAAGGAGGGAAAGGGAGGGCCACGTACCGGTGTGCGTCTGCCTGTGCGTCTCCAGGGCGTCTTCCTTCGAGAACTGGGCGCCGCACTGATCGCAGACCAGGGCTTTGGCGCCCGCTGGGGAGAGAAAGGGGAGAGGAGGGTTACTCGAGGGACGCCCGCCCAAACCTGCGCGGGGGCCGTCGCTGCGGCCACCGGTATCGTTCGAACCGCAGGACCTGTGCGACGGCAGGGTTTTGCGTTTTATAGCCCCTGTGCAGCCACGAAAAACAGCTGCCTTGCTTACCCCCGTGGTCCCATTCCTTGCACGTAACAGCACAACGCACGACAAAGAGTTGCTTCGCAGGAAAAAAATATTTTTTTTTTAAATTTTTTTTTTTTTGTTAAATCATTAAACATCAATGTGTTTCACTGGCATTGTGACCCATCTAATTGTAATCGGTTTCCCGCCCCTTCCCATCGCAGCTGCCGTTGCCGGTACCCGAGGATGCGTCCGGTCAGACGCGGCCAGAAGGGCACCATCGAGCGAGAAGCTCAGAGGTGCCTTCGACTATCGGAGCGAGATGTGGTATCAGGAGGAATCCTTAGACAATCGCTATCAACACGTGCCGCTAGCTCGGGTGAGGAAAAAACCAGGATGCCCGGCAGCAGTTAAGCAGCTTCCAGATAAGACCAGATTAACGATACACACCACGTCTGAAGCATTGCTGCCGGGACAAAGCTGGGGACCCATTTCTTAGATTTCGAGGTCTGATTCATCTGTCGCGAGGAGCCGAGCGTGACAGAGCGGCCTTCGAGGGGGGGGGGCATCGCTCCGCAGCGTGCCGAGCCGCCCACTTCCAGGGCTCCAGACAGCGTCTCCCGTCCCCGCCCCGAGCCCCCCACCCCACCGTCAGGGTGGGATTCGGAGAAAGGTGCACAGAGAAGGTGACGGGGAGAGAGGGAGGCATCATGAGATGCATTAAAAAGAGAATTCCTTTGCCTTTAAATTGTCTCGGTAACGGCTGGCTCGCAGGCAGAAATATTTGGCAGCGGCGAAATTAAAAGTGATAAATTTTCTCGCCAAGCGTTGATCGATAATAGAGGTCTCATCTGTTAATCAATACGACAGTCTGCCTGTTTACTGTGCATATGTTGTTCTCCGCCGCCCTCGCCGCGATGTCAAGTTTGCATTCAAAACAACCCGAGTGTGCATGGGCCACACGGCCGCTCGCCAAGGGAGACGCTCAAAAAAAAGGGCTTTGGGGCGACGCGAGGAGGGCGGCAGGGCGGCTCCCCCGGCTCGTGCCGCCGGCCGAAAGAGCTGCTTTCGGGGATGCGGAGCATCGCACGGGCGCTGCCGGCGATCCCCTCCCTTCACCACCCACGGCAGGGAGAGGAGTGCGGCGTAAAGGGTGCCGAGACCACCCGGGATGGGGAGAAGCTGCCGGAGCAGCGAGGGGACGGGGATCGATAGGGCAGCGGCCGCCGGCTGCCCTCCACCCGGCTCGGTGGTGCGGGCGATGCGCAGCCGGCAGTTGCCAAGGCAATGACTCTCCATCGCCACTCGAAGCTCTCCCACGCCCCACCGCTGCAAAGCGCGATCCACGAGGATGCAGCAACCCGCTGCAGCAACAGGTCCTCCCCGGGCAGAGCCGTCTGCCGGCGCTGGCCCCCTCCCCGCCGCGACGCACCGCCGATGCCGGGGGGATGCTGCGCGCAGGGGGGTCGCTGCATCCACAGGGTGCGAAGCGACGGGGTCATGCTAAACAGGGGGTTTGCTTTTCCCTGCCCCGTTCCTGCGCGGGGACGCGCGCCCCGCGATTGCCGCTGGTGCCCCGTGCCCCCGGGAGGCGAGGGGGGCAGGACCGGGGCGAAGGGGCAGCGGGAGCCTGCAGAGCGGCCCTGCGGAGGCACGGCAAGGAAGGGCAGAGGCGGCCAGCATCTGGCCGGGGGGCGGGCGGGGGGGCCAGAAAAAATTCCTGGTGAGGCGAAAATAAACAGGGCGAACGCCGGGAGGAGCCGGGCGCGCTCGCTTACATAAGGAAGCACAGCGTGTACCAAAACAGCGGACCCAAAAAAAGCCGGAGCTGTCAGAACAATGAGTACAGACGCGGGGCATTTTACAGCAGGCGCTGCCGTACAGTTTTATTTACAGTACCTCTTATCAGCGCGGGAACAGCACGCCGCCTGCCAATTTCCAAAGGCCAGGACTGCGTGTTCTTTCCCTCAAGTAGATGTGTACTCCAGGCGGGGGAATTTTTTTCTTTTTTTTTTTTTTTTTTCTCATCAGCAAAACAAAAACTGATACGGAGCCAGGATTCCTGTAATGTACACACGCTCGCGGAGAGGGGAGGAGGAGGGGGAGGGAGGGCGGCGATTGAATATGTAAATAGTTCAAGGTTAATTTTACTATGTGAGTCACCGGGAAAAATGTCATCCAACATCTGAGCTTATTATAACAGGGCTCAGAAAAAAACCACCCCGGCTCGATGTTTGTTATTAAAGGGAGCAGGACGTATTTGAAAACAGCACATCCAGAGCCCGTGTCAGGGCCTTCTTCTCTCCCTCTCGCTTTTTTCCCGTGCTTTAAACGACGCCCAGAGAAACGATTCGCCTCCCCAAAGACCCACAGGAGTTTGGGGAAGGTATTTTTAGCGAGCGCCTCGTATCGCCTACAGTATATAGATATCTCCGGATGATCTCCCCGACGGGACGGGACTCCGCGTGCTGCCAAGTATCGGCCGCGTTTCGGCGCGAGCCTCGCAGTTGGCACCAACCTCCCTGCCGTACATTTATATCCGTGCGAGTGAATTTATAGCTCCTGCCTAATAAAGGTCCCTGCCGCGAGAGGCTGGTGCGAACGGACGAGGAGCCGCCGCTTTTTCCGTCCGGCGCTATCTGCACAGTCATCGCCGTCCCCCCTCGGCAAGGTCAGCGCTGCCCCCGAAGCCAAGCGATAAGGAGGGGCAGGCCTCGGCTTATTTAATTTCCAAATGCAAGGGGCCAGCCCGACGCTGGCCAGGACGGGCAGCGTTGTCAGGGCTTAAAGCAGCTCTTGGAAACGGGCTGCTCGGAAGGGTCACGGCGAGCATCCCCAGCGAGCGAGCTCGGCTTGGGCGGGCGCGGGCAGGGGCTGCCGGCTGCCTCCCCGCAAGCCAGGCTCAGCCGGGTGGGTCTCAGCCCAGAGCTCCTCTAGTTTTAGCTGCTATCCTCCCAACAGTACCTCCCAACGCCCATTCACTTTAATTACTTTATTGGGGACGAGAAATAGGCTCTCCGGTTTTAGCGCTTAGGATGGTAGGAAGCAGTAAAATGTCCGGAACCGGCCATGAGTGCCGCTGCTTTGCCCGCCTGCGCCGCGGCCCCACCCTTCCCGGCGGGGCTGCAGCCCCTCGACGGCTCCGGTCTCCCACCCTCTCCCCGCAGAGGAGCGCGGCGGAGGGGTCAGGCGCAGCAAACGCCGCCTTCCCCTTCCCCAGCAACCGCACCATTTGCTAAACCACCGTTTTCCTGCGCCCGCATCCCCATCCCCGGCTGCGAGAGAAACTTGCCCGGGGCTGCGGGCCCGGGGGCTGCGGGGAGCGGTGCTCCGCAAACACAAGCGGTAGCCCAGGAAAAAATAAGGGAAAAGGAAAAAGAGGAGCCACGAGCATCCTCCAGAGGAGGAGAAGGACGGGAAATCGGTGATTTCCCAGGCCGCGCGGGGAGGAGGCCAGTGGGGGAGGACGGGCCGGCGGCAGCAGCGCCCCGGCCCTTCCCACCGCGGTTTCGGCACACGGCCCCGCCGGTACGATGCGACATCTATTCCCCTCTCTCCCCCAGCACAGGGGATTAATACAAATTTGGGACTCTGCATCATTAACAGGCTGTAATTGACAAGAAGGGGGGGGGAAATATGGATTAAAAAAAATTGCCAAGTAAATTTATGCACTGTCGTCGCTTTACTACCTAATTAATTCAGTAATTTCAAAAACAATTTTATTTATGTTCCATTTACCACATCAAAAGTGCAAAGAAAAAAAGCACCAAACCACAGTGATGCTAAAATAATACCTCAAGGCATCTATTTTTAATCAGGGGAAAAAAAAAAAAGGCAAAAAAAAAAAAAAAAGAGCCGGCCCGGGTTTCTATACAATCTCTGTCGGGCAGACCACCAACTCGGGAGAGCGAAGCAGCCGAGCCCTCTGCGAGTGCCTTCCTGGCTGCCGAAAACAGAGCTTGTCAAAAAAAAACAAATCCATAATGGCCTGAGGCTCCTCTCCAATCTATTTTCTGCTCAGCTGGTTTTAAATGAAGTTATTATGAGTCATTAAAACACCCGCAAGCCTGTGGAAGTCAGCCAATTACAATTTTAAATTTAGCCTGTTCTCTACCCCATTCTCTTGTTTTCTTCTTTTGCCCACATCAAGCTGCTTTTTGATTTTTATTATTGCTGTTATGATTATTTCCCTTCTCCCCTGTTTCACCCAAGTGGAAGAGACAGTCGTGACAATCTCCGCACTAAAAAAACGTACCGGAGAAACCCAAGAAGGGCCAAAAAAAGACTGCGCTGCAGAGCAGGCTTGGATTTAGGGAGGCAAATGGCTTTGCCTCCCTTTTTCCCAAAGTGCCATCAAAAGGCAATAATTGAATATAAGAAAAAAAGTGAGGCGCAGGCGTCGGGAGGTGAGGAGGGACTCCTGAGCCGAGCGCGAACGCCAGCCGACGCCAGCCGACAGGACGAGCTCAGCCCGCGCCCGCCGCTTCGCCATCGCCCCCGCCTTCCCCGCCGCTTGGAGGGGAAAGCGGCCGGGGGGAGCCGGGGGTGTCGGTGGCTCTCCCGGCCGCACGCCACGAGCGTCGCCCGAGCGAGCCCGGACCACGGGCGGCTCTCGTGGGAAGGATGCCCCGGCGGCACCTCAGGGGCCGCCCCGAGAGGCTCGGGAAAGCACCTGGAATGATGGAGCGGGGGCTCGGGGGCGGGCGAGGCGGGGAGAGCCGCCGCCGCCATCGTCACCCAATCTGCGCCAGCCGGCGCCACCGACCTCCGTGCCGCGCGGCGATGGGTACAGCGGGGGGTATTTTCATATTAAAAAAAACGTGAAAAAGCCAGATTTTTAGCTCAGGAGCAAAAAAAGGCAGGTTCTTATACAATTCCCCCTTTGCCTCCGCCCTGCGAGTGCTGCTCTCTCCGGCAGCCTCCTCTCGGTGGGGAAAAAATGACAGACCCCATCCAAAGCCCCGGCAGCCCCGCGCGGCGAGCAAGCACGGAGCGTACTGCACAGCCCATAAAACTCCAAACAGCCTCCAGACACTCCTGCAATCGTCCTCCATCAAAACACTTTGTCTTGCATACAGAAATGCGGCGGGGCGCCGCGCGGAATACCAAATCAGCCCGTGACGGTGCGGGGAGGCGGCTCCTTGGCAACCGGGGGGGCTTCACAGCCGCGCCGCTCGACAGGAAACAAAATCTGTCAAGCCTGTTGGGCAAATGATAAACATTAGCGGTATTAAAAAAAAAACCAACACAAAAGCTGCGTAAATGGCTGGCGAGCGTGAGGGGAGGGATGGGAAAGGACGGGGGGCTCTCGCCCCGTTGTCCCCCCCATCCCAGGCAGGGGAGAGGGGTCCCCAACGCCGCGACCTCGGGGGAAGTTTGGGAAGTTTCCCCCATCCAGCAGAAAGCTGGGGGAAGCGGGTGGCGACGGCCACGTACGTTCAGCGGTAACGACGCAGACGGATGCGCGTTGGGCGCAGGGAGCGGCGCGGGGTCCTGGCGCCTCGCTCCCCCCCCCACCTGCGATAACGGGGGGCGGCCGACGGAGGGGAGCGGGGAGAGGAGGCGGTGGCGGGTGAAAAATAACTGTATTTCATCAGGTAAGGGCGGAGGGGGGGGAGAAAGCAGCTGGCTCTGACCCAACGGCCGGGTCCAGGAACCCAGCCAAAACAGGAGCTAAAAAGCAAACCATATTCTTCTGGTCTCAGCTCAGGCTCTCGAGGCAGAGAGGCTGGGGAGGAGGGGGGGGCGAGAGAAATGTATTTTTCATCAGCCAGTGTATAATTTATAAACAGCATTAAACAGTTTTTGTTTTCTTTCTTCCTCTCCCCCGTGTGCGCGGCTTGGCCGGCAGTCAAGCCTGCATTAATTTCTGCTGTGGGTACAGTGTGTTCTTGGATGCACATCTGCGGATGATCATAAACGCGGGAACGCTGGCAGAACATCCAGACCTGCCGGCAGGCCGCTGACATCACCCGGGACCGAGCGCGGGACGCCGGCCAGCCGGGGCGGGGGGGCGGAGGCGTCCCTGGGGAGCCGCCGCGGGGACCGGCCGGGGGCGAGGGGGCCAGAGCCGCCCTCGCCCCCACCTCCGGTGCATCGCCGCCCGCGGGAGAGGACGCTGAGCGCACGGGGGAGAAGAGGCGACGCTCCTTAGGGAGGCGGGCGGTGGCGGGATGAGCCCCCTCCCCCGAAAACGGGTGGGGGGGAGGCGAGGGGTGCCCTTCCCTCCCTCCACCCCAGGTGGACCACCGTCCCCGCCGGCACGTTGCGTCCTGCTCCCCGAGCACCCCCTGCTCCCCCAGCACCGCCTGTCCCACCACCCAACCGCACCTCGGTGTCTTCTCCCCCCAGCTGCCTGCGCGCTGCCCACGAGCATCCCCGCGCGCTGCCCACGAGCATCCCGGTGCGCTGTCGGCGCTCGCCCCCGTTCGCAGCCCGGAGAAGGCCATCCCCACGCAGAGGCTCCTGCCGGATGGAGAGCAAAGCAAGCGGGCAGAAAGGCACAAATCTGCCTTCCTCCCTCTCCCAGGGAGGAAAACCACATCAAACCGGGTGATTTGGCAACCGCCATCCCAGGATGCGAGCGAGCGTGCCCACCGAAAACCAGCTGCAGCGAGGATGCCCGTGAAGCCCGCGGCGGGGCTGGGACCGGCCTCCCCAGGTCCAATCGATGGCACTTCTCAACTGTATCACCGACGAGCCGGGTGTCCCACCCGGCTTTCCCCGGCAATTCATTTTTCTGGGAGAGGGGCAACTCTCAATGTCATATTTACAGGTTTTTGAGAGCGTGGCTGCAGTCAGGAGCAGGTGGTGCCAGGCAGCACGTAGGGAAAGGCTTTGCGCAGCATTAAGGGCTTTATATTTACGCTTTATATTGGAGTGTAAACATGCAGCCGAGTATTTACCTTGCACATGCAAGGCTGCTGCGATAACGCCGCCGAGCACCCGTGGTGTCGCGGGGGCACCGCAGCCCGCCCTAGGGCCGGTCCCCAATTCCTTCCCTGATTTAAATGCGCCTTTACCATCAGGCATCTCCCACAAACGCTGGGTTAGGGAACTCGGAGATGCCAGCTCCTGTTAAACCCAGCGTTTGCTGCCTTCGGCATCGAGGGCTGCTGGGGGGGGGAGCTGCTGGGGGGACAGAAGCTGTCCCACCGCGACGCTCTCCCACGGGGCAACCTCTCAATTAAATACATCGTCCATTGGCACGGAGGCAAGCCGCCCCCGGAGCACCGCTGCGCGGAAAACAAGCCCTCACGCTGCCGCTCCGGCACAACCTCGCTTCATCCCGGGCTGGCGGAGGGGGGAGGCGAGGGGAGAGGTGCAAAGGTCTCCTGCTTTAATAAATAACAGCGCTGGAATTCGCGGCGGCTGTTTGCGAGAGCAGGGCAGAGCTCTCCCCGCCCCCCCGCCCTCGCCGGATTTAAAAAAAAAAAAAAATAATAATTAATCCTGTGCGATGACAAGCTTGGCTCGGCGTTCACTGTACATACTGTACCCACAAAGCTGGCCGCCCGCCAGGGATGGGCCGGGAGCCAAAGCGACCATAACAAACATGAGCCACGCACGCCAGCGCCGGAGGGGGGGACCAGCATCCCGTGCCCCAGCGCTGGATGGGGCGGGGGGGCACAGCATCCCGCACCCCGGTGCTGGGGGGACCAGCACCCCGCACCCCAGCATCGGGGGGGGACACCAGCATCCCGGGGACCAGCCCCAGCAGCCACCGCTGCCTGTGGGCACCCTGCGGAGCCGGCGCCTGTCCTGAAAAGCAGCAAGGTGGGGATGGGGTCGGGGCCACCTCCAACGCCCCGAAAAGCAGAACCCGCCGCCTGGCCAGAAGGAGCGCGGGGACGGCAGCCCGCGCGGCTCCCTCGGGTACGGGCAAGGCACATCCCTGCCCCGTGCCCCTCGGCGTGGACAAGGGGTGGAGGGGGGAAAAGAAATATGAATGTCGGGAAAAAAAATAGATAAAAATATATACAATATAATATAGCTTCCTTGCAAAGCTACCCACCAGCGCAGCTTTGGCTGCAGTACCTGCCACCCCAAGCGATTTTCCCTCAAACGAGCGGGACGAGGACTCCCACCTGCGTTCGAGCAAAGGGCTCTGGTGGCCACCAGCGTTTTTTTTACACTAACCCCCCAGCTGTATAAGGGGCTGCAGGCCCAACAGGAACATCAGCCTACACTGACTTGCGGAGCACAAGTCTTCCCACCGGCACAGCGCTCCAGCCCTTCCCTATCTATTTAATTAAAGGGCCTGCAACACGTGAACCTGCTAGTTAGATTCATTAGGCAGAGAACGCCTAATTCCGCAGCAGTTTTGCTAATGAAACTGCGGCGGGCTCCCGTATGCGAGGAACACGGTGCTGGGATGCGCGCGGGAGCCAAAGCGAAGGCGATGCTCACGCTCCGAGCAGGGCTGGACAGCAAGCAGCCGCGCAGTACGGGGAGTTTGTTATTCCGAGCTGCTTAGCCCAGAACATATTTCCCCAATTAAGGAACTGAAAACAAACTCCAAAAACGAAAATTTAAATAAATCAAATTACTGGGCACTGGAGAACAAGTTTGCAACGTGCCGCCCTGGGAAGGGTACAGGCAGCTCCGCGCGCGTCTCCCTGGACGAGACGCGTGAGCCAGGCGGCGGCAGCATCCCTGGGCGGGCACAGAGAGCATCCCCCCGCCCCATCCCGCCCGAGCATCCCCCTTCCAACCCACCTGAGTGAGCCAGTAAGTGCATTCGCAGCCGCAAGCTGTCCAGGAACCGCTTCCCGCACAGCTCGCATCCGTAAGTCTTCATCCCGCTGTGCAGCTTCCTAGGGGAGAACAGAGAGGGGTCAGTCCTCCTGCGCGCGGGGAAAGGTTATCCAAAACGACGCTGGGAAACCTCCCCGTATTTCACGCAACCCGCGCGATGCCCGAAATCGGTTCCGGTTCGAGAAGCCCTCTAGGAAGGGCATGAACGGGAGGTCCTGTGTGACGCCCCAGGACTGGGGAGATTACCTTCTCCCATTTAATGCTTGTTATCATTACTAAAGTTGGATTCTTTTAATAAAGCCAATAAATCTGAACTCTAGAGTTAACGCAAAGTATGTGTTGGCAAACTTCTTCCCTATGCAGCGAGTGCTTTTGAAAAAGGGTACTGTACTCCAAAAAAAAAAAAAATTAAGAGGTTGTTTGTATGCCTTTCTAACCGAATCCCAATTTCCATCCAAATTCAGCGTGACACAAATCATAAGCAAGAAACTCAACCACCAGCTAGCAAACAGGAAACATGCCACTCACCATTTCCTGGCACCAGGAGGCACGAGCTCAGCTACGCCCGGCCTTGCGCAACCTCCCGACCGCAGCGGCAGAGCCGCAGCCCCCATCCCGCACCACGCCGAGGGGCCGAGCAGCCCCCGGCGCCCCGGGGTGGGGCCCGGGTACCCGCACGGCATCTCCCTGCCTTTGCCATCGCGGGCAGCGGATGCTGGGCTGGGCCACGATGGCCAACCCCGCCTTCTCTCTGCCGCGGAGATGCTGATGCTCCGTCTTCGGGTAGGAAGCGACCCGCAGCAGACTGGAGCTCCCTATCAAACGGAATAACCTCTAACAGGCAGCATTTGCACAGACCTGGGCGGGAGTGCTGTCCGAGCCTGCGACAGCCAACCAACCAACCAACCTCCGTCTCGCTCCCGGAGCTGCCATCGCCACCCAGGGGCGACCCCTCCCAAAGCCGTTCCCCCCTTTAGGGCCGGCCGCTGCCCAGCCCCACGCCACCTGCCCGCGGAGGAGCACCCCAAGGCTCGTTCCCCCCAAACAGCCGCCGCAAGCGCGTGGAGGGCCACCACGCAGCACCCGAAACGCCTGGAACGGGTCCCCGTTGCTTTATTTCACCACGTCAGCTGGTGACAAATGGATGCTTTTGCAAAGCAACCCCGCTCTGCGCTCGACAGCGGCGTTGATAGAAAGCCCCCAAGTCACAGACGCTTCCAGCCAAGTGTGCTGGCTGCTGCCCGCGAGCCACGCCTCGGTTAACGCGAACCGCTCGTACCGAGGGCCGGGGAGGGCTCGCGACAGGAGCACGTGCAAAGTTTCAAAATCGGATGCTGTAAACAGAGAAGTATTTGTATGTGTTTGAGGAGTAACACGGCAAATCGCTGCGTGCCGACCTCTGGTCGCATCCACCATTTATCATCACTCTGCAACAAGACGAGGGTATTTTTATTGCCTTGTTGCCAAAGACAAAACAGAAACGGTCTTGTCCGGGGCTGGATGCCGAACCCTCCTCCCTCTGCCGCTCCCACGGGAGGGCCCGGCCCCGGCCGCGCAGGGCCGCAAGGACCGCTCGCCTTCTGCGCACGGGCTGGGGTGGGGGGAGATCCAGCTTTGCCTGAGCTTTATTTCCTTCCCCCAGCGTGAGTTTTACTGGCACGAAGCTGTTGCTCCGCCGAGCCCTGGCCAGAGCATCCCTCGCAGCTGCGGGGAGCCCGGAGCCCCAACGCGTCCCCTGCCCCGCGGCGCACAGAGTCCAAGCATGCAACGCAGCCGGCCCCGCATCCCGCCCCGCATCCCGCTTTGCGGGGATGCTGAACGGCAACGCCGGAAGCGCCGGACGGCAGGAGGAGACCCCGTGATGTTCGACGGCCAGCAAACGCCGCGGAGCAGAAAGGGAGCGGAGAGGAAAACAGCAGGAGTTGGTTTCAACTCTCAACTTTGCTGTATAATGTAATTATTAATCAGGCTTGTCCTGAATTCACTGTGTCATAGCGGAGGATTAAGAGTCACGCACGAATTCAGGCCAAGAAGGTTTACAATCCAAAGGATTTATCCGCCTTGCAAAAATAAATAAAACACCAGCCTCCTGACAGACTTCTGCTGCCAAGAAGTCAGCTAAATAAGTGACAACCTTCTCATTTTGCATTTTTAATTAGGGACATGCCTGTCACACTTCCCTGGCTCGGGCTGAGCTCGCTTCTGCCCTTAGCGCCGGGTTTAAGCCACTTTGTTAGGAGGAGCACAGCATCCTCTATGCCAACGTCGTGGCGCTTGCCTCTCTGAGGCTAGAACGCCTTTTCAGTGAATTAAAGTGTAATTGGTTAATTAGTTTGAGTAAAACTTGGAATTTTTTTTTTTTTTACAGTGAGTCTAAAGAAACAGAGCAGAAACAAAAAGACAAGCTTCCTTTCTCTGCATCGCCCAAGCCCATAGAAATAATAGCAAACCCAACCTTGCTCCCCGCACGGATCCCCAAAAGCCAGGGCAACCCGGGCCAAATCGAGACCACCTTCCCGCAGCAATTTATTGTCAGCCCTGTACCGGCGCGACGGACGACAGCCCTCGATGCCAAGCACGGTCCCAGACAAGGGCGCGTGGATAAGACCTCCTCTCCCAGCAAGGAGAGGGGAAAAGGGGGGAGCAAGGAGCCCCCGATCTCGCTGGTGCCGGGGCTCCCTGGCAATCCGCACCTCCATCCAACTCGGGCGCTGCCGTTTCCCCCCGTCGCGTGACCTCCGCGTTGTTTTAAGGCGCCGGGGCGCTCACCGAGTCCTTTATTTGCAATATCTCTATCAAGAAATTTCAGCGGCAACAAAAGTTTTCCATTCGGCGCCTGCTTATAGGACGATCTTATCGCTCGCCATCTTGCGCGGTCCCTTTCAACAAGGTCTTAAAGCGCTTTATCTGCTCGGTTTCCCGGTAGCAAAATATGATTGAAATGTTCTATTTCTGCTCGCCGGATTAAGGAGATGTTGCAAAACTGCACAAAAACCTGGCAGATGTAAGCAAGGTATTACGGCTGCTCAGGCTGTTAAGATCTGAGGGGAAAGATCAATATGTGCTTCTGAAGTTGTGCCTCTAGAAAGGGGCGGGGGGAGAAGTTAAGGACGGTAAAATACATCGCTTCTTGGCGACGCTGCCCAAACTGGAGCGCAAAAAGATAAACCGCGCTTTATTATTTCAATCTGATGCTGAAACTACACTTCACGTACTCCCTTTCTCCTGCAAGGTCCCTACGAGCAACTCGGCCAAGAAGATGCTTGTGGGATGGTGAGCAGCGGCAATTGGGAACAGCACCTTTTTTTTTTTTTTTCCTTTAAAAGACGGTTTTCCTCTGTCGCTGCTGCTCGATGCAGCGCTCGAGGCACACAGAAACACGAAGCTGGCCGAAGCCACCGGGTTGCGAGGCATCGCTGGAGGATGCTCCGGCGCGGAGGTCTGCCAGGGCGGCGAGGATGCTTGCGGTGGGGCGTCCCGGGGCCGGGGCCAACCTTCCCGAGTGAGCCCTGGTGAAGGGCTCTCCGGGCGGGATATAAACCGACCGCGGGGCGATACCCCCTCCCCACCTAGCGCCGGCAAACAAAAGCCGGGCGGGAGGCTGGCCCCTCGCAAGCTGCCGGTAATTAAAAAGGCCTGTAAATGCCCCGCAAAAAGCACTTCAAAGGGACGGCGACTCCAGCGAGACCGCGCGGTGTAAAAATTATGAGTTTTCCCCCCAGGGTGCTTTGTGTGAAAAGGCCGGATCGGTGGCAAACGCCACTGCCCGCTCCCAGAGGACGCGGGGGCTCAGCGGAGCATCCCCAGGGGCGCGGGTACCAGCACAGCCCCGGTACCTGAAGGCCACCACGAGCCAAGCCCTGCTCCAAAACCCGCACAAAACCGCCTCCTGCTATTTTTACTTAAGGAGCTCTGGCTGCCCGGCCCCTCCCGGCCACCTCTTTTGGGAAGCGGGAGGAGACCCCCTCCCCTCCCCTCCCCGCCGAGCGAGATGCATGGCTTTTGGCCGTTTGATTACTTTTAAGTGTATGTTTTTCCCCTCAAACAGAGTGAATACAATGGTTAGGAAATTTGACAGAAAACTATTCCGAGCCATTTATTGCCTTAATGCGCACCTTTGTCCAACAGGCAGTTTTGACAGGAGCGATAAATTCCAAATTTATGTCAACAGAGCATATGTTGAACACCTCATTTCTGAGCTAAAGCGGCATGCTGCCCCATAAATCACCCTTCTGTTTGAAATGAAAGTAGATTACGGGCCCGTGTTATTGAGCAGTTAGAGCCATACTCGTATAAATCAGAACTTTTAACTCCAGGCGATCCGTTCTGCAATTAACTAAAGGGCACTTTGTCATCTCTGGGCTGGGTGCAGCTTGGCAGGGCGACCGGCTACCGGTGAAAGGCAAAAAGCCCCCGATTGCCAGGGAAAGGCTCCGGCGTGGCAGAGCTTTGCTCGAGACCTGTTGAATCGGCGACCGCCGAGGCGACGCCCGGAGCAGAGTGCTTCCCGGGCAGGAATACGCAGCCCTGGGCGGGAACGCGCGGCTCTGCGCCGCTGCCGCGCAGCCCGGCCTGGGGAGACCAACGCCAGCGGCCTTTGGGGGTCTGCGCATCACTGCCCGCATCCCCCCCGATCCGTATTTTGGCAGCTGGGTCAAACACTGCGGGGGAATTGTGAGGCCGGCATGACATAAGCAAAACCTCAGAGTCCTAATAAGTTAAAAGCGAGACAAAAATACGCATTAGTGCGACGTTAAGAGCCTCGCGCCGACTTGAAAGCGAAAGGCGCAGGAAGAAACCCGTCCTCGTGACTCTCGCAGTGGCTTTGCTTGCACCTCCCGATGGCCGAGCAACAGGTCAGGACCCTCGTCCTGCCGCGTGCCCCGGGGACGCGGAGCCGGGAGGATGCCGCAGGGGCCGGGCGTCGGCGCGGAGGGGCTGCGGCAGGCGCGCGTGCGAGGGGGCAGGTTACCGCCCGCGGGAGCAGCAGCGCTATAAAAAGATTCAGACGCTAAGTATTTCCTTTCCTATAAAATATTCATTGCCGCGCGCGCGAGCCAGGGAGCAGAAACCTCCAGCGGTTCTAACTTTGTGCCGCAGCAATAACAGAGTTTTATAGGAGCCTTCTGATTTTATTTATACCGGGCTATAACTGCGGTGCCCTCTCAGAGGGGCGGCTGCCGGCCGGTACGTCCCCACCGCGGTGCTCACGATGCACCGGCGCCGAACACCGGGCGGGCAAGCCGGACCGGCGCGGCTTCGCATCCCCAGTGCGAGTGGGTTAAATAATTCCCAAAAAACCCTCCCCGCCGCCTGATTTCCACCCGCGCCTCCCCCGCCCAGGTAAATCGATATGAAAATCAATTCATCCCCTGATCTATTTTATCAAGATAGAGGCGGCGGTGCCACAACTCATTTGCAGCGGGGATCTCGCGGAAAGCCAAGGTCAGAGGGCAGCAAGCCGTCTGCAAAAACCACGTTGTACATCCTCCGATAAGAGTTTGACATCCGCGCGGCGGAGAGGGCGATTTTCCCCCCGACGCGGTTATTTACGACGCCCGGTGACGTCGGACCGCTCGAGCTGCTCGCGCCGGCCGCGGGCCGCGGTGCTGGGCAGCCTCGGCTCCTGCACAGCCACCGCTCTGCCCTCATCTCCCAGCCCGGCGGATTAAAATAGCAGGGAGAGCTATTAAGGGCACGGGGAAGGGGGGAAGGGAGCCGAGACCTTCCTTTCGGTTTAATAAATTAAGAAGGGGAAAAAAAAAAACCAAAGCAAAACCTGCCCCCAACCACCACTGCTCCTAAAAAAAATTTAAATAAATCTTACAGAAGCTGGAAATAAAGATTTTACTATTTCTGAAGTTTAAAAAAAAAGGGGGGGGAGGGGACAGCTATCAATAGAGAGCACTAGAACTCCCTGCCTGTACAATATTTATATTTACCATGAGCTAATTCATGAGCTTTAACCAGATGCTCTGCCCTGACATCATTTCACCAGGATGCCAAAGCTTCCCCTTTCCAAAAAAGCTGAGGTTTTGCCTCACCATACAGAAAACCCAAGCACAAAACGCCAAAAGCACGCTCTAAATCTTTTATTTAGACTCTGCCCATAAACAAATGCTGATAAATGCTGCAAAAGGGCAGCAGCTCTCCGAATTCCCCGTCTGCCCGGGCACAGCATGCGCGGGCACCGGCGGCTCCGAACAGCCCCCCGGAGCACTGCGCGTTTCCAGGCCTGTGGGCTGGGAGAAGAGGAACCGGCCACAGCAAATAGGGCAGCATAGACATCATTATTAATTTTATTTAATTTATTCCAACGCCCTGGGTTCAGCGCTATTCGTTCACTAATCCCTAGTGCATGGGATTGCCCGGGACGGAGCCTTACCCCCCCCAGCACTCCCTTTGGGCCTCCCCGCCTGCCCGAGGGAGGGGGTCCGTGGGGCACGCGCTGGATGGGGTGAGCGCGGATGGGAAGCCATCGGATTTATCTGGGGTGGCAGAGCCGGCAGCGGGAAACACCTCCCGTCCGTCGCAGCAGGACCACACGGGCACAGGCGCTGCCCCAGCGCCAGACCCGGGCGGATCTGCCCACCTTGGCTTTCAGAAGGGAATCTGGGATGCAGCCGCGGCGCGATGCTGCCTGTACCAAAGGCGCACCGAGCGACGGTCCCGGGTGGCAGCAGCTGCTGCTGCCCAGGGGAGGCCCCTGCACCTCTGCTGCACCGCCGCCGACACTCGAGACCGATGCAAAAAGTGCCAAAACATCACGCCTCCATCGGCGGGCTGGAGCGCGGGCACCAAGGGGTTAACGCATCGCAACGCATGCAGCCCGCTTAGAATAACCGGC
The DNA here is from genome assembly GCF_965183815.1 of Platalea leucorodia. Taxonomy (NCBI): domain Eukaryota; kingdom Metazoa; phylum Chordata; class Aves; order Pelecaniformes; family Threskiornithidae; genus Platalea; species Platalea leucorodia. Next base: position 8,619,573 of record NC_138842.1, on the reverse strand, counting down.
GCTAATTCGGCCGTCCAAAATCATCATCCCCATTCTTCGGGCATCTGGCGACACTGACGCACTGCACACGAAGAGAAGAGCGTTTGCTTCCCTGGGCGGCGCCGACCCTGCGGGGCCGCGCTGGGCATCGCACCCGCCGCGGCTGCTCCGCTCAGCAGCCACGACGTGGGTGTCAGAGGCGTCAGGCAGAGCGCTGGGGGGACTTATTCTCAAAAATAATACCAAGTTTTGACAAAAAAGCAAAGTGACCTTAGCGCTGAGTACATCTGCGGCAGCAGCGGCGTGATTATTCAGATGCTTTGATTCCTAATTCAGAAATAATAAGCGGTTCACGGATTCCAAGTTTAAAAATATATTCATCATCTGGTTTCCTTAGCAGCACGTGTGCCGTTGGAGCACCAGCGCGGTCCACAAACGCCGAAGCACCGGCCTCGGCCGCTCGCTCCTCCTGACCTTAAGGGGTGGTTGGGACACGGGGAAAGCGCCCGGCACGGCGCACCGGATGCTTTCCGGGGAGGTGCTGGGGGGGGTCCCGGGACGGCCCAGGCAGCGCCGTCCCGGTGCTCCCTGGGGAAGAGGAAGCCTGCAGCTCCCGGGGCCCCGAAGAGATGGCGAAAGTCGTCAGGGAGCCAAAACTGGGGAGACAGAGGAACGTGGAGATGCTAACGGGATGCCAGAGCAAAGAACAACTTCAGTAAGGGGGAGAATTTTAGGGTATGGGGATTTTTTTTTAATTTCTACTCTCTTCAGTGACCCGACCGCAGGGATGAGGCTGGACAGGCGTCAGCAACAGCGTGGTACCCACGGGGCTGCCAGAGGGATGAGCTGGGATGAGCCCGGGAGCCACTTCCCTGCGCTGAGCTCATCTTCGGGGAGCGGGAGCAGCCTCCGCTGGGCAGCGGGCGGGAGGGGACATCCCCGTGTCCCCCTCCGATGACCTTACATCAGCGCTACGCTCACTTTCATCTTCCCAGCGAATTCTGCACAGCATCCTCTTCTCCCACGAGTCCCAGTCCCGTTTCTTCCCCCGTGTCTACTCCTCGGAGGGTGCCCATATTCCCACCCCTCGCCTCCTTACGGAGAGGCGGATGCTGGTGCCCCCCTCCCTGGTGCGCCCCTGGTTTCTGCGCCCCTCTCCCCCCGCTTCGCCCCGGCCCGGCTGGGAACTGCAGCCGGGAACGGGCACAAATCACAGGCAAACGCCGTCTTTCCAGCGAGGGGCCCAGTTCCGAGGAGTTTTATAAGGTAATCAAATATGCAAGAGATTCAACAAACTAATTTCAAGCACACACCTGGGGTCCTCTGATAATCTCAGTTGTGCCTATACAGCGCAAGGATTAAAATTTCATAGAGTCATGATTTCATCAGTTGCTAAACTACAAAGGATTAATTAACAGCCAGGGAAGAGCTCCTGGCTTGGAAATACAGTCTTAAGCAAAATATCTATCTCTGCTCTCCAGATGTCAGCACACAGACGAATAAAGCGCTTTGATGAAAACACTTTCGTATTATTAGCGACTCCCAAATATCCTGTTTTTGCGGCTAGAATGAAGGACACCCAGTTGCAATCTGCCGCCACCCGGCTCCGTGTGTCGTCGCACACCCTCCCGCAGGGCTGTTTCAGGCTGCGGGCTCCTGGGATGCGACCCTTGGGTGCACGACCGGGCTTCACGCCCGTGTTTTGGGCATCGGCGGAGATGCCTCCCTCGGTCAGGGGACGGGAAGAACCCCAAGCGCTCCCCTCTGCAGCGGGGCATGCAGGAGCCCGGCCGGGGGGGCTTTTTGCTGCCCTGCAAACCATCTGCCCTTGGCTCACCGACTCCCGGAGAGCCTCCCAAAGCGTTCCTCCCGCCAGCTGCGCTTGGAAAGTTTGGGAAGGACGCAAGGGGACCGACCTGCCAGAGCCAGGGCGAGAGCTGCCCGGAGTCCCCCCTTTCAGTACCTGTTCGCACGTGCCGTAACACCCTCCCCGCCTGGGGAGGAAGGCTAGCGACTGCCAAAGTCTCCTCCCGCAAACAAGCAGACCCTACGTTTCTTCTTAGAGCGTTTTGCAGGTGCGGGGGCCAAGGGATAACGCTTGCCTCCACGTAAAACCCTGCCAAGCGCCGGGGCTGAACCTCTCAAACGCACGCGTCGGTGCCACCGACAACGGGCGAGGGCTGCAGCTTCGGCGGCGCGGGCAGAGAGCAGCAGCGGGTCCCCCCTCCTTCCCCGGGAAGATGAATTAGGGAGCTGTCAGCGAGGGACAGCCGCAGCAGTTGTGTTGCTGTAAAGGGGCAGTGGAAGTGTCTTTGATTAATGAAACCGTAATGCTCAGCTGTTACACAGCCCTTCTTCGGCAGAGAGATGCCCTCAGACAGGCTGAAAACACCGCGCTCTGCAAGGATTCTCCAGAAAGACTTCTCCTGCCCTCCACCAGTGCCGCTGCCTTCGCCCGGGTCCGCAGCGCTTCCTCGGGAGCTCCCGGGGCTGACAAAGAACTAATTATTTCCAATTAGAAGCCGGGAGATGAACATTATGCACCTTGTCAAGCCAGTAAATTAACGTATCTGAACTGTGCCGGGCTTTGGTGAGAGCCCAAAGTGCCGAGGGCAAGGAGGTGGCAGCGAGAGGAGCGACTCGGAGGCGCCGCAGCCCAGGGACGGCGAGCCGGGCGCACCAAGCCCCGGCATGGCGGGGTGTTCGTCCGGTGTCGGCATCAATAACCGGCATCCAGCCGGGCGGCACCACTGCAGGGCTCCTGCGGCGGGTCCTGCACCGGGCCGAGGGGGTACGGGCGCTACTGCCGGTCAGCGCGGCGGCACCGATGCGTCTGGCTGATTTTTGGTTTGCGTGGGCTGGGGTTACTGGGCAGGAGGGGAGCCTGGGCGCTGGGTCGCAACCCGAAAGCCCCAAGGTAGCAGCTGCCCCCCCTGCAAACGCACGAGTGAGAAACATATTCCAGAACCTCTTGAAAGTGCCAAGCGTCCTCCCGGGATGCTCCGACAATGGCAAAGACCAGGATCCCCGGCAAGGTGGGGACAGCCGTCCCAGCGAACAACGAGCGCCTTCACCCAGGCTGCTTGTGCAAATCGCCCAGTTTGCCACCCAGGTTCCCAAGGCGGAGACACAAAATGCTTCTTATCAGCAGTTCATCGGCGCGATTTACTACTGCTACAAACAAGGGAGGCGCAAGCGGCGTGGGGGAGAGCGCAGCACGGTCGGAGCCGGGCAGCGTCCGTGTGGACGGCTGGGATGGAGGGGGGAACCAGGGCTTGGACCGAGGCCGTCGCTGCCCATCCACCAGCACAACCCTCCTATGGAAAACATATTGTTTGGGAAGGCCTATGGAAGCGGGAGGTGTCAAAAGAGCTCGCGCAGCCCGAGAGCCGGCGGAGCTGTCAGCGCGGCACGGCACGCGGGGCCGCCTGCATCGCGTTCGCGGCGTCCGAGTTGGCTTCGCTCCCGAAACCGCACAAACATCTGCGCGGAGGGGAGCGAGCCGCTGGCTGAAATCACGCTGGAAACTTGTCATCTCATGGAAGAACAACGTGGGCAGATGTCGCTGGCTGCAGGCAGGCTGCAGGCAGGCTGAGGGCAGCGCCGTGCCCCAGGGCCCCGCACTGGGGGACGGGGGGCACGGACCGGCAACTCTCTCCTTCATTTTTTTACTTTCCGCATCAGTTTAAACGCTGGTGCATTAATAGGAAGCGCGCTGCCTTCAGCTCTGTCGTAATTAGTTTTGCTCAGCCTACAACATGTTTTGCTGCAGAATAAATAAATACCTTCCGGACGAGCCAAGTTATGAGCGGGACGCCAGCCCTGACGGCACGCTCCGCTCCCCCCGGCCCCGGCCAAAAGTACGCAGCGTCCCGGACCGAGGAGCCCGGGCGTTGCTGAGCCGTCCCGGCACTTCGGGACCTCTCCAAGGAGGCTTGCTCACAATTAATACATTTATGATCAGCCTCGCCCCCCACCCCAACGTGCACAACAGGTTCCATGCAAATTCGGGAGCTTTTAAATTATACCGTTAATGAAAGCAAATAAAGGCAGTTAAAAGGCAATTTGCTCAATTGGTGTTAATATTTAAGCACAGCATGTGTAAAAACAAGATCGCAGAATTCGGTTTTTCCGCGAGAAGACTTTTGGCCCCGGCTTTCCCGCGGAAAGGATGGAGCGCAGCTGGCGAGCGCCGTGCGCAGGGCCGGGTCTCGGGGCCCCCGGCAGCGAGGCTTTTTGGTAAGGAGACGTCCCGCATTCGCCCCAGCACCTCCCCGAGAGCCGGTGAGGCCGGTGATTCCTCCTCTGCCGAGGGGTGCAATCGCAATCCCCCCAAGCCCCCTGTGACGCCAGGAGTGGGGGAGGCTTCCCAGGGCATCCCTGCATCCCCCGGCACCTCCCTGCTGAGCTCGGGGGAAAAGCGTGGGGCGGGCACGGGGACGATGCAAGCCCCGCGCATCCCCTGCTCCCAGGGGACTCCAATCACCCATGGCAACTTGGCCGGGGCAGGCAGAGGAGCTGCCGGCAGCACGCCGAGCACCGCACACCCAGCGTGTCCCGGCTCAGCACGTCACCGCAGCCACACGTAAAACTAACACCTAAACACGCTGGGAACGCGGCAGCTGCTGCGCAAGCGAGAAGCGGGGAGAAAATCGCCGGCCGGCCCAAGGTACCACGGGCACCCGAAGGAGAGCATCCCGGCTGAGCACGCCCCGGGTTGCCACTTCCCACGCGGGGATGCGGTGGTGTGCCGTAACGGTAACAAATTCTTAAAGATAAACGGTAACAGCGCTCTGGCATCAAATTAACGCAGGCAAAAGCAGCGATCTTCGTTTCCCTTCGTCAGACAGGGAGCTGGTCCGTCGGTGCAGAAAGCCAAGTTTTACGTTTCGCAACACAAAGGCAAGGACACAGCTAAAGAACCGCGGCGGCTCCTCCGGTTTCTAAAGCACAATTACGGCCAGCAGAACCGCGGCTAACGCTTGCCCCTCAATTAAGCCCGACTCCTGGCAATGCCCCGTTCGGCGGGTTCTGATGCTTTCGCATAAATTCGCTTTCAAAACAGGAGCCGCCGGTGAATGAGACCTCGATTTCTAATGGTTGGAAATATTTTGTACACTCTGCTGCTCCCTCTGTACCCCTTTGTCGGGGCCAAGGTCTGCAGGCTAAAGCGGGTACCAAAAGACCATCTGTAGCTCCCGTCTTTACAGAGAAGTTTAAATAGGGGGATGAATGAGCACAGGAATTAATGAATGATAAAGCCGTATGGTCTCAGTCAGCCTCCTACGCCTGCATGTGGCATTCAAACCCTCCCAGCCTTCTGCCACAAAGAGAGGTTTCTAAGCTACAAAAAAAGGGGGGTGGGGGGACGGGGGTGGTGTGCGTGCAGGTTTTTAACAACAAACCCCGCGACTCGCCTCGAAGTTCCCACCAGGTTTCCCTGCTCCACTCCGGAGGAAAGGCACGCGTTAATGCAAAAAAACGGGGGGTTGCCCCAGAGCCGGCTGCAAAACCCCCTCGGAGAGCAAGAGAAGTCCAGAAGGGTCGGCGCCGGGGCTCGCCAGGGCTAACGGGCCGGCTGCGCCTGGGGCAGCGGTCCCAGCGAGGGCTTCGCGCCAGCGAGGGCAGCCGGGCGCCGGACCCGGCGTGCCGCCATCCCCCTTGCCAGCCTTTGGTGCGGCCCCCACCCCATCCATTTGGTGCAGACCAAAGATGCCCGGTCAAAGCCAACAAACCTTGAAAGGCCCCAAGGGGTGTTTTCAGCGAGGGGTCGCGGCGAGGGTGCGCTCGGCGCCCGGAAGCACATCCATTGTAAAGCAGCTCCATAAACATAAAGGTAAAAAATAGAAACGCGAGCCTAGCGTGGGTTTGAGAACGCTTGCAGAAATGAAACCTGCTCGCCAGTGCTGCAGAAGAGCGAACCCCCGTCCCTCCACCCCGGCCCGCTGAGCAGCACGGCATCCCCGAGCGGCCAGGGCAGACCTGGCCGGCGCCCACGCCGCACCGGGCCGGCGCCACTGCCGACCCGCTCGCTCCGGCCTTGGGAGAGGAGATGCCACAGGTCACGGCACGGCCGGCCGGAGATTAACAGGTGACATCCAGGGAAAGACAAGGACGCGGATGGAATCGCCGACGTTGCAAAAGGAGGGCTCCCACCAGCCCCAAAATGCTAATGAGGTAAAGCCGGGACCAAACACCCCAAATATTCTCGACTCTTATTCAAGAATCGGGGCTGCTGGGGGGGATGGTTTCTCTCCAAAATAACCCGCAAGAGGCTAACGGGGAGGCGAAGGAAGCACAGCGCAACACTGGAACGCTACTTTTATTTGAAGAGCTGTCATGTGTAAAGCATTAGCGTTTTTGAAATTGCATTCTCGAGTTAATTAAATGGACAATCTTTTAGACATAAAAAGTGAAAGCGAGCAATTAAAAGCTAGGCAAAGAGAAAGTGCCTTTTCGGAGCTGGGCGCTACCCCTCTGCGCTCACTCCTCCCGGCTCGAGGGAGCCGGCGTCCAGGCGAGCCGCCGCAGCGCCCGGGGAGCCGGTCTGCACCGCCTCAAGCCTCACCCGCGGGATTCAGCGTCACAAAGCCCCGCGCCCGGGCGATGCGCCGAGCCATCCCGTGGGTCCCTCCGCCCCCTCCCGAAGCGCCCGCGGAAACCCTGCGCGCTCAATTCACGGTTTTCCTACGTGTAGGGACGTTCCCTGCCTCACGACGGTGTGAAAACCCGCAGTAGTTATCTTTGCTGCAGCAACACGCCGACCTTCAGATTTTAGGCGGGAGGTAAAGTTCACTATCGATTGGGCCCGCCGTAATCTGTTTATAATTACTATTATCTCCGAGTTAATCTTCTGAGAGGTCAACAGTTTTACAAAAATCTTGCAAGCCGTGTCTTTTCCCTCCCAACTTCATATCTGGGTCAAAAGGTCAATTACTGCAGCTTGCTAACTTGAGATTTAAGGAAAAAAAACGTACGCTCCCATCCGTCCCAAAGCCCCGCTGGTGCGGGGGGGGGGATGCGGGCAGGCGCCGACCCTCGGCGCGGGCAAACCGCCCAAGCCGCGGGAGGGCCTGGGCTCTGAAGCCAAGGGGAAGAGTTTTCTCAGCTCGGGGCTAGTCCCAGTCCATTAGCTGAACCGGGCTTAGCCGCTTAGAGGGTGGGAGCCTCCGCTGCCGAGGGGCGTGGGGCACCCCGCGCACCGGGGTGCAGCCAACGGGTCCTCAGCGCTGCGCTGGCAACCACCCCGGCACGCGGGCCCGGCGCCGCTGGCTCGCGTGGCACGGCGCTCCCAAGATGCCAACGCTCTCCTGTAAAGCATCGGGCATTTAGGCAGCCGTCTCCCTTCCCGGGCGCCCGGAATGAGTATTTAAACCGCCGGGCTCCGCTCCTGTACCTGCTCTGGGGAGGGGACAAAGGGAAGCGGAGCAGAAACCCGCAGGGGGGCCGGGAGAAGCCCCGAAGATGGATGAAGACGCGACCTGATCTCTCATCCCACCAGCCTCCCCGTGCTCCGTATCATCAAATATCATCGCTCGCGTTATTTTACCCCCCCAAGATGGGATGCTGCCGGGCGGCTTCGGGCAGTGCCGCCATGCACCGCCACGCTCGGGGAGCAAAAAAATCCCTAGGTGCTGTTGCCCCCTCTCCTGCGAGCGCAGGCTGGGTTTCAGGGGGAGGCGAGCCTCCCAAGCGCAGCCCGGGCACGCGGAGCATTGCTCAACTGCTCTGCAGGCAGGTGTCATAAACAAGCAGGCACATGGCAAACATATCGATTTCCCGGAGCTTATCGCGCAGCAACCAGTGCTCAGTTACCAGGCTACTTTAATATGTAATTTACTGCGAGAAGGGAGAGCGGGGCTGAGGGCGGCTGCAATATTTGCCGTGGGATGGCCGGGGAGGTTGAAGGCGAGCGGAGGGCTCGGCTGCGCCGTGCCGCAGGCGAGCGGGAGGGGAGGTACGGTGACTCTTGCCTCTAGCCGTCCTTAGTATTTTCCAACTATTAAAAAAAACCCCTCGCCGCTGCGACGGCGTGTTTACACAGATGCTATTAATCTTCTTCTGCAACTGTTTACGCTATGAAAATATAGTCTCAGCTGCCCGGGCTCTCCATCTCCTTAATTTAAATTCAGATGCTTAATTTCTGTCAAAACAGAGCCCACCGAAATTACCTCCATCCATTTCTGGTGCTCGACTTGCCTTGTCACCCGCGAGCCGCCCGGCAGAGCGGGGAGGGAAGCCGGGCGGGAGAGGCCGCCTTTCGAGGGCTCTTCTCCTCCAGCCTACCTGGGACCAGCCGCGAAAGCAAAGACCAAAGTCAGACTGTTTCATACGCCCAGCCCGAGATACCGCTGCTGTCCGGCACCCGGTTGCCTCCCTTGGACCGGCAAAACGCGTCGGGCAGAGGGGACGCTTGCCCCAACTCAGCCCCTGCAGCCCAAGAGCAAAGCCAGGAGGCAATCGCCCTCCCGGAGGCACTGCAGCATCCGAACCATCGCCACCTGCACCGTGGCTGCCCTGGCGAACAGAAACCAGGCCACCATCCATCAGGCGATGGAAACACAACCATTTCTTTACGTATTTCACAAGCAAGCCGCCTTCCCAGCCCGCGAGCAGAGTTTCGGCGGGGGAAGGAGCCGTCCTCTCCCTCCTGGCACCTCCGGCCACGTCCCACGTGCGAGGGCGTTTCGCAGAGGCGGCGGCGCTCAAGGGAATCCTGGCACCTACGGGAAGGTTGCATTTTCGGAGCAGAAGATTTTAGAGATCCTCTTTATACAGTGCCTCTCAGTAGATCTTTTGGAATTTACAAGATAAATACTGGTAATTTGATTCTTATCTTCTTCAAATCCAATTGTAAGGCAATTCTGTGTAAAGGACACTAATTATAGCCCGCGGGGAAAGAAAAGGTAACCCATCAGTGAGAATACACTTAAAACGTTTAAAGGGGTATGGGACACTGAAAAGTTGAATAGATTTCAAATGTGCTCTTGTACCAACAATAATTTGTTGGGTGAAAATGATTCTCTGCGCCGTTCCCGCTCCCTGCCACGCGCTTTTGGCGATCGGCTCCGAGCCGCGCTGCAAACACCGGCAGGCGGCTTTGCAGCCGCTTTGCTGGTGCTGTGGGTCCCTGCAGCTCTCTTGGAGGCAGCCCAGTCGTCAGAGAGCGAGGCCGAGAGACAGCGATGCCAGGGATAACCCCATCGCTCTGCCCAGACAGACGTGTTGCCTTCCACCCTTACTTCCCTGGCGTTGTTTACTAACGAAAAGGCACAAGTTTATACGCGCAGGGGAGTGTGATGAGCAACATACACCCAGTGGAGCAAAACTGCTACTCCTTAGCCCAAATATTATGTGTTGTCCAAACCACACACCTAAACACGGGCCACGCTGGCTCTGAAACGCAACCGGGGGCCAAGAGCCCCCCGCCTGCTCCGGCCACCCAGCGGCTCCCTGTTTACTGCTAAGAGCATCCTGAGGAGGACGGTGGGGAGACCGCGCCGGCCACCGCCGCGCGACACGGTCCGAACGTTACGGCACCTATAAAATAATAAAACCCCGGCCCCGGGACGCAGAGCCAGGATGTGGCAGAAGATGACGCAGGAAGAATCAAAGGCATTTGGCAATCCAAACGGGGTCTTGTTTAACGAGCGCCGCCACGGGCTGTCGCCCTACAGAGCCCCCCCGGCCCCAGAGAGGGGCTGGTACCCAGAGCACGAGCAGCCGCGGCTGCCGCACCTCGACAGGCAAGAGCGGAGCTGCTAGTCGGGCTGAACAACCAGGACCGGCACGGCTCATGATTTATTCATTCTGGGGGAGGGAGGAGAGATGCTGTTTCTAAACCGGTGGGAGGCTGGCATTAACATCCATCGTTACCGTCCCCCCAGAGACGATAGGATTATTTCTTTTAACACAGTGACGCTTGCAGCTAACTCCTGTCTGACCCGGCCAGCACGGGGCAGACGCCCTACGAGAGGTGACCGAAGGTAATTGAAAATAAAGGCGCCGTGGAGCGGAGTGGAAGAGCTGCCTCAGCGGCGACCCTCGTTGCCGATGGCGGCCGGAGGACGACGGGCGCGCGCCCACCCGGAGCGCGGGGTAAATCGGCGCTTTGCTGCAGCTGCACGTCGGGGACGGCCGAGGGGGCCGGGGGCACGTCAAGCAGCAGAGCCACGGGCCCAGGAGGCACCGCCGCCGTGCATCCCAGCCCGACCGAGGGCTGGCACTGGGAACCAAGGTGCGTCCCGTTCCGCAGACACCACGCAACGGCATAGCGAGAGGGGAAAAAGCAGCCCAGCCTGCTACGGCAGCTTTAAAAATAGCCTTTTTTTCCCCCCGACATCGTGTATGCAAACATCTCCTATTACCCTGCTTCCATGATTCAGCAATTCAAGTCCCAGTAATAAAAAGCGTGGTAATCCGCACAAATGTGCGGAAGAATGCAAATTCATGCCTTCAATGACTTTTGAGAGCTCTGCTATTAAGAAAAGACATTTTCCCTTTCTCGTATTGAAGGAAAAATACAGTTATTTAAAAATGGCAAAAGAATCAGCTCATTAGTTAATAACAGTGACAAAAACCCAACCACGGGAAAACTGAGTGGCTGCAGACCGAAGCAAGAATTAAGCCAACGTATGTAAAGAAGGAAAAAACCCCCACGTCCGATACACGCTGGGCGCCAAACTGTAAATTAGCTGGAAGAAAGGCGGGAAGGTGTCCGAGCGCACGCAAGACCCCGCAGCAGCCCCTGCCATCGCCACTGCAGCCCAGTGCGATGCCCCGACAAGCGCAAACCCGGCGCCCTTTCAGCCCGGCCGTGGTCCCCCAGCACCGGCGGCACTGCCGGCCCCAGCCAGCACCCACCTGCCCACGGAGTGGTCCCCTGCTCAGCCCCCCTCAAGACTGGGGTGCTGGGGGGTCCCACAGCATCACGGGGGGACCAAGGCTCAGCACCACGGGGGGATCTGGGCATCATAGAGGGGATGGAGGTCACCGTGGGGACCAGGGACATCAGGAGGGGGGACCAGGGCCAGGCTCGGAGCTGCAGCCCGGGACCCGCCTGGGCTGGAGGAGGCCTCGCCGCGTCCGGCCGCTCTTTGTCTGCTCGCTGCTGCCCGGCCTCTCGCGTTGTTGCCGCTGAAATTTCTCTCGCCCTCCGCTTACTTATGCGGAAAACGTGGCTTCCACGTGAGCCGTCGTAGCACAAAGAGCCCGTACAATGATGCACTTGCCGCGCGTTACACCCAACGAGGAAGAACTGAAATCCCCCAAAACACCGGCAGCAAAAGGAGATGGCGCACAGCACACGCAGGAGCGCAGGCGAAGCACCGCCAGCGTCCCTTCCCACGGTGGCTCACGGCGAAGCAAACCCTGGCACGGCACGACTTTGCACGAGAAACCCTGCTCGCACGCGCCATCTTCTCGGTCGGGTGGAAAATCGTCACCCCGTACCAAAGCGACTTGGTCCTGCGGAGCACATTTGACACCAGGGACTGAAAACGCTCATGCACGAGAGCACCGAGGATGCACACACCACTCGTGGCACATCCACGTGAGAAGCCGCAGCGCTGAGAACCGGCGGCCGGGCACGTCCGACCCGTCCGCACAAACACAATGCAGCGTGGGTTTCTTTTCGTTTTAGCAGGAAGAAAGTCCCCATCGTTCGCTCTAGGTCAGCGATCCTTATCAGCCCCCACCAACTGTACTTGTGGGTGGCACCAAACACCCAAGCACACGAAGCCGGCGGGGGAGGAGAGGAAAGCAAACGGCGTTTGCTTCCCAGCCTTGGCCTGCGATGCCTGCCCGTTGCGGGGCGGCGAGCAAACAGGCTCCAGCGCATCGGTACGGGCAGCTGCACCACACGGCATTGCGTGCGGCGGCGTCTGATGGCCCCCTCCCCAACACATGTATCGCTCGCGGGAAGCTCGCCGCAGGGCCGCTTCGTTCGCTTAGCAACAAAGGTGCTAATTAGGGAGCTGCTTCCCACCTCCAGCCGGAGGAGGATGCGGCGCAGCTGCCCGTGCCGGCAGCGGCCGAGCCTTCGGCGCTGGCCCGGCAGAGCGGACCCTGCCACGCATCGCTTGCGCTACGGGATAAGGAGAAGGAAAGCATCCCTAGTGCCGTCCTCGGGAGACGCCCATCTCTGCTCCCCCGTGGGGCACCCCCCGCTCAGCCCCCCATCACCAGGGTCCCATCTTCTTCCCAACTTCTTCTGGACGAGTCCCTCTCCCAACGGCGAGGTCCAACGGGAGCTCTCCCCTCCCGGCTTGGGTTGGCAGCCGCCCGATGTGCCGGACCGGCACCACCGGCCAGCAGCCCCAGGCTCGTGCAGAGCAATGTCGGCGGCACAGGACCCACCAGAGCCCCCCGCTCCCCCCACCCACGCGCCGGCTGGCCTCGGCACCCGCTCCGGGGCAGCCCGCAGCAGCTCCCACCCCGCTAAATAATGCATCGGCCAGCCCTAATTAACGCAAGGGAAGGATGATATACATTTCTGGGCTGCTTTAAGTTACATTTGGTTAGACGCTGAGGGAAGAGCTGCCTCCAGCTAAAGGGTCAGATAAGCCAGAAATCAATACGAGCGACTGCTTCTGCATCCCGAGATCCCGCTGCCCCTCCCCAGCTCCCACGGGCAGGGCTGGGGCAGCCCCGGTGCTGCCCCACGCTCGCCAGGGCTCGGGTGCTGCTGACTCAGCACCCTGCGGGCTGGGAGCCGCCGGCGGCCCAGTTGCCACCGCGGCACCCATTTCCTGTGGCCCCTGCCCTGCGGGCAATCTTCCCCGCAGCCCCCAGAAACGCAAAGCCCAACCCCCCTCAGAAAACTGCTGCTCTTCAACCAGGGTGGCAAGGAACCGAAAGGCCGGGGGAAGGCACGGCAAAGCCAGAATGGCGTTTCCCCCGTCCCTCCTGAGCTCTCGAGAGCAAGAGGAGACCCGGGAACCAAAATAACAACTCCTTTTCACTTTTTCCCATGGGAAAGGTTTTCATTCAAGTTAAAGTTTTCCTGAAAAGTATTCCTGCTGAAGGGAAGCGGGGTTTCTGCCGGTTTCATTGCACGCCGCTGGTTCCTGCGGCAAGGCAACCCGCGCGGCAAGGCCAGCGGGAGCCGGGCTCCGAGCACCCACCGGTGAGACCGGGCAGCCGCTGGAGCCTCCCTCCACCGCCCCCCGAAAGGCGAGGGCGGCACAGGCAGAGCTGCCCAAAGAGGCTTTGCGCGCTACAAGCGCCTCCGGCCACCGCTCTCGTTCGCAGAAGCAGCCACCCTCCCACCCGCTCTCAGCACTTGGGATATTTTCTACGAACAAGGGGAAGGAAGAAAGAGAAGAGGAAATCACCGCGTTCCTGGTAAAAATAGCAGAACACCCAGTAGGGAGGTACAGAGGGTTTCGGTTCTGAGCGCTGCGCTGTTTCGCAGAAAGGGGCCCCGGCACGCAAACCGGCGGGCGCCCTGACCACCCCACGCCACCGGGCTTGCTGCGTGCCGCCGGCGGAGAGGACCTGCCCCGGTGCTGGCGACGCACGCGATGCCATCGCCCGTGCCCTCTGGCCGACCGCAGCGTGGTGCAAGCGGGATGGCGTGCCGGTGCCGTGCCGCCACGGGTAGAGGGGGACCGGCGAGGGGCTGGCAAGGCGGCGGCGTTGCACAATGCCTACGCCTTATCTCTCCCACGCAAAGGCAGTTTGTGTGTGTTGCGCAGCAGCCTGCGACCGCAGCCCGTGCCCAGCCAGAGATAAGATATCCGTCGCCGGCGCTCGCTCCGCCACCCGAGTCCGCGCGATTTGCGAGCGGTTTGCTGGGGCTCTCTGCACCGGGCGTCCCCTCCGCACGTCCCCTCGCTGCTTCCCCGCTGGTTTGCTCCCCTCAGGCAGCCCTTTCCTGGACCAACTCGAGCATCTCTTTCCAGACCCGTGATACACCCGAGCAGACGCCCGCGCTCGCAGCCGTCCCCGCTCCCGTGCCAGAGCAAGTCCCAGCAAACCCCCGAGAAGCCGACGGAGCGGCCAGAGACACGTGGTAAAATCTGGAAACCCATGAGCCGTCCCTAAAGCCTCGTGCTGTCACACGTGTGTGCTTCCAAGACCACCGGCCGGGTTTTGGTTGGATTTTTTTAACGTGCTGCCTGTGCTGTGGTTAAATCGAATTTCTTAGAGTCGTAGCCTTCACAGGTTTAGTCTGTGCACGCCAAGATTAGTACAACCTGTCCCTAAATACCATAATAAAAAACACGTAGTAAGCGCTTTGCCTTTATTTATGTCAGCGCGGGTTTCAAGGAGGATGAATCACACTTCCTCCTTAGCACTCCTTTCTAATATGATTTACTATAAATAATGCGCGGAGAAAAGAATGAGGGAAGGTGACAAAGGGCAAAGCGCACGGGGCCCAGCGCTGCTCCCAAACTCGGCGGCGAGAGGATAAAAGCACTTTCAACAGCCGTGATGGAGCTGCAAACACTGTGCATGGGTTGCAATCGGGGCAACCTGCGGCGCCCTAATGCAAATCTGAAGGAAAACGAAAGGATAGGCAACAGCTACGTATTTTTATGTGCATACACGAATGGCGTTGTGCCTTTAAAAAAATCCCTAGGAATTACTTAAAAATCAGCGCAGGTCCTCACCGATGGGAAAATGCATTTTCAGCCTTCGCAGAGCCCCAGCCTGGGGCGTGGGGAGACCCGCCGTGCCAGGGTGGGCTCTGCCAGCCAAGGGGCACGATGCCGGGAGCCGCGCGGGCGTTTCGGCGGGCGGGCGGCTTTCTGCTGCCTCTCTGCAGGAAAACGGACTCGGAGCTCGTGGTGTTGCCCAGTTATTTCACATGGAAGTAGAGCCCAGGGCTCTCCCAGCGGCGGTGCCAGCAGGGACCCCGCGCCCGCCTGCCCGGCACCCGCCTCCCGCGGGGTATTGGCGCTCTTTCCACCCTTGCGAGCCCGCCGGCAGTGGAAACGGTCTGGGGTTTGGGGTTGTGGGGTTTTTTTAGTTTCTCTTTGTTTTTCCGCTCGGTCGACGTCTGCCTTCTTTATAGGTCACCAAGGTGAAAACAGGCGTCCTCCTCCCTGCCACGCGTTGCATTTGCAGACAGACGGAGGTACGTTTTTCGAGAGGGGGGCGCAGGGGTCCTCTCCGTGGCGTGCAAGGCAAGTAGCGTGGCATCACCTGTGCCGGCGTCCTCCGCCGGCCCCCGTGCCGGCATCCAGCAGCGCTCCCCCCGCCGCTCTGCCTGCGCGCACGGGTGCTGCCGGCGCGCAGCAAGCCAGCCGCTCCTCGTACAGCGCTAAACAGAGCACGGGGTTATCAGCCCGGCTGATACACGCAGATAAACAGCCCATCTCCCGCGCTGACACCGGTAACAAAGCAGGGTGTTTAACGCCGATTTATGGCGGGCGGCTCTAGCGAGGCTCAACACGCCTTACAGCGCTCGTGCCTACGTGGAGAAGTATTTCCTCAATTGCATATCGCCGACTTGTTTGCTAAACAACGCGCCAATAAAACAGCAACGAGACGACGAAGGCCGATGGAAAACTAAACCGGCACAGCGGGGCGTGTATCCAACCCTAATCTACTTAAAATCAGTTAAGAACACTACAGCGAAAATGACACGGGCGGCCCTGGCCCTCGGCCAGAGCCCAGAGCCTCGCGCCTGCAACCCAAATTTTACGGCGATGCTCTCCTCTTCAGCTGCAAAACGAGCCAGGCGGCAGACGCTATGGTAAAAAAGAGGAATCCACCTTTATTTCCGAAAGCACGTGCTCCAGCAGCGCTTCGTGCTCTCGCAAAGGCGCCTGCTGCTCCCCGCGTCAGCTGCAGAAGTTACCCGAAACACCGCGAGGGCAAACCCGTGTTCAGAACCGATACCAAGCATTTCAGGCACGCTTCAGCCTAGACGAAGTTTATCCAGAATGAATACCCACGCAATGTTTCCGACACCCCAAAGCAGGTCTTGGCAATCGGGCTCGAGCCTGGGAAGAAGAGTAGGTGTCACAACTACATTGAAAGCTCCTAAACCCTTATTAAAAGGCATCTAACCGCACGCAGATTCGCCTGCCTCGTTTGCGGTTATTCACGAGGACGCATAACCCTTTCTCTGTTGCTCGTGTTCTTCGAATCCCTTCCACCTTAATGTCCCCGTGGGCCACACTCCCTGTTTCAGCTGGTACCCATCACACGGGCACGTTGCAACCGCTGGTCTCTACCGGGGCTGGAGAGCCAGCCGCCCTCCGGCGAGGCCAACGAGGCCCGCGAGGCGCAGCCGGCGGACGAAGGCGCTGCCGTCCCAGCGGCGCTCGGCTGGCGCTGGCGGGCCCCGGCGCCCACCGCTCATCGGCTGCAGAGCCCCGCGCATCCCGGCAGCGCCCGCCCGCGACGGCAAAGGAGGGAGCGATGCCCGGCGAGGGACTAAACCGACCACAAAGCACCGAGGAACACCGGGCCGGGGGGGGGAACCTCGCAGGCGGAGTGACACAAGCCAGGGCCGCTGGGCGAGGAGGAATGAATGGAATAGGCTAATTTACACAGGAAGTGAGCACTTACCAGACCCTTCATCCCAACACACAAAACCCTCTGCCATATCTGGAAGCAATTACACCCAGTTAACATGATCTGCCTGCCACTAAAATTAACTGCAAACAGAAATATTTTTCACTTTTGCAACAGGAGATGCCATGGCCCCGTGTTTGGCTGCCGGGAAATATTTAGTAATTACTCATTTAAGGCCTCTCTTGAAGCTGTCAAGGGGGGGGAGTAAAAGAAAAATCTTGCTAATTGCGAGCAAAAAGGAAAACGCAGATCGTTTTACTCTACCCAAGGAAAACAGATTTACGCACCGGTGTAACTAAAGAGCCAACGTCGGGCAGAAGCGGGGAAGGCTGCAGGGATGCTCCGCGCAAACCGCCCAGGCTGCTCCGCGCCGCTTCCACGCGCCACGGGGAAAAGGCGAAAGGGAGTCGAGAGCGTCGCCCCTGAAAGAGCACGGGCTCTCCGAGGGCCCCTCTGCGCAGCCGGTAAATGCCGTTTTAACGAACGGCGCCGCACGACTTATAACGAGGACCGGAAAGGCTCCGCAAAGCTTATCGGGCTGCTGCGAGTGACATCCAGCGAGTGCGCTTTGGGGAAAAAACCATCCCGACGCTCCGCAATCGGGCGGGTTTTAAGCGTCAGGGTCCCAGCCCCGCAGCCGACGGGGATCGGCGGGTGCAGACCCACCCGCCCCGCTCCCCGCGAAACCAGCCACGCTGGGGAAGGCGAACGCACCCGGTCGGGGGCACGTGGCATCCCCGCCAAAGCCCCTCCGCCGCCAGCCTCGCCATCGGGAGGGGAGACGCCGAAGTCATTGCTGGGCAAGGGGAAAAAGAAATAAATAACAAAAGAAAAAGCAACTGGCGTTTTCTGATGGGAATGCCAGAGTTTTGCTTTAAAACGCGTCGGGCACGCAACTAAAACGATGCGGAATAATTGACGGAATAACGCGGAAGCCGAAGGGGGCTTTTGCCCTTCCGCGCTAGGAGCCGAGCATGGAAACGGTTAAGTCCCCCACTGAATAAATCAAAAGTTCAAGGCTGCAACATACCACGCCGTATTCCCCCTCTGCCCATGACAAGAACCAGAGAGCCCCGAAATCCCAAGCATCCTGCGCGGGGTCTCCGCCGGCGCTCACAGGTTACACGCTCGGGGTCAGCGCCGCGGACCTTAGCTGCAACATTCATTTCCTGAGCGGGGCACGTCCCCCTGCCCATAAAGCTAATAAGAGCTTCCTCGCCCGGCCGCCCCGCGCTGCCGGAGCCGCGCGGCAGCGGCCAGGCAGCCGGGAACGCTGGTTTCCATTAGCCCCTTATGATGCCAGGTGCCGCTAATAAGGCCCATCAGCGAGAAACCAGAGCTGCCAAGTCGTCTTCGGACTCTGGAAGTAATCACGGGCAGAGTTTGGGGGGCTGCTGGCTTTTTTTTCTCGTCCCTCCCCCCTCGCTTTCCATTTTTCCTCCTTTTTGTAAAGTTTCGATTGCGGCGGAACATAAATCGCCGAACGCTTAAAATAAAATAAAAAACAACTACTGCATCAGGCTACCAAAATTAACACTAATAACATCTCACAAAGCACTTGGGATCCGATTTATCACGTTTATTGCTTTAATGGTATACTGCATCTGTTTCTCACTGTGACATGTCGAGCAGTGCCAACGTGCCTAATGGCATCAGCAGCGCAACGCTCAGCTCATCCAGGCGGAGACGAATGGAGGTGAGGCTGGCAGAGGAAGAGCCAAGCGCCGGAACATTTCCCTACGCGGCTACTTAAAATTTGCCCGGGCGTTAACGTTACAGCTCCGCGCAGAGGGCAGGCCAACAGGCCACGCGGCACGGGGACTGCCGGGCGTTGCAAGCCGGACCCGGCTCCCCACGGAAGCCGCGGCTTCCCCGAGCAGGAGCGTTTTGGACCGGTGGGAGCACGGACGCCTGGTCCCGCACACCGGACTGGCGGGAGCAGACGGTGAGACCTGCCGCTCCTCTGCGCTCTCGGAAACGGGAGAAGAGGGCAAAAATCCGCAGTTTGGGCTGTTGAGGATGGTCAGCAGCCGGGGGGGAAAGAGCAAGGCTCCTTATTCCTACCCTTAACACGCTCAACCCCAGCACGTGTCTTTTAGGCGACCGCTCGGCCCCGAAACCTCGAAATCCACAACTCAGACGCGAAAACGTGAACGGAGGCTTTCCCCCAGGGGCGTCCCCCGCGCGAGAGCGAGGACGGGCACCTTCCAGCCAAAACCGCTCCGAGGGGAGCACGCACCCCCGCCAGCCTCCGCCGGCCTGACGAGCCACCGCCGCGAAGCGCTTTCCTCTTCCAGCCCGGCGTCTCCATCTCGCGCAGGCACACGTGGCAAACGCTGCCAGCGAGCGGCATCGCTACGGTGGGCGAACTCCCAGGCAGCATCGGGGCTTTGGATGCGCTAACGAACTTTATTGAATCGCCTCCCCGCCCGCGCTCTTCCCTGTTGCTGCTGACATTAAATAAATGAAACCACATCTTTTATAAAGTTTTAAGGTATTTAACTTCCCCATGACAAATGACTGCGGGCTCAGCCGGTGGCTCAGCATGGCACTCACATCGCAGCTCGGGAGGTTTTTCTTCGTACAAACAAGCCCAAAAAGGGCCGCTGAACTATGGCTTTTTTTTGTCTGCAATTAGAAGCGACGATCGATACTAACATTAGATTAAGTTTGAACTTTGCTGAACCTAGAAGGAAATCTTTTATAAAAAAAATTAAAGAGTCGCCAACTCAATACACACTCAATTAGTCAAAATCATAAGCTCGGTAAAGAAGGAAAAAAAGGGATCGCACGGCAGCCGGAGGGCTCGGGGACCCGAAAACCCTGGTCAGAGTCAGCGCCGAGGCTTGCGGCCACTCGGCCACCAAAAGGTCACAAATCAGCGCGCTCGACTCGCCCGCGTGACGCCAGGGCACGGAGGACGCTGCCACGAGGCCGAGGGCGGCCGCGGAGCTGCGCTCCCGCGCGGGGCCGGGGCAGACGACCGTCCCTCGGGCACCCTCCATCACCCAGGGCGAGCGGCCCCGCCACGTGCTTGCCGAAGCCCGGAGAAAAGCCGGCCCGGCCCTCTGCTCGCCTTCTTCCCGCGTGTGTTTCCCACGCTAATAAAGACAGGAACAACACTCAGAAGGCTCCGAGACTATAAACATATATATTTATACTTATATAGGCATGTGTGTGTGTAAACAAACACACCCGCCATATGTATACACTCGCTTGTGCGATGTAAACAGGCGCGGTACGCGTTGGCTCATTGAGCTCCTCGCAGAAAGAGCGGCGTCAGCTCTGGACGGGTTCGGGCTCTGCCCGTCACCGGCTGGGGCTCGGCACGCCAAAGCCATCGCGCTGGCTGGCCGAGGATCGCGCCGGGCGGCCGAGCGTGCCGGGGCGCTGCCCGTGCCGGAGGCGCCCCTCCCCGGCAGCTGCCCCCTGGCCCCCGGCTCACCGCAGCAGGGAACGACTCTGCTCCGGGCACCTCCCCTCCGCGCTCGCTTCGGGGTCGGAAAGCAAAACCGCAGCAGCAAATGCACAGCAGAAAGAGGTCAGCGAAAGCCACCGGTTGACAAGCGACGCTGCGGTGCCCCCGGCGCATCCTGCCCCCGCCGCCAGCCAGCGCGGGGAGGTGGTGCCAGGCCCGGGGCGCCGATCCCCCCAGACCACCTCTGCACCGGGCACCGGAGCGGAGAGGAGCCCGTAGCCGGCACGGTGCAGCTGCCACCACTGCCAGAGCTGCTCCAGCAGAGAGTTACAGATCCCAATCTAGCGTAGATGCTGTTTAACAGCTCCATAAATACAATAGGATCCCACAAATCCTCCCCAAACGGTAATTTTCACCACGTATTAGAAAGCAAACACCATAAAAAAGCCACGTGAGACCTTGTCTACACACAAACCGCCTTAGATTGAGACTTTTGGGGGGGTGGGGGGGGGTACTTCATTTGACTGTTGCCCAACGCCTTTCAACATGGACGGTCTTACAGATCAGTTTAAAAATGGCTCACAGGATTTGGCTCGCCCTGCAAAGTTTGCCAGCGCCAGGTAATCCGTCTGAAAGCAAGGACGGGCAAACGGAGTTTGGCGTTGGCTTAAGCAGCTGCCTTCGAGGCTTCGCTTGCTGGGGACGGCGCTTGGCTCCGTGCTTTGGTCGGACCCGAGAGCCCATCGGAGCATGGCGCGTACCCAGCCTCCTGATAAGGATCACGAATAATTAAGAAATAAGCTACGACTGCAGCTGTGGTTGTCAAAATAAGGCAAGCCCAGGAAGGGGACGTGAAATAGGGGCTGCTGCATTGGTCAGGCTGGGCCGCGCTCCCCCACCTCCCGACTGCTCGGGAGCACGGGGAAGGATCCGACCCCACAGCCAGCCCTGCCTCGGGGCAGATCCCCGGCCAGCGGCAGGAGCAGCCGGGCAGCTCCGGCACGGCCCTCTCCCGCGGCCGCATCGATCACCGCTCTCGGGCTCGGAGGGGGAAAGGGAGACGGTCGAGGCCGTGGCAGAAAGGCACGTTAAAATTCTCCCTGAGCCTTCACTGCAGCTCTCCTCCGGTGACGTTCGGTCTGCATCACCGCACGGCCGGGGAAGAGCCGCACTGAGGCGGCTTTGGGCACGCTAACGAACGCGACCCCCGGCTCTCCCGCTCGCGAGGCGGGGGAACAAAGCGGAAAGCAGCTGTGCGCCCACAAAGAGCTTGGGGACCCCTCCAAGGGGCGAGGGCTGCTCTCGGCAGAGCCCGCGCGGCAGCTCCGAGTCACCGGCCAGACCGAGAGGCGACGCTGCCAGCACTCGCAGACCTGCGCGGGGCCGAGAACCCCGCAGCGGCAGCTGCCACCCCACACTGGAAACGTTCACGGGCTGAATGTGCGGGGAGCTGCTGCTCCGGCACCCGACACCGGCTCCGGCACATCCCGCACTGCTCGCAGGCGGCAGCCTCCGCAGGCGGAGAGCGTGCCGGCAGCACCGGCTCCCCCGCCAGAGGCACGCACCGGCACAGCCACCGTCCCTGGAGCATGTTATGTGCATCAGGACTAATTAACCTGTTGATTCATTAAAAATCTGACACGGTGCGCAGCCTGGGGAGGCTGCAAGCAGCTCCGGCACCGCGCCGGCGCTGCCTTCCCCTGAGCAGGACGCTGCTGTCCTGCCGCGGGGCCGCAGCTGCGCCGGGGGCCAACGCCGCGCTCGCCAAAGCACGCCCAAGCACCGAGGGGTCTGACCGGCGATGCCGATTTAGGCGCGGTAATTAACGCGACTCCGTTCCCCGGCCAAATCGGGGAAGGAGCTCTGGTCCCCGCTCCCACGATCGGGAGGTGGTAAGCAGGGGAGCACCAAACTCACGTGCCGATAACGGCCACCGCGCTCCCACCCCGCAGCAGCTCCCCGAGGTGCGCGGCTCGGCGCGAGCACAAAGATCCCCCCCGCCCCGAGCAGGGGAGCCCCGAAATCGCATCCGCGGGTGCTGGAGGTTCAACCCCGAGCCTGTCCCCGCACGGACGGAGCCCGGGCTCTGTGGCAGCACGAGCCCTCTGCGCTCACCCCGGCGCTTCCCAGCCTGACCTACGTGTTACTTTGTGCAAAGTGCAAATATTTCATAAACCGGGAAGCCAAACAGCACAAAACTACCGGGCTGGCAGGGCGCTGCGTGCGGCGATGCAAATGTCATCGCTGCGGCCGGGCACAGGGATCCTGCGGGTCTCTCCCCTCCTCGCCCTGCGCGGGTGCTGGTGCAGGAGGGGCCGGCACTCGGCAGAGGGTGGGCGAGGGCTGCCTGACCCCACCGCGTCCCTTTACATGCCATTTACACGCAGATCCCTAAACTCAAGGAGTAGCAACCGCGAGGCGATCGGCAGACGCCGGGCAGGGAAACCGGCGGGGTTTGCACTAGCAGGAGCCACCCGCGGCCCGAGCCCCGTCCCGGCTGTCCTCCCCAGCCAGCACTCGTGGGAAGGAACCTTCTGGCACGGCTGCCAGACCCAGAAAAGTTGCGACAGCCGCCCCCCCGAGCGTGCCGCTCCGCGTCCCGGTTTTGGGGTACGTGGCAGGAACTTTGCACCGGCACACGCGACGCCCGGCCAGAAACCGAAATCCTCCAGCGAGATCCCGCCCGCCCGGCGCGGCTTCGGCACCCACCTGTGCTGCTCGAGGGTCTCGTTGTCCGGCAGCTCTGCCCCACACACGCTGCACTGCTCGCCCAGGGCTCTGCTCTCCGTCTTCATGCCAGCCGCCAGCTCCCCCAGCTTGCTGAACAGCTCCCGCTGGATGAAGCCCTGGGGCAGCAGCCCCCCGTAGGCGCTGAAGTCCATGGAGACGGCCAGGGCCGGCTGCACGTGCAGGGCGGACGCCACGGAGGGCGGCACGCCGAGCACCGGCTCAGTCTTGTGGTTCGGCAGCAGGGAGTAGATGCCCAGGGGCTTCTCGCCCTGGGCGGCGGCGGCGGACGGCTCCGGCCCCAGCGGCAGCCCCTGGCCGGGCTCGGGCGGCGGCTCGGCGCCCTCCTCGCGGGCATAGTGCAGTTCGCGGGCGCTGGTGATGACGCTGCCGCGGGTCGGGGTGCCGGGCCCTTCCTTGCCCTTCTCGTCAGGCTTCTCCCCGCCGGAGGCGCCGGGCTCGGCCGCCCGGGGGCTGTCGCGGCTGGAGGCGTCATCCACCTGCATCGCTTCGGTTTTGACCTCGGCGAGGCCGGGGGGGCGGCGGGCGGCGGGGCGCGAGTCCTCGGGGGCGGCGGGCGGCAGGGCGCCCTGCAGCAGCGACTGCCCGATGGTCATCAAGCTGTCCACCGCCGCCTTGGTGGGGCTCATGGCGGAGAGGGGGCCGAAGGCAGCAGAGGCGGAGGGGCTCTGCTCCGGGGCGGCCGCCGGCAGGCTCTGGCCGGCCGCGCCAGCATAGCCGCTCTCCTCGCCGGCAGGCTTGGAGACGAAGAGGCCCTTGATGTACCTCGACTTCCTTTCCTCCTCTTCCTCGGCGGCGGCGGCGGTGCCTCCGTCAGCCATGGCGACCTCGGTGTCGTTGTCCTCGGAGGCCTGGATGGTCTCCAGGATCTTCAGGCACTGCTCCTCCAGGTACTCGATCTCCAGGATCTCGGCGGCGTAGAGCAGGTCGTCCAAGTCTTCGACCTTGGCCTGCAGGGTGGCGGTGTACGCGTACTCCAGGATCTGCTGGAACGTCTTTGGCGAGAGGAAGTCCAGGGTGTAGTGCTGGCTGTTGCGGTGGAAGAGGATCTCGAACATCTTGCTGGTGCAGGCCAGCACCGTCCGGTGCGCGTGGAACTCCTGGCTGTCCACCATGATGACCACGTCGCACAGCGTCCCCGCCAGGCGCATCTGGTTGGCTTTGTGCAGCAGCCCGGTGGGGTGGCAGGGGTTCTGCAGCTGGATCATGCCCATCTTAGTCAAATCCATGGCGCTCCCGAGGCTCACTCATCAGGGTGCCTCGCCGTCGCTCAAACCTGGGACGAGCTTTGTGTGCCGACTATCTGCGAAAACAAAAGGCGGAGGGGGGAGAGGAGCGGAGCGGGGAGGGGAGGGCCGGGGGGAGAGAAGGGGGAAGAGAGCGGGGGCCGGGGGAGCGGGGAGAGGAGAGGGAGGTTAGCCCGCAGCCCGCCGGCCGCTGGCCGAAAACTTTCTGCGGGGGCCGGGCCGGCGGAGCCGCGTCCCCGCCGCCGCCCGGGGAAGGGGCCGCGGCGCGGCGCATCCCCCCCGCCCCGGCCGCCGCCGCCGCCGCCGCGCCCCGTCCCGTCCCGTCCCGCCGCGGGGCTCCGCCGCGCAGCGCGGCCCCGTCAGGTGCGCGGCGGCGGCGGCGGCGGCGGGGGGGGGGGCGCGGGGCCGCCCGCCCCCCGCCCGCACTCACGGCGGCCGGCGGCTGCTCCGGCAGTTCGCACTGCCCGCTCTCATCGCCGCCGCCGCCGCTCGCCGCGCCGCGCAGCAAATCACGGCGGCGCCGGCCCACGGGCCGCCCCGCGCCCACGTCAGGCCGCCCCCCCGCCCGCCCGCCGCGCCCCCCCCGCCGCCGCCCGCTCCATCTTGAGTGCGGGCGCCCCCCCCCGGCCCCGCCCCGGCCCCGCCGCGGCACCTTGCGGGGCGGCCGGCGGCGCGGCGCGGCGGGGCTGGACAGCGCTGCCAGCAACAAACATGGAGGAGCCCCGGCGGCGGGGAGCGGGCCCCGCCGCCGCCCCCCGGCCCCGCCGCCCCGACGGGATGCGCCCGCCGCCGCCCC
The DNA here is from genome assembly GCF_965183815.1 of Platalea leucorodia. Lineage (NCBI taxonomy): Eukaryota > Metazoa > Chordata > Aves > Pelecaniformes > Threskiornithidae > Platalea > Platalea leucorodia. The sequence continues at coordinate 8,594,855 of NC_138842.1, read as the reverse complement.
GCGCCCGCCCAGAGCCCCCGGGGCGGGGAGCCGGGCCCCGCCGGCCGAGCCCCCCCCGCCGGGGTGACCGCGGGGGCCCAGCGCCGAGACGGGGAGCAGGCGAACGCCGAGCAGAAAGCCAAGTTTCGGGGGCGGCGGATTTCGGCTGGGAGCCGTCGCGACAGCCAGCGTGCGTCGCCCCGACAAAGCGCGGTTCGCCCAGGCTCGACGCCTGCCCCGCGCGGGTACAGGATCCCCGCACCCCGGACGGGCGATGGAGGCCCGCCGGCAAAGGCGGGCGACGGCGGCCTCGGGAAGGGAGCAAAACGGGGAAGGGGAAGCGCCGGCAGCTCCGCGATACCGACCGCGACGCAAAAAGGCAGCGGCAGAGCGCGGGCCGCAAGGCGCCCCGCGCCGAGGGAGCCGCTCCCCGGGCAGAGCATCCCCAGCCGGGCCCGCGTGCGCGCTCCGGCACCTCGGCGCATTTAAGGACCCGTGCCGTCTTCAGGGGACGGCACGGCCGCGGCGACGCAGGCCTCTCCCTCCCCAGCCCTACGCGCGGCACACCGCAGCCGGCGCGGGGCCCGGCGTCGTCAGCTAGAACAACAAATACGGACGGTATTAGTACAAAGATACCCTTGGGGTAAAGCAGCGCAAATGTAATCTAAGGAGAACGTTATGGGGAAGTGTGTTTATAATTATAATGGGATTTAATGTACTTTGGGAGCAGATGATAGCAGTCATTTAACGAGAACAGCCTAATAACAGAGGCCTGACGATGAAAGGCGGCGCTGCTTGGGTTATTAGCCGCGTAGGATAACGCGGCGCTCGCGGTCGTATACTTAAGGGTAAGGCATCAGCTACCCCTATTTTTTCGGGGGTTATAACTCTGCCGCTTTAATCGGCAGAGAGCGGGAACGCGGAGCGCAGGCAGGCAGCGTGCCGGCGGTATGGGTTTTTTAATCGCCCAGAACTGCTCGAGTTCCTCCCCCTCCCCGACTCTTAAATCCGAGCGACTGAGAGGGGGAACGAGCGAGACAGTGTGGGTTCAGGTGCTTGTTTACCCTCCTCGAACTTCCAAAAGGCTCCATTTCAGGACTGAAATTTCGCAGGCGGTTAGGGGTATGTTTTTAGTGGAGCTCGGATGAAATTAAGCTGCGTGAGTCCCATTAGCAATAATGGAAATCCCACGGCTAAATTCCCAGGCAGCATCCTGAAAATTAACCCCCCAGTCCTTCCCGTCAACTGGCGCGTTGCACTTTTTGTTGCTCCACTAATACATACAGTAAAAGCTACTGAGTTGTTTAAGAGACCGCCTTCCCGCGGTGGCCTTTCCCCGAAGGCACCGGCCGGCCCGTCGACCCCGCGCAGGGAAAGCCCGCGCGCCCCGGGCAGCGGCCCGCCCGAATCCCTCCCGCCTTCACAGCGTGCCGCCGTGTCGCTGCGACGGTGCCGTCGGAGACCTCCCTGGACAGCGGAGGGTCCGAATGGGAAGGCAGTTTTGCTTTTAGGGGCGAAGCAAGATGGAAGAGCTGGTTAGACAGCTCGGGCCGGAGCACCTTTCCACGAGCCGTGTTTGTCAGCCAAAACCAAAGGGGTCCCCCTGCGCTCGGGGACTTCTGCCCTCGCCCAGCTCTGTTTCTGGGCGGGCTGCACCCAAGCCAGCTCTGGAAGCCCCAGCCCTCCCCGGGCGCTGCGGCGGTCTTCCTCCCGACCCCCTGGGCAGCCGGCACTGGCTCTACCCGTCCCTGAGCCCCGCTCCCTCCCAAACTCTTACAGCCCCCTGCGGACGCGGAGCTGGGAGATGCCTTGCTGGCAAGAAGGCAGCGTGATCGTAACGGGCAGAAAAGGGGGAAAAAAGGCAAAAACTCTTGCCCGTGACCTCAAGCATCAACCCCCTTTCCCCCAGCAGTGCCCCCCACGTGCCGCCCAGCGGAAATACTAAAGAAACGCAACCTCCTCCCTGCAGAGCCTCGGCCAAGGCCTCGATCCGGAACAGAAAGGACCGATCCGGACGTGTTCACAAGCCAAAGGGGAGAAGCAAAAGCAGCTGCTTGCCTTAGCGCCCCGGAGAAAGGAAGAAAAACCACGTCCCAGGCTCAGGCGCCAGGCCCGTGGGCACGCCGTCAGCCCGGGGGCTCCGGGGCGGAGGTACCCGGCCGAGCAGGAGCAGCCCCGGCCGCCCTGCGGGGCTGGGGGCAGCTACGGGGCTGCCCGGCACCTGCAGCCCCCCGGCTGGGCCCACCGAGGTGCCGAAAGGAAGCTCGGGAAGCCACCGCCGCGGCCTTTGGGGTCGTTTCCCCGCGCCCCGGCACGGGCGTTAATCACCCGTCGCTCCCCCCACTGCCTTCCATTTCCCTCCCATCTCTCCCCATCAGTTTCCAATTTATTTACTTTTCTGATCTTAATCCCCACCTTGTAGTGTAACGTGTTTATTAGAAAGGAACCAGCACGTTAAATGAAGCCAAGCTGGGCTCTTGTGTTAAATAGCAGTCACGCCCAAGTGCCTCTCCATGTGCCATTACTCCAAGTGATTGAGGCAATTTCTTCCTCCGCCACGAGTTTCAGTTGTAAATCTCTCAACCAGATACGGGGGCAACGATGTGCTGCCTGGTGCGATTATTATTAACCTCCAGCATTAAACTCGTGAGACGTCCGAGGTTTCTTGGGAAGGTCTTCCCGTGAAAGGACCAGGCGGAGCATGGGCGTCCTTCCCGGGAAACCTAGGGATCCCTCCAGATCCACCTCTAGCCCCCAGCCCCTCGGCTGTTTTTGACGGGGAGCCGCGACCCTTCGCTTTCCCAACAGAAGCAGCCTGGCGAGCGTCAGCAGGCCCGCAGGAGGGAAAGCTCCGCAAAGCATGGATAGGGCAAAGCAACGGCCTGGAAGCATCGCAAGGGATGACGGCAAGGGCAGCTTCAGGCTGCTCCTCCAGGACGCAGCGAGGCGCACGGAGAGGAAGAGGGGGAGAAAAGAGAAAAGCCTCCCAAACTACCACGAGGAAGGAAATTCCTTGTTCAGGATGCTCAGCCCACCAAAAAACATTGTGGGAGACAACTTCAGCAAGCAGGTCCCCCAGCATCGCCCGTCCTGCGTGAACAGGAGGGGAGGAGGACTCCCCCCGGCTGGCTCCTCTCCGTCGCCCCCAAAGCCCGGGCGCAGGCAGCTGCTCCTTTCCCCGCCCCGGGCAGACGCCCTTTGCCGTCGCCCGCACTCCTCCCGCAGCGTTAGACTCATCAGCCCCCGCTTTCCACCCCGGAGAGGGACGCACCGAAACGGCTCCCGCTTCAGCTTGCTGGGCCCCCAATTGGGTTGCCCCCAGCTCTGCCCCCCAGACCTCTCCTCCCCGCTGCTTGGGAGGACGGGCTGGCGCGCAGCCGGGCTGCGCACCGGGCGAGGGGACGGGAGCCTTCCTGCGCGGCAACGTGCGCGTTTTCCTAGGAATAGCTTTGTTTTCTTTTGGCGTATTTGGAGGGGTTTCCAGTCATGCTGGTGTGGAGCTGAATTATCAAACGCTGGAACGAGGATTTGGTGCAAAATAGGAGCTGTTTTAACTTAACTCGGAAACCCGTGACTTTGAAAAACTGATTTTCAGTATCGCTGCAGACTTTGAGAGAAGTTTACAGCATCCAAGCTCTGGCACACGCACGCGCCAGACCAGGGTTTCGTCAGGCACGTTAGCTCTGCTCGGAGCCGGGGTAGAGCGCGGTGCTCTACTTTTGCTTGCGGCAAGCTGACAGCTTATGAAAAGATGATTAAATGTGTTAGACTTTATTTAAAAAAAAAACACCCCAACCTCAATGCACAAAGCTGGTTGCAAGGGGGAGGGAGGAGAGCCGTGGCGGGCCCCTGGAAGGCTGCTCAGCGTGCAGCCACGGCGCGTTAAGCTCCCTGTGAAACCCATTGATGAGCACCGGGCTCCGTCCGAGCCGCGCGGATATCGGACCCGGGCGCATTGTGGCGGCACGGGGGAGCGGAGGAGTCGGGAACAGGCCCTTTATTGTGCCCCCGCTCGCCGCACAAAGGCAACCTGAGAGTCACTCCGAGGACGCAGCTGGTTCGGGGGCTGCGGCGTGGGGCGCAAGCGGCGCGGCTCTGCGCTTCTCTGCGAGTTATCCGCCTTGCAACTGATGCCAGAGTAAATTGTTGCGGGAGCACAGCTGTAACCACACCCAACGGGGCTGCGCAGGAGCTCTCCCACCGTCGTGGGAAAGGCGAACGTGTAAAGTCGAATAACTCGGACGGCGCTAACTAGACACGCGTGGACCGTCACGGGGCGAGCAGGCTGCAGAAACCCTTGGCCGCCCTTGCCCACGTGCCTGCCTTTTCCCTTCAACCTCCCAGCCCCGGCTCGACAAGGGAGACGATCCGGCCAGCGCTCGAGCACGCGAAAAAGGCATGGCAGCAGCTACGAGGATAACCGCGTCACCCGCCTCGTGACCCAAGCAGCCTGGCGTGTCACCGCGCGCATCTGCGCGGCTCCGCCGGGCTGAGCGAGGCCGCCGCACGCGTGCGCCTGTGCGCGACCGGCAGCTTCCCGGCCTGAAAAATCCTCCCTTTCCTCTCTTTTTCTCTTAAGCCAGGCTCCTTTAAGGCATATCGCATCCGAGCAACAAAGGGGGGACGCTAAAATCCTGCTCGTAAGCACCGCTCTGAGTCACAACTTTGCTCATCCGAGCAGCGGCTCGCAGCCGCAGGCTCACAGCCGCAGGGCTGCACGGCGGCGGCGGGGACGACCGCGTGGATGCCGCTACGGCAGAAGCGCGGCTCAGCATCCCTCCTGGCCTTACGAGGGAGGGCTTGCGACGCCCCAAACGCCGGTGGAAGGAGATGGGTGCCGCTGGCGCGTCTGGGGAGCGCGTCCCTCCCTCCCTCCCGCTTTGTCCAGGTTATAGATGCGGCAGCCCTAAGACAATGAGGCCAATTAGCGGCTTAGGGCCCCGAGCCTGCGAGGGCGAGCGGGAGCTGTGACTCAGGAGGGCGGCAGCCCGGGCCAGCCTCCCCGCATTCCTCCCCTAAATCCCCCACACAAAAGGGAATTTAGCCACAGTGACTCAGCGAAGGAGCACAAACTTTACAGCCGGGCTTTGAACCGCCGTGTTTATGTATTCCCCCCCAGCAACGCGCTGCCGGGTTAGTAATTAAATAAAAATGTCTCCCTCTAGCAGGCTATGACCTAATCATTTGTACAGTACCTATTTTTAGCGTTACCCTTTGTACGTATTCGAGAGCGCTCGAGCCAGAGGCAGCAACTTTGGAAGTCCCAATAAGCGGGAGGGGGGTTGTCTTTGTTTAATTTACTGTGTAATTATTTTTCCTCTTTTCCCCTTCTCTTGGCCTAAAATATTTGACATCCTGCACGGGACAGGAGAAGAGATGTGCCAAGGCTTTAAATGTCAGCCCGAACTGCGCGGTGCCGAGGAGGCTGCACGTGTGCTCGGTAAAGTTCATCGCGGAAAAAAACCCACTTTTAAACAGAGCAGAATCTACCCGGGGGCCTCCGCAAAGCGCCCTGGGGGCCGCCCTGCCCGCTGAAACAGGGGATGCGTCGCGAGGTCCGTTTCCGTGTTCCAGCCCGCTTTTCCTCCCTGTCCCTCACCTCCCTTTGGGTTTTGCTTCTCCTCAGGACTAATTTAGCGCTGGGGAAGGCGATGGTTTCGGCGCAGCAAGGCATTAACAACGCGGGTGGCCCCCCGGCGTGGTCCCCCTCTTCGGGGGACGCCCCCTCCCCGGAAGGATCGCGCCCAAGTTGCGACGCTCACGAGAACTCCGGGCGAGTTAAATACCCATCGCACGCTTTCCTGAGCGCCAGATTAACATCTCATTAGCATATTGCTTAAACCTCTCCCTGCCGCTAAACAGGACAGTTTTCAAGAGCCCTGAATGGCTTTGGAGCTGGAAAACCTGGAAGTTGCTCAGGACCACAAGTGGCACCGGCCAGCCCGCTGAGAGCGGCCAGGTTTCACGCCCCGGCGATGCTCGAGTTCATTTACCGGAGGGCGCGCGCCGAATCCCGAGTCCCAATCACCGAGCAAACACCTTCACCCCTAATTTCATCTTTCCTCTCCAGCAAAGGCAAAGCTCCACGTCCCATTCCCAGTTGCCCGAGTCATCTGTTCCCCTCTCCAAAGGGAGAAACACATATATGCGTGCCCCCGTGTGCGTGTGTGCGCAGAAAATGCATCGCCGGTTTTGACAGTGCAAACAAAAGCCCACGCTTGTGGAAGCCTTTCCCCCCCTTTCCCTTCTCTTAACCTATCTGTGCGCTAAATATTCGCACAAAATGCCTCCAGAGCTGGGGAGACTTCTGCCAAAGGGGCTCCTCCTCCTTCCCTTTCTTGCACCGGGGGAAAAAAAAAAATCTAGTGGCCGAATCACACATCACACAGATCTTGTTTCTAAAACGTTTCTCAGATGATCGAGCTGCATAATGAAGGTGTTTTAGTCTCCGACTAAATTCCCGTTCATCTCTTCCATCATTCCTAACACCCCTCTAAGCTGTACAACTCCAGAAGGTACAAGAGAATCAGAATAAAGTCTGAGGCCAAATGTTACAGTCTAGGTTCAAGGTTAGATATTAACTGATTTTATTTTCTTAATAATTGCCAGAAGATACCATAAACCCCTGGTATCTTATCTGGTCACAGATTCCTGAGTGACTGAAACCTCAGATAACATTGGTGCATCACGACAGCTTGCAAACTGCCCTTTTCAGGGGAGATATTTATGAATCCCTCGCGAAGGTCGGGAGAACTCGGCGCGTTCCAGCTCAGTCGCGACGTTGGCGTCCGTCGCCGTGAATCCCACGGGCACGGGCTTTGCGGCCGGGTTTCACGGTGGGGTCAGCAGCGGGCCTGGGAGGAAGGTGGCTTTGCAGGAGCTACGGTGCCCTTGGGCCACGCTGGCGGGAGGTTGGCACCGTCCAGCTTCGGCCACGCCACATTCCCAGCTGGAACGGCTCGATCGGCCTCCCAAGAATGAAAGTAAACACTCCTGCAAAGCCGTGCCTGGATAAGGCCTATCTGCCCAGGGCCAGAGGTTCGCACGTGTTCCTGCAGGCGGCCGGGGATGCAAACGGGGGGGGACAGCAAGGCTCGCAATGCGGGCAGCCGACACGGCCGTCCCCGGGCGCGCAGCTGCTTCCAAAATCCCCCCGACTCCTCTCGAGGTGCAAGGTCCCTTGTGAAACCCAGCCCGCTGTTTCTCACCGGTGTGCCTCCCCTCCGCCGCTTCGGGTACTGGGAAACGCCAATTCCACCACAAACGGCCCAGAATTCCATCTCTCTCTGCCATTTGAAAAACAAGTTCTCCATTCCAAACAAGTTCCCCATTAAACGCTCGGTGTCGGGGCGTACGTACCGCCGCTCTCGCTACGGCCACGGATGCGGCGTCACCGGGTTCCTGTGGGTCCTTGGTGCCGCGCAAAGGGATCGACGGGGCGGGCAGGGAGCCTGCTCCTGGATTCACAAAGTGAAACGGCTTTGGGGGGGATTCCAGCCCCAGAAGGGGCTCATTTTGGAAACAGCCCTCAAGGTATCTGAAGGTGGAAAAAATAAATCGCAACTCTCATGAAAAAGGTGATCATCTCAAAGGAGGGTGAAATGGAATAAGGAAAAAATTGAAAAGCCTAAAAGCAGATGGGAATGCAGAGCCCCCGAGAGGTTCTCTCAGCACCAACGGCTCATTTTCTGCCCCTTTCCCCCGCCGTAGCGAGGCCACGCTCCCGCTGCCTTGAGCCTCCCCAAGGGCCGCAGGACCCCAGCCCCCGGAGCAAACCCCGATCGCGAGCGGCCAAGCACCTTACACGCTATAAATGCTTCCCGGTGACACGCAGGGCGTCCCGCACAGCGGCAGCGCCGGGACCAAAGGTGCTGGATGGGAGAGGAATTTGCAGCCTCTGAAGAGGGGCCCGGAGGCCGGCAGAAAGGGGGTGTTAAAGTGGCCGTCTCGGGGGGAGGGAGAGCTTAACCCCGGGGCACATCAGATGTCAGGGCCACGGGAACGGCTCGCGGTTTTGGAAACAGGATACGGAAAAGAAGGTTTAACTCCCAGCCAGCTCATCGGCGGATGCCGTATGATGGCGCTGAGCAAGGGCAGTTACTTAAATACAGTTTTTCAGGTGAGAAATGCCTGGCTTGAAATGTTTTCTTCAAGGGTGGAAGCAGTGCGGGTCTCAAGCGCTCACCATGCCCAGCTCTGAGGCCCGATCTTTGGCCACGCTCTTCCTCCGATGGAGCACTTTCATTCCCAGGACCTGGCCTCACGTACGGTACTGCATGCCCTCCGCTGCGATAAAAACAAAGCTCGTGAGCTCCCCGAAAAATGGCTTTATTTCAGACATGAACTGGTGCTGCATTAACTGGCAGGTGAAATGCTTCACCGGTGCCGCTCCAGAGTTCAGCTGAGGTGATGAGAAATAATCCTCGCTGGCTTTAAAGCCTGTGAGTTTTGCGGTAATCCCGCTCCTTGTCGAATCCCTCCCCGGGAAGAGCGTTTCCAGCAGGAGACGGCCGGCTCCGGAGCACACAGCGACAGATCAGCTGCGCAGCGAAGCTGCTGCAGCCGCCGCGTGCAGACCGAGGCCAGCGCTGGCTGAGCGCTCTCGTTTCTGCCGCCGCCCACGGGAAGAGCAGTTATTCTGCACATTGGAGGCCTTTTTGAAGTGGTCATCGCCATGGCAATTATCTGAGAGCATCCTGCCCTACATCCTGGGGCGCCGAGCTGCTCCGGCCTCACCGCCGGCTGCTCTTGGCAGGAGGGCACCGCGTCCCCCAGCCCACTGGCAGCCACGGAGCTGCCTCGACCCACGCGGCCCGACATCGGCAGGGGAATTACGAAGCTGACGCTGTGCTGCGTAAAGACCACCGGACCCTGCTTGCAGGACTCCAGCCACTGTATCTCAGCTCACGCGTGCGTTGAAGGAGTTGTTTTCTCGTTGGTTTTGCATCTCCTTCAGGCTTCTGAGCAGGACTGCAACTGCAAACCACGCAACACGCGTCTCCGGTCTGCTGGGCTTCGTGCAGCTTGCACCAGCTGCTCGGGGCATCCCTTCCCTCTCCGTAAGCCGGGGCAAGGCTGGACCCGCGGGGAGAGCGGGGCGCGGCTCCCGGGGCCCGCGCCGGGTGGGACACGCTGCCTCCCTCCCTCCCTCCCAGCCGCGCTCTCGGCGAGGGGCGGCAGCACCAGGCGTCTGCCAGCGAATCTTGAAGATCAGAGAGCTGACGGCAGGAGTCAGCTCGGAGCGAGTTCGGAGGGAAAGCACCTCGCTCAGGCACAGAGCGAGCACCGGCCAGGCAATGCGGCGGCGTGACTTGCGCCTCAAAGCCATGCTTTTTGACCAATTTCTGGAAATTTGGAGGCTCTCTGGGGTACCACAATAGGGTCAAAAACTCTGGTTTAATCTGTGCGTTCATTACTACTCTGATGTAAATTGCACTTGGTCAGAATCGCCTTTCGGACACGTTTATTCTAGGGGATCCAGTCGCAGAGCAGGAATGGAAAAGTGCGTTTTCCTTAGGCATTGGCCGCACGGTGCCCGAGACGAGGCAATTCCAGTCGCTGGGACCCGAAGCGCTGTCCCTGTCCTCTGTAATCCTAATCCTGCTGAAAGTAGGGACCAGGGCAAGCGCGCTCTGCGTCACGCTCGCAGCCTGGGCCGCACGCAGGTCGTGATCTCCTCCAAAGACCGCGGCACGAGTGTACAACTAAGATTTTTCTCTTTTCAGGGTCAGAACACCTAACTTGGTGTTCCACGACCAGGCTCTTTCCACCAGCACAACTTCACCCCTTCTAGGTCCCTCCGCAGCGTAGAAATCGGCACCGGCACCCAGAGCGCCTCGACGCCGTGCCCAAAACCGCTTCTGCGGGGATGGAGTTTGGACAGTCGTAAGGGACGGCGCTTGATAATCAGTCCCACCCCCGAGAGCCGCAGACAGCAGAAAGGTAGCGCCATCAAGAAAAATACAAATCAAGAGGTGTAAGAGGAGGAGGTGGGTCCTTCGCCGCCGGTGCTCGCAAGGAGGGCCGTGCTCGGAGGGAGGAGGAAAGCAGGGGAAGGAAAGGAGATGAGTGAGAGCGCTGCCTGCTGCAAATATTGACATAACCATTATGGGCATGTATAAAACTCCCATTTGCGTGATGCGAGCGTGATATTCTTTGAATACTTCTGTCTCGAGGAATTCTTTATTTTGCCATAGAAGAAAAATGTTTTCATATTCTCTCCTGCCGTTCAGACCTGCAACCCAGCGAGCCCTTTTGCCCTTGAGAGCCATAACATTATTTGTTAACATTTTTATGATGCCAAATGGTCTGTGCTAGAACGGGTGCCATTCTTTAGCTGGGAAACCATATGGCATGCCGAGTAATAAATAAGGTATTGTGATAGTTAATGAACCTAATTGCTAGCAAAGGCTTTAATACAGGGAATGTGCTGCTGAGAATTTAGCACCACATTAGAGATGCAGCAGAGCTCCTCTGACTTCTGAGGCTTAATTTAAGTTCTATATTGCAAACTCCAGAAAATAATTCCAAACCCTCCTGCTGGAAAAGCAACCTGCTGGTAGACTGTGATTATACTGAATTACTAAAATCGCAATCAATTTTATACACTCAGTTAACCCTTGCTAGGGAACTCGCCTCTCCGCGATTCGAGGGGAAGCCGCTTCGAAGAGGTGCCGGGAGCGGGAGCGTCGTGGTCGTCCTCACCCTCACCACGACCGGGCCTCGCCCCGGCATCTCCCTCTTCTGGGAGCAACCCCTTTTCCCGGCCTCTCCGCCTACCAGCCGAGCCGACGGTAGGCAAAGCGGGGAATAAAAGCCACGATGACGAACGGTCACCGCTATTTTGCTCCGCGACTCACTTATTAACTGCTGTCCTCGCATCACGGCAAGCAGACGTGGCAGAAAGCGCAGATGCTGCCTCTGCCTCGCAGCGCACGGGCTCCCGGGAAGCGCTCGCACGCTTGGCACGAGCGGCAGAAGCAAACTTAAAAATAAAGTTAAACTCGCTTTGACTCCCTCAGCCCTGGAGAGCGCAAGAGCTCTTCTGGCTTAATGAAATCCCCGGCATCGCTACGGATTTTAAATTTTACAGCGTGAGCCCTTTCAGCCCAGAAGACCCTTAGACGACTCGCGCTGGCTGCCCACGCATCTCGGGTAGGTACAGCCACTGCTCCCTCCCTCTCGCACGGGGGCCTTTTAAAGCAGCAAAGGGAGGTGCAGGACACCAAATATTCCCCGTTAGGCTGATATATAGCACATGACGATCCACAGGAAAAAAGGATATACGGTTTTGGAAATGCTATGCTGGAAGACCTGCTGGTCTCCCAGTTGCAAACACGGACCCGCTGTCCCGTGCGGAAGGGACATCCCCTGCCTCGGAGCACTGCTGCTAAACGCTCACCAGCATTGGAAACCAATGCTCAGACTCTGCACGTCATCCCCTTCAATCACCTCTCTTTATATATAAAGAGCTGCCCCCGGGATGGCGAGGCCTTTTTAGAGAGGCAGCCTCCCCCGAGAGGCCATCCGCCGAGCCGGCTGCACGGGGAGACCCGGCAAGTCCTCGGAGAAGAGCAGCGCTGCTCTTTCAGTCCCTCCGGAGGGGGGAAAAAGGAGGTTATTGGTTTCTTCCCTGCTCTGATTGCGCTCGGCCGTCCTGCAGTCACGTCCTTCTGCTGACAGCGGGCGACTCGGCTCGGCAAGGCAGCGACACCCCGGCTCGAAGCAGGAGGAGGGGAGCCGGGAAGGCTCCCCGGTGGGCTGCCCTTCCCCAGCCTGCTGCACCAGCCCGCAGCCTCGCCTCGGCCACCCGCGGACCTCTCCCGCCCCAGGCTTCGGGCAAGCGGCAGGGGCTCGGTGCGTGCCCCGGCGACGCAGGGTCTCGGGGCAGGAGGCGGCCGGGGCCGGCGCCCGACGGTAGCATCAAATGAGGAAAGCGCCGAGATGAAGAGCCGCGTAGGGCGGATTTAATACTGTACATAAATACACTTTACAATCTGGGGAAGGCTCGGTGCTAAGAGGAAACCATTGGAATATTTTATCGTGATGCAGATCGAGTGAAAAGACTGTGAATAAATAAAAGGGAAGATAATTATTTGATGGAGTTCTCTTAGGATATGCCACAGCGGGGAATACTTACGGAGAATACATATTACTAGAGAGACACAGCTATTCAAGCATCAAACTAACCTATAAATTGTCAGAGGAGAAAATTGGAGGAGAGGAATGGATGGGGTTTTGGGCACCGCTCTCATCAGTAACGCCGGGCTGCGCTTTCCACCTTCCCTGTCGCAATTCCCTCTGCCCGAGGAGTCACAGTCCCTGCAAAAGGGAAGGCTGCCTCTAATAAATGTCTTTCAGAAATTACAGCCAAGCCACTACAGTACGGAGATGGCGTCATTTATCTCCCCGCCATCTGCGCGGGCTCGTTGGGCCGGGTAGCGGCAGCCTGCTCCCGGGAAGCCTCATCTCTCCCGCACTTTTGCGGGGTGAGAAGGTTCCTCAGCGGCACCCAACGTGCCTCGTTAACGAGGCTCCCCCATCCCTCCGGGCACCGCGCCCCCATCTCTAACCGCAGCCTCCGAGACTGGCTTTCGCCTCGTCCCGCGCGCCCCGTTTCGGAGGGGAACCCCCACGCGGGAAGGGGTTTCCAGCTCTGGGACCAGGCAGGTCCCTCCGCATTTCTCAGCATCTCCCTCGAGCCGAACATTAACCGCCGAGCCCCAAGCTCTTCCGCGACGGGGTGCACCCCTCCACCACGCTTCTCACCCGCTCCCAAGCCCAGCGTCTCCCAGAAAGCGCTCTGCAATCGCCGGCGAAGCTGCGCACGCTCGGCAGCATCGCTGGGAGTGATTTTTCCCATTTTGGGGAGCGCGGCAGCGATTTCCCTGAGGTCAGAGTGCTTCCTAGAGGCAGAGCTGGAGAGAGCCCGACGCTCCCCGCCGGCACGGCTCTGAGCAGCCGCCGCTTCCCTCCAAGCCGGCTATGGGTTCACGTCTCCCAGTTAATAATTACCTATTCATCCAAGCGACTTCACTCACCGATACCCTTAATGGCCAGCTGCAGCTGTAAATAACCCACAAAATCTCATTTGTGCAAGGCAAAAATGAGAGCGGTTGCAACGCTTATGCCACGTTAACTTATCGGGTATCAGACCATGGATGCGGACAGGCTCCCGAGCCGTGCCAGGGACCCGGCACGCTGCTGTGGTACAGGGCCGGCCGCTCCCACAGCAAATGCCGGTGCTAATTGTAGGCAGGCAGGCAATTAATAAAGCAACCGCTCTCCTTTTCACGCTCTGAAGTGCGCCCTTGCTGCGGCATGGGGACCCCAAGCTGCTTGTAGACACGCATCGCTTTCCCCAGAGAGAGGGCGATGGCAACGTCGGGGCGACCCGACATCGCCCGGAGGACGAACGCACCCGTGAAATTTCCAAGGGGGTTTAATGAGCATAAGGGTAACGCAGCAGGTGCTCATCAACCTTCCCCCTCCCGGGCGACTCACAGGTTGAAAATATAACCCCCGCAGTATAGCTGCTCTGGGAAAACCTTTGCTGGACATCAAAAATACTGTATTGCTTTTCCAGAGGCTAACTCGGGAATCCTATAAAGACGGCACAGACAAAATCGAAACCGTGCCGATACAGACTCTGTGGGTTACGATAGTTTGTTATACAGCTTGTTTAATAAAGCGCCGCTCCTGTGTTTCTCCCTTTTCCCAGCGTTTGTGGCACTGTTCCTTCCCACATCACCCCTTTCAGCCACACCTTCCCTCCTGCACAGCTCCCACCCTCGCTCCCGCAGGGAGGCTGCAAGCGGGCGATGGGAGGGGGCCGAGGAAGACCTCCCTCCCTGCCGGGGTCTGCTCCTGCCCCGCCGAGCCGGCTCCCGCCCCGTGCCCGGTGCGAGGACCGGGGACCGCGCCTGTGCGGGGTCAAGGGGTCTCCACCATGGACCGACAGGGCGATGTCGCGAGCTCCGAACACCTCCCCTCTCTCCAGGAGTGAAGGGAACCTTTGGCTGCTTTACGGGGCAGATGCGAGAGACAGCCCCTCTTGCAAACAGGCAGCCTTGTGGAATCAGCGGAGACGCTCGTTAATTTAAGCGAGACTCGGCGCCGTTTCCAAAAACCCAGAGCAAAGTCAGCGCTGAATGCAGGATACCTTGAAGGCTGGCTCAGACAATAAAACCAAAGGCAGTCTGACGATGACAGGTCTCCCCCCGTCCCTCCGCCTGCCAGAAGGGAATTGCTCAGTCACCTGCACCCCGAATAGGACTTTGTCCCCGCTCCCGTCATTAATTTATTCCCTGTGAATTAGTGGGGCCCCGGAGATCCGCGCAGCCCACCTGTTCCCTGCGCCGACTCTGACATTTGGAGGCTTGGCGGCAGGTACCGGCACCGGCAAATGGTCCCATAAACCATCCGCTAACGCGACGCCTGCCAGCGCGCCCGCCCCGGGCCCTCCCGCAGCCGGGGAAGCCGGGGTGCTGCCGCCGCCGCGCGTGGGGAGCCGGCTGGTGGGGACGGACACGCGCGCCAAGCGCGTTTTTAATAGGTCTTGTTTTTCCCCGGTAAAGTAGCTTTTAATAACGCAATAGTGGGGGTGCTGGAAGGCGCGAGGGACCCCGGTTTTGGTGACTCGCAGCACCGTACCCCATGCTGCTGATCTACAGAAAGCTCCCCACTGGGCTTCACCCTTTGGCAGAGGTCACGCTTGCGTGAGCATTACTCCATTTATTCCAAATGCACAACGCTACTTTAATTGCTGCCATTCTGGACTCTAAGCAAATCGGCCCTAAATGCATCTTTGCAAAGCAAGACGTGTTTTGTTAAAAGGGGACGGGAGGAGGGCAGTTTCTAAAACCACTATCACCGTAATGCGATGAAATTGGCACGTAGGGGTCTGAAAGCTGCAATTAATATCCCGCACCTTTCCGAATCCTTTGTGTCGTGACGGTCCTGGAAAACAGCGGCTGGGCTGGGTCTGCAGCAGGGACCGCTCCCCCCCTCCGACCCACCGCAAACGCCTGGGTGCCGAGCACCTCCTCCCCTTCCCAGGGACACGGGCAGGACCGGCAACGCATAAAAACCCCGCGCGCCTCCATTTCCACGCTGCGGCGCTTGGCTTGCCTGCTGAAGAAGGCGGGCACTGGCGAGCGTGCCGCCCGCTCACCCGCCTGGCTCGCGTTTTGGACACCTGGGCCACCGTCAGCCACGTTCAGGGATGCCAAGCACAGCACATCTCTACGAGCTTCAGGGAAACAGGCAGCAGGGTAAAAGAGAGCCCCTCTTCGCCTCCCCATCGAAACAACAGCTGCAGGGTGGGCATCGGGCACCGGCGCGTCCACGCCAGACCTAGACCCACAGCAACCTCGGCTCCATCAGCTCTGCCCCTTCGGCTGCCCCTCGGACCATGGGAGCCGCGAGCAGTCAGATTCATCGCTAATCAGGGGAAAATGAAGAGGTTTTCAAAAACGACCTGTAAAGAGTCCCTGTTAAAGAGAGAAATCTCTCCACCTAAAGCAGGAGCAGGTCAGTACGGCTCAGCTCAGCCAGCTCCGGGGTTGATCTGCGCCCGTGAAGGCCGTGGCCCTGAGTACGTATCTGAGGCAAGGCTTCTCCCTTGGCGGGTATCGGCGCCCACAAGCCCAGCTCAGGGCACCCGCAGGGGCCGGCCTGTTCATGCTTCTCGTCGCCCCGAGGCTCAGCCCCTCGCTGCCCAAAGCACCCCCAGCCCAGAGACCCGCTCGCACCAAACTTTCCGAGCCACCTTCCACGTCTCCCGGAGGCGCAGGGACGTGCTGGCCGGGGCGCGAATAAGCTGCCCGAGCAACCTGCTGCCGGCACGGCTCTTGTGCCGAGCCCTGCGCTGTCGGGCGAAGGAAAGACCGGGGCTGGTGATGAAGCAGGCTGTGATTTCTAGGCAAAGTCCCATTAACGGAACTGCTCAGAGGCATTGCGGTTCCTAGTCAAGTACTGCAGAGATGAAAGCCTTATTTATGAGTAAGATATATCTGCAGAGGGAGCAATAAACCGCAAAGTAAAGTACGAAGGTTTGCAGCAAACGCTGTAAAGTTTTACGCTCCCGAAAACTAGGAATAAAAGATATACCCATTTGAAACAAAGCGGATGGAAAGGGTTTCCACAGGGCTGTAAAACAGCCTTATAATAGTTAATTGCTAGTTTCTTGTGCAGCACAGAAATTTAAACCAGGAAAAGAACCGTCAAAATCTCCATCCAAGAGCAGGAGGAAAGAAAGGAGAACGAAAAAGAGAAGAGCGCAGGGGAACGCGAACCTTTTGTTCGGGATCCTCTGCACCACGCGGAGGAAGAGGCGTCTTTTGTTCCGGCGCCGGGCTGCCCGGGCCGCTGCTCCCACTCCCCGCCGCGGGCAGGAGCCTCTCGGGGAGCAGAAGCCACGGGGCGAGACCGGGGCCAAGATCCCAGCAGCGTGCCTGGGTACAAGTTAGAAGCAAGTTAACTAAGGTCGTGTGGATGTTCGTGCAACAGAGAAAATCAGCTGAGCATCCGCGCCTGCTTCTGCCCGCAGGAGGAAGGGGGCAGAGGGAGAGGCACGGCAGCAGGGGGGTATTCCTCCAAGATCGACGGGAAACTCAAAAAGCAATACTTTTGACCGAGCAAAATCCAGGAAAAAACTTGGAACGTTTTCCACAACAACTAAGCCAACCAACCACCACGCTTCCAAGCGGCTCCACCAAAAGTACCGATGCCCTTCGGCAGCCTCCGCGTCACCACCGCTCCGTCTCGCCAGACCCGCCGTCCCGCCGCGCACAGCCCCGGCCCAGGGACGCCCACCCGGGGCAGCCGAACGAGGCTTGCGAGAGAAAGACGCAGAGTTTGCAAAAAGCCCCCGAGGAGCTGTTGCATTTCAGAAAGTAAGCACATTTTATCCTTTAAGGGCACAATTGTCTCCGCTTTTCCCAAACGACCAGCATTTCAACAAAAGAACAGTTGCTTCCTTCTCCGAAAAGTATCTGAGACCAGAAACATTTGCTTTTTGGGTGCTTTCTTTGCACATATTCCTGCAACATGAAGGAGGGGAGCATCTAAAGCTCAGGCCGGTAAAAAGCACGGAGAAGAGAGGCAAGGGTGCTTTTGCTCCCACCCTGACAGCCACCGGCCCTCCCCGGCCGCCCCAGCTCAGCCGTGCCCCGGCGTCTGCCTTACCTCTCTCCCGGGGACGGGGACGCAGCAGGAGGGAGGGAAGGGTCCCGGGCTGGGCTGGAGCAGGCTGCGGGGCTCCGGCACCGCCGGCCGCAGAGCCCAGGACCAGCCCGGGGGCTGCTGAGGCTTAAACCCGGGCTGCGGAGCCCGGGGCCGATCCCGCGCTCGAGGCACAAGCCAGCCGCTTTCCAACCAGCTCCCGGGCACCGGCACAAGCCGTACTCGCGGCAGAAGCTGCGCAGGGCCCAAGCCACGAGCACCTTGAGGCGCTGGAGGTGCAGGGACCTCCCCCGTGCCCCCCTGCCCTTTATAACTTCCCCAGGTGCTGCTGGCCCAGGTGATGGGACGAGGCCAAGGTGCTCCTGGTTGGGCTGATGGGGCACAGCCCTGGCCCATCAGCAGGGCTCCTCCCCTCCCGGCAGCTTGCTGCAGGCACTGCTTTTTTTTTTTTTTTTTGGTTATTTTTTCTCCCTGTCATGGCAGATTTTGTGCATTATCCCAGAAAGCAGGCAGAGCAACACGTTCCACGGTGTAAATATCGAAATGCTGTTTATATCAATCAGAGAAGCACTTAGGTAGAGATGACAATGGAGCCCGCAGAGCCCTAATCACACACTTTGATTGAACTAAAAGTATGGGGGAAAATGGAAATCAGGCGGCTAGCGATGAGGTTTCAATAGAGATGGAAAGCTGGAGCGGCAGAGCCGTTCGGGGGCTGCTGCCGGCTCGGGGGGCCGCAGAGGCGGGCTCTGCCTCCGTCCCCGGGCGCGACGAGCGCCGGGCCGGCGGCGTGGGCGAGAGGGCGTGCTGAGCGGGGGCTTGCGAGCCCCGCGACGTTCCCCCGCTCCCCTCATAAATACCCGGAGGCGCTCTGGGTGCTGACAGCTTACGCTCTTATCCCCAAATCATGTCATTCAGTGAGCAAAACCGGGCTCTACGGACTGAAACGCAAGCGCTGCGCCTGCAAATGGCACCAGAAATGAGCCAAAGCCCCCGAGCTGCAGCCAGCTGCAGGGCTACGCTGCTTCATATACCTCAGCCCGCTGTCTTAAGGAAAAACAGATGCTGAGCCGGGCAAGGGACACGCATCTGGGCTCGGCTGTGGGCTCAGGCTGCTCTCTGAGCCCCGTGGCGACCTGGGCGATGCTCCGCACCGAGCTGGCCCAGCTGGGTCGCCCCCGCCGTGGCAGGGCGGCGTTGCGGCTCATTCCCACCCCCAGCACTTTCCCTGGGGGCACGGGCCGGAGCATCACCGAGTTTTCTTTTTTGGCATCACCTTTGCCACTGACATCGTCCCTTTCGTGAAAGCATGCCCGTGCAGCCTGCTGTGCGAGCGGGGGGGTGAGACTGGGTGGCTGCATCTTGGCGTAGCGTGCAGCACCTCAACCGGTTCCTTGAGCTCCAGGGATTTAACCGGGGGGAAAATTTGCCTCCCCTCCACCTCCCGTCCCTGGTGCCGGGCTGAGATTTCATGCGGCAGGGACAAAACCCCCGGCAATCAATAGGATTTATCTTAGGGCTTCCAGCTGTGAGGCTGGGAGGGCCCGTGGTCTGCTTTGGGGGCTGACATCCTACGGGAAAGACGCCCCCAGGTCCGCTTGCCGTGGCCGGGGGGGCTCTCGCGGGGCCGGTGGCTTCAGAGACCGTTTCAGCCCGGGGCCTGGCGCGGGAGTAGCAGGGAGCACTTGTTGGCTTCACTCTCAAAAGAAAACCTCTTTAACGCGTTCACCTTTCAAGCTGACATCATTTTTGGGCTTCATATCTTCGGCAGCTGGTTTCGCATCAGCAGGTCTGGCCGTGCACGCGGTATGGCGAGCAGCGCTTGTTAAGCAACGTCACCTCGGGATCTAAAATAGCGCTTATTAGTTTGAGGATGATACAGCGGCTCATCCGCCCGCCGCTCCTAATGACAGGTCTTTCAAAAAGCAAAAGGCAATTACATAGATTCGGAGTCGGTAATGAGCCTAAAACTGTTTGATCATTTTGGCTCCCGCTGGGCGAGCGGGAGAGGACGGGATGCTGCAGGGACCCGCCGCCGCGAGAAGCGCGGGGCTTTGCTGCCTCTTCGTGGCGGGGACGGCGAAGGAGGCTGCCGCCACCGCGTCCCCTTCACGACAGCCGGGACGGCGGGCGAGGGGCTGCGGGGTCCGCGGTGCAGGCAGGGACCCCCGCCAGGCACGGTGCGGGCAGGGGCGCGGGGCCTGGGGCCGGCTCTGGAGGCAAAAGCCGGGCGCCAAGGCTGAGAATTTTCTGGGTTTTGCGGCGAGGAGGTGAAATTGCCGTTTTCCAAAGGAAATCTGAAACAAATAAAAGCAACAAAATCAATGAAAGAGAATGGGAATTTTGGCAGGCCCTTCGCAGGGACCGGAGGCGATTCCTCCTTCCTACCGGAGAGACGCTGACAGTCCTCTGCCAGGGCACCTAATGGCCTTAAAACTTCCTTGCCACGTTACATTACCGAACACGCCGACTTCAATCTGCTCTTCGGAAGCAAAGGTGCTGGACGCACTAATGCTGTTTACAGAGCCGCCGGGCTGCGACTGCCGGCGACACGGGCTCGCACTGTGCTGGTTTATTGCCTTCAATTACTGTAAAGCCAGGGACGTGTAATGTAATTCCAGGGATTGCCGTTAATGACGGTCATTCGTGCAGGGGCTCAGGGGCTGCTGGCGGGGCTCGATGGCGAGTTATTATGGAAGAAGTCAAGCTCAGTGCAAAAACGGAGAGCAAGAGACAGCACCGGTCACGAAGGGGAGCGTGTCCGGCCAGCAGCCGGAGCGGAGGGCGCGGGAGGGAGGTTAAAACTGAAAGCACGGCAGGGGCCATGCAGCGCCCGGTGGGAGGAGCGAGCAGCAGAGCTTGCTCTCGCCAAGATGGACGCTCCAGCGGTCTTCACTGGCGCAGAGGTTTACCAGCAGAGTTCCGACCCTCGGGAGTACTTGGAAGAATTTTACATCTGGAGCGACAGCCAAATGCGTTTCTGATGGAAAACCTGCGGAGCCTGTTTCAAATGTTCTCCTCGGGGGAGCGCCCCCCGCCCCGAGGTGCGGGGCGATGTCGGCCGGCGCCATTTGCAGGGCTGCACGCTGCGCGCGGCGTGCCCCAACACAGAGCGCGCTGCCTGCTCTATATACACACGCGCACGCTTTTTTTAATATATACACACGGTTGCTGGAACTACCGTCAAAGGCAGGCTGGGCGGGGGCGGCTCCGGCTCCGTGGCGCTCGGGATGGCATTCCGGGTTGGGGGAAGCACAGCCCGCCCGGGCCCTGGGGCGTTTCTGCCCTGGGGCGCGGTCCCCACACTCACCGGGACGGCCTCCCCCACCCTGCGCCGGACGGGCTGAGGGGCGATACCCCGACAGACGTCGGCCGCGGCCCCACCGTCTGCCAGCTTCTGCCCGCTTGCGAGCGCTTCCAGGAGATCATCGCCTTGGACCACGCGGGCCAGAACCGCCGGGAGCTGGAGAAGTGGCTGAAGGACGAAGCGGGAGCCTTCGACTGGAGGCCGGTGGTGAAATACGTTTGTGAGCTGGAGGGGGACAAGTGAGGCCGGCTTCCTACCGCCCTGCAGGCGCAGATGCTGAATAACCACAGAACGAACCTTCATCTTTTTATTTGTTTATTTACTTGCTAGGGAGAAGCGGGCGGAGAAAGAGGAGAAGCTGAGAAAGAAGGTGGGGCAGGTTCTGAAGTGCGACGTGACCAAAGCCAACCCCACGGACCCCGTGTCCCTGCCTCCCGCGGCCTCTCCACCCGCTGCTTGGAGGCCGCCTGCCAGGAGCTGGCCGCCTTCCGCAGCGCCCCGAGAAGCGTCGGTGCCCTCGCGAAGCCGGGGGGACACCGGGTGATGGTGACCCTCCTCCAGGAAACCTCCTACGCCTTCAACAAGCAGGTCTTCTCGTGCCTCCGCCTGGGGAGAAACGTGGTGGAGGAAGCCGTGGAGGGTGCTGGCTTGGACACGACGTTCCGCGAGGTCCAGCCGTACCCGCTCGGCGACGTCCGCACCGACTGCGAAGCCGTGTTGAGCCGGGTGGCAGGCAGGGGTGCCCCCACCACCGGATAGCTCGTGGGCACTGGGGGGGGAAAACAGCAGCGCGTCTGCTTTCAAAAAGCCCTGCCGATGTAACCCACAGCCCCTCGCCCCTGTGCCTGAAAGCAAATAAACTCGCCGGTGCCCTACCGGTGTCCCTGGGCTGGGATTTATGCGGCACGCGCAGCACCAGCACTCAAAGCCCCGGCTGCGCGCCCGCAGCCCGCACTCGGGGTGACCCCGCTGGCTCGCCCCAGCCCCGGCCCCGGCCCCGGCCCAGGAACTGCACCCACGTCCCCTCCCCGCCGTCCTCCCAGGTCGGTGCAGGGCTCCTGAGAAGCTTCCCTCCTCCTGTCTCTGTGACAGCCGTGATGCGCTGCTCCGAGACCAAACTCCGTTCTTCTGGGAAAAATCCCTGGCTGCAAAGGCAGTGAGATTGTCCAAACCCAGACCTGTTTCTGGGCAAATTCTGCGTGCTCTGTCTGAAAAGTTGCGGGGAAAAAAGGGGAGCGACATGCCTTGCACCCAGACAACCCCCGCACTCACAGAACCACGAGTCCCCACCGGGCCTTTCCGTAAACCTGGAAAAACCGCTTAGGAAGATGTGGCAGCCCCAGCGACACCTACCTGGCAGGCGCCGGCACCGGGGCGGGAGCGGGGCGGAAAGGGCGGGCAGGTGGAAATGCTGCTCTCCCCAGAGCAACCTCCGCCGCCGGACCTGCGACGTACCGGAGATTCATGTCAGAGATACTCCAGCCTAGAGGTTTTTACTCGCCGTTAATTTGGGCACGCCAACGCCTCGCTTCTCAGCAGTTTTTGAGAGTAACTGGGTGGGATTTGCTGCTGAAGGCCCTCCTCCCCTCGCTCATACCGGTTGTCTTTTGGGGTAGTTTTGGTTCAAGAGTACAAGGAAATGGGACATAGGAAATTTTCTCGCTGGGTATACACAGGTGGAGTCCCGTCGCAAATCGTGCTACCTCTGACCGAAGAGGCCGGCGTGAAGCGACAGCGTGGTACCGCCCGGGAAGGGGCTAAAGGGGTCCCGGTCCGCAAGGACCGTACAAGCTCCGCAGCAGCCAGCAAGCCCAGGTCGGAGCCGGAGGGGCTGGGCCTCCTCGCCGGCCGCTCGCCTGTAGTTCCTTGGCAAGAATTGAATAAAAAAAGAAACCCGCTGAGCTTTTTAGGGAACGTTTGCACCCGTACAGCCTTACTTCGGTTATCGGACGTACTTGTACGTGACCCCAGAAGCGCACAGCGGCGACGCCACGCCAGCCAGACGAGGACCACGCCGGCGACACCGCCGGCTCCCGCTCGGCTTGGCGTGACCAGCCCCGGAGCCACCGGCACGCCCTGCGCTCGCGGCGCGGGTTGTCGGCCCCGCCGCCAGCGCCGGGAACGCCTCGCTGCCCAGCTCCAGGAAAGGAGAGGATGCGCAGAGGCAGCTCGGGAGCTCCGCCGCTCGCTAGTTAACGCTGAACATAACGCCGCCGCTTCCATAAAGACCTCCGCGCCTGCCAGCGCGGCGCAATAAAGGCAGGGATTCAGCAGCTGCTGACATGTTCTCTGGAAATAACGTGCCCAGGTCTTGTAGCGCCGGCGTCTTTAATCGCTGTTTAACCGTTCGAACATCGGCAGTGCTGGGGATTTTTACGGTCTGTTTAAAAAGCACAATGATTCCCTTCACGGAGAAGTTTGTAGCTACAATTACCCTTCCGTCGCAACCTGCCAGGAGTCACTGAAAGCCTTTCCCAGCGGAGAGGCTGGGCGGTATTCCGCCTGCCGCTCGCGCACGCCGCCACAAACCGCGGCGGCACCTTGGGCAGCGAGGCGGGCGCAGGTCGGACGCGTGCCAGGAGGACACCGACTCGGGTGGCGAGTGGCTGGGCTCTCCCCTCGCCGGCGCAAGCCCTGCGACCGGCGGGACGCAGCCCACGCAACGGAGAGGGCGCGAGGAGAGGCGGCAGCCCGGCTTCCCGGACCCCCCTTCCGCCCTCCTCCCCTCCCCGGGGCGACTCACCCCAGCCCAGCCCGCGCCCGGACACAAAGCCGAAGGAGCGAGCCAGAACCAGCGGCTGAAGCTCGGTTTATTCAGTAGCAACCGCGGCTGTCACTGTTCTCGGCTCCCCTCCCGCTCTGTCCGTCCGTCCGTCAGCCCCCGACGTTCACAGCCAGAATGGAAACAGCACGCGGGAGGACGGCGGGCGGGTGCGGCATCGGCTGGCACGAGCCGCCCTCCCGGGCTCTCCGGAGAGAGGCCTGCCCTTGGCAAGGGCTTTGTCCGACGGAGCTCTGCCGGTGGGTGTCGTTACGGGGACGGCGCTGTCACCCGCTTGGAGCAGCCACGGAGGCGGCCCAACCAGCGGGGGAGCGGGAGCGCGGCCAGGCGAGAGGCAGGGCGCGGCCGAGGCCTGCGACCGGCGCCGGGGACAGAGGCGGCCCGGCAGGGACGCGCTGGGCGAGAGGGCTGAGCGGCCGCCGGGCGCCTGCACCGTGCGGGACAGCGAGCAGAACTGGTTGGTTTCGACAACGTTTCACAGTGCTTGCGTATTAAGAATGAAAACAGGCAGCTAACGAATGTGTTTTGTCCCCCAAAGCAAACAACCTCCTGCTTTTTTTTCACTTTGCTTCCTTGAAGAGCAAAAAGGGCACAAAATAACAGCAAAAAAGGGAAAAAAAACACAACAGGTTTATAAGGGTACGCTTGTGAAAAGCCTGGAATAGCTTCCCGCTCTCGTTGGGTGCTTTTTCAGGCCTGGGCTGTGGACGGGCAACGCCCGAGCCCACCGGCACCTTCCGCGGGTCTGGCGGAGCGCAGCTGCGCACGGCCCACCGCGCACGGCCGCAAGCCGCCGGCGGCACGAACACCGCAGGCGCTCGCAGCCAAGCCCGGGGGGACCCAGTACGGAACAGAAAGCGGAGGAAAGCAAACGAGGCTCCGGGGAAATTAAGGCAAAGTGGAAGTCCTGGCAGAGCGAGGTAATAATTTCCTTTCTGAATGAGTAACTGTTTAGAATTTAACCAGGCGAACGCGATTAAACCAAATGAATATAAATTCTAGGTGCGGTAGTAAGTAATGAAGTGAAGAAAATGAACAGCGCCTAATTAACAAGAAAATAGGATCTGCCATAACGCGCTGGAGCCTAATGAAAAATGAGGGTTCGGCTTCCCCGTTCAGAAACGCCGCCAGCTGGAAAGCGCCCGTTTCGCGCCCGCAGCGGCAGGGCCGGGAGGAGCGGCGCTCCACCGGACGGCGGGGCAGCGACTCTGCCCGGCGCCGGGAGAAGCGGGGCGGCGGCGGGGGGCGGCGGCCCAGCGCCCTGCCCCAACGCCAGCCCCAAAGCTCACGGCTGGTGACGCCGGCGCAGCCGCAGCGGGAAGGGACGCGGCCCTCGGGGCGCTGAGGCGAGAGGAGCGGCCCCCGGGGGCCTTCCCACCCGCGGCAGCTCCTCCGGGGCCGTTTTTAACCGCTCGCCCGGGCCGAACGGGCGCCCGGAGCCCGGGGCCCGGGGCCCAGAGCCGCCGCCGCCCGCCCCGCGCCTCCCCTCGCCCGCCCGCCCGCCGGAAGGGGCGGGGCGCGCACGCTGACGCAACGGCGTCGCGCCGCCGGCGCCTGCGCAGAGGCGTGCGGCGGCGGGCGGGAGCGCGGGTGCCGCGGCCATGGGGGCGGCGGCGGCCGAGGCGGACCGGACCCTCTTCGTGGGGAACCTGGACCCCAAGGTCACCGAGGAGCTCATCTTCGAGCTCTTCCACCAGGTACCGGCGGCGGCGGCGGCCGCCGCGCGCTTTATAGCGGGGGAGGGCGGGGCGGGCGGCCGGGCCGCGGCCGGGGTACGGCGGCCGCCGGAGGACACGCTTCCGCGGGGCGCCCGTCCGCCAGCGCGCTCTGCCTCCTTAGGGGTTGGCCGGTTTAGGCTTATTTCCCCCCCTTTTTTTTTGTTAAACTGCTTTCGGGAGATGTTAAACTTTGTGGAGGGCCGCTCCGTTTTTATTTAGCGCCTTTTGTTTCTCGATTCGCAGGCAGGTCCGGTAATTAAGGTTAAAATCCCCAAGGACAGAGACGGTAGGCCCAAGCAGTTCGCCTTTGTGAACTTCAAACACGAAGAATCCGTTCCTTACGGACTGAGCCTGCTTAACGGGATCAAACTCTACGGAAGGCCCATCAAGATCCAGTTCCGATCAGGTACCCGCAAACAGAAACGTTAACTAACCCGGTTACTGGGGAGAAAGCAAAACTCCCGCCAGCTTCCCCCTCCCAAAGCCTGGCGGATTGATATTTAATGGCTTAAATTGCAGGCGCTTCTCACCAAACGCTCTCTCGCCCAATAGCCGATGATTTCGCAGAGCGGTGGTGTCGGGGGAGCGTCTGCTTCTGTCCCTGGACTTCAGCGGGGGTCCGCTCTGTCAGTTATGGCCAAGCGTCATCCCGGAGCTGAGCTTTCTGTCTGGGGTTTTTTTGGATTATTCGTTCTCTACCCTTGAAAGCTGTTCTAAATTATCAGGCAGCAGTAAAAGTCACGCCTAATGTCAGCTAAGTGAGGCGCCTTGGCCAGAACGTGGCCGTCCGACTGCATCTTTCCTGGTGGGTATTAAGACAGTTGCAGTGTCTTGTTTTGGAGACCGGATCGCGTGCTTTGCAGGTCACTGACGAGACTCGAGAGCTAATTAAGCCTGGGGAAGCTGTTAGTGCCTGGCAGGTTCACTTCATACCCAGGTTCCTCTAACTCCCGTTTGTCGGTCTCGTGAAACGTTTGTTTCTCTCCAGGGAGCAGCCACGCATCTCAAGACGGCAACCTGTCCTGTTCCCCGCATGGAGCTGCCGGCGCCAGCCCGTCTGGCGTGCCGCATCTGGCGTCCAACTGCAGCAGGTATGAGGCCCATCAGCGCGGACTGTAGGTACGCGTGCGTAGTTTGAAGTAGAAAAGAGCGTTTGCGTGGTTTGCTGCATTCCTGGCTCGCTTTCCAAGCGCGGTTCGGTCCGTCTTCCCGACGGAGTAAGTACTTGCGTTCCAAGTGCCCTGCGTTCTCGGTGCCTGAAATCCTGAGGCGGGAAGAGCGGCGTCGTGCTTTCGTACAAGCACGGAAAAGGTCCGGTGAGGCCAGGTGGGGAGAGCGCTGCCCAACGCGCGCCGCGAGCGCATCCGCACCAGTTTCTGACTGCGGCAGCGAGTTCAGGCGGATGCCGGGACGGGTGTTGTGTTTCTAACGGGAGAAACGCCGCTAGGATGCAACACCCCTCGGACTGCAGTAGTCTTGTGTTCAAGCCCAAAATTCCTCTTCTCTTTTTTCTGCAGGTACGACCAGAGCCCTGACGGTATGGCAGCAGCGGGATTCCCGTCGGTGCAGAGGGCTCTGCCGCCTGCCGATAACCTTCAGAGACAAGCGGCGGTACGCTCTGCGCCTGCGCTACGCGCGGCGGGCCCTGCAGCCGCCCGCGGCTGACAGGCGGCACGCGACGGGGTGGTTGTCTGTGATTTTGGGTACCCGTTTCCTGCAATGGTTGTGAGAGGCTGTGGGAATGTACGCCTGCTGCCGAGGCGGCTCGTGTCGGGGGGGCGTTCAGCTTTAGGAGCTCAGCGGCAGATGAAGCCGTCGGTAACAGCTACTCTAAGTTTGACTTTGGTTGTGTTTCACAACCAAACCCTTTCATTTTCCGCTGCGTGTGCAGCGTGTTTAACGCGTGATTTGGACGCCGGCACGGGGGTTAGTGTTTCTCTGGCTAACCGGGAGGCGAGCGCAGCGAATCCACCGGCCCTTGTCCTCTTCTCTTCCCAGATGAGCGGCGCCCCGTGGCAGCAGCCTCCGTTCGGGGGGAAGTACGAGCAGCCCGGCTTCGCCCTGCCCGGCTACCAGCAGCCTCCTCACGGCTTTCACCCCTCGCCGGCCTCCCAAATGCCGCCGCGGCGGCCGGAGGCGCCGGCGCCGCGCAAGGGCAGGCTGAGCGCCCACCCCTACCACCCGGACAGCAGGCACTTCGGCCGCGAGCAGCGCTTCGGGGAGCGGGGGCCCGACTACTGCCGGGGCAAGAGGGAGGAGTACGGCTTCGAGGAGAGGGGGCACGACGGCGGCGGCGAGCACCACTACCGGCCGGGCAGAGAGGAGCCTGCCTACGAAGACCGGCACCGGGACGGCTGGAGCCACGACTACGACTACCGGAGAGAGAGCTACAGAGAGGCCAAGTGGCACCCGTCGCGGCATTAATTCAGCGGGCTTTGAAGGACTTGATGGCAGGGAAAGCTCGATCTGTTTCTTACTGAGTGTATGTGTAAAAAAAACCAACCACCACACCCCATCCAAGTTACCTTTTAATGTTTGTACAACTGCTAGAGCGCGGCCCTCCGAAACTGGCGTCTCGGTTTTAACCGCGTTAACCCCCCGCCTCGGGGCTTTTGGGGGGGAACCCCCGCGAGCCGCCGGCGCGGAGCGATGGCGGCCGCGGGCGGCTCGGCAGGGACGCGGCCGTGCCTGGTTTGGGAGGGCGGTGGAAGGGGCCGGCTGCGGGGCTGCGTCCGTTGAAGCGGAGCCGGGGCGGGACGGGCGCTTTCTGGCACCGGGATTATTTCCCAGGGCGTTTTTGATGCGGAACAGTTGAACGTCCCTGGTCGGGGAGAAGAGCGTTAAAAGTCTCCCTGGAAAAACAAACCCAAACAGACCCCAAAAACCCCCAAAAGCCCGCGGACAAACCGTGCTCGTGTCAACCGCGAGGCCGTCGCGGGTCACCGGAGCCGCTCGGGCCGCGGCAGCCCCGGGACCGCCCGCGTTTGACGGGGCCGGGAGGCGGAGCGGGGCGGGAGGCTCCCGGCGCCCCCCGCGCCGCCGGGACTACGCTTCCCAGCGGCCCCCACGCCCGCCGCCCGCGCCCGCCCGGGGGCCGGCGCCGCGGGGCCTGCCGGGAGCTGTAGTGCGGCGGCGGCGCTTTGCGGCCCGGCGGCGATGCTGGGCGGCAGCCGCGCCGGCCTGGGTCGCCTGCGGAGCTGCGGCGGGCGGCTGTGGCGGGGCCGGCGGCGGGCGGCGGGCATGGCCGGCGGCGGCATGGGCCAGCGGATGGTCTGGGTGGATCTGGAGGTGCGGGGCAGGGCGGCGGGCGCGGAGGGGAGGGCGCGGGGCGCGGGCGGCCGCGCTGACGGTGCCGCTCCCCTGTGTGGCAGATGACGGGCCTGGACGTGGAGAAGGACCAGATCCTGGAGATGGCCTGCCTCATCACCGACTCCGACCTCAACGTCCTGGCCGAGGTGAGGAGGAGCCGCCGGGCCGGGCCGGGCCGGGCCCTGCCGCCAGGGCCCCGCCGCCGGAGCCCCCCGGCCCTGCCCGCCGGCAGCCGCGGCCCGGCCCGCCCGGGCCGCTCCCGCTCCCAGAGGCGGCTGGAAGAAGGAACTGGCGGGCCCCGGGCCCCGGCCCTCGCTGCCGGGGGGGCCCCGGCCCCGGCCGCTCCGCCGGGGAGGCGTGCGGGACCCCGCGCTCGCAGCGGCCGCTTTGCAGGCGCCCGGGCCCCGGAGGGCTGCCCCGCCGCGCACCGCGGGGCCGGCTCCGGGGGAACGGGGGCCCGATGCCGAGCTTCGCGTCCTGACCTTTGTGGTTTCTCTTCCCCGCAGGGCCCCAACCTGATTATTAATCAGCCCGACGAGCTGCTGGACGGCATGTCCGAGTGGTGCAAGGAGCACCACGGCAAGGTAACCCTCCGTGAGCAGTCACGCTACAATCTCTCTTTCTGTGCAACGATGGGAATAACGTGTAATTCAGAATTATTAGTTGCAGTACAGTCACCTAAAAAGGGACAACCCCTCTGCTGAACAGTTTGCAATCAAACAGAGGAGGTAAAGAATGGGAGACGGTAAGTAGCACCCTTGTTTTGTACCGAGTAGCGGTTTACCTGAGGTCTCGCCCGTCATCCGTGGCACGGCTGTGAATCGCATGCGTGTACCTTTAGTCTTCGCCCCGTGTCTCGGCTGCGAGATTGCCCTGAAGCGGCCTGCGCTTCGTAGCCTGTTTTTTTAATAAGTTTGAGTAGTGCTGAGAGCTGCTTTCTAACTTGAGAGCCAGGAGCATCGGCAAAGGCTGGAGCCTCACGGGAGAGCCGCAGGCAGGGCGAGACAGCGTCAGCAGGCCTGGGAGCGGGGCTGTCGCTCAGGTGCCTGCCGCTGGTCCCTGTCTTCAAAGGCGGAGGCTCAGCGTCGTGCCCGTCGGCGCGAGCTTAAGGAGCCGGGTTCGGCTCCCCGGTCCGCTCGCTGAGCTGTCGGCCGTGGCCTGCCTCTGCGGCAGCCCCGGCCGTAGGCTGGCTGGGGTGGGCTCCGCTGACAGCTCCTCCTGCCAAAGCCTGTTCCGCGTTGCATAAAGTAATTCAGAGGAGAATTCTGACGGAGAAGGGGAGGACGTGGCTTGAAGTCCCAACTAAGAGCAGGTGCAAGATCAGCGTAGAATAGTCCAGAGCCGACAAAATGCAAATTTATCACTGCAAATCTCGGTACTGGTAGAACTGAACAGGCCGATTTGCTGTAAGCATCGGACTGTTATTTTTGCCTGTCCCCTCGGCGCTGTCGGCCCAGTGTATTTTTTCGCCGAAAGCTTCACTTTTGCAGCAAGAGATTCTTTTTATTCTTTCAGCCACCGAAGAAAGCTTCCTCCTTGCCAGTAGCAAGAAAGCGAATGGATTTTCCAATCCCTGATTCTGAATTGAAATTCAAGTTAGTTTTCAATTAAGGGCTGAAGTTTTAAGACACCCGTAGCCCCTCCCCTTCTCCCCCCTTCGGCATCTCACGCTCCCCGGGAAGGATTAGCACGAGTTTGGAAAATGAATATTAATTTACCGTGATGGGTGCTTTTCCCCTTCTCCAGTTGAGGACTCAGACTCGGCTTCGGTTCGCGAGCGAATTGAAGATGGTAGCATACGTTATCGCTGCTCCTGAGGAGCTACTTATTTTTAATTGACTAAGAAAAGAGAAGCAATTAGAATATAGATGAAAA
This sequence comes from Platalea leucorodia, assembly GCF_965183815.1. Taxonomy (NCBI): domain Eukaryota; kingdom Metazoa; phylum Chordata; class Aves; order Pelecaniformes; family Threskiornithidae; genus Platalea; species Platalea leucorodia. The sequence continues at coordinate 8,564,701 of NC_138842.1, read as the reverse complement.
TGCAGCCACGTAATGAATTTTTTAACCACCACTTGGATCTGTCAAGTAGATTTTTGCGGCACAGTCGTGGAAATATATAGCGTAGCCAGATGGAAATAAATCGCTGAGAACACTTGGAGCAGATTTGACATTTAACTGTCGAAAAAAAGAAAGAAGGAACTTTGCTGATTTATAGAAATCTTGATAAGCACTTAAGCCAGGATCCTGATTATTTCTGTTTATTTATGCCTGCTGCTCTGTGCTGGGGAGGCGGAAGCCTCGCCTTCAACAGAGAGAAACGTAACGCTCTCCTGGATCACGTACGTACCGGTGCACAAACGAGGCTTGCGTGACGTCTCGGTAATTGAGACGAGCCCCTGGAAAGCACCGCAGCTGGGAGAGAAAGGAAAAACCCACCAAACCACGGGAAGGTCCGCGTTGTTAGGACGATTCTACGCTCGCCTTTACCTGGGTTGATTTTCCCTTCCCGAGCGGCGCCCTGCGCGTCAGTCGGGCCTGCTCGAGGAGGTACCCGGGGGGAACAGAGGCGAGGGGTGTCCCAGAATACGGAAAGCCGGTACTTCTGGGCGCGCTGGGGAGCAAGCAGTCCTTGGAGGGTTTTGCTGTTGGGCGTTTCTGGAAGTATCTTTCACGGCAGTGTACTTCTGATTTATGACGGATGGCTCTTTTTTGCAGTCTGGCCTTACTAAGGCTGTGAAGGAGAGCAAAATTTCATTGCAGCAGGCAGAGTACGAGTTTCTGTCCTTCGTGCGCCAACAGACACCCCCGGGTCTCTGTCCCCTTGCAGGTAAAGTATGCTCTTCCTTCAGAATAACAATATCGTCCCTCCTGCGGCTCCCAGCTGGGTGCCGAAAGGCCCGCTGCTGATGCACCTGGCGGGGATGCTGTAGTTTCCTGTGCTGAGATCCAGCACGCAAATCAAAACCCCTTCGGTAAGGAGAGGTTCAGTAACGGCGCCATCCCTTCTGCAGACTCCCTGAAGCAAATGTTGCCCCGCGTTACTGCGGGAGACCTCCCTTCTCTTTTGCGTTCACGTTTCCCTGCGCAGTTATAATTGGGGCGGGCACCTGAACTGCTGACGGCAGTCTGCAACCCCAACATCCGAGCAGCCGGCCCAAGGGCGTCTTTTCCTCGCCGTGTAATCGAACCAGACCGCCCAGTACGAGTCTTCCAAACATCCCGCTCCCGGGAACTACCTTCAGGACGTTCACATGCGGTCTTGGGACTGGCGCTCAGTGACATTAATCCCAGCGCCCGTTTTCACTTGGCGGAAAACCCGATGCTTGCGCGATACTTTGATATTTACCTGTGTGACAGGAATTGTGGGAGCAGCCTCCGATGAATTAATAGGGGGATTACGTATTTAAACCGCGTGTGATCCTGCCATGGAAATCTGACAAACCTTTACAATCATATTTACTAGAAAATGGGATAAACGAGCTGCTTGCGAGTAGCTTTTTGTAGCCTATGATCTTTCCCCAGCTTGCTTAGCCTGCTTCTCGTTCAGATGTCGTTCGTAGTAGCTTTGTACTGTCTTTGAAGAAACATCTTGTTTTGTGTCTTTGTAGGTAACTCTGTTCACGCAGATAAGAAATTTCTCGACAAATACATGCCTCAGTTCATGAGGCATCTTCATTACAGGATCATTGATGTGAGCACCGTCAAAGAGCTTTGCAGGTAAACGTTCCCCAAATTGAGTAAGGAAAGATCATCTAGGGAAGCCTGCTCAGCGGCGCTAAGGCGGGCTCTTCTACCACGAGGCTGAAGGCTGCTGGGAGAGGGCTGCCTGCAGCCGCCTGGTGCTTCCCTCTGCTCTGTCCGGGCGGATGCACGGAGCGAGCCGCCAAGCGCTCCCCGAGTGGCTGCAGGTTTGTGGCTTCTCTGGGCGCCGGTGAAACTGAAACTCTTTCCCTAGTTGTAACAAACGCACAGCCGCCACCGGACGTGCTTTTGAATCCCAGTTCCCTTTTCTGACGTGCTTTTGAATCCCAGTTCCCTTTTCTGACGTGCTTTTGAATCCCAGTTCCCTTTTCTGACGTGCTTTTGAATCCCAGTTCCCTTTTCTGAGTGGCGCTGTCTTCCGCTTACAGACGCTGGTATCCGGAAGAATACGAGTTTGCACCAAAGAAGGCGGCTTCTCACAGGTGAGGTTTCTGCTCGTGTCTGTAGCAGGGCAGGGCTCGCCACGCAGGAACCGTGCTCTTCCCGAGCAGAATACGGAGCTGCCTTTGAGTTCCAGGCGCGCTGCTTCTAGTGCAGACGACGGCGGAGGCTTCGGCTCCCTACCGTACGTTTGCGTTCTTCCGTCTGAAGCCCGGGTAGCGTAGGGAGAGGGCTTCTTAACATAGAGAGGATCAGAAGTTTCCATATCCGAATCATCTGTTTACTGTTCGAGCGAAGATGCTTGTTTGGCGACGCAGCTCCGTCCGTCGCTTCTTAGACATCACGGTGAGAAATCACGGGAGAACGGTCACCTGACGGTGGCTTTTGTCCGTCCCTGCTTTGGGCAGGGTTGTTCGCAGAGACGCTAAACTTGGGCGCCTGCAAACGGGGAGATGAGAGTTCTGTTCCTGGCTACTTCCCGAGTTCCCAATGTGCCAGAGAGCTCCTTCTCCTTTCGGCGGAAGGGTTTAATTGTGAGTTACGCTTCTGCGCGGGCCTTCCCGCCTGAGCAGGCAGAAGGGGCCAACGCGGGAGCTGGAGGCCGGGCTCCGGAGCCCGCGTCTCCGCTGGCTCGGCTTGAATTGCGTTTAATCGGGGAGGCTGTAGGAGCTGCTGGTTGGCAGGGGCTTCCGTGTCCCACGGTGACATAAACGAATAAGCTGCGTGGTACTCCCCGGCGCGTCCGCGCTGGGGGACTGTTATCGCTTTCCCCGTACCCGAGAGTAGCAGGGGTCGTTGTTGTTTCCGACAGATGTGCGATCTGCGCGCATCAGGGTTTGATTTCCTACAGCCCGGAGCTTTTCAGAAGCGTTGGAATCCAGATGTAGCTGAAGATGCGCGCAGGCGTTTTGAAACCCTCCTTCATTCTCTTTTTTCAGAGCGCTCGATGACATCAGGGAAAGCATCAAAGAGCTTCAGTTCTACAGAGACAGCATCTTCAAGAGGAAAACGGATGAAAAGAAAAGGAAACTAATAGAGAACGGAGAAAGCGATAAAACTGCCAGCTGATTTCTCATCTTACCATGCCATCCCGTGGCGCGCACCAGATGTGTCTCCCGGTTCTTTTCTGTTTGCCAGGCTCTTGAGAAGCTGCGCCCTTCGGTTCCCTTGTTTCTTAACGGCTGTTAAAATGCAGATGGAAGCCCGAGTTACCGCTTCTTTTCTGTTTGAGCGGGGAGTCGACGCTCGAGTCTCGGCAGCTTCTTTGTACGTACTAGGTAAAACCCGCGGTCTGATTCTCCTCTTCATCTGGTTTTAGACGCAGCCTTTCACTACACAATAAAAACAGTCCGTTCTGGTGAACGATGGTGTTTCATACCACCCGTCTTTCCGCTCGCCCCGAGCTGCTGGGTGAGCCAGCCTCTCGCAGGTTGGCGACAGAAGACGCCCTGGGAAATTATTTCCTTTACGTAGTAATGGTACCCGCGCCTGCTGCCTCCGTGGGCGTTTAACGCGTCCTTTTGCGCAACGCCTCCGCGTAGAAGCGGGCTAAGAGTTGCGAATCGCGTAGCAGAGTAGGCAAACGCGCGTATAGCAGGGGTGAGCGTGATACCCCAGAAATCGACGGCGCGTTAAGACCGAGAAAATGAAACGCGTTGCCCCTTATTGGGCAAAACCACACAAGTAATTGAATCGTTCGGCGTCTGCGCGTCCCCGGCGTTTGCGGCGCTAGCGCTTACTTTAGCGTAGCAGCTTCTAAGCGCAGGTACTGCGGGGCTTTACAAGCGTTGAGCTCTTGGCTAATGAAAACACCGGTGGGGAGGGTCTGAAGTGCTGGCCCAGAACCGCAGCGATGGCTGAAGCTGCCCCCTCCTTCTCAGTTCGTGAGAGACGTTCGTTTTCTCTCGTCGCATAAACGCAGCAGCGGCTCGCGACTGGAGAGAAACAGCCTACCGAATACGCGGCGAGGAGTCGGGGAGCCCTCGCAGCGCTCCCTTTCCTTTCGCTTCTGCGAAAACGGGTCTGGGCAGCGCCCGGCCGGGGCGGGAGGAGGTGCCGCAGGAGGGAGCGGCCTGGGCCTTCGCTGCAGAAGTCCCCGGCACGAGCGGGCGAGGCGGAGCAGCCAGGACGGGCTGCAGCCTCGCAGCGAGGGGCTGCCCTGCGAGGTGGGTGAAGGCGCCGGCAGCGCCTCTGCGGGCTCCGGTAGAGGGTAGGTCGGGGCGTGGCCGGACGTCCTTTTTCACTGATCGTTGCCGAATGATGTTGGAGAAATCCCCCTAGCCAAAACGTCCTCCTTTTCCCCCTTCCGGTTCCATTTACGGCGTCTGATATTTCCATTTCCCCCCGGCAGCGCGAACGAATAGGCTAAAAGCTCCCTAAACGCTGCGCGAGCTTTCCTTGAGCGCACGAGGAGTCGCATCGGCGTAACGGGAGTATTCCCGTGCTCCTTCAGCCCCTCCGGTGTTTGGTGTTTTAGGATGGAGCCCGTGGCCGTGGGTTCACGCTCCCAAAAGAAAGAGCGGGCCAGCGATATGCGAGGGAGTCTTGTCACGCCCAGAGTCGGCTCGCGGGTCCGGCCGTAAAAAAATATCCCGCAGCTTGGAAACAGAGCAAGTTTTAGCTAAAGGCGCGGCGGACAGAAAGAAGCTCGTAGCCCCGTGCCGCTTTTGGGGAGCCGTTTTTCAGAGGCGGCCTCTGTTTCCCTCCTGCAGCGTGCCCTGGTACAACAGCAGGCGCCGATACGCTGCTACCGAAGCAGCGCAAGGGGCAAAGGTTATCACGGCTACCTTCCCACGCAGAATGAAAACCTGGCGCGTTTCTGCTCAGACCGTGTAAGCAGCGCGTGTTTTACATATTGGCCTTTTAGAAGATCAGGCCTTGAGCTATCTGAAGAGAAAAATGCTCTTTCGTACGTTGCAGACCTACTTGTAACACCACCACTACCTTATATCTCCCAGGCACGTGGCGAAACCGTCAGACCACCGCCGCGACGCGCGCCGCATCTTAGTTAAATGCGGCCGTCTGCTGATTCCCCACCGGTGCCTGGTCCGGAGTCGTTCGTACTAACGTGCCCTTGCTCGTCTGCGGTTCTCACAGGTTGGGCTCTTTCCATCGGGGTCCAAGGTGCGGACCCGCTCCCAAAAGCCCCCCGAGGAGCTCCACCAGGCCCCCCCCAAAACGGGTACTGCTGGGCAAGGCCCCGCACCCGTGCAGGTTAGACCGGAGGCAGGGAAACCTCAATTTACAGAGCAAACAGAGGACTAAACAGCTACGCTTTGCAATTTTCCAAAGCTGGACGTTCGATGATTTGCCCGAGTTCTCCTTTCTCCCCTTTTTCCTCCGCCAGCTCATTTGCTCAACTCACTGGAAGAAAAAAAAACCCACCGAAACCAACGATTTCTGCCGTTTCTCCTGCCGGGACTCCAACCAGCCACCGCAAACGCCGCTTCTCAGACAAGAGGAAGGTCCCCCTGCCATCCAGCCCCTCCGCAGCGTCGAGGGGCGGCTGCTGCGTTACGCCCCCCTCTCCTGCGCGGGGATCCCCGCCGTAGCAGGTACAGTCCCCAAAGGCTGCAGAGCCCGTACGGGCTCGCCTCGCCGGAGGAACAAGGATGCTTTTATAAAGTACGCGTGTGTTTGCTCCTCCCCGAGATGTAGCGATAGTTTTAAATTAACACCAGCAAAATGAACTTTTATTTTTGTGGCTGGAATCAACTAAGCTCTCACTGCAGAGGTTTCACTGTGAGATAATTCACCGCCACGCGTGGTATTTATTCCGCGTGGAAAATGAAGGCACGAGTACCTTCAGCTCACTTTTTCACATGGAAACCCCCGCTCACGCGGGGGCTGGCCATCACCCGAGCACATCATTCGAACGTTTAAGCCATTTTTTGTACTTTTGAAGTCCTAAAAAATTTTCCTGGTGTGGAAATTTCCTGCCGAGCGGCTCGTGGGGAAACGTGAGCTCAAACCCCGAGTGCTCCTGGAAGCTCCCAGCCCATCAGCCTCGACTCGAGGGGGCTTCCAGTCGAGCTGCAGCCCCCCAGACCCCACAAAGCCCCGGGACCGGCGAGACGAGGCAGCGCCGGCAGGCGAGGGCGCGGGCAGCGCGCCGTACGAGCGGCACACCAACCGGACAAAACCAACCCTGAAGCGTCCCGCGTTCCCCGTAGGGCCAGCTGGCCGGCACCGCGGGTACAGCCTGCTCCCTGCGATGCTTTTCACGCCATCCCTTCACCGCCGGCATCTCGCCTCCGCGCCGCCGGCCCGCGAGGCGTCCCGGGGAAAAGAGCTACCGGTCTGTACACCAAAAGGGTGTAAGAGAGCGCACAGGGCGTTCATCTCCCTGCTTCCTTTTTATTACGGGCATTGATAATAACGACCATCCAAGGCTTCTCAGTCACTCTTATTATTTGAACGCCTGCTCTTCTAACCCTGGGAACGATTGTTATTGGAGAGAGGCCGCTAAAATGGTTAATGAGGCAAATAAACGCGTCTTTCAAACGCCTCTCTCCTTTGTCACCGATTCCTGGGTAAGCAGGCAATCTAAACGCGGTTTCTTTACCTGCTGCGCGCTGGTACCCGCGGGCGGGCTGGGACCCCGTTCGGCAGGGTGGTCCCAGGGGCATCTCCGTCCTCCGCTCTGCCTCTGCAGCCAGGCGGCCCCCAGCCCCCAAACGCTGCACGGGATTATTCGCCCGCGGCGCTGCCGGCTCTGCGCCCGCCGGGCCCCCGGGACGGTGCTGGATGAGGCCCCGGTTCCCTGTCGCCCCGGCAGATGTTCGCAGAAAGCTGCCTGGATCCACGCCACGGCCACGCGCCGGCAGAATCCGCTTCAGCTTTGATTTCTGTTTTGTTAGTTTTCCCCCCTTCCTTTCGCTTCTTCTTTCTGACCTACTTCTCTTCCTTTTCATATTTTATTCCTTTTTAAGAGGCTTTTATTTTTCGCGAAACATTTTTTTAAGGAAAATATGCCATCTGTGTTTATACATTTTTAAATATTGTTTATTCTTGCTTCTGAAGTAACTGTGCGGTACGAAGGATTTCTATCTCATTTTCCTGTATTATGCAGTAGCTTTCCTGTTCCTACACGCTGGCGTCGTCTGAGGTTCCGATTTAGCACAAATTTGTCATGCGTCTCGGCAGAGCGCAGATAAACCCCACCAAAGCAGGCGTTGTTTTCGCGCTGGAAGCCCCGCGCGAGCCGGGGAGGGGGAAAGGGCGCGGAGCCTCCCCGCGGCTCGGCGCCCTTCGCTCGGCCGGGGCACGTACGCGAGCTGGTGTTTCTGCGGGGGATGCTCCGACAGCTCCATCAGTATCGCGGAGGCCTTGAATAGTAAAATAACGCTTTACGCTTGCAGTCTTGTTATTTATCTAATCAAAGCGCTTTATGAAAAATTACCGACTGATTGAAACGGCCTCGCTCGTAAACGACCAACAAACGAGAGACGACAAAACCTTGTACGCGCTCCGTTCGAACATCTCTACCAGGGGAAAGCTTTCTGGGCTGTCCTGCATCGCGTGTCCATCCCGGCGTCCCTGTTAGCGGTAACGGCATCCATTAGGGATGCAAAGGACGTAACGTGCAGCGCATCCCTTTGCTTGCTGCCAAGGGACCTGGGGCGTACAAAACGATAAGGACTTCTCTTTGTTTGCTTTGAAACAAATTCAGAAAAGCGCGTCTCCCTCCTCACCTGGAGCCGGGAAATGGAGAACCGGGACCTCACCTGGCAAGGTGGTACCCAGGCTGGGGACTCCGGGTCCTGCCGAAGCCGCTGGCCGCTGCTTCGGCATTCCAGCCCGTCTGCAGCCTCTGGATACGGCGATGGGAATAACAGTGTATTTTTGGACGTGCTAGTTAAAAAAAAAAACTACTCGAAGGCAAATATAGAGTGTGTCTGGGTTTTTCAATTTAATTTAATAAATTATCTGGGCTCCAGTAATTATTTATTTGAAATAGGAATGTGCTGAGAGGCCTCAAGTCCTTTTAATACTACATTAATAACGTAACCACGGATTACCGATACAATTCTAAAGCAAGTGAAAAAACCGCGTCGCTTATTCCGTCCGGGCTTTGAAGCCGCCCTTGCCCCGAACGAGCAGTCGCTCCGGTCGGAAACACCCGCCCTCGGCAGCCCCGAAAGGCGCAGCAGAAGCGTCATCCCGCGGTTACAAGACCGGAGATGCCCCCGAGGCCCCCAAAGGCAGCAGCGGAGAGCGCGCGGGGCCCTTCCCGCGACGGCGAGGCGCAGACGGCCCCTCGGGCTGCGCCGTTCCCGGCGCCCGCCCCAGCGGAGGAGGCTCACCGACAAATAACCCGCCTTGTTTGGAAACATTTTGTGCTTCCCTCTCCCAGCGATAAGTCAACATTTTTCCCCACGCTCTATCAAGCTCTAATTACTTGTATCTGGCAAAAAAACCCACCCGGAAAACCAGAACAGTTGTCGCCTCGCTCCAGATCCTGCAGGAGGTTTCCGGCACAGCTCGGAGCTGAAGCCATCTCCCTCCGACATCCCCGCCAGCTCCCCGTCCGCTTTCCGAACAGCGGCCTCGCCCTTCTCGCGCACGGCCGCGCCTGAGCATCGTCGGACGCCGGGATGGAGCGTTTTCCCCCGCGGCTGTCTCCCTGCGGGCGGCGGCGTTACCCGGCTCCGGCGGGAAGCCCCAGCCGGCAGCCAGCACCGTCTCTCCCTGCCTCCTGGTTACTCTCCAGCTCTTTCCGCGCCACTTTTCTGCCCAGCGAAGCCGCGGGGGCAGGGGCTCCGGCGCATCCCAGGGCGGGAGGGCGGCGGCAAACGGCTGCCGTTCCTGTCGCGAAGCGCGTCCAGAGAAGAGCCTCACGCTGCCTTTCAGAGCTGCTGGGGTGGCGGGAAGGGCACGGATGGATATGCGCCGGGTGGCCAAAGCCCTCAGACCCAGGGGACCTGCGGGAGCCCTCATCAGATGGGAAGAGAAAACACTGTCATTTTGACGACAAGTCGCAAACAGCACTGGTGTGGTTTCCCTCCGGTTCCCCTTGCTCGACGTGCGCCTGGGCTCCCAATCCATCTCATCGACTCTTTTATTTCCTTATGCGCTTGGAACAAATATTTTATGCGTGTTTATACAACGTTTTTTTACGATCCGGTCTGCCACTGGATTTCCAAAGTAAATGAAATATGGCACAGCGGTCACGTACCGGGGCGAAAGCCATTTAATGCGTATGTAAATCCACCTCCTTGGACAGCAAGCCATATAAAGATAGTTAACAACACATTAAAACCTGTTTGCGGCGCAAGGCAAATTTGCTTTCCGGTTCGCTGTTCAGAACGAGAGTCCCTGCAGCTCCCGGCACCGCCGGGCCGGAGGCTTTTCCAGACACGAGGCGGTCGAGCTTCCCACGACGGCAGAGAGCGCAACCAGTTATCCACCCACCCCCGAGGTAGAACCGTCTTTTCTCTGCCCTCCCCTGCGCCTCTCGCTCTGTTCCTCTGTCCACGCTGCGCTATTTGGGTGCAAACCATGGAAATCGGGGGAAATACCAGCTCGTGCTACTCCGAAGCAAAGCAAGAGAGCGCCAGACCCTTGTGCTTCTTGCTTTTGCTTGCCTTCAGAGTGTCCCACTCGAATCCCCACTTTTCCGAGACATCACCGTGCCCTTTCCCCCCTGCTCCGCGGCACAGCCACCGGCTCCACCGCAGCCGTCCCAACGAACTGCTGCACGTCTGCAGCTCGCAGCACGGGCACGACACCGCCCTTGTGAAGGCAAAGAAATGGCAACCCCTGAGCAAAACCCCCTGGTCCGCTCCGGCAGAGCCGGACGGCTGCGCGGAGATGGCAGGGGTGCGGGCAGCCCAGCCCCGGGCACCGCTGCCAGCGCTGGCCACCGGCCGTGGGAGACGGCACAGTGCAGCCGCACGGGCTCAAGGTCAGCTGCAGGCAGCCTGGAATAGAAAACCTTCAGATGTGTCTTGTCTTTTTTTTTTTTCCCCTCCTGCTGCTGTTGATGATACCCTTTTACTGGAATAACTCACTGATGCTGACAGATAAGCTTTTAGGGTAGTGAAATCTCCGTGACACTTTAAGTGCTCTAAATGACAAAACAAGGACGTGCAAAATTATCCCGCGCGTACTCGATAAAACACAACTTGTCAGAAACTTGTGTGCCGCTTCAGCCGCCCGGGCCCCGGCGAGGACGGGCCACCCCGCCCGTCCCGGGGCTGTCCTTGCAGCGCAGGAGGAAGCAAACAGCGCGGGCAGAGGAAAAAGAGAGGAAAAGGGCAAAAGACGGGGCGTTGCGGTGAGGAAGAGGACGGCCCGGGGTGCGGCCGAGGCTTCCCCGGGGAGCGACGGGGATGGAGGCTCCTTCTGGCGTAAGGGACCCATCGCTTACGGCGGGCAGGGCTGCCTCTCCCCGCCGCCTGCCGGGTGATGGATGAGAACCAAATGGCTGTAAATTGCCGGGTGCTGAGGCGATGCTTTATGCGTTGTGCTGAAGCAGCCACGAGCGGCGGGCTGGGCGCTACGCGTGGGGCACCGGCTGTCCGTCAAGCGCCAAGCGATGTGGGGAGGGAGAGGGGACAGCCGGCGAGAGACCCCCTCCCCGGCGCCGGCGGGGAAAGGGGAATAAGCGGGTGCGAGCAGCCAGACGCGCTAACGGGTGCGACAGAGCCCAACAGAGAAAGGATTTTGAACAAGAAAACAAGAGGGAGCAACAAAAGAGATTGTCTGCGTGACTCAGGCTGCGAGAAGTACCGTCATTCTACGCCTGCTTTAACCCGGCGTAATGCTTTACCCATTTAAAAAGAAACTATTTCCTCTGCGTATTCTGAAATAAGCACGCCGCCGGCGTGAAGGCGCAACCGGAGAAGCCGCCCGGCAGCCTCTGCTTCCCCTGGCCACCGGCCTTCTCCTGCACCGTGCCAACTCCGTGCGCTGCACTGGCATAAAATAAAATAACCGCGTGCTCCCGGCCCAGGCAGACAAGGCCGGAGGGAGGATCGCGCTCTCCAAACTTTGCAGAAGGGAAATGAAGCGCAGAGAGACAAAGTGACCTGCTTAAGGTTTCATGGGGAGCTTGTAGCAGAGCCAAGAAGTGAGCCGACATCTCCAGGGTCCTCATCTGCTTCTTCCTCCGCGAGACATTGCTTCCCCTTTCCCTCTAGACAGCCAAGTGAAAAAGAAAACTGCATTTTGTTTCCCTTTGGCAGCAACGAGGCTTCAGCGCAGAAGCCCAGTCTGTGAACTGCCCGGGCCGCGGCATCGCCGGCATGCTGCCTGTTTGGCTGCAGTGCTCTTGCGCTCTGCGTGTTTTAGGGGATGGGTGGGTATATACATATTTGTATGCATATATTTTAGGTTACGTGGCACTTTCCTCCCCGTAATTAAAGCGGAACCTCTTCATAGGCCCTTTGAAGCGACCCTCTGTCGGTTCAGAGAGACTCTCCATCGCCAGCCGGCGCTCCGCGGCGCCTGTTCGCATTGCTCCCTTCAGTCGGAGTAAAGCTCATCCTGATACGACAGAGAAAAAGGCTCTCGGCGCTGCCCGCGCCAGGATGCGAGGGAGCCGGCCGCCCGCCTCCTCGTGACGCGGGGGTACGGTGATGAAGGCTGCGATTGCCGGGTTTAACCCGCGCCGCGCGAGCCGGACAGGAACTCCCTTTGGGGACGGCTTGTGGCGAGTCGCAGCTTCACGCCGATGGTGTTTGCTGGGGAAACAACGGGCGCGATTGCTGTGGGCCCAATTAAGCGCTCTCCGAGGCGCACGGGTAGGTGTGAGTTACACGCACCGTCGGCTCCCACGGGCCGAGTACTCCTCGCACACAAATCCCTTCCAGGGGCTCTGGGTTTTGGCTGTGCCGCCGCCCGAGCTGCGCCTGCGCCAGCTCTCCTTGCGGACGGACTCTCCTGGACAGCGGCTCGTTTGCGGGGCGGGCGCCCAGCCCTTTTTTTGGAGGGGAAACGTCTGCCTTGACGTCCGCAGCAAGCCTTCACCGGCACCCCCAGGGCTGGCGAACAGCTGGTGGAAGGCTCCCCTGCTTCACCGGCTGCTGACTCCGGCAGTTTGCATCCGCTCAGCGTCCCCCCGAGTCCTCCAACCTGTTGTGTCCTTCTGTTTTCTCGCGTCTGCTCGCTAACACCTCTGGGGCAGGAGCTGCCTTTTCTACCAGAGAGGGGCACAGGCTGCAAGATTTTACCTGCAAACCCCGTCCCCCGCCCGAGTTTCGATGCTGGAACCGCTGCTTACGAAGGCAACCCCAAAACGAGCCCCAGAGCCGCTCTCCCGAGCTGCAGGTACCCGACGGCATCGCTGCTGTTGCTGCAGTTGGTCTCCTGGTGTCTCCCAAACACAGGGAGCTGCAGAGCGGCGAGCGGAGGGAGAGGGAAGACGAGCAGCTCTTTTTAGGGGGCATGGCAACCAAGTCAGGATGGAAACGCTGCTCAGGGCCCCAGGGGTCCCTTGGGTGCTTATTTTAAGAAGGCGCAGCTCCTGCGGTCAAAGGGAGGTACTGAAGGCGCACATTATCTTTCCAGGCATAACCCCCTTGCTTCAAAACGAACGAGAATCTCCTGCAGGAGTGAAGATTGTTTTGCTCCTCGTTTGCAAAAGGGCGGAGGAGAGGGAAGCCCCGGCTGCATCCCCGTGCCGTGTAGGTGTCTGCACGAGCCCGGGACTCGTGGCACGTGTCAGCGGGGAAGGCAAGCATCCCACCTCTTTGCTTCCCGCGTGATCGGCGTCAGATGCTGGGCGCTTTCCCTCCTGCCTTCTCCCCCAGTGCCTCGGGCCCGTATCCAAGGCAGCAGTGCATGTGGTGGATGGTATTTTCGGTCTGCAAGCCTCTGCAGAGGACGGGCTGCCCGGGCGCCGGAGGCACCGCAGGGCTGCCCAGCGCTCCCGCTGCTCCCCTGGGAGCTGACAGGCTGGGGAAGGCTCGGCAAGAGAAACGGCCACGCTTGAGCCATTTGTTTAAGGGCCCGTTCATCCCAGAACCCGGTGATTTATCTCCCACGCTTTTTAAAATACACGCATCACCACTGACTTCTCAGCTCTGTCCTCCAGTCCGGCATCGGACCGGCACCCCGTGCCTCTTCTCCTTACTGCTCTCCCTGCAGGGAACTGGCCTGGGAACATGAGGACCGCACCTTTTCCCAATAAAAGGGAATTCCCTCTATTTGCAGAGCTGCAGCTCTCCTCAAAGCAGGCATGGGAAAGGTTTGGCGTTGCTTGCTGGGTTTCTTCCCTCCGCTCATTCTGCACACCGTGGAGCAGCCTAACTGACCAGGGACCGACCAGGTACTCCCAGCCCCTCTCCACGTGTGCCCTGCCATCGCCAAAGCCACCCACACGCCCCAGAAGCGTGGCATCGACAGCGTCCCACGGGAATTTAGACACCCAGCTACAACGCCCAGGCAGCAGGAGCCTGCTGAGAGCCTGCAGCCATGCCCTCCGAAGAAACGTGCTTCACGTATAATCCTGTTTGCACCTCACGCTTGCAAGAACCCACCCAGTCAAATATCGCAGTCAGCTTTTAAAAGGTCTGAGCAGGTTTTTCATCATCAATAATACGAGTAGATAAACTACAGCTCATCAAATCACCCCTTCAGACCAAAAGGTTATCAGGAAAAAAAGATGAGGGGAAACGTATTCCTGCCACGAACGGCTTTGCAGACGCAGCCAGGAGCGCCGCGCGCGTGCGATGGAGGCACCGAGGCGCCCATCGGCCTCCGCGGAGGAAGGATGCCGCCCTGCCCTGCCCGACGGCACCAACATCCCCAAGGCTGCGCACGCTCCGTTACCCACCGGCAAAGCGGGGCTGCCGGGGGGTTCGACCCCGCGGGGGATTCCCAGCACGACGACGCAAACATAGCCGAAATTTTCCACCTCGGCGTGGGCTCCTCCGCCCGGCTCGCCGCGGCAATGGCAGAGCTGGAGGCAGCCGAAGAGCTCGCAGCTAAGCTCCGGCAAGGTCTGTCTAGAAAATCAGCTCTCTCTAATGGACCCACTTTAATTTCAGGCAGCAAAAATGCAAACAATATGTTTGGGGACAATTATTTCCCTTTCCAGGGGGACAAAGTCACCTGGCCTGGGGTCTTCGCCATGTCCTCTGCTGTGTGCTCTAATTGCCCTGCGATGCTCTACCTGGAGAGAGCCTTAATATGTAATTATATACCATTAGCGAGGAGAATAACATGACAACTGCTTTGGATAATCACATGGAGCACAATTTCTGCCAGTCTCCTAGATACCACAGACACATAAGTATTGGTCTCATTTTGTATGAGAGAGTATTTTGGAAGAATTATTTAAAGCCGGTAATAAAAACTGCAGACACACGGTCCCGGTTTCACGGGCTCAGATGAAAACCAAAGGGAAAATTCACTGCAAAGGCCAATCAACTGGTAGGACTGTTAAATTTTTCTTTTAAACCTAATTAAAAGCAGAGTTAATGTAGCAAAAGGGAAGCCAGCCTTCCGAAAATTTGCTTGCGCGCTCTCCGCCTGGAGATCGCGTGGGTATCTGGTGTTGATTTAAAGACTTCAAGACGCTGCGCTGCCATCCTTAGGTAAACTGCTCTCATGTTTTATGACCCTGCTGCTAAGAATTTGTCCCATATTTCTCGCCTGAATTTGTCCGACTTCCATTTCTAACCACGAGGTATAATTCTGCCTTCGCCTATTCCGCCCAAGAGCCGCCCGCTGTCAGAAAGCTCCCTCTCCTCCGGGCAGCCGCGGGGAAGGCAGGCGCTCCCTCAGCCGGTCCTTACAGCGCACCTCGCCCGTTCCTTCCCTTTGCCCGGTCGTTTGTCAACACGGAGGCTCGGGTGAGCCCAGACTTCTCTAGAGCTGTTTTTCCCCTTTTTCGGGAAGCTACCCTTACAATTTCACTGTGCAAAACCCGCTTAATCGCAGGGGAGGGACATGCCAAGGTCCTTCTCCTAAAGCTGTGGCTCTGCCTGAAAATGCCTTTCTTGACAAAGCACCACGGCGGCTCCCGGCTCCTCTCCTTCTTCCTCCTGACAACATCACCAGGTTTTATTTAATCAGCCACGATGGCAAGCGCAGCAGGCACGAGGCCACACGATGTTTAGCAACGGCCAGAAGGATGGCTCCCCGCTCGCCACGGGTACGACGCTGCTGACTGCTACGGGACCTCGCGGTCCTCGCTGGGCGACGCGCCTCGGCGCCGGCGCTTCCCCGCGACGCGCGGCTGTGCGGGAACGGGACGCAGCAGCAGCGGCGGCTGCCGGCACCCCCTCCCAGCCCTGTGCTGCTCACACCCTGCGCGGCGCGGCCCAGCCCGCCCCACGTGCGCTGCGGGACTTCACCCGCTCCGTCGCGCTCCTCCGGCTCTCTCCCTTTGAAGCGTTTTTCAGCCTGAAGGATGGCACTGTCAACCCGTCCCTGGTGAACAAAAAAAAGCAAACAGAAACCTTCGGAGGTGGTCCGAGCCCCAAGGACAAGGCTGGCTGCTGCCAAGGTCAGAGGCGCGATGATATTCATCTTCATTCCTCACCATTGCCGTACGGCCTCAGCCCGAGAGAACCGAGCCGTCTCCGTGCTGTGCGCTTTTAAAGGGTGAGGGAGCACAGGATGGTTCAAGAGGAGATTGCTTCGTAAGACAATGGCTGAGCTGATAATGCCAGCTAAAGTCGGGCCACCGGGGACCTCTTACAATTTTAAGATCCAATCAACTTTAAAATATTACTGTCTCAGGCAGGCGGCGAGTCTCGGAATAGAAAACAAGCAGTCTTGTTTTATTTACAGGGGGGAAAAAAGCATGTTCTCCCTGTCCTTACCCACGGATTGAAATATTAATGGTGTTTGTGCGCGTTGCTGTGTTAACATCGCGTTTCCAGAGCTCAATCTGTAACACCTCTGGTCAAAACACTTCACGCTACGCTACCAGCTGCGCGGGAGAAGCGGGTGGTGGAGCCACGGAGGGAAAGGGCGGCAAGGACACGACGTGGTGCCTCGGGGAGAGGCTGCAACCGGAGCGATCTGCATCTTATTCCCTCTCTCCTCCAAGCGAACCCTTCTCCGACTCCACCGTCTTTCTGGTGGCCGGGTGTCTCCGCTCCGGAGCGGCTCGTCCGGCATCAGTGGACGCACGGCCAGCCTTGCCGCGGCTGAGCCAAGAGGACGAGAGCGGCTGCAGAGACCGCGGTGTTGGTTTAGCCAGTCTGTTTGAAATGCCAAAACATCCACGTGCATCTGACCTTCTCCTCCCCTTGTAATTACCGTTCTGTAATTCTCTTAGTCACAATTTCTGCAAGGTTCAAGCCTCACTTGCAGAAATTTGGCTTGGGAATGACTGCACAACAGCAGGCCCGCTCCTGCGCCTCGGTTGCGTCGTGCCGAAATCCCCCATACGTTGCCTATCCGTTGGGATGCCGTTATACGGCACGGGAGGCTCTTTGCAATGAGTCCGTGCGCTATACACCTCCGTGACTGTCTCGGAAGCGCTTATACGACACATCATTATTTTGCCTTAGCCGGTAGCCACAGCGGGATGGCGGCGGTGATGACTGCGTTATATATTTTATCATAAAAACAAAAGCAACGACTGCAACAGATTCTTAATAAAAACGCGTCTCTCTCGCCGGTGCAGAGCACGAGTTAAACGCTGTGTAACATCAAGCAATTTGTAGCGTCTGCACACGCTATCATGCAAACATCCCCAAAGTGCCCCATGAAAAAGTCAATAACATCAATAAAATCAACAACAAATAAAAAGCAGCCTGGCTCGGCACAAGCTCTGTTCGAGGGGAAACATCTCGGCTGCCTTTAAGCAGGCTTGGCGTGAGAAGCACCCCAAGGGCCGGGGGGGACGAGCGCTGCCCTCCCCAAGAAGCACGCCGCGGTGGAAACGAACAAACGAGCGCCTGCAAAGCAGCATCACCCCACGCCCGTCGATTCTCTGAAACACCGCCAGCCTTCCGATCGCGAGCGCCGCGCCGCCTCCGGCGGGGCCGGCCGGCCGCACGGGATGCGGAGCATCCCTGGCACCCTAAAGGCACCCGCTCCGCCCAGGCGCCTCTGGACACTATCGCGATACAAGCAACAGGTAGGGGCTGGCCTTGCCGTCTGCTGCTTTAAAGTGGGGTTTAAAGAATATCTCCTAAGCTTACTCGCTTCTGCGCTGTCCGATGCTGCCCTACTCTTCCCACCTGCCAGGACCCGAGTGCTCTCGGTTCTGCTGCTTCTTTTATTACGAACCCATTCATCCATCCCCGAGATTCAAATTCATCCTCCTTTATGAAGAATTAACTTGTTGGAGCTGATTTATGAAGACTGGCAGGCACCTGTGCTGAAGCGGTGCTCTAATACGTTCATCATGAAGTCCTGTAGTTATTCCTAAAAGAGCTCATGTTAATGCCTCGCATTAAAATTCATATTTTATTTCTACATAACTAAATGCCTCACTGCAATCTTTAAGAAATGCCCTTCAGAACCTGGATTTTTTTTTTTTTTTGGTCAGGGATTGAAGCTACGAGGGTGAAGTTTCCGATAAACAAGGGGTGGCATTGGCAGAGGGTGGCAGGCCGCGCGTTCCCCGTGCGTGACGTGCTTCGGGTCTGACCGACAGCTAGGGCTCGTCAAATTACATCCTCCGTCAACCGTGACTCACTTTTGTTAAGGCAGTAACAGAACCATTTTCCTTAAGAATATAACCTTTCCTAATTCCGCTTTTACTAGCGGGAGCCAGATCGCACCGAAAAAAACCAGAGGTTTTGGCTTTGCGTTCCTCCGAAAGACTTTTCAGTTTGCGAGGGGCGAACGGAGTCCGAGCCCGGGCGCGCGCCGGAGGAGCGGCTCCAAGGCAGCCCTTCGTGCGAACCAGCCCGCGCGGGAAGTACCGGGCACGAGAGCAGAGCTACGGGGGGTGAAGTCCTGAATAGCCCGGTGGGAATATTTTCCTCCTCTTTCAATCCCGGCGTATTTCATCCCCCAAAGTCCCCGGTAGAAACGAATCCACTGGAACCCGCTGAATTTGGCACAAGTTCAGTGCAAAACTTAATTGGCCCGCATTCACTCAAGCTGGCCCAGCCGCCCAGCCCCGCGGCCCCCCGCTGCCGTTTCCCTGGAGCGCTGCCCTGGGAACGCCAGCTGCGCGCCCGACGGGCGGCCAGGCTGCTCCCACTCCGGGTAGCGCCGCCGCAGGCGGCCGCGGCCCTGCCCGGGGACAGAAAGCCTCTCCGTCCGTTCGGCGGGGCGGAGCAGCTCGGATGCCCCGGGGGACCCCGAGCCGCCGGGGACCCCTGCTCGGCACCGCTCGTCGCCCAGGACCCCGCTGCAGAGGACTCCACCGGGCAGCCCCAACGCCTGGGCTGTCCCCCACCTCCGGGCTCCTCTTCCCCGCCTTTCCCACTCCGGCCCTACCCCCAGTATCTTTTCCGATTTGTCATCTTTGTCCTCAACCCAAGTCTTTGCAGCCTGCTTCCCGCAGCAGGACAAAACAACCCATGAGCAGCCGCAAAATAAAAACTAAAAACCCGAGGGAGCTGGGCGAGCACAGCTGGGGGTAGGAAACGGCGCGAGGGGCTCTGCCGCAGGGTGCGGAGCCCCCAGCCCAGCTGCCGGGACCCTCGGCATCGCCGGGGCGGGTGCTGCCGGCACCTCCTCGGCGCTGCCGCCCGCACGGCTCGGAGCGGCCCCGCGGGAAAGCGTCGGCGGAAACAAAGCGCCGCGAGCTAACGACGGATTCCAGCGTTCTGCTGCTGATCATAATTGACCACTTAAAGCCTGAGCTACAGCACTAATTTGATAGGACTGTAATCAATTGTGTTTCTCGCTCTCAGATGTAGGGAAAGAAAGAAAAGGAGTGGGAAAGTTAATCTGATTTTTTTTTGTCCACCACTGCAGCAGAAAAACCTCATCCCTTGTTATTATTTATATAATAACAGGAGCAGGCTGCTTTGCTGGAAACACTTGAACACAGATAACCCCTGCTCCAAAGAAGGCCCATCCTCAGCCAGGCAGACACGGAGGCCGGCCGCGGCACTGCCGCAGCGTGGCTCTCGGCTTTCTACAAGGGATGCGATGCTGGCAGGAGCAGAGAAGCCAGGGTGGCTCTGAGCAGGAGAGGCGGCGACGGGCCGGGCTCGGAGTGCCGCCGGTGACGGCCGTCACCCAGGCCATCCAGGGAGCGAGCAGATGTCTCAATCCCGCTCCTGCCCCCGGACTCGATCCAAGCCAGACTGAAGTCAGTGGAAATCTTCCCATCGGCTCCCCCGGGCTTTCAGCCAGGCGGTTCGTGGCGTATCGAGTTCCTAGGATGCGAGACAGAAAGACAGACGGACAGCCCGAGCAGGGCTGCTACGCGACTGCCATGCAAATGCAGGAACGGCTCTTGCTGCGAAGAGGACGCGAACGCAGCCCTTAGCGGCGCTGCCGCCCAGGCAAGCGCTCGGGACCTTCCCGTGGAAATCCGGCATCGCTTGGCACGGCGAGCCCCCTCCGAGCATCCTCGGTGGCGAGCCCGGCACGCTCCTGCCCGCATCCCCGTCTGCGCGGCGGGGTGCCCAGCTCAGCACCGCGGGCCGGGACGAGCCGCGCATCGCCTGCCTCCGTGGGCCGGCGGCGCTGCGGAGGATGGATCCGCTCCCGCTTGTTTATTTGCTTTCGCAGGGCGGTACAGAAGATGACAGCTAATAAACTGCCTGCCGGCGACCTCCCTTCCCCGTGTCCTTTGAAGCTAAGCTAACCGCTGGCTTTGAACCCCCTCTGTTTATTATGTGCAGCAAAGCTTACGCGCTTCTCGGCTGACATAAATTATAGAGCATCAGTAGAAAGAAAAGGAGGAAGATAATGCAAAATGCCCTCCCAACTAACTTTGCTAATTAAACCACCTCTGAAGCCTTCCCAAACATCCCCATGTTATGACAATGCGAATAGCACATTCCAGTGATACTATTAAATTTATATCGTGCAGATAAAATTCAAATGAGCCCATTATTACTCTGTAATAGCGCCTGAGCCGCCGCGTCGCACCAAGCCCGAGCAAGGCTTTATTCGGCCTCCCCCATCAATCCCTGTGGAAGCACCGACCAAGGGCGCTCAAACTAGTTTTTCCAGTTATTGAGACTTTTAACGGCTTCAGGTAAACAGCTGAAAGGGCTGGCTTGTCAGAGGGCGGCTTGCGGAAACCCGTCCCGCTCCAGGGAGGTACGCACGCTAACAAAACCGCACCGTGAAACCTGCGGTTAGTTCTGGTGTCATCCCTGCAGAGTGGATCTCGCCTCCGAGAGGTGAACGGGGATCATCCGGCACATCAGTGCCGTGGCTGAGAACAGAGGAGCCAAGCGTGCCGGTACCCACCTGCCACCGCGAAAAGCCTCTCCCCGCTCCGTCTCCATCGCCTGGCAGTCATTAAAGGGAGGAGAAACGGCGGAGGAGCCCTGTGATCCTCAGCCCTCCTCTGCTCGGGGCTCACTGCTGCGCTCATCACCGGGAAGGACACGCCAGGCCCGGGAGGAGAACGCACCGAGGGGATGCTTTATGGCAGCCCTCCGTCCCATACGCCGCAAGCCTCGCTAAGCAGAATACAGCCCATCCCCGCTGCCCCTCCAGGCAACCTGTTCCCCCCAAAGCCAGGTAAGGACCGTACAGCACGTTGATATCGTCTCGGGGGAAGCAGGCCCAGGGAGCGGTGCTCCCTGCTGAACGCTGCTTTCAGATCATCCCCCCCCGAGATAAACGGCGCCACGCAGATTAACTCCTACCCGAGCACAGCGCTGCACGTTCATCTTCTCCCCCGAGATCCACCATCTGCAAAGCGGAAAGTCCCAGGTAAGCCAGCTACAGCCTTTTCGCACCGCACCCCAGGGCGTGCAGACCCGTAAAGGGAGTTTTCCCGCTGCCCTTCCCACAGAAACACCCCGCCGAGAAAGGAGAAGGTCCGGGGCGTTATGGCTCAGGCTGGTGCAGCACGACGGGCTGCCGCCCCTGCGTGCCGGGACCATCTGCGAGCACAGGGGCTGCAATAGCAACACCCCGCTGCAAATATTTCGGTCCATCTCGGGAAGGAAGAGCCCTCGCTCCCCAGGCCAAAGCTCAGCGCTGCAAAGCCTGCTGCCCGGGTTAATTCGTTATTTGTGGGCGATTCTGTTTTACTGATGGGTGGTCATCGTTTGCCACCGTAGGGCTAATTAGGTCTCAGGCCCCTGGAGCTTTTTGTCTGGCTGCTTTTTTTAATCGTTATTCCTCTAGGCAAACAGCAGATAGAAGCAACTTTCGTTCCTTAAATAAGGCACGGTGAGTTTTCACTCAAAGCAGCGACGAAAGGCTGAGCTGGAGACGCCTTTTTACGAGGCCCAGGGGTGTTTGGCTAACGCCGTGTTCACGCCAGCGCGCCCAGGCGCCGTGCGCGTGTGCCCGCGTGTATTTTCAGCGGCCTCTCTGCCCGCAGGTCCCCGGCGATGCCGGGAGCGAGCGCGCCGAAACCTGATAAGCCGCTCTACAACGAACAAACTCCAAAGACAAAATCAACTTTTGCCTCCAGCTCTGGATCTCGCAAGCCCTGAGCACACGATAAATTCTGCCGGGGGAAAACATTGCTGTACAGCTGCTGTATTTACAGGCAGGGGTGGGTTGGGAAGGCAGCAGAAGGAGCTCTGGAAGGGTACTGTTATTTATCCTTTCTGTTTTCACGGTGCCAAGAGGCCCTGGGTACTGAACAGCCCCTCGTGCAAGGTACCGTACGCACACGAGAAGGGACGCTTCCCCCCAAACCCATAAAAGTTAAAAAAATAGAGACTACAGATATCTTACCATCGGATAAGAGCTCACCCTAAGAAGTTATATATAACTATAAAGCGATTTAATTCCAGACCCGAATGATGAATTTCATGGCCCAGTTTCTATTCTCGAGCCATCCCTCCCCCTCGCCGAGGCTCCTTTTGGGGGGGGGGGGGTGTGGGGGGGAGGTATCGGGAGGAAAACGGGTGCTTTCCCTTCAGATCTCCCCGGGTAGCGCTCACACGGACGCAGTCGTTCGTGAGCAGCATCGAGGGCGCAGAAGGACAAACGGCGACGCGGCCGAGTATCGAACGGGGCGCGGAGGGGAGTTGCTGAGGTTGGACTCCGCTCTGGTCTAGCTTGCATCTCTCCGGTTTAAAATCTTAATTGAAATGCCACTCGAAAGCCTCCTGCTCTCTTCCGAGCGCAAGGAGGGGAGAGAAACCCGAGCGTTTGCCCAGAATGCCAAAGCAAATGGAAAGAAAACCAAAGCGCTGTTTTTTCTGAAAATACCATTTTCTGAAGGCGCAAACGTACGTTCCCGCTCCCCCCGCCTTGCCTGCACCGCTGCCCATCGCTGGCAGAGGTACGGATGCGCTCCTTCTCCGGAGGGGGACAGGAGGGAGTGAGATATCCCCTGCCAAGCGAGGCGGGAGGCGCCGGCTCCAGAGACGCCAGCCGGGAAGCGGCGCTGCCATCCCTTCTCCAACCGCTGCCATCCCTTCTCCAACCGCTGCCATCCCTTCTCCAACCGCTGCCACCCTCTCGGGCTCAGAAAGAGGGAGGGGAAGAGGAGGAGGAGGAGAAGGGAGACCACTGTGCGCGCGCAAAGCTGGGACGCGAACCCCTGCAGCGCCGCTCGCCGTGACGGTGCATCGTGATATCCCGATCCACAAACGCAAAGAATCGGGCCAAGCTATCCTGGGGCGGGCTTGCCGCTCCCGTACGCGAAGCTGCGTTTCGTCCCGCTCCCTCTAGTGCTTCCAAAACCAGTTTAAACAAATGAAACCAAACACAGAAAAAGAGAGAGTTGCGAGGATCCCTGAGCCTCGAGCCAATGTAAACATAGAGCATATATATATATTTAATAAGGAGTAATCCCGTATCGTGCCGCTCAGCCCCACAGCAAACAGAGGCAGCAATTTGCCGAGCCCCCCCGAACGCCGCTCGCTCGGCCCTCCTCTGATCCGTCGCACAGTTCATTTCACGAGAGCAGAAGAGATTGAAGATAAGTATTGATTTTGGGGAGAATGAAGCTTCCAGGCCTCGCTTTCCCCGCGCGCCTGGGAACGACGGCGAAGCCGGGGCGCGCGTCGGCCGGGGTATTTCCAGCGAGGCGCGGGTGATGGGCGGCCCCAGCTTCGCCCCCGAAGCGCTCCCTCTGCTCGGAGGCGCCCGGCCGCCCCCGGGATCGGCTCCCCGGCACCCGCGTCGCACCCCAGGCTCTTCCCGCTGCCGACGCCAGTTTTCTCCGAGCCCTGCAGCGTAGCCAGAGAGCTATTTTACATGGGAGAGAGGGGAAAAAAACCCAAACCGGCCAGAAACCGATTAGCTGGTAATTACATTTTTGCAACATCTGCTACTTGCTACCATTTGTTTTATTCTTTCTATTTTAAAAACTGGAGCGCACCGAGTTTTTTGCCGCCTGGAACTGCTGAACTGCCTCGAACAACGTGAGCAGCTCCTGCTCGCCAGCAGCGGCGGAGCGAGCGCGGCAGCAGCCGCGCAGCACGTAGGTGCGGTGTCAAAGACCGCGCCGAAGCGACGCCGGCCCGGCTGCGAGCTCTTTCGTTATTTAGGGCGCAGCAGACAAGCCGTTTGTTCATTTAGGAACAGCAGAGCTTAAAAACAAACGAGGTGTTAAAAGGAGGGGACTAAAAAGCGGGGCTTTCATCTGAGGGATGCGGCGCGGCTTTGATAGGGCTCGGAGAAAAGCTCTTTTCTCAGGGGATAATAATTACGGGTTTTTGCTTTGAGAAGTCCGGCTGGTTGGATCTTCACAGGCTTTCGGTGCTCCCCTCCCCGCCTCCTCACGTTTCTGCTTCAAACCAAAAGGCAAGAAGTCCCAAATCGCATCATTCTGTTGATCAAAACCCTGCGCTAAACGCCGGCCCAGATGAAGAAACCAGATAGGGGCTGTTCATTAGCGCCAGATGAAAACACCACCTCGCTCGGCCGGCGGGCAGAGGACGGCTACGGCGGGCTTCTCCCCTGCCAAGGCAGCTATATTTTATAAGCAAAGGAGCTGCGTGCACGTCGCCGGCCGTATGTGTAGTCAGAGAAAGCCAGATTATCTCGCTCTGGGCACCGGCGTTTAGAAGAAAATGGTTTTCTTTCATCTGTCCAAGTAAATCTCTTCCCAACACTCGTGAGCCTGATTGCTGCCAATTTCCGCTGCGGAAACGCAGCCATTTGGAGGGGAAGGCGTTAGTGACGAAAAGATACTCGTAACATTTCAAATGAAGCACTTCTCGTCTTTTTTTTCCCCCATCCCGCCGCAGGCTGCGTCTCTTTCAGCCTTTTGCTGTCTGTTCTTTGAGAAAAACAGATATTTCTGTGTTTGCGCTCCATCCGCTGCAGCCCCCTGCCCGGACACGAAGGCCTTTCTGCTTAGAGGGGTGAGCCCCCTTTGCAGCTGGGGCACTATATGTACATATAGATATGCATTAGGGGACCTGCAGCCTCTCCCCTCGGTGCTGCGCAGAGCCGCAGTCTCTCAGGGTGCGCACGGGCGCCAGGCTACAACCATTTTCCACTCACCCGTACGTGCCCGAATATTGCCGCACATACGTTATGAAAAATTACCCACTGCTCGGAGAGCTCGGCGATACAATAAGCTCCACATCAACATTAATGAACCCCTGTCTCTCCTGCGAGAGAAAGCTAATGTAATAACAGCGTTATAGTCGGCAAACAAATGCTTGAGACAATTTTTTTAAGCACCAGACAGTAAACAGGACCTAAAATATCCTCATGAATTACAAGAGTCTAAAATCCTCTACTGAGAAATTAATTTAATAGCAGTAAATACTGGAGCAATTTCCCCCATGTGAAATGCCACCGCAACGTTCAGTTAAAAAGCTTCATTTAAGCAGCACGTGGGCCCTTGCATGGGGATGGAAATATATTTCATCCCATAACGGTATTTCGGCTGCGCGGGAGAGCGAAAGCCTTCGTCGCGCCTGTGCCGGCACCGGGCCGAGGGATGCGTCCTCCTCCGTGGTGCGAAGAAGAGGGAGAGAAGGCTGCAGGGGAACCGCAAGGAGAAAAAAAATTGGGAACAGCTGCGGGTTTCGGGTATTTCTTCAATTTTAGCCTCCCTGGCTGCAAAATGGACATCGCTGCTCAGCCTCAGCTTCCACCCGGCCGCAAAAGAAGGGGACCGCGGCACTAGGGCTGGTAACTCCCCTTGATTTTGGGGGTAAGGTTTCATACCCTGGAGGGGCCTCGTCTCCGCGAAGCGGCATCTGCCGAGCTCGCCGCCGGGCGCCCGCGCTCTCCGGCCGTAATGAGATCTGGGAGAGGATGGAGGAGCCGGCCCGCGGGGAGGAAGCGCTCGTGGAAGAGAGCTATGTTAATCAGAGTAGCCTTCTCCCCGCATCTGTTCGGCTCTTATTCCGGGCAAAATTAATAGGTCTAAGGAAAGATCCGATCATCACGACAATCTGGTCTGTGCAGCGGGAGATTTTATAAAGGAGCTGAACTGCGGCTCATTGAAAACACTTAAAAGTAATTAGTTACAGGGCTACTTGCTTTCTTTCCTCTTTGATAGTAATAATAGTTATTAATGTTTACAAATTACAGCGCCTCGCTGGAAATGAAAGGACGGCTGGAGCGGTTACCCAGGGAAAGCGGGCGCTCTGAAATTCAGCATCCGCGCGCCCTTGGAGACCGATTTTCTCTCCTCCCCCCGCAAGCGGCCACTGGAAACGGCCTCTTCCAGCGAGGCTGCGGACACGGCGAGGCCGAGCGCTCGCAGACGCGAGGCGGTTCTGCGCCAGAAAAAGCGCTTTGGCCCCGAGGAGCGGCGGCGCAGCTCCGCCTTGCAGGGAGACGCCGTGGTCGCGCCTGCAAGGCGCTCGGAAAGGGCGAGGAGAGAATCGCTCCGTTGATAAATATGTAGGAGAAGCTCAAATCAACCTGAACTTTAGGGAAGAAGAAAGATAATTATAATATAAATAAACATGTTTGTTTCAGAGATTTATGGCAAGCGCTCGACTCAGCCTGAAGATTAATCAGGGAAGTATAATTATGTCTCTGCACAAAAAAATTATGAAAACCCCTCCCCGCCCTAAAGAGCGGAGGAAGGAGGCGGCCGATGCCGCCAAAGCACGCGCGAGGCCGAAGGTTTGAGGAAAGCCACGGCACCTTTCCTCGTTTCCCCCCGCGATGCTTCCTTTCTCCCCAAACCCGCGTACTTTCGTCCTTGCATTTTGCTGGCGCGCTACACAGCGCGCAGAGAAAACGGGGAGCCGCCGGGGCCGCGTCCCCTTCCCTCGCCCGCCGGCCCCAGGTCCCCATCTCGGATGACGAGGGGGAAGACTAATTGGGACTCGTTTTCACTGGGGACCCGGCGCAGAAAATCGGTGGAGGGGAGGCTGCGTGGCCGACTGGCACCTCGCTATCCGGTAACAAAACCCTCACAGCTTCTCCCGAAAGGAAAAGCTCCAGATTCCCATGCTTGCATTGGTCCAGGAACGGGCAAAGACTTCCTTTCCGTTTCTTTTTAATTAACCTCCTTCTGGTCCCAACAGAAAAAAACCCTTTTATCCTTGTCCGTTTGACACCGTTCTAATTTCATCGTTTGCTGAAAATAGCCTGGACACGTCCCAGTAAAGGAAATATTGCAGCTAAAGCTGGTGGGACTGCCTGGTGTCAAAGCAGCTCATCGCTCCCCATTACAAACCCATTTCCCATCACTTAACAGCGTCGCCAAGCGAACTGTCCGGGCCGAGATGGGACACGGGAGGGCCGAGTTCAGCTTAAGAAAAGCACTTGCATTCGCAGAGCGCTCCCTTTTGCCACGGTTCTGCCGCACGGCAGCGTGTGGTTATGGCACAGTGCGTATATTTAAAGTCATTTCCCCCCTCTGCGTGTGCAGGCTGAAGCTCGAGGCAGCAGCCTGGGAGGATCTGAACCCCAACGCAGATGACGGTGGTTGGGGAGCGGGGCTTGGTTTCTCGCTGTTTGTTTACGTACGATTCGGCAGCACCGTAAATAACGACTGCCGAGGAGCGCTTTGCCACAGCCGTTCCGTGCGGAGCTGAGACGGACCGTCGCTGTGCTCAGCTGCCTGTTGCGAGCCCATCCCTTCCCCTCTGTGTGGGGCTCTGGGGGCAAAGCTTGTGGGGCAGGGACTGCTCTCCATCCCACGCAGGCCATCCTAAATCAGCTTTCCTCCCCAAATATCCCCTCGCCACCGGCGGGTCCCCTCCAGTCCCTGCTCCTCTTGCGTCTCACCCCCTGGCTGCGTAATTCGGAGTCAGAAGCGCTCCCGCAGCTTTTTGGACCCCGGTTAGTGCGGCTTGGTAGGAGCGATGTTAACCAGGGGGCCGGGGGAGGCCAGGTAAGCGGGGACACGCTGGGAAACTCTCACGCGCTGGGATTTCCTTGCTTCCCTGTCCCAACCCCACGCCTCCAAAGCCATTTCTGGGGATGCAAGGCGTTATCCCGGCAAGGAGCTGTTCTCTCCGCTCTTCTCCTTTTCTCGCAGCCCCTGCAGACTCTCCAAGGACGTTTCAAGGCATAATTACGGCGCTAAATATTATTGCCTGAGCTCGTATGACCGGCTCATCATCTCGGGGGTGCTGCTCAGCGAAGCTTCTCCGTAACCCCATTATAACTCAGGACTCTCAGGACGGAGGGGAGGAGGTGGGAGGTGGATGTAGCACCATCAGCCTCACGTTCCTCCCCAGAAAGGGATCAAGCGGCCAGGCCAAGGCAAGAGATTGATTTGCGGGGAGCCGCGCGCGCGCGTGTGTGTCAAACCATGTGTGACGAGCGCAAAGATTTGTTTGACATCTCTTTCCACGCAAGGTCAAGCTGTACTCTGCGGCTGCTGACTCAGGCGGTCGGGAGGCTGCGGAGCTCTCCTCCCGGGCTCCCGGGAGGGCGGGATGCTGTCCCAGCACACCCGTCATCGCACGCAGCGACCGTTTCCCTCCCTGCCGCTTCCAGCTGTGCGACATCCCCCCAGCTGCCCCTCGGCAGCGCAGCGCGGGGCGTAGCTGCTTCGACCGGCGCGCCTCCCTTCGCCAAACCTTTCGGGGCTTCCCCCCCATCATTGATTCACGCAGCAGCGCTCGCTCGGAGTTGGGGAAGTTTTCCATACGGAGCCCTTCGGAATAAGACATCAGAGAGCTGTTTGCCAACTGGAAACATAAAAGGAGGAAACACCGTGCAAGCGGCAAACACCTTTGCAGCCTGCAAGTCGCTCCCCGTTAGCGGTTCCCTACACCGAGACGCTCTCGCTGCCCCGGGCTGCGCACGGGAGCGACTCGCCCCACGGGCCTCTCGTTCACCGGCGGGTCCAAGGCCCGGAGCGAGCTCTCCATCACAAGGCAGAGCACGTTCTGCGCTCATCCCATCTGCCAGCTGGGAGATGGGTCTCTGCTCTCCACATTATTTACTTTTTATAGACAAAGCTGTGACCCTGGACTCCTCTTTAAAGCTTATCCATCATGTACTTCTCTCCTCTCCCGCTCATCATCAAGCCGAGAGGAGGACGGGGTGCGGGGAGGGAGGCAGGGTTGATTCTGCAGCCTCAGCGCCGGGGACGGAGTCGGCGGTGGGGAATCCCGGTGACGGGACGGCTGACCCGGCCTGGAAGCATCATGTCCTGCAGAGCCTGTCCGACGTTCACCGAGCCAGGCCAACATGAGACACCCCCACCCTCCCACCCCCCCCCTCAAAATTCAGGAATCGAGCAAACAGAAAGCAAGAAATAGTGGCAATTTTTGCACAGGAATCAAAAAGAACATACTGTCGTCATGTACCGAGCTAAGCCAGAGAGCCCCGAGTACAGTACATCGAGTGCTTTATTTAGTGTATCTGGAGAGAGAACAGGTAAAATAACCGAGTTCAGGGATGAGGCCACGATTCCCGCAGCTTTGGAGAGCTGAGACTATCAATACGAGAGGTCAGAGTGATTTTCATGAATCAGACTAGCGGTGCCAGATCCTCTCCTCTCAGCTGGAAAAAGAGGACCGAGAAAGCTTTTCTCCCCTTTCCTTAAATGACTCTCCGTCTCCGAGAGAGCCCGAGTCATCCCTGGGCGTTTAGCAATCACGCCGCGTCTCGGCAGCCCGGTGGGAAACCAGAGGCACCCCCGGCCTCCGGCTGCGGCGCTCCCCACCCCCCCGCTGCCTCTGTGGTGCCGGTGACTGTCCACGATGGACCACCGCTACACGTATATACACACGTACATATACGCACACGTATATATCGGCCGTACGACGGGCAGCCTCGACCCCAGGGGCGGAGGAAAGGCATCCGCATCCCCGCGACCCACGCTGGGACACAAGCACAGGGGGCGGCGAGGGAAGATGCGCAGCCGCCGGTCCTGCCGCAGGCAGCCGCGCGCAGGCAGCTACGCCGTCGGGGCGAAGGCATTGGCGTCGCCTCGCTGCAGCCCGGCGTTAACTTTCAGACGTGCTAATCTATCGTCGCCTTCTCTGCTTTCATCTCCGAGCAAACCCCAGAGCCGCGACGCCTTTGCGAGGAAAGGAACAGAAAGGCTCCGGGCTACCCAGGCAGATTCCTGCTTGCTTTGGTTTCTTCTTCTCTGCGCACAAGGGTCTCGGAAAACAAAGTTAGATATAAAATCCCCTAAATTTTTTGAAGAATAAAAAGGCCTCGGTGCATGCCAGGCAGGCTGTAGGGGAGCGGGGGAAGAGCCAGCCAAAAGGCTACTGCTGAGCATATTAAAGAATGGCATTATCAAGTGGAACAGACAAGACACGTATATAATGCATAAGTAGTGTTTGCTGCTTCTCCAAACAACTCATAGATCACCAGGACACAAGCTCCTAGGAAGAGCAAAAAAGCAAAGAGAGAGGAATGCGCGATAGCATCAGAAGAGACGTGTCTGCTGCCGAGCAACAGAGCGCCGTATCGCAGCCGGGGGCCCGGCCGGGGCTCGGCGATGCCTGCGGGCTCGGGGGACAAGCGAGGGGACCCCGCGAGCGCTCGCCGAGCTCCCTCCAACCTACCGCAGCTGTCCCCGGTCCCGGCCAGCGCTTTTTAGTACGCGGGGCCGGCAGCAGCGCTGACCCCAGACAACGAACGGGGCCTGAGAGCGCGGCGTTCACCTGCCAAAGGAGTGACCTTCAACCGCTAAAGAAGAGATGTTTTTAAAAACTCATAAGCGTAAGGAAGGTTCGTTTGCTTTCTCATTTAGCACGTTAAAAGGGTATTATTGCTATAAACAAGAAATCTCAATGAGCCCCTGGTCGCAGCTTCGGATAATGCTTCAGATTAAAGGTGCAGGGTAACGATTAACACGCAGTATATAAACCATTTATCGTCCGTAAACAAGGCAAGACACGCTTTCTCTCACAGTAAGTGGCGGAAGGCCCATAACGAAGCTGCGCAGAGACAGAGGGATAACGCAAAGACGCGGAGAGCGCTGGGGAGCGCACGCAGACCCGGTGGGCTGCGCTGGCTCCGAAGGGGGTCCCCTCCTTCCCGCGCTCCAGCCGTTCCAGGGGAGAAGCTGCTGTTTGCAGCTGCGGCCGTTCGGAGTCCGCCCCGGACCCGCTCCGCACACGCTGGCAGCCCCGAAAGGCCGCCCTGCTCCTTCCACCTTTCCCAGGGTCGTCTTTTCTCCTTGCGGACTGGCAAAACCCTCTTTGCCGAAACACCCCGAGTTGTGCGACTTCGTCTCCCACCTCCTGAGTAGGTTTGGCAGCTCTGCTACGGCCACGACAGCTCCCGCGTTTTGGGGAGCGTGAAACAGCTCAGGGCATAAAACCGCAAGCCAACTTTGGGCTGCGAGTATTTCCCCCGTGCTGTTTTGGTGACAGAGACGGGGAGAAAGGAGAGGGGAAAGGTCTTGCAGATGCAACCTAGCAGGGAAACGAGATTGTTATTATTTGCGGGTTTAGATGGCTGCGGGCAGACCTGCTGGGCCTCCTAAGTGCCACCGGAGAGGCGAGGTCCCCTCGGAGGCGCCCGTCCCCGACTCGCGCTGCTCGAACCACGCTGGCACCTCTCCCTCCTCTCCCTGCTCAAACGCAAGGACGCTGCGGGAAGCGGAGCCTTGGAAAGCTCCTGCCACGGAGAAATCAGTCACTTTAATTACCCCCTTGCACTGTATTTATCTCCATGAAAGGTCCCTTGCTCCTTTGTCACTGACTGGCAGGGTTCGCAAAAACAAGCAGGAATGATCTATACGTTTGTTTATTTATTTCAACAGCACCGCCACAGAAAACAGAGCCTCTCCCCCGAGCTTTTCCTATGCCTCGTGAGCTTAAAGCTCTGCTCGCCCCCGACAGATGGGGGATGCGAGGAGGGACAGCAGAGCAAAAGCCCTCTGGTCTCCGGGCCGCTACAGATGCCTGCCTGGCCGCTCGCGTCGGCGCTCCCAGGGCAAGGGCGAGAGGCGAGGAGGCCGCTCGTGCGCTCGGCAGGTCGCCGCCCTCGTTTTGTGGCCGCTTGGAAGGCGTCTGGGTGCGGGTGCCACCGCGGGATGGCTTGGGAAGGGGGGGGAAGGCGAGGGGGACAGCCCGGCTCCGGCGGCCGCACACCCTCGGCAGCGGGCACTGTGCAGCGGGTGCCAACAGGGGCTCCGCGTGCTGCAACCCATCTATCATCGGCTGCGTTTTTTTTTTCTTTTTTTGCGATAAGAACCAATTGCCATCACCACCAGGCCACCAGCCCTCTCCAGCAGCCCGCAGCGGGTGCAGGAGGGTGTTCTGGTGAATGCCACGACTCAGGACAGCGTGTCAGAGGAGCTGAGCCAAGAGGACCTTCAGAGATGCTGATGATGCGGGGAGCGAGGACACCTTCTCCCTCCGCTATGGGAGCCCAGGGACCTCCCTGGTGCTCGCGGGGACCGAGGCTGCTCCCCTGCTGTACGACTGGGCGAAGGCAAGCCGAGAGGTGGTTACGGCTCTTCTCGTGGCGAAGAGGCAGCGAGAGCCTGGGAACAGCCCAGGGGAGTCCTCCAGGAGCCCCGCCAGGAGGGGAGGCCAGGAGGGTGGCCGATTTGGCAACCGGCAGCAGGGCAAGCACTCTCCCGCTTCGCAGGGGAGAGAGGGAGCAAAGAGGAGCCACGTGAAGAGAAGCCAGGCGAGAAGAGGCAGAGGGAGGGCAGGGAGGGCAGCGCGGCTCCTTCCCCGTCCCCGAGCGCCGCTGTCTGCGGCAGCCCCCGCAGCCGAGAAGCGCTTTCTGCTGTGACAGGTTTTTTCCTGTGATTGACCCCAATTACAGGAGTCAGCCCACACGGGCCGAGCACGTCACTCGTGTCAGCCGGGCAGCTGCTCGGCGCCGGAAAACTCAGCTACCCGAATACATACAAAATGAAGGGCAGCACCGCCGGCAGGAGCCAGGGGTGAGGGCAGCCGGCACGGCCGCGGACGCTGGCTGCCAGGCAGCATCCCCGGGAGAGCCCGGTACGTGCAGAGACCCGTGCGCAGCCCGCATCGCCTCCCGGGGACCCTGGGCACCCGTGCCAGGAGCCGCCTGCGGTGCCTGTTTGGTTAAAGCTTTTTCATGAATTCAATGCAGTTTGATCGTTTGCACAGTATCGTCGCAAAACCAGAAAATCAGAAAGCCTGCAGGGGAATCGGAGACCCCACACCCAGCAGCGGGGTCAGACCCAGCTGCCCGACGCCCACCATGACCCGGTTTGCGCCGTGCGGGATGTTGGGAATGGCCACCACCGGTTTTTGGCTGTTGCCAGAAGCACCCGGGGCCAGGCCGGGTCTGGAGCAGGGAGCAAGGTGCCTGCAGACAGCCTGGGGCCGCGGCTGCGGGGCTCGTGGCCAAGGGCACGGCTGCTGCCAGCTCCTCACCGGAGCTGCACGGCGCAAGAGGCAGGAGGAGGAATTGCTTGCTTCAGCTGCTTCGGGTGCTCGATGCCTCTGAGGCACTTAGGAGCACAGGTTACGCCAGAGATCGGCGAGCGCAACCCCCCAGACCTTGCTTACAAACACGAAGCCTTGTTTGTGTGCGGAGCCTCCCGACCACCAAACACACATCTCCAAACAAACGCCTGAAGTAGCCACCTGCCCAGACAGCGTTTACCAGCAACACTAAGCCAGCTGCTGTCATATGCCAAACCCAGCAAATTAATGTTTCCCCTACCAGCTAAGCACAATAACAGGCCAGTCCCTTTAGGGCAAGTGGCTTTATAAACATTTGGGGGTAAATACAGGCTCCCAGCCTCGCCCCGCTGCCTTTCTCAGCAGCGACCTTGCCTTCAGTGGCCACAGAGCGCGCCGTAAAGCACGGCGACACAGAAAACCAGAATAATTCCCGCGCGACCGACCTTCGCAACGCCGCAGGACTTACCTGCGCGCCCAGCCGCAACGAGAGCTCCTGGACACGGACAAAACCCACCTCAGCTCTACATCCAGCACCTTCTCTACCTTATTTCTGCCACAGTCACTCCTTGAGCTTCTAAGCGAGGTCAGTAACAGACGGTGCTGGGGTCTGCGTGCATGTGGACTAAAGGCGCACGTCAAATAAGCAAGAAAATGACATTTCTGCTGCATAAATGGAGACATAAAGACCAAGAGACTCACCCAGGGTCCCAGGCGAAGGCTCCGGGAGAGCAGCAGGTTGCAGCCAGCTCCGGTGAGCTGGGCTGCTCCCCGCTGCCAGGACCTAAGTAACCTCACCTGCCTCTGGGTACGGCGGCCTCGGGGCTCACCTCGTCAGCTGGGCCTCGTTACTCACCTGCGAGCGGCGGGGCCGGCCGCCTTCCTCACGGGCTGGGGGATTAACGCAGCCCCTGCAGCCCGGGGACGCCTCTGTCCCGCGCTGCTCCACCCGCCCTTTCTGTAAAGCAGAGCCTGCGCTCCGCTACCAGACCCGCTTGCGGTAGCGTTCCGTTCCGCCGTTATTAATACCCGGGTTGATTCCATTTGCTCCGTTCTACAGCTTGTCTCCGGCAATTGCCTGCCTTTAGAAACGGTTTCACAGTTTTATCTGGGCAGGTGAGGCAGATTATAAATAAATTTTGCACCACACCTTGTATTTTAAGCAAATGTGAGACTTTCCTGATTAGGTGCCTTCCATCGGAGAACCTCGTTCAGTCGGATAATTGCAACCTCGCTTCTTTATCCTCCCCTTTTGTGCTCTCCCCCCCGGGGCAAAGCTGCAACCTTGCACGGGAACGTCAGCAGACAAACCCCTTGAAATTAACTCTCCAGAAGAAACCGAATTTACTTTTTAATCTGGTTCGGAAATTTGCCAGCAAAATTTCCACAGACAAGCAGGGCCGTTTATTACCACTTATCGCAGCGGCCGGATCCTCGCTCCCGGTTTGGGTGATGTAGCAGGGAGGGCGGAGCGCGCCTGTGCGTGCAAAGAGATGGAGAGAGAAATCTTTTGATATATGATTTATTTGATACGATCTTCCCCCCGATAAGCAAGCAGAGGACAAAGCGGCGACCTTATCCATTTCCACTGCTTATGTTATGAAAGACCAAGTGTGCATACATCTATAGTTTCATTTTGCTTAGTGTGTTTGGTAGGTTCTCGCGTGTTTGGTTATAAGCTGCCACGCACACCGGCAGGTATGTAGGTAACGTTCCTGCCAGGGAAGGAGCTTCTTGCAGTTGTTTCCTTATGGACGAAGAGGATTTGATTGCATTTGTGTTCGAGGACCCTCTTTCAGCGATGGATAAGGGAAAGCGTTGCTCGCCCAGGCCGTTACAGGGTTTGTTTAACGACGTGGCTCGTGAGCGTCTGCCACGATGGCCGCGAATACGTTCCACGCATCGTCTTTCGGGGTGAAGCGGAGAGAGGGCAAGCACGTGCCAGAATTCATAACGCTCCTAGCTTGCAGTTAAACCCATAGACCCAAGCTTGCGAGATCTGGAGCAGCGTGGGCTCTGCCATCGCTCTGTACACCACCACAATCCCTTTTTCCCCCTTTTTTCCTTACAGCCCGGTGTAATCAGGCTGCGGGGGCCGGGGGCCGTTGCTCGGCGGACCGTGCTTTCCCCGCCGCCTCTCCGCACGCTGCCTGCCGCCGGCCCCGCTCGGCCTGGGGATCTCCCTGCCTTACGGCTCTTCTTAATTAGGTGGATTCCCCAGCCGAGCCCGGCTCAGACGCCGAAGTTTCTGCGTCAAAGTTTCCGTCTCTCACTTTTCCTTCTCAGAACGATGCCTCCTGTGGGAAGTGTAAATACAGAAAGATGACAACATGTGCATTAGCGCTCGTTAGAATGTCATCATTATATCCTGCAAAGTGTCTGCTGAAGGGATCCCTGAAGGACACTTAGAGATCGAGCAGCTGCTCCGGATTTGTTCCAGCTCACATCTCGAGGAAAATGACATTGAGATAAATATGGTGTTGCCAGCGTCTTCGGAGCAGAGCGGGGGGGAAAGAGAGGGGGCGATTGCCTCCGGTCGCGGGCCCAAGCCAGGACCTCAGCACGCTCCCAACCCGCCCGCTCTCCGCCTTCTTAGCATCACTCCCACGCCGCAACGCCCGCGGTGGCGCCGGCGGGTCCACGCGGCAGGGCGCTGCGACGGAGAGACGGACGCCCCAGCTGCCTCTCATCCAGCCAGCTCCGACGCTGCCGGCGATTCATCCGCAGCGCGTGGAGGTTCGGATGGATTCTTTTGGGGAAAAAGCAAACCGACACCCAAGCATCTAGAAGGTAACGTATACGCGACCAAACTCTCAGATCTATTTGAAGCCAGATTGTCACCTGGTGTAAGGCAGAACAATCTCACTCATTACTTCAGTGGAGCGAGCGGATTCTTACACCGCCAACTTTAAAACCAGCAGATCCCAGGCCGGCACCGGTTTCCAACCTGCCTTTGTCCGCCTGCTGCCACAGGAGAGGGGAATTCAGGAGGAGCTGCGTGCCTGCGCGGCCATCTCCCCCTCTGCCTGTTTGCATTCAGAGAGAAAGCCTTGGAATAAAAATGCAAACGGTCCCAAGGGCACTCGCTGCAGAAAAGAGAAAGGTTAAGGACTGTGACTGACCATGAGAAAATCCAGAGGCTGACGTTACCTGGAGGCCTTGCCTGCTTTCCCTGTATCATTACCCAGCGAATAAAGAAAAAAGGCATTGTCTTCAATTTGCTCGTCTCCTAAGAGCCCCTATCACGTCAAGCAGCAAAGCCGCACAGCAGAGTTTCTCTACTGACAGTAACAAACATCATTTTCGGGGCGCGGGGCTGCTGCAGCCGGCGGGGGGGGGGGGGGCACCCCCTCTTTCGCAGGCGGCAGAGAGCCAGACGCCACCGAGACACCCGGAGAGCCGGGGGGAGAGATCAACACGGGAAGCGTCCCCGCTCAGCTGGCCCTTAGGAACCGCTGCTTGCTCTCTGCCGCAATGCTCCCGCTACGAAAAGGGGTTGCGTCCGTGCTGCAGAAATGAGAAACAGAGAGCCAGGGTCCCCACGGCAGCAGATGATCCCACCCTCCTTTTTTTTCAGAAGAAACGAATGCCGATCCGGAATATGGGGTGCATTCCAGTTGGCTGCGTTATCTCCGCAGCCTCCGCATTTGTTTTGTCGTCCATTCAAAGGGCAGACCCGGTTCTTTGCCGCCGCTTCAGAATTGCCACGCGCAGCTTTGGATGTGGATCAAGCAGCCAGTGTGCGTCCTGCCACAGGCGGCTGCGTTTCAGTAATAGCTTCATCGGGTTTCTAGAGGAGTTGCATTTTATTTTCCATTTTTAATTGCAAAATAGCAACAGGAGATTGCCACGCAAGAGATCTGTTACGATTGCAAAGTGCTCAGGAAGGTCCTTCGGCTGAATGACAAGCGGGCGCGTTGACTTCCACCTTCATGTACCGCTGGAGCCCGGGAACCGCAGCCTGCATCCTATAAACCCGCACTCAGGTTCAGCGCTTTCTCACCTGCGAGACCTGTTGCAGGCACATCCTACCAGCAACGTGCCCGCTTTTGGGACATTTTTGTCTTGGGAAGTTGTGTGTCCTATTGTTTCACCTTCTGCTGGAAGAAAGTCCCCCCCAGATGGAAAGAAACTGGCTCAGAGCGGAGGACCGGTCTCACGCGTGGCATGGGTGGAGGGAGGGATGACAAGGGCTGCCAGGAGCCAGAGGGGGGACGGTGCCAAGCGACCGCTGCAACGATGCATTTGCTGCGAAATTGCATCGCTCTGGGGGGAGGCAAACGGTCAGAGCCAGCCGCAAATTCTTCAGAAACCCAGAAAACTTCCGTTCGATCAAAACGCAGACACTCACAAACACATCGGTTCGGATCCTGCTGTGGAGAAGCAAAGGAGCGCAGAGCGACGCACGTCGCCGGTGCTGGCACGGGGTGCTCTGGGGTCGTGCTCTCGCACCGGGACCCTCGGCTGCAACCACAGCACAGGGACCCGCGACGGCTGCCAACGCCGCCTCCGTGCGTGGCAGGCCGGAGCCGTACCGGCCGTCCAGGAGGAAGGGCTGGGGGCTTGCTCTGCCGGTGCCAGTATTTCGGCCGTCCCTGAGACAAGCTGGAAGCTCTAAAGAGCTTGGTCTTTCTAGGTTATAGACTGCTCCCTTCGAAGCCGGGCTGCGGGTAACCCCCTTTGTCGCTAAACGAGCTAAGTTCACAGGGAAAACATTTCATATGTACGTAAGTATGTGTATTATATATTACATATGATATAATAGATATTATTACATCTATTTTTCGTCACACGCATATATATACACACAAGTACTAACACCTCACCCGACAAAGACTGGTTGATTACAACTGGCGCTAGCGTTTCCTTACAAATGAACGGCATCCCATCAGGGTGCTCAGGGACCAGAGAAATTCAACGCGATTTCACGTCCCTCGAGGTGCGAGGGGGTAAAAAGGCCTCCCGCCTTTAGCACGGACAGTTTTAGCGTGGACAGACGTTCGGAGCAACGCCCCCACGCTAAAACCTGTCTTTATTCCGAGCTGGAATCCAGACACTTCAAAAGTCGCCGTGAAAAAAAGCTCCCCTTCCAACAAGCGCTTGCCAGTGATCAAAACATCGAGTCTCCCAGCTGACATCCACCATTTAGCAAATTTCAAGTGAGAAATCTATTTTGGAATGAAATATCGCCCCGCCGCAATCCAGCCGCGCTGAAACGTTTCCATACCGCTGCAACACTTCCAATGGCGGAGGACATCGCAGGCACGTCCGATGCGTCGCTGTTGCGGTCGCGCTGGGGCTGCCTTCGTCGGGCAACCCGGGGCTCCCTCCTCTCCGCGCCGTCCCCCCGACACCGCGGCGCGCTCCGGTCTCTCACCGCAGCGGCCAGCGGGACCGCAGGAGGGCTTTTCCCACTGACGCGCGATGTCCAAGGAATCGCCTGCACGCACTTAGCCGGCTTGACTTAAAATACGACGCGGTGAAGATGCAAGGTGACGCTGTAGAGACAGCGGCCTCGCTGGAAACTAGCCTCGTTTGGCTTTTCTTTCAGGATTAGGAACTAGTCTGAGCTAAAAGAACCGAAATAAGGATAGATAAAAAGCGTAACCCGCTGTGTTTTATGCCGTCTCTACGCTGGGTTACGAGCCCGCCCGCTGTTAGTTACAGCACAGCTGACAAACAGCGACTTGTTAAGCTGCGGTAACTGGATGATACAACCGAGGCTTCAAAGCCTGAGCGGAGATTCACACCGGCTTGCCTGCACCGACCGCGGTTCCCCGTGCAGACGAGGCCTCGCTTTCCGGCCTCTTCGCCTTTGTGTGCTGCTGACGAAGCGGATCCCCCTCCACGGGGTAGCGGTGCCAGCAGAAGAAGAACCCACCAAAAATCTTTCGTTCCAGCATCACAAACAGCAATTATTTTTTGTTTTTTGAAGTGCACGTTTCACTCGGCACCTGCAAGCTCACATCGACAAAGCAGAGTTGCCCCCTCCCCGAATAGCTGTAATTTCTTTTTAGTTCAATTATTTCTGCACCATACTGTTTGCAACAGCTGAAGCCAACGGTGCCGTTCAGCATATTATGTACTCCGTGTCAATGCACCATGAAACATTAAGACTACAATAGGTCTGAAGTCACAGAATCGTAATCCTTTAATAGCTCGCTTCATTTTTGCTGCTGGAAGACGGCAGAATATTTCTATTTTTAAACGAATGGCATTCATTCTAATGCAGCCAGGGCTCATCTCGATACAACTGCAGCTGCAGACCTCGTTCTCCGCTGTGGCTTTGAAACTGAGAGTTCAGTGGCGGGGGAGCTGCTGACAGCTTTTGATCGCGTTTAACCGCGCGGATAAACCTGGGTTTATCTGTTTGTTTACAAACGACCGGGTTATTTGCAGGTAATGCACTTCCTCCTGCGTTTTCCCAAACCGCTGCATCGACCCCGCTGAAGACGACTGAGAACCGTTAGACGCACCTCCAGCTCCCGGTCCCTCAGCGCTTCTCCGCGGCGCCGCGGGACGATGCCGCTTCGCCGCAGGAGAACCCCCGGGCCGCGCGCAGGCGTGCCGGGCTCCCGCCTTCCCGGCTCCCGCGCCGGCCTCGCCCTTTCGGTAGGGTTTTGCACCTCGCGCCGAAAGCCGCCCTGGGCTGGGGCTGGCCTGCGAACAGCGTGAGAGGAGGGAGCACTGGGCAGGTTCCCGGGCAGTCCCGCTCCCCGCAGCCCCACGAAGCCCCTCCTTTTTGGGGGCAGCCCTTCGGTGCCTCGACCACGCACGCTCGCACATTTTTTCCTAATAGAGAGGAGACCTCTTTTTTTAATGCCTTCTTGCAAATTTGCATATCCCTCCTCCTCTCCTGCCATGGTTAAGCTCTTGAAATATAATAAGTATTTCACTTCCAAATCTAGATTCATTAAGGGATGCCCAGAAGGGGAAAAGAATAAGGTGTCACTTTACAGCCCAAATAAAACACAGAAAGCTACGGCCTGTAATGTATATTTCGGGCTTTAGGTTGAGATAATTCATACATCGCTCCCGGTTAAGCAACAAAGACGGTGCTGTGTCAGCACATTGGCTGAAAAAATATCTTCCTGTAATATTTTATGCCTTTTGGTAACGCAGCCCAGCTACCATATGTTGCCGCGAGTGGGGAACGAGGCAGCCCGGAGCAGCGGTCGCCTCTGCTCGGCAAAGAGCTGGGACGATTCCCTCCCTCCTTCCCTCCATCCCTCATCCCGTGCTGCGCCAGGGAAAAGCGAAAGCAGAGAACCACGCTATTTTTCTGCCGCGGTTTCTCACCGAAGGCATGTTTTCTTGCTAAGGCTGCAGAGCTGAGCGGCAGCGGAGCCGAGCGGGACGGGAGAGCGCCCGTGACAGGCTGCGGAGCGCTCATTCATCATAAGAGCGATTTCCCTACTAATAAAGTGACCTTGCGTAAATAGCTCAACTTTTCACGGCTATCACATCATTAGGATAGGACACGCGTTGATAGATAGAGACCACATGGACTGCTGATCCAGGATGAACTACCGCAGCCAGGGAGTTATTTTTGACGGGGCTGAAGCGCTCCATCATTTCGTGACAGAAGGTGCCGGCGAGCAGCACGCCCGGGGACACGATCGATTCTGCCCGCTGGCGATGGCGCGGGGAGCTCTGGGCTCCCTTCCTTCGCCCTCTCCAACGGCCAGCGCGCTGCCTGAAGGAGTCAACGTCCCCAAATCGCTGCCACCTCGGCAAATCAAACCCCGCGGCAGAGATTGCATCTGCCGGAGAGCTGCTGGGCTTTCCAGGGCACCGCACGACGAGGCCCCGCGGGGTCTGGTGGAAGCAAACGAGACCTTTGCACGAGACCCAGAGGGTCTCCTCGGGCGCTAGCATCCTGCCTTTTGCGAGACGTGCCGCAGACATTGCCATGGCCAAACGTCAGATCAGCGGCAAAGCATCCCGCCTTTCGCGAGACGTGCCGCAGGCATCGCCACGGCCGAACGTCAGATCAGCGAGCCGCGGCGGAGCAGGACGCATGGCAGATCCCGAGGGAACAGGGCGGTGCTCTCACCTGCCCGCTCCTCTCGACCCAGCTGCAGGACTGGCCGCCACCCCTTCCCTGCGCAATCCACCCTCCCCTTGCTCTACAAGGCTCGGAGCGTTCCCGCAGTTTTGCAAGCGAGCAAATGCGATGCGCGGGGCGGGAAGGGGCAGGGGAGAGGGATGGTCCGCGCGGTTACGCTGCAAGGAAAACGCTGGTAGCAGTCGTCTTCTGTTGTTTTTGTTACTCTTCCATGTATACTCCTGGCTAATCCAGTAAGCTATTATTTATGTGTAGCCTAATTAAGGTTGTGAGCAGCTTGATCTTTGTTTACTTAAGTATATAGCGGAGGATTGCCAAGATTAAATAAAATTATCTGCAGGCAGGCAGGGCTGGCTGTGGGCGCTCGGAAGGACGGCTGCGGGGCTGAGGAGCTGCCCTCCCACCTTTTCGGATGGAGATCACGTAGGCTGTTGCATCATACGCCCTGTTGCCAATTCAAGCTTATCTAATAAAGATGCAGATAATCCAGACCAAACAAAACCCAGTGAAGTCTGAAACCAGCTAATGGGATGTGATTAGCGCTCGTCAGCCTCCGCTTTTACCTGCCACCTGCGGACGTCAGCATCCAGCCAGCCCCGCTCAGGTGCCGGGGCTGCACGTTCGGCGGAGCACGCAGCGGGCGGGGGAGAGAATAACACGGGTTTCAATCGCGTTCGCGTGAAATAAACCTGCAGTCGGACCAACAGCCCCGCGGAAACGGCGGCACGGACGCCCACGACTCCCCTCTCTCTGCGGCCGAGTGCCGAGATCAGCCTCCGCTCTCCTTTCCACCGGCTCCGCGTCCGTGCCAGCCCCGGAGGAGCTGCTC
This sequence comes from Platalea leucorodia, assembly GCF_965183815.1. Lineage (NCBI taxonomy): Eukaryota > Metazoa > Chordata > Aves > Pelecaniformes > Threskiornithidae > Platalea > Platalea leucorodia. Next base: position 8,522,940 of record NC_138842.1, on the reverse strand, counting down.
CGGGCTCGCACCAGCCGTCCTGGGCAGCGCCGAGGGGCTGGATCCAGCGCCTGCTCCCGGCTCCCGTGCTCGCCCCACGGGATCGATCTGTTTGAGTCCCGACTTCCATGAGTTACTGCGAGGAAGTCGATGGGACTATCCGGGTGAGCAACCGCGCTCCGACAGGAACGAGGGGCTTGCGAGCGGCCTCTCGTGATTTACACCAACACGAAGGAAACAGATGAAGCACCTGCTGCTGTCGATTCCCATTTACTCAGCTACTCTGTCTTAGAAGGGACCGTGGATAACGTTGCCTTTTCAGAGCTTCACAGATGAAATATGCTCGTAACATCGCATGCATTATGGTTTTTCTACTTACCAGGCTGGAGAGCTTCCTCTCCTCCCATCGAACCCACGGCGCGAGCAGATCCCACAAGCTGAGCTAGCTAACGAGACTATTACATTCGCAATGTGCGCTGCCACCCTCCGTCTTCCAAACGCTCTCCAAATGGATCTGTTTGGACCCATTTTAAATATAAATATTGCTAGGTTCCGTGTTAAATGTGTACGCAATGCGTTTTACAAAACCTTTAACAAATTCTGTGCAGAAGAATATGTTTTCCCATATGGGCTGCTTAAAGAAAGGCAGATGTGAGGTAATCCAAATCCCTCATATGCTTCTCCTCCTTCTCCCTTTCCTTTTGGCAAACTGTCTCAGGCAAAGACAAATATTGTATCAAAGAGTTATGGAAATAAACACGAATATAGCTCAAGGGCATAAGTAAATTTCTGGAATATTTTCTCAGCGCAATTAATAGGTAATGCGGCGGGGGGGGAGCGCGAGTACCCAAAATACGCCCGAGGAAGCTCCGTTCCCTGTGCAGATGGTGCTCTGGGAACCATGGCGTGGGAGCCGCGTTAGGCAACGGTGGCCAGGAAACTCGTAATAGGCTGCTGGGAAAGACGAGGAAACCCACGTCCGAGGTTCGAGGGAGGGCGGTAGCACCGGGCTGAAGCGAGCTGGGACCCGGGGACGCGGCTCGCTCCAAGCCCGGCGGGAAGAGGCGGGTCCAAGCCCGGCGCTACGGCGGGTCCAGGGGCTGGCGGCCGCCTCCCGGAGAGCCCGGAGCATCTGGAGGCGGCACCGCTTGGTGCCTGCACCCCGCTCGTCCTGCACCCCGCTCGCGTGGAGGATGCGCGATGGCAATTGTCTGCCTTATCATAAATTCTGCAGAGGCAGGAACTCCGTGGTCTGTGAAGCGCGCGCACGCTATATGGGAACTACTTGTCTTGTGCCGAGCGCGATACAAAAACAGATGGCAAAGATTGCACCCGGAGGTAAATCTACGGCGCTTCCACCACCGCGTCCGTGGACGTGCCCAACACAGCAGGGCTCCCCAGCACCCGATTCCCTCGGGGGACGAGCGCAGGGGGTCCCCGAGGCTGAACCCGCAGCTGGAAAACAGCAAGCCAAAAGCGGGAAGCGAAACACGAGCACCCCAGCGGCATTTCTCTCCGAAACGTATGTTCTTGCAAGGAGGAAAAGAAATAAATATATCGTTCTTCTGCCAGGTTGCTCAGTTCATTAAATAACCCGCCACCATTAAACCAGATGTTGTGTTTTATCGCTTGACTCAGATCATTATGACTTTATTTCTGATGGGCCCGGAATAAATGAAATGCAGTTATAAAGGTTATTTGACTATTAAAACAACTATTAATTAAAGTTTGCCAAGTCTTGGGGGCTCTGAGGACAAGAAGCAGCTAGGTAAATGTCAGTTATTATTTAATAAGTCATTGTTATTGAAATATGCGGCACGTGAGCTGCATTCCCAGCAGGAGCTGGGATCTAGCCGCTCCCCGCTATAAACACTTTGCCCAGAGTTTGCAAGGTGGAAGACAGGTGGGAGCGTGATTCAGCGTCAGAGCCGACACCGCCAGGGACCGAGGGCTCGTTCAGCAGAGGGAGAGGAGCGGCAGCCGCGGGCCGGGCGTCCAGCAGACCCCCGGGCCCTGCCGAGGGGCTCTCCGGGAGAGGGATCACCCGGCGGCTTGCAGAGCCCTGGTCCCTGTCCCGGGCTCTCCGCCCACGCGGGATGTGACGGGCAGCTGCAAGGAGCAGCGTCGCATCCAGCTTGTGCGCTGGTGCAGGTATTTAGCCTTTCGGTCTGCCCTTACCTCGCTGCTTGCTCTCGCCGTCCGGGCTGGCTCCCACCTCGTCCCGGCCTGGGGACGCTGGGCGTCGGGGCTATCTTGTGTTTTCTGCCTACGAAGCAGCAGCCACAAGACCTGACCTGAGCTGGAGCCCTTGGAGGATGAAAGAAGGCAATAAATCGTAAAATGGTAACAGCTCTGAGCTCATCCAGGATTTCCAGAAATTGTTCTAATGCCAATAATTAATAGAAATAATGCTGAATAAGCCTCCGATGTGTCGGAGCTCGAGGAGTAAAGGAGTTCACTGAGCTGGAACCCAGGAAAAAGAAATATGGAGCTGCTCTTGCGTGCTATTCTGTAATAAGGGCTTGCTGCAGCTTTGTCCCCGTCCCCTGCGTGACGGAGCACACCCGCTCTCCCTCCGGTGACAGGAGTCGAGGGGGACAGACACCTCCAAGTCCCCGCTTGGTACACGTCAACACAAACAAACCAATAATTCGATTCTTTTAAGCATGGGGGGGGGAGAAGGGAGAGAGAAATGAATATGGAGCAGAGAGCCCAAGCATTAAATCAGGGGATGGAACGCCTGCCAATGTCTTTTTTTTTTAAAACAAACCAAGAAAATGAAAGGGCTGCAAGCAACTGCCATACCGAGACAATAATCACTAATCAAGTCAAAGTTTCACTCTAATCAGTTCAGTTGTTAAGGGGAAAAAATAGAGCAATGGCTGGGCTTGGAGAATTACCATTCATTCCCGGCTCCTGCCGGAGGATTTCATCAGCCCGGCCGAGCCGCCGGGCTGGAGAGGAGCCCCGCTCGGCCGGGCTGGCCCTCCCCAGCCCTCCTCCCAGCGTGCCGGGCTGGGGCCGGGGGCCGGGAGGAAGCCGTGGCCACCGAGGGATGGTTCCAACCAGGAGGGGACGAGGAGCAGGTGTCGCCACTTCAAGACCAGCGGCCTTTCCTGGCTTTGCCGGCGCCTCGGCGAGGGGCCAGACCTCGGCCATCGCGCGCTGGGCTGTGCCGAAGACCGAGGGACGCGTGTGCGACGGCGTTCCCCATCGTTGCCTGGCTCGGCCTCTGAAAATCCTACCTAAGGTCTTTTCGTTAGTAAACCCACAGTTGTTTAATAAGAGAGGCGGGTGCTTTCACTGCTGAATCCCAGTCTTGGGAATTCAAGTAGCTGCTTCGAGAGATCAACTGGCAACTTGCAAAGAGCAACCTGCATCTTGTTTCTTTTTAAATGTCCCTAACCAGTACAGCTGGGCACAGGAAAGGGCTCCGACTAACGAAAAGACTTTTTTTTCCCCACAAAAGAGAGGAGCATGAGCCGAGGGAGAAGACGTGAATACCAGCGGCAACGATGCGGGCTCCCGAACCGCGCCGAACGTCGGCCAAGCGCCGCGCAAGCAGCGAGGGCACGCTTTTCAAAGCCACCGTGACCGCCTCTGCGGAAGGCGAGGCAAGTTTTGTCATCAGCTCGAAGGGAAGGAAAGCTAATCCAACAGAGAGGGCTTTTCCACGTAATAATCCTGTCCTGTCCCATGAGCAACATCCCAGCAATTATCTCTGCGGCACAGCCGGCGACAGGGGCAGGGAGACTTGGCCGCACCAGAAAGGGAATTGCTTTCAGGGCTGTGATTTCAATATACGTAGTCGCGACCCCCAGGCCCCGTGCTTGGAGCAGCATCTGCGCTGTGCTCGACTGCAAACCCGATAAACGCGAGGCTCTCTCCCGAGCGTCCCCCTGGGCCGTACTGCCAGCTCCCCGCGGGCTCCTAGAGCGAGTCACCCGCCTTCCCTCTGCCTCTGGGCCCCCCTCTGCAACCCGGGGCACAGAAGGACCAGGAACCGCACAACACGATTGCTGCAAGGCAGGGAAAAAGTAAACCGCGCCGGGAGCTGGAGCATCGGGCCCGCTGCAGAGCGCCGACGGGCTGGGGAAGCCGGCGAACAGCTCAGCCAGCCCCCGAGCAGACCTGCCCGCCTCCAGCTGCCACCAGCCCCGGGCGGCGCGCACGCCAAAGTCCGCTCCTTCCCCGTCCCGCCCGCCCCCAGGATGAAGCAGTCCGGCTGGGAAGGCAGAGGACAAGTTTTTAGATGTGGCTTGATTTATAAGAAAAGAAAAGAAATGATTACACTCTCTGTGATTTACCTTCCCTGTGTTTTACAACCGGAATAAATTGCAATGCTGAACGCTGCTCGGGAATGATTAGTTATCGGGGGGAGCAGCAGTGCCGTGAATCTTGCCAGCTGGTAACTCATCCCCGTGGCACCTTGCAGAGGCACGGTGCTGGCGGTTTAACTGGGGGCACGGCGGCGTGGGGAGGGAGGAAGGGGCAATGTCGCGGGCTGGGAGCATCACGGCGGGCAGACCGAGACGTCGTTCGCCTGTTGCGATTCTCCAGCGTGCCGGTCTCCTTCCTGGCTTTCTCCTCCCGTTTCTCTACAGCAGAATTGAGATTCCAGGCTGCAAAGCTTGCAGTCCGGCAAAACGCGACGACCCAGGGCTAGGCTTTGGAACCTACTGAGCCGAGTCCAGAGCAAAGAACTAACCTGGCCCAAAGAGGAGCCTTGTACCAGACGTCCCGGAAGGCCCGCGCTATCCAGCGGCCTCTGGAGTATTTTTTCACCTACCCTATTGCAGACATCAGCTAGAGGAAAGCGCGCGTCGAGGAAGCCAAGGCCAGTTCGCAGCACCCACGCCCCGGCTCAACACCCCCCGGCTCGGCGCTGCGGCCGCCCCCCAGCCTGCGACGCGCCATCGCCAGCCGCCCGCCCGCTCCGGCATCCCGGCTGCGACGGCCGCCGCTGCCAGCTGCTTCAGCAGCACAGGGCGCCAAGTCTTCAGATGGATATTTATGAAATCAGGGAAGCTTCTTCTGCAGCCCCGTAAGCATCAGGTTAGCATTTTAGCCTGATGAACAGAGGTTCATATTCTTTATGCAATTTATCTTAAGCAGAGACTCTCAACACCGGGTGGAAAAAACGCCCACAAAAGCCTTTGTGCCAAAGGTGCCGGTGAGCCCAGCAGGCTGAGCTCTGAGCCCAAGAAGTTATCTTCTCATCTCTTTTTCGATGAATTCTGCCAAGTACTTTGAAATCAGTAATAACTTGTCGCAGAGCAATTGTATTTCATTCGGGCAAGTATTACTATCATTTTTTATTTCTCCTGCATCTTTCTCTCCGTCAGAACTCAACACACATCGCTGGGTGGGAATAAGCCATTGCATTAAAGCGTCATATTTCCAGGGTTGGTTTTTTTCCCCCCTGCGACATGCTTTAAAGAATACCATATTTCTTGGCTTTTTGGATTATAGGCGCAGGTGTTTTCTGTAACGGAAACGTATACGTGCTTCCTAGCTGATAGGGTTAACTCTGAACAGAGAAATGCGTGCAAATACCTCAGGTAATTGCAATCCCCGTTCAGCACTTCGGGCAAACCGAATGTCATCTCCGAGCCAGGCGCTAGGCTTTGCTAGATGTCCTTAAAATTTCTCTGCCTTCTTTAAACTTGCCTATTCCAAACAGCCGTGTGGCATCTGCAAATTTTGTCCCTTCACAGCTTATTGCTTTTCTAGACCGCTAACGACTGTGTGGCAGAGTCCTGGATCTGGTACAAATCCCAGAGGCACGCTGCCCTTAATTGTCGCCAGCCACGATTTAGCTGCTGTTCCCTCTGCTGCCATGGCCAGCAAAGCAGCGACCAAAGCCGGGTCCCCGCAGGGCCCCTCCTCGGGGCTCCCCGCAAGCTGCAGCAGCGGCGCAAAGGCAAACGGCCGCCTTCCCGACGAGCGGCCGCTTTCGGAGGGCTCAGCAGAGAGGCAGGGCTTTGAGACACGAGAAACAACCCGAAGCATCGGAGGTTGCCGTGAGCTGCTGGTGGCGGCACCAGCACCCCAGCTTCAGGGGGGCAGAAGGGCGAGCGCAGCTGGGACGCGATGCTGGAACCGGACGGGCAGCTGAACGCTGCAGCCTGTGCCCCGTTAGCCAGGGAGGGAGGCGAGGACTGACGGCAGGATAGCAGGGCAAGCGGCACAACAAGGTCAAGGGATGGAGCCTGCGGACAAAGCCCCACGACAGCGAGCTGGAGCAGCCCCCCTGAGCTTACCTGGAGCCAGCAGCACCTCCAGCCCCGCCGCCGCCCCGGGCCGGGTCCTGACACGAGCTCCGATCGCGCCCAGCGCTGCCAGCTGCTGCCATGTGCCCGGCCACCGTCGAGCCTGACCAAGGGCCAGCCCGGGGCAGCCACAGCCGCCTGCGAGGAGGCCAGACGGGGTCTGCCCCCGGGGCCACCAGCCACCAGAGGAGGGAGGCCAGGACAGCTCTGCGGGTGGACAAGAAGAGAGGGACATCAGACAGCTAACCAAAGAGCCCATAAAAGTCAAAGAACCGTGCACAAGTATTCCCAGCTGCCCAAGGTTTAGCTTTTTTGCTTGAGGTCTGCAGACCAGAGCAAAAATTCTCTGATAAAGTGGTAGTTTCCAGCCCAGAATTGTTTTACCGAGTTCTCCGTCCGAGTGCTGGAGCAGCCATGCGCAGAACACGACGTCCTCCACCCGTTAGCCCCCTGCCACCGCTGCTGGCCCCGCAGACCCTTTCCAAGCCACCGTCAGCCCCGAACAGTGTGTTTAATTGCGCTGACCGGTCGCGCAACATCGCTCTCGTTTCTTGGCTGGTTCTGCAAAAACCAAGATTCAGTTTCCAATGTGGTTAACGCCAGACGACATTTTTATACGGGTTTTTAACGGCTTTTCCGCAGCGTGGCCTTCAGCACAAGCTGGAGCTCCTGCTCGCGAGGGCGGCGGGAGCCGGGCTCCCCGGGGAGCTGCAGCCTGGGAGGCAGCGAGGAAGGGGCCCTCTCGTTCCTCGAGCAAAGGGACTTTTAAGGTTTGCCTCATGAATCCTTTCTTAGAAATTCTTTATAAAGACAGCTTTGCCAGATGGGTCTTTAGCCCAGGGGAAATTTTTTTGCGTGCGAAAACAGAAGGGGAGGAAAAAGTAAAATTCCTTTCACCTCTATTTTTGACTTAGGTGAAAACAGCAGCGAGCAATATGGTGCAATGATTTATTTTTTTTAAACCTTATTTTCTGGCAGGAGTAATATCTTGTGTCTCTTACTCTAGGTTATTGACCCGCTCTTTGCTCGCTGTCCAGCGCAGGTGCCGTGACAGCTCTGGAGCAATTGCTGTCTCGGTTAGAAATGCTTTCGCAGCCCCTAACGTCTCCTTTCCTCGCGGGCTGAGTGTCGCCCGCAGAATAAAGCACGGTCAGCACAGGATGGCCCAGAGAGCTTCTCCAGATGAGCGGAGGGAAAACCAGCCAGCGAGTAAGAGAGTGGAGGAGCGCTAGGAGATGCTCTGGGATAAAATGAAGGCACCTGGTTTAAGACAGCACCAGAGACGGCCGGCACCCACCGAGCGACCCTGTCCTCCGCCATGCCTGCTCGCAAGCCTCAGCATTTGGCCGGTGCCGCCTACCTTGGAGAAGAACCAGTTACCAGTCCCTTCTCCGCTAGGGTACATCCCGACCTCCGCGGAGCAAGGCCATCCTTGGCCGCGTTCGTCTTCGGCGCCAGCATTTCCACGGCAGCTCGGATGTGGCTCTGTCCCTCCTGGCTCCGAACCTTTCCCGCGGCTGACTCCCCTCCATCGCCGCGACAATACGGGCGCACGGTGCGGCCGGAGGTTATGATGTCAAGATTGCGTGTGCTGCAGGTATCTTCGTTAGCAATTGAATCGGGAGCCGAAAGCCACCGGAGGAGGGAGTAATTAATGCAAATCCCCAGGGCTGGATCAATGCAGGTACCGAGGCTTTTACAGTCACCCCAGAAGGTAAAAGCACTTACTGGCTTGCTTATTTCAAGAGTTCGTGCCGCACAACAGATCTTGAAATGCTATAAATACCTCCCGAGATGCTGGAGAGGCATGCGATGCCGTCAGCGCGAGGCGGAGGAGCCTGCAACAGGCATTCAGACCTGCAGAGCCTCTGCAGGGACGGGGGACAGGTTTTCTCCGTGTTTGTTTTGGTCTAGATTAAAAAAACCAAACAAAACCGCAAACAAATGTGTTTCTTCAGAGCCGACCACGCGGTCACTTTCCGTTAGATGCGGGCTATAGGCACCGAGCTAAAACAAATCCCACAGAGAGCTCGTAGGGAAGGCCTGGCGCCGTAGCCCAGGCCGGGTTCGGAAGGAGGATGAGCGTCTGTCCTAAGAAGTGACGGATACGGACGCGAGCCCCAGCTGCGGCGCGTTTAGGGCCACAAAGCAGCGAGAAAGAAGAAGTCCTGTAGGCAAGGACGTTCTTGATTGCTATTATTATTATCGCTCGCTAAAGGCAAACCACAGGCAAATGGAGCAAAGAGGGGAAAGCATGGGGAACAGGCAGGTCTCCCAAAACAAGGGCTCCTTCTGCAGCAGGAACCGACGCAACGCCTCTTCGCTACCTTTGCGCCCCTGGCTTTGCCGGGCTCTGCTGTCAGCTGGTAGCCTTCCTCCCCTCTCGATGTGCCGCACCCGCAGGGACCATCACGCGTGAGCTGCCGCTGAACTCGAGCGGTGACTCACACACACGACGACCGGGGAAAAAACATTATTTTTTTTCCCTTCTGAGTGATGATTACTGTCAAGAGAGCGACTCAGAAGTGACAGGCGAGCTCGTGTGCCTCCTGTCTTTCAGTACCTTCCAGGCTAAGAGGGGCCGGTTCACACATCAAAGAACAGAAGGATTCTCCAAAAACCAACACACGAGTTACCGGAGGTCTGGAAAATCAACTTGCCTTCTGGACTTCTTTCCATATTACCACCAGGAGTAAGGCGTATACTGACAGGGACCGGCCTGTCTCGGTCTGATAACAGCCAATAACCTCGATAAGACCAGGCTGGAGAAATCATGAATCGCATAGCAGCGTGAGCTATGGCAGCGAGGCACGATGAGTAGGGAGAGGTAATCTCTCTCGCCAGCACCACTGATGTGGCTGGAATAGAGAGGGACGCTTTTAAGCACAAGATGATCTTGGGTACCCAAAGGTCTGTCCGCCTTTTCCCGCGCATCGTTGACTAGACAACCTTAGCTTTTCCTACACTTGCCCATCCTTACTTACTGAGGCCACCGTGGTTACAGCAACGTGACTGCTGTTCCCCCAGCAGCGATGCGGACAGGTCTGGACTGGGCTGTCCTGGGGGCCAGGGTCCCTCCTTGGGATCACGCCTTGCATCCACAGGGATGCTGGAGCGAGTCAAGGCAGGTGCTGGGATGTGCACACCAGTTGCTGCTGGTTAACGGGGCTGCCAAAAGAGGAAGATCCCCGTGGCTCACCTTGAGGATCTCCTCTGGGCGCTGGGAAGGAGATCACGGTGCTCTCTGGGGGGATCACCACTTGGCCGTCTGCTCGGGAGGAGCCTGTGCCTCCGCCAGAAAGCCCACCATATTCCTCTTCTGTCAAAGTCAAGTGTGTTTAATTAAGGCAATCCAATTCAGGCTGGGACCGGTCAAGTTCTCCCCAAAGGTGCACAACGGAGTTACTGATGTTTTCACAGGATTTAAACTTATAATACTATAGGCAAAAATAAAGCGAGCTTTGTACGTGCTGTTACCGCTACCTTTTTTGCATACAATTGCATAAATTACCTTTTGTTATGAAACATTAATCCTCTTTGCTAAATGGAATAATTCCCGCCTCGGATGCCGCGCGAAGGCTGGAGCGCGCTAGGAGCAGACCCGGGGGCACCCTCTCGCGCGGCGCAGTTACCGGAGGCGCAGGGGAGCTCGTGCGCCCCGGGAGGAGAGCAGGGGCCTCCCGGGAAGGCCAAGACGTTCCCTGCTGCGTCCTCGGCGAGGGTGGCCAGAGCGGTGGCGGGGGGCATAGATCAGCCTTGGGAGGAGACAGAGACAGGAGAGTAAGAGGGGAAGGCTACCTGCAAAGCGATTTATCGCTGCTCATCGCTGTGAGCGTTACAGGAGCACCACGAGCCGCTGGCCTAAGGTCCCCCCAGAGGCGTGCGGCACAAGGGCAGCTCCCTGCCCTGCAGGGCTCGCGGTTCAGATGGGTGGCACATGCCGGTGGCACAGAGCCGTTGCACGGAGCACAGCGACGAGCCTGCGGTGCCGGCAGGGTCCACTGATCCCAGCTAAACACCGCAGCCTCAGCCACCCTCCTCCCGGAGCAGAGCCTTTCTTCCCGTGTAATTACACCTCGGAGTTAATAACTACCGGTCTGGGGAGGCGGTTTTCCCGTGGCTCCCCTTCCCTGGCATTGGCAGGTTTGCTCTGCCCTAACACACACGGCCCCCCCAGGGTCGGGCGCCGGAGCCGAGTGGGATCCATTAGAAGGAAAACTCCACAAATCTCTGTGCGAAGCGACAGCTCCTGACGAAATGAAAGCAAGTATCTGGTTCAGATCTGCACTTAAAACAATCCAGAGGGCCATTAGTATTCATCCCGCGTAATCCAGCTGGAGTAATAGCAGCTCTATGAATAAAATTAAAATCAGAGAGCTGATGCTGCCTCGCGCTTAGGAAGATGCTGCGGAGCGAAGGCCACATCGCAGCTGGCAATGCCTAACGCTTCAGCGAGAGCCTGGGCCCGCTGTCCAATTCGTTTGACCGGCCCCTCGTTTTAGGAACGTCCCTCTGCTTGCCGCCTTTCAAGGCGAGCAGCAAGTCTGGCTTGAATCCGAGCCTGCCAGGGCATCGCACGGCTTAACAACCCACAGCAAACGGCGAATCCGTGATCTCAAGGTGTAGCTGAATTTCTGGGAGACGCCTGCGGCGCAGGGACCCGTTGGCTGCTCGCGGCGCTGCGCTGTGCCACCCAGCCGGCGTGGCAGCCCGGCAGGCTGCGCCGTGCCGGGGTGGTCCAAGGGGCTCCGGGACACGGGGGCAAGGAGCACTTTCAGAGGAAGATGCCTTCCTTGGCTCGCCCCTCTCAGCAAAGCTCCAAGGGCTTCCTCGAGCCTCCGCCTTGGCGCGGCAGCGTGCAGGGCGCCCAGCGTCGAGCGGAGGAAGGGACCCGATGCATGCAGGCAGCAGAGCAGAGCAGGGCTACAGCAAGGGCAGCAGCCCGCAGAGCGCGCGCGGGGGGCAACAGAAATCCTCGCGGAGCGGCAACGGGCGACATCTATAGTGTTTTTAACCAGGCTGCAAGTTTCAGCCTATAGTTCATTAATTCAAAGAGATCGAATCGATATCCCTCCCCTTCCCGTCGATGGAGTCGAAGGGTCTCTCTGTGTCTCCTAATGCGGCCATCGTATTCCGATAGCTCCGACTGCCTCTGCAGAACCGGATCGTTGCTCCCTCCAGGGACCCCTCGGAGACGCTCGCAACCAAACCGCCGAAAGCATCGCACGCAAAGCCTACAGGCACCCGGCTGCTGCTGCTACTCCTGCAGCCCCTCCGCCTCCCCGCCTGCCAGCTCGCGGCGGCACCCGCCTGTCTGCCGAGGAGACGGATCGGGGAGGAAACCGCTGCGCAAGGCGCCTCCGCTGTGATTTTAACGACACGGTGGCTGTGTGATTCAAAACACCGTTTTTTGCCAAGAGTCCCTAAGCACTATGATTCACGGTTGCTTATGAAACCCCTCATTAGCTCAAGAAGCTAATTGTTGTTGTTGAAAAAATGAGCAGTGAATCTCCAGGCCTGGCGCTCCGCCACCCCAGGAACCCGGGCTTATTTACTGCAAGGCACGGCGTCCTCTTCTTTTGCAGGCAGGAAAATATTCCCCAACAAACCCACGTCTTCCCCTCCCACGCTACCGACTCTTTCCTTTTTCCTTGCGCAACTGAGATACGCAGGGGCATTTCGGGTTGCTAGTGGATGCAAACTGGTACTTTGTGACTTGTTTCTGGCAAAGTTACCCCTACAGTGCCAATACCAGGGAAAAAAAACGTCCCGCATCAGAGGAGCTTGCCCATCTGCGGGAGCTCCCTTGCCTCCCCGACCCAGCGAAGCCATCAGCCTCAAGCAGGAGGCGTCGCTTCGGGGCCAGGAGCGGCAGCCAGCAGGACCCCCAGTTAATAAACCGCCCCTCCCACCCGGCTGCGGGGAGAAATGAGACTTCAGTCGGGAGGAAAATATTTTGCAGGTGGTGTTTTGCTAACAAGAGCAATTCCTGCTTCCGAGAATGCTATTTTGCTTAATACCTTCTTTCTGCAGAGTGGCGACGTGATGGAGTAATAGCCCTGGGATCAGTAGGAAGGGGTCTGGCTGGTGACACGAAAACCAGACAGCTGTATCCATCAGAACAGAAAGAGAAAATAAGCGCAAAGAAAATAAGTGCTCCACGTAAGAATCCCCCGACAACGTGAGGTTTTAATCTTCAGGATTAAATGGTGTTTTGATTCCTTACTGCACAATAAACGTATTTGCAGGGGAAAAGGTGCCCATTTTCTCCTCGGGAAAGAGAAAAGGTAGCCGGGCCTAAGCAACGCGTTGCTGATTCGAAAGAAAACACAAGTATGCTTTGAAAAGTTCTCCGGCAGAGGAGAAACCAAACACGAACCCCCCGGTCCAGCGCAGAGCGCGGCGGGCCGGAGCACCGCTCTGCCGCTTACCTGTCCTCCATCGGCTTTCTGCGCAGCCGAGGGACAGGGGAGATCGCCCAGCGGCTGCACCAACACCGAGAAGTTCACTCCTGGCAAAGAAGCGGGGAGCCCCATGCAGGCAGCTCGCCCCGCTCCGGCACGAAGGACAGCGGTGCAGCCCCGCTGCGCTGCCGGCTCTGCCCCACCACCCCCCGTCCCGGCGCTGCCGCTGGCAGCCCCTGCCTGTCAAAAGCCCGAACGAAGCCTTTAGACTTCCTAAAATTGCCCAGCGACCCGAGAAATCTAATCATTCCTTAACATTTTCCCGGGTTTGTTTCCGTTTTACAGAGAGGGCCGCTCTATGCGGGGCACAAAGTGTTTATGCTGGTGAAATATTCAAGTTCTGTAAAACTAGACATCATCATTCTCATGTGAGATAAAGGAGCGCTTGCACACATACACATACGTGGATGTAGATATAATACCGGCTTTAAAAAGAATTACAATTCTTGGTATTCTCCTCCCAAACATACAACCCCAAGACGCAGCGCCCTCTAAAAAAAAAGAAAAAAGCAAAGAAGCAAACACCGGGGCCTGCCAAGCACGCTCGTAGCAAGGCACCGCTGTGCCCCGCGTAGTCGGTCGAGAGTAACTAACCCCTCGTCCGCCCGCATCGCTCAGCAGCAACCCTCCGTACCAAAGCAGCGTGAGCAACTGCAGGGAGAAACGCAAGCCTAGGGAAGCTACGGAGGAGCCGCCTCGGGCTCTCCAGCCGCTTCAGGCTCTTTCGCCGAGCTCTGCGCCCGTGCTTTATCCCCCTCCTCGTTCACGAGCCAGCCCACGGGCAGCAGCTCGCGCGCACGCCTGCAGCACCTGACCGAGGAGCTGTAGGCATCTGCAGCGCCACGAGCAAGCCCCTGGGATAACAAAGCAGCACAGCATGTCTGCAGCCCTCCGCAACCCTACAAAAACAAGCCGACAAACGCCGTCGCGGTGCTGCTGGCGACGTCGGCCCAGCAAACCGCAGCTGACAGCGGCGGTGCCCGGAGCACCCTACCAAAGCGGACCTGCAGGGCAGCGGGGACTGGAGCACCCACCCGGCACGGCCCCGCTCACAGCCTCCCGCTCGAACCTCTCAGTAAGCCAGGCTGCTTGTCAGAGGGCTAAGCCTAATTAAAAGAAAAGAAAAAGCAGAATACTTCTAAAACAGCGCGATAAACAAGAGCATAAGGGAAAGGGCTTATTTTAAAAAACGGTAAGAAATCCTTCAGCTGCTGTCCTTCTCCCCTCAGGGGTGACGGAGGGGGCCTGCGTTCTTACTGACCTGACCTGCGACAGCCGAGCAGAGCTCGTTAAAAAAACCGAAAGCGAAAAACAACGTTTAGCAACACACCACCTTGTTAACTTTGTAAGTCGGGGGAGCCCTCCCGCTTGGCAGCAATCATTGGGGCACTGCCTGCTTGAGCAGAGCCGAGCGGTATTGCTCTTAATGGGGTTATTAATAACTGTCACGTTCCAAGAAGGTGAAATAACGCGCTTGCTTTCTTTCATAGATTAAAATAAACCTGCGGGGAATCGTCCGAGTCCTCCCGCCCTCACCCTTTGCATCCCGAAGGCAGCACGGAGGAACCGCAAAGGCAGCGCGCCCGCAAAGCGCTCCACCGACACGACGGCAATTTGGGGCGGCCGAGCCCGGCTGCCGTCCCCCAACCTGCCTGGCCAGAAGAGACAGGACTCGCGCCCCGACAACGAGCCCTGGGTAGCGACGCCTCCGTTTTTGCTCTCAAAAACCGCACTTGCTGCTTTGTCGGAGTCACGGTTTTAGACCTAAACATAGCTAAAAGCCAGAGAGGAGAGAGGGTGTTTAAGAGAGCGTTCAACTGCAGGCAAAAAATCTCAGTCCCTACACGTTAATTTAAAGTTTGAGGGTTTTATATGGATGCTGCTGAGACAGACGTAGCTATGAGTAAATATGTCAAAATAATCTATCAAGTGGAAAGCTGGTCCCTGAGCTGTTCGATGGAAGAGGTAAATTACACAAAGATTATTACTAGACTTCCAAAATTCATTCCAAAAAGAGAGAAAGGCAGGCAAAGGACAAGGTTTGGGGGTCCTCAGTAACGCTCATACAGCTCCCATCCCTTTCTTGCTTTGCAATATGCTCGGCAACAGTCATTACTGGGGTTCCCAACCTTTTTCACACCTTTTTAGCGCTCCAAGCTACACCAGAGCCTGTCTTTCCTCGCCTTCCCTGCTACTGTGACGGCAGGGGCAGGAGCTGCGGCGCGCCTGCTTCTTCAGACCCGAGCGACGACAAGTACGGGCAGGGTGCACGCGTGCCGTAGGTGACGCGATCCCGTCCTCGCCGAGGAAAAGCAAGCGACCCTTCCCGCCTGAGCGCTGGGAGTCGTGCTGGGAAGCCTGGAGAGAAGCTACGCACCCTGCTGGAGGGCTCCTAGTCCCTGCCGGCAGAAGTGCCGAACGCATCCAGTTCATAAAGAAAAAACCCGCCTTAAAGGAAAAAACAAAATCAAAAATCTAGCTGAATAGTACGCCCCTCGAGGCTTACCGGTGCTTCATTTTCCATCGCAAAAATAACGTACTGTAAAAGACTGATTAGTCAACTGATAATTGAGTTCTTAAATGTCAAAAACAATATAGTATGAATATTCAGCAGATCATGCCACTGAGCCTTACCTGTTCAATCAACAATGACTAACAGTTTCTATCCCCATTGTTCTTTTCCAGAACTTACGTTAATGTGACTTGCAGGTTACTGCGTAATGGGCCGCTTAAAAGAAAACTGTTTGGAAGTCGTGCCTGACTTCCATCCCTTTGCATTAGCTTCATCTCGCAGTTCAGGTAGAGGGCCAATCGAAGCAAAACTGCGCCAAAGCAGACACCGTTAATATTCCGCCCTCCGAGAAGAAGACAGAGTACGTAGACCGAAAAAGATGTGATGTTTCCCTGCTGCTTGAGGTTAGGCGCAGCCCGAGGGTCAAGGTCACAACGCATTGCAGACATCATTTAATTTAACAGGGGAAAACACGGGCTACATTTAATTAAGGGATGTATCGGTGGTTTTAAAGGGACGGGAAGCATTATCGGAGCAGCCCAAACACTTGGCCGCTCTCTCTCCACTTTCTACTCACCCAAATACTCCAAAATCTTCCCCAGCACCCGTTCTTGTAGCCGGAGCGGTCCATCACCCCAGCCGGTACGTGTGCAAGGCTGGAAAGCAGCACCAGCACCACCACAATAAAACCTTTGGCCATTTCGGTCTCGCTGACGTTTTTCCTGCGGTGTAAAGTCGCCGCAGAGGCGACGGTGCCAAAAAGGTGGCGACGGTCCCGAAGGAGCCTTGCACAGCACAGCAAAGATGCAGAAAAGGCTGCCTGCGGGGAGGAGGAGCGCACCTACCTGCCTGGCAAGGCGACGCGCACGCGACGATAACGTTCGACTGGATGCAAAGGCCGCGAAGAAGAGGCAGCAGTGCTTGGAGCGGCGCCACGGGGAAGACCTCAGGGAAAGGAATGGAACCAGGAGAGGGCATTTTATACCCGCCCTCTGCAAACGAAGGGATGCAGCTCAGGTGATGCACCTGAGGTGATGCAGCTGAGGCACCTCGGCTGTGCAACTGCCGTGATGCTCTGCCACGGGACTCGTGGTCCAGCAGAGAAGCTCGGCGTAACGATCGAGAGCTCAACAGCTCCCAGGAAGAACCACAGCAGTATTTCCACATCAAACTACTCCTGATTTTCTATAGAAACCCCAACGTTTCTGCGAAAAGCATCCTTGTTTTCCAGCCAGCTCTCATTAGAGACCTCGAGTACTTAAATCACTTGAAATTCATGTGGACAAAGTCCTCAGCGGTAGAGCATAAACACTTTGGCGTTCTCCGGGGATAATCAGGCGAGGTGCTGGCCCTCCCCCTCGCCGTTTACCTCTGTTGCTTCACTTTATGTCATTCCACTGTTCCAAATCTGAACATATTTACCCTTCATCTCACCCTCTTCAGGTTTTCTGCGCCGTTTAGCTTCGAAGAACTTACCTCCTAGGAAAGAGCCTTTCTGGGAACAGCGAGGACCCGGAGGAGCCTTGCGCTCGTGCCATAGGGCACCATTAAACAAAATCACCTTCTCTGCCGTCATAATCGTGATGGAAGGGCTCGGCAGGAAAACAAAGTGCGAGCGCTGAACCTCCAAAGGCTTCTCCAAAGCAAGGGCGGATACCTCACGGCCAGGAACGCACCGTCTCGGTGCGTGTTTGGGACCGTTTACCGTGCCGAGCCCCCGCGGTGGCCACTGCTGCCGGGGATAATTCGCATCGCTTTCGGCGGCTGCCGACAGAAACCCAGCACCCGGACCCCGCTCCGGCACAGCGAACGACCGCACGCTTAAAGACTGAAGGATCACATCCTAAGCGTGTTTTTAATTAACGCGCAAACGTGTCATCCTAAAAGGGAGCTCGGAAGCCTGGCTCTCGGTTACCCCGACCCAGATTTATGGGCTCTATGTGAAGTGGTTAGCAAAGACATTTAAAAACAATTAGGCTCTCGGAGAGGCAGATTCAAGCAGCCCAGACTGCTCTCATTATGCTGGAGAATGGGAAAATAAAGCCATTAGGCTCACCAGACAACTAGGTTATTTGTACTATTTCTTTTAATGATTAGTTTCTTTAATAACACCTTCTGCCCACAGTGGAAGAAACTCTCCGGCGCGCTCTCGCGCACCGCGTTACTGATGGATGACGCTCCCATGTGACCGACCAAACCCGATTTTAATGTTTCATGATGCTATTGAAATGAATAAAAAGGCAATTACCGTTTTCCTCCAGCAAAGCCTCAGACGCTGCCGAGCGCAAAGGGGTGCAGGTTCCTCTGTCGAGGACCATCGCGCTCGACTCGGCCCCAGCAGCTGAGCCCGGCTCAGGCTCCCTCGCGCCCTGCGCCGCACAGGCGGGAGGTGAGAAGCCCTTGAGCAAGCCCGGCTCGGAGGGAGCGGGCGAGCACCCTCTCCTCTCCCAGTGCTCGCCCGTCGCCTCCCTTCAGCAAACCAGGACTTGATTTGCAGCATGCAACGCGCCGCAAAATGATTTTTCCTTTGCAAGGAAGAGTTTTCTTCAAGGATGATGATCTTCATATGCACAAGCCAGCTTCCAAAATTTCAGCCTTTTAGGAAAGAAGGAGAACTAGAAGTTTTGAGCATTCCCCCCGCTCAGTTCTCACTCGCCCTTCCCCAAGTCGCTGGGGCGTGTTTAAGGCTGAACCTCCCACACACGACGCGCGCAGAAGGCTCGGGAGAGACGAACGCCCCGCAGCCGACGCACGGGTGGCTGCGTCTGCTGTGGGCGCTCTCCGTCCCTCCCAAACTGCTTCTCCCCGCGGACCCTGCCCTTGGCCTTGGCCCGACGGCGCCTGTCAGAGCCCACCGGGACACCGCGTCTGTTTATCGACTTCTCCACGGTGTGGATTGATTTCAGGAGCCGTTCCTGCGTATGATACATCAAAGGCCTCCTTAGCAGCTTGCTCTGATGGGAGCCAGAAACCAGGGGGTGTGTGCGGGGAGGCTTCCTTTTTAATGCCATCGTTTTAAAACAAATCCGTCTGTAGAAATGGAACATAAAGGACTCTGTTGAAACAGCATTAATATTCCAACTGAGAGAAGCCAGAAATTCAGGGGAATTTCTTTCGCTCTTTGCAGGTTTGCCACCTGGCACAAAATTCTGCGTGTCGTCACGGACATTGCCCTGTCACCCATGCGGTTCCAGCATCTCTTGGGGGGACAGGGGGGAAAAAAAGAGCCACGTTTTTCTTCCGTGCCAGGGTGGGGGAAGGTGACCTCTCCACACACCCCGAGCTAATCGCCATCATGCCTTGCCTTTGCTGCCTGGACCGGTATCCGTAATTATACGAACATATTTTTCACGAGTACAATGGGAGAGGGTTTCGCAGGAACAGTGCTCCGATGGGGAAAAATCAACCGCCTTGCTCGTGCCGAGATGAACAGTTGTTTATTCCTCCTGGTGGCACAGCAATGCTCAGCAGAACGGCCCGCAGAACAGCAGCAATACCTGGCGCAAGCAGAGGGCGGGGGATCTGGCGCACACGTACCAGCTATTCAGTGAATTCCTCTTCCAGCCTTACCCGGGCTCCGGAACGACAGCCAGCTATTTTACCAGGCGTCCGCCCAGGCAGCGGCGGCCGCAGGAGAAGCGGGACTTTGGCTGGTTTGTGCTCCGAATACTCCCGGTCCCTTGCTCCCGCTTTAACAGGGTGCTTCTGGGGCCCGAAGGGATCCCCGCAGTCCGGACGCGCGCACAACCTAAGTAAATAGAAACCGCCTGCATCTATAGATAGCTCCGTGGCCGTTTCCATGGGCCACCCCTGCAAAAGGCAGCCGCCCGTTTCGCAGACCCCGGGAGCTTCGCCGCTCGCCCGCCCGCCGCCTGCTCCTTGTGTCGTTTTGGAGCGAGACTGTCTAAAACCAACCGGGCAGCGGTCACGTGTGATGAAGAAGGCCCATGCGCTCATCCCTGAAACGTATTTCAATTCCCAAGGCAATTGAAGTTGTAATTAGCAACACCACGGAAGTGTTTCTGACTCAGTCGGCTGTGTTAAAAACATACAAACCACCCCGAAATGAAACCCCTCATCGCTCCGGCAGTTACCGCCTTAAAAACTTCTGGCTTTTCCTGGCTTTTTACAAAGCCTACCCAGGACACAGCGGCTTCTAAGCCCAGCAGCAAAGAGCAACTCCATCACTGACGCTTTTGCTTTTCCCTTCTGCAAAGCTGCTGGGCAGAGCTGAGCGCGGGGGCTAGACCTCCGGCACCGGGCCGTAATGCCCCCCAGCCTTAGAAACCTTCCTCTCGGCAGGATTCAAAACCTTCCTCTCGGGAGGATTATACTGGGAGACAAGTGGATGATGTCTCGGCAGCATCGCTCCTCTTGGCATGGCGAGCGCAGAGCGGGCTCACCGTGCTGCCGGCATCCACCGGCATCCCGTGGGTGGGCACGAGGGATGCCGGCGCGAGACACCCAGCCCCGGCACAGAGCGGCCAGCGAAGGTGCCCGAAGCGCCGCGCAGCCCTCGCCGCGTCCTCGCGGTGAACAACGGCACCTCGCCGCCGTTCGAGCCCGGTTCCCCCGGCTTCCGCGCAGGAGCCGGCGCGCCGCGCTGGGCAGCACCCCGGCTCACCGACGCTGTGTCTGCAAGCACGTCCCTCTCTCTGGCAGCTTTGATTTTGCCTGATTTATTTCTTTGCCTCGCCCCGCGTCCCTTGCCACGCTCCCTATTGACAGGCCGGGGGCCAGGCGCTTGTTTTCGCCTTCCGCGGGCCCGCACGCCGCCGCGTTCCTACCGCGGGAAGCAGAAAACTAGTTTAACATCTCATTTATTTCATAGATGAGAAAGTAATTCCCTGCTGAATGATTGTCCTGAACCAACAATTCAGAAAGCAGGAATTTACAGTGCCTGCCAGAGCTGGGAGTGCATTACTGTAGTGCTGTTATATAATGGAGCTGAAATATGTTTTTTTCCCTCCTGTTAGCCTGAAGAGAAAAGCCATTAAATATGATTAAGGTTAAGAGATTGCTAAAATTACAAACAGCCGCCATTCAATTATTTTGCTCTATAAAATGCAACACAGATTGGAGTTGTTTCTCCGAAATGTGTTTTTAGAAAATAACATAACACAACTAATGTGGTTTGATGTAGCAAATCAGGTTTCAGATACTCCTCGTAATGCAAAACTAAAAGGTTCATAATTTAACTCAAAGTTCGTAACTTCAAGTCGTCAGGTGCCTGCTGCATAAAAAAAAGCAGGGGGGGGAGAAAAATCAATCCTGCCCCAACTAATATTCCGTGGAGCCGTCTAAAGCGGAGAGTCAATCAGTTTTATCACCCATTAAAGCAAAAGACAGAAAAATGCAACAACTTGGCACAACAGTCACACATTTTTTATGGAGAGTAAATCTCTCGAACAGTTTCTGTAATTTTTCACGTGACCTAAGGTGGGCGCGAGGGACGCGTCGGGGCCGGGAGCCGTCTGCCGAAACGCGAGCAGCTGATGGAGAGAGCTGCCGGGCCGGCGGCGTGGCACAGCCATCGCGGTCGCGGTCAGCGCCGCCCGCCCGTTCCTCACCGCGCCCGGTAGTTAATGCACCGGCAGGCTTGCGGCGCCCCCAACAAACTACACTAAAATGTATTTTCTGTCAGCGTCGTACAAGGAGCTGAAATAATTGGAAAGTCAGGAAAGAGTCTGGATGGGGATATATTAACGGCTAGAGACTGGTGGTTATTATGGTTAATAAAATATGAGGAATTGCATTATTCTGCTGAAAGCAACACAAGCCTCGCGGGGTCCCTGGAGGCTGGCTCCGGAGCCGTTTCCATCAGCAAACTCCGAGCAAGCTCGGCACGGAGGCGTGCCGCGCTCGGGCCAGTTGCGGGCGGCGGGAGGCAAGGCAGGAGGCGGCAGGGCTGGCTGGGCGCTCGCGCCGTGCCGGCTGCCGCACCGGCCCTGTCCCGGCAGCTGGGGAGCCGGCCCGCCGACCCGGCAGTGTTCAGGCCTGGCGATTCCACGCGTCGGGAGGATTTGTTGCCTTACAGATGCTAATTGTTCACCTGCCGGGATCTGCGTTCCTGCAGGATTCGCAGTTTCCCACCACGGTTACCGCAAGATCCCAAAGAGCGAGAACGATGCCCGTAAAAAAACGTTCACTTCTGCTTGTCACGATTTATCCCCGAGGTCCCTTTGTAGCAGGTTGCAAAGGGTTAACACGTGAGAAATAGATCATTTGATGAGTAATTGCATGATTAGAACCCAACAGATCGATAATTTCTTATAACTGTATACATAATTCATTCCGCTAATGTGCTTATAATCATCTAGTACGCACCCACTTATATCTCACAACAGCTATTCATTCATTTATCAGCCAACGTGAACCAAGGTACGACAGAGAAAACAAACAAAGGCCGCTTTCGACGCTGTGCCAAGGCTCAGCCGAGCAAGCAGGTTTACTGAGAGAAACCAGAAAAGTCGTTAAAAACACCAGACCTCAACCATCGCCCTTAGGAAGGCGTTCGCAATGAGCGGTCGACGGCTGCTCCAGCCAGGCGGCACCTCGGCGTCCCACTTCTCGCGGCAAACCCAAACCCAAACCTTCTCCATCTCCTTGGCAGGGCCTGGAGGCCGCCTCCTCCCCGCCTTTTCCACGTCTCGTTCCCCCAGCCCAAACCAGGCGTTTTGGAGACGCCGGCTCCCGTCCGTGTTGGCGGGCCCTGCTTAGACAGGACCCCGGCGAGGTCCACGCAAAGCGTTAAACCTACCTCCGCCCGCTCCGTACGCAGGGTTTTATCCGCGCGAGGGCATTCAACGCGGGCGCTATATGAATCCCGTTCATCACGAAGATGAGCCCGAGAGATAGGTCCAGTGTTACCGGACCCGGTTCTGCTGCGTCTATCGTCCGCCCGCAGTCATCCCCTTCTCTCTGCAATGCTCCCTCCGTTAAAACGTCTGGGACATTAATAATTTTATCCCAAATCAAGGAATTACCGATGGCCGGTGAGACACACCCCCCGCTAGCAAAGACAATACCGTTTCTTGTAAAGCAGACAAATGAAGCTGCCATAATCAGAGCAGCCGCTGCTGCTTAAACCGGGGCCGTGTATCTGATCACCCTGTGCATCTGGGCACCGACAGCGCTTCCACGGCAGAAGGCTTTGGGGCAGCGCCCGGGTTTTGCCGAGATACCGGTGTTTGCGTGGAGCCGGCTGGCTCATCTGGGATGTCCCAGTTACAGACTGGGACCAGTATCCCCTTCCTCGCCTGCATCACCCGTGTCCCTGAGCCCATTCGGACCAGTCTGAAAACACCCTGCATCTCTCCTCCCTCTCGCTTGCACCTAAACAGCTATTCCATGCACATGAAATACTAGATAGCTCTTTATCTGACAGGTAATTAGGTGCAGAAAAAAGGCAAATTAAAAACAGAGGCCATATTCATAACAATGCACAAGCACATATTTGTCTGGAGATGCACAAGGAATTACTTTGCTTTACAAAAAAAGCCTCGTTCATCTGCGGCTGGGAAAGGACACGTCTTCATTTCTGCTCCCGTTTGTGCACGTTAGCAGCAGCCGGGGAGCAAGGCGAGGCCGCGGCCGCCCCAGCCCCTCCTATCCCAGCCCCCGGTTTTGCCAGAAAGCGCCGCATCCACCGACAGATGCCGACATCGTTTGCCCGCACCCGCGCTGGTATTTCGGACGATAGTTGGAACGGAAAGAAGCGGATGCACCTCGACAATTCTTGCTGTTTAGAGGAGAAAAAGGAAAAAAGCAGCGGCCAACGCGCAGCCTTCGGCTGGCACTGTGACCCTCGCCAGGCCGCCGGCGGGAAGGGGCGGCCGCGAGGGGAGCACGGAAGCGGGGCCGAAGGGCCGCTGCAGCTCCGCTCCCCGGGGACCGCCGTGCCGAAACCCAGGGCTAAGAGCCAGGCAAAGCAAGCGCCGCTACTCCAGGCTAACGGTACAAACTTTGGGGCAGGAGCTGCGTTATGGAAAAGGGCAAAAAGAGATGAAAAAAAAGTATCAACAAGCCCTGGCGTAGCAGAATCGGAGACAGAGCCGCGGGCTGGGCTTGCTGGGGCAAGCGGCTCCTCCTCGCTCAGGTGGCAGAAACAAGGCAGGAGCGTCGGTGAGCACTGCAATTTCCTTCAAGGCTCATTGCTTTTGAGTTTTATATTTAATGCTGAATTTCAATTACACGACCAGTAATATTCACTTAATTAAAAGTATCATCGTAGCCCGGTCGGCTACAGCTGGAAGGGAGTAAAAAGGAGGAGTAAGCATCACTCTGATGAGAAAGGAGCCTCGCCTGCCCGTGTCCCGCTTGGCCATGGCCTGTACCGCAGGAGCAAGAAACACCACAGCACGCATCCCTTTACGACCCTGCTCCGAGCAAAGAAACCAGAGCGGGTGCAAATCTCGGGGATGCCAACAAGGACCTGGAGTACGAGTACCGGGCTGCTACCAGTGCTAGCCTGCTACCTCCCTCAAAAAGAAAGGCTGTCCGACTGCAGCACAAAGGTCTCCCCTCCGTTTCTGAATACGCCAGGCCGTTTGAACCCAGACAGTGAAGGTCAGCAGCTAATAAAAACTCGGGGACCTCATCAAGCCGGCGCTAACCGTGGCACGCAGCAAGCTGCCTGCCGTTTGCAGCATCCTGCCAAAAAAGCAGGCATGGGATTCCAAAGAAGGAACTACCCACAAAACCAGAGGAGACCTAAAAAGAGGAGCCGATTACCCCGCGGCAATAGCGGGGCCCCGGGGAAGGCACGGGTGCGAAGGCAGAGGGCTGGGTGTGGGACCTCCACCGCCTTTTCGCCCCAGGGCGTGCGGCTGGCACGCAGCACCTCGCCCCCTCCAGCCCCTGATTGCTGAAGCATCTCTTTGCAAAGTGTTTATTTCTTTTGCATGAATGTTTAATCAGATACCCGAACACTCTTCCCAGCAGCTTTCCCCTGGGAAGCAGCTGGAGTCGGAGTGACAGCTCCTGCCTGCTTTATTGGGAAGGATTTTCTGAAAGGGAGAAGATAATTTGCCCTGACCGAGGAGCCGTCGGCCGCAGCCCGGACCGAGACACACGGAGCAGCCCCGCAGGCTGGGGGATAGGAGCGGAGGGCAGGGAGGAGGGAAGCGCTGGGGATGGAGAGCCACTGCGGCGGGTCTGCTCCAAGCCTGCAGCCCCCGTGCCTCCGTCCGGCTCCCGTCCGGCTGGGGACCGCTCCGCCCGCGGGACGGAGGGACGGACGCTGCCGAACGGAGCCCCGGCTGTCCCCTCAGCGGCCAGGGCGGAGGCGTTAACCATCGCCCCACGGGGCAAGGGCTGCGCGACGTCCGTCCCGAGGAAGGCGCGCGAGGTCCCGCGGCGGCGGTGAGCGGCATCACGGCATCGCTCCCAGCTCTCCTCCTCCCGCTCACCCCGCGGCCTTCCTGGCTTACGGGAAAAGCCATTACCTTAGGATTAGGCTTCCGTCTGATTCCCATCAAAAGCTCTGGTCACCGCGTATTTGCTTAACGCTAGACCTTTCAGGCGCCATCAAATTTAACACGGTTTGACAGATTCGGGATTAAACACAAAAGCCAGACAAATCCATACTTTCATAGGAGGCCCAGCGGATGCAACAGGACAGGCAGGATTAGGAAAAGAAAAAGGGGAAGAAGAGAGAGAGACGCACACGAAACCCGGCTGCTTCTGCTCGCGCCAGGAGTTTGTTGCCCCAGCCGGAGCAGAGCCCTGGAGCCGGTGGCTCCCTGCCCGCTCTCCTCCCTGCTCCATGGGGACGGGTCCGTCCTCCCGTCTCCTCCCGGCCGGGATGCTGCTGGCTGTTCTAACTGGCCAGGCCCCCGCTCGTCCCAGCCTCTCCTCTCCCCGGCGCCCTGGGCGAGGCGGGCGCTGGCTGCGCCGCGGCCTCTCCCGGTGAGCACGCCGGCTACTGCGGTGCCTTGCACGGGAACGGCTGGGCCTCCAGGCGCACGGCTGGAAACAGAACAACCAGCAGGGCTTGCCGGCTGATCAGCCTTGCAGCAGCCGCTCGGGAGTTCCAGGCTGCGAGGTCTGGTTTTTTAAACAAAACTCCAAGTATATAAAACACTGTCCTGCCTTAGCCAAACAGAAGCTCCAAACAAGCACCTCCGATTGAACCGCGTGTTAAACATTTAACAGGGGGCCAGGCTAGAGAAACAAATAGTCCCTTCTGGCTTAAAGTTACACCTATAATCTGTGGAAAATTGTAATGCAAGATACTCACTCCCCAGTTTTACTTTTGCGGAAACGCCCCAAAGAGCAACGTTCCCCCGCGGCGCCGGCGCGTGGGCGTCCCGGCCGGGGGAAGCAGCGCGAGCCCACGGGGACGCGGGCTGCACCCCCGCGCCAGCGCGCCGGGCTGCCCTCCTCCCGGTGAAGGCGCACCGGTACGGGGGTCAGCGCTGAGCCTGCAAAGTCCGTCCGCTAAGGCAAGGTTTGCAAGGCTTCGTAGCAGGTTTACTTCTTTCCATCGCAATACCGGTTACGGAAGGCAGGCTGGGGCAAGGAGCTCGTTACAACAAGGAGACAAGAATCTGATTTACTATCCCAGGAGAATCAGAGGTGTTTTTAGGAATCGAATCAAATATAAAATAGACTTTATCACTAAATGAAACTTCCTTAAGATTCTGTAGAAACAAAATGTTGCTTCTATCTTAGTTTCTTGTCTCACACCGTTCACGGGACCATCAAAACGAGCGATGGGAGTTTTGTCTGGGAAGTGCTGAAAACGGACATACAGTTGTGAATCTTTTCTTGATTTTAAAATAAGAAATATAAAGAAACAGAATATTCGTTTTGATGGGCTGAAAGAAGCGTCAAAACAGCAAAGCCTGAATGAGTTGTAGAGTCCTAAAAATAAGGCAAGAGGAGCCCCGCGCCGTGCCGCCCGCCCCGGTGGCCATCGCCCCCGCCGCCGCAGTAGCCCCGTCGGCCCGCTCAGCAAGGCTGGCCCTCGCCTCGGCTCCCGTCCTGGCGGTCTCTCTGCCAGCCCTGCCTGAACTAACCCACCGCGCCGCTCCTCCAGCGGCGCCGGGACCCACGCCGCAGCACGTCAGCGAGGCTGTGCCAGTTTTGCCGCGTATCTGGATTATTCGTGCAAATCCCCCGAATGCTTTTCCGGCGTAAGCAAGGGCCCCAGCGCTGCAGAGCAGCCCGCTCTCGGCTGCTTGGCAGCTCTTCCCGTGCCTGGCGCTTTCTGCATTGTAAGAAACCCCCTCTGGGGGAAGGAAAGCCTCAGCTGTCTTTCATTATTTGCAACCGGCTGCTCACATTTTTGGCTCTGACAGTGGCTGCTGTTATTCGGCTCCGCTTGCTTTGCCTTCCCATCGTTCAGCGCCTTGCTTCGAAGCACCAACTCCCCCGGCTCGCCTTGGCAGGCGCTGGAAGCGCCCAGACGCTATTGCCAGCCTCCGAGAGGCCCGCCCCAAGCCCCCGCGCCAGCAGGCGAAGCGGCCACCAGTCCTCCTCGGGACGGGAGCCCTCCTGACTCCTCCGTCCCGGCGGCAGAGCCGCGCCGCCCGCGCCAGCCCGCCGCCTCGCCGGACCTCAGCCCTCCCCGAAATAATTTATCTGGAGTTGTAAACACGCGCGTCCATTCCGGGAGCAAATTGGAGCAATGGCCAGTCACTGATAGTCATTTCCAGTAATTAAATGTGAATTAATTGATTTGCCAAGTGATGCACTCGCTTTATATATGGTGTTTTTATTAAGTAACTAAGGTTTACTAAGTAATTTCCGAGGCATCTTTATTAGCGCTGCGTAAATCTGAGTAAACAAATTATTTTTAATTGTGAGAATAATTAAAAATTACCACGTACTGCTATTCAAGAGAACAGCCAGCCAGGGCTGTGGTTCAGGAGGCTTCGTCCCTCCCTGCCTGGCACCCGGGCTGTGCCACGTCGCGGCGTAGCCATCCCCGGCGGTGGTACCCGAGATGGCTGTAAAGCCATCCCCTCGGCTCGCCGCCTGCCCGCTAGCGAAACGCCCCTAGCACCGAGTCCGCGTCTCTGTCCCAGCGGGACATCCCTCGGTCAGCGCCAGGGCCGTTCCCGGGGCGCATCCCGCTCACAGCGAGCGCCGGCAGCAGCACCGCCGTGTCACCCGCACTCCTCCGTCCCCGCCGTGTCACCCGCACTCCTCCTCACCTCCTCGGCTCGCACAGAAAGACTCCAAAGGAATTTTTTTTTTTTGGGTCTCGTGATTAAAAAATTGGCTCTGCAATGCTTTATGCATGCATCTGTTATGCTAAAATAACCATCCTTCCCAACCATGCCCACCTGCTGTCTTTTTCAATTTTTAAGTATTTCTAAGTAGCAATCAAATCAGTATAATTTGTTCTTTATCTCAGAAAAACCATTGTGAAAGAAAAATGTGACCATTATGTTACATCAGGGAAAAATACAAGCCCTTTATTTTCAGCCTTCTCTCTATTCTATCAGATCTCACAGTCGTCATTATGCCCGTCGTATTTAATATCGCTCAAATGAACAGAGCTTTCTTTAATCACCGCAACCTTTCTCCCTTCCCTGGGCTCCCCCCACCCCGAGGTTAAGGCTTTTTTCCTTTCTTGTCTAATTCAGATACATAAATACTCGTATTATGAATGCGTTAAGGGTTTCCAGGAGACAGCTCCGGGGATTTGTTTCGGGAGCCGGCTGCTATCGGCAGCATTACCATCAGCCGCTATTGTGCGAGGACGGAGGGGCCGCATCCCGGCGAAAGCGGGATGCGCCAGACGGAGCCCCCACCCGCTGGCTGCTCCAGGGAGAGCAGAATAAAACCCGGGCATATTGGCTCCATGACCAATTCCAAGATTAGGATTGACGGATGAAACGCACCCAGGGCGCTGTAAAAGCTTTCCCTTCTGTAGCTTTCAACGAAGCCTACAGATTAGAGGTCAATGATAAACTCTTATTTATAGACTCGCTGCAAAGGTAAGGAGGAGGGGGAGTTCATTACAGTTTCGATTAATCCCTGCACACACCAAGAGCCGGTCACGATGCCAACGCCGGGACACGCTTTAGGAAGAGGTCTCTTCGATGCAAATAACGGGGCAGCGCAACCCTTCAGCCGTAAAAGAACCGCTGTTAGGTGGAGCAGAGCGGATGACTTTCAATAACCTCCTTTCTTGCACGTTTTTTGGCTTGAGGGATAACCCCGCGCTTATTTTGACTTATTTCAGTCCATTGATTATTCAAACATCTTCCCGGATCCCCCCAGATGGGCTCTAACCACCCTGAACCCCGCAAACACTGCTCTCGGGCATGGGACCGGCAACGCCGCGTTGAAACCGAGCCCTGGCTTGATAAGCGTCCCTCATGGCCTTCGGATTAGATGCTAGAGGTCCCCCCCAGAGGGGGACCGCCGTGCCCCATCCTGGCGCGAAGAGGTAGCAGAGCGCCAGCATCCCTCCTCCCGGCCACTGCGGCTTGTCCTCGCTGTCCCGCACCGCCCGGGCACTCGTTGTCCGGGGAAGGCGACAGCCGGCGTTGTGCGGCCCCTTCCCCACCTCCCCGAGCATCGCAGCAGCCGGGGAGCCTGCAAACGCGGCAGTGGCCTCTCAGTAAGATAGCGTGTCAGACCCGCGTTATCTCGACGGACCCTTCCCGAGACACGGCCACGGGGGCCGTGTTGCCATCAGCACAGATGCGATGCTTACAGCATCCCGGCACGAGAGGTCTCCGAGGAATCGGGCCGTGGAGAAACTTGTCCTCCAGCCTAAAGACCTCGGAGCAGCTTTGGTAAGAATATACGCTAAAAATAAATACTGCCCTTTCCTTCCTTTTTCCCCTTCCCAAATGCCAGTTCTAAAAATAAGAGCCATTTGCAGGAAAATCCCCCATCACAAAAGCTCCTCTCTCTCACTCTCTCCCAGGAACACAATGCTATCGCCGCTTAAGCGAGCTGTGAGCGCATCTTCAATAGATGAGGAGAATGGCACACAAGGTTCAGATCATTAAACAGTAATCCAGGGCTGGGGGGTCAAGCATTTCTATTTAACAGCATGCTCCCCTTGCCAGCTCCTTAGCCCGCTGAGAGATCAGTGCCAGCTCCGCTTCTGAAGGCGGAGATGTTTTGTTAGCGTCTGTCTGATGGTCCTGCTTCTCTCCGTGCTGCCTACTCCAGCCCTGGGATACGCCGTGCCCTGGGAGGAGCTGGGGAAAATCCCCCCGCTTTCCTTTGCGCGCCTTTAGAAAAACATTTCCTTTGGCTTTGACTGCGGAGGAGGGCATTCCGGCTTCCTCCAGCTGCTGCTTGTTTTGGAGGCAAAGCAGGCGCAGAGAGCAAGCGCTCCTCCAGCCCCAAGCCGCACGTCGCGGTCGGTCCAAGCCAAGGAGACGCGCTTTCATCCAAACAAAGCCCCTGCACCCCAACCCGGACCCGCGCCGGGGGAACGTCGCCGGGTCCAGGGGTTGCCAGACCTCAAGTCAGAGCTGGCGCTCTGCCTCTGCAGCTGCCAGGCTCTGAAAGCGACTCTCATCTTTCCTCTCTTGACCCTTTGGGGTCCTACCTGAAAAATGAGGACAATTATACTTTTATCCCCGCCCAAAATATCTACTCACGAGAAAACTTCAAGGCTTAGGCTCCCATCCTCCCTAGGCGGAAAAGGGAGGAAAGGGCTCCCGTGCCTCCAGCACAGGATCTGGCCCTTCGGCTGCTGCTATCGCTGTGCTCTCTGGCAAACCAAACCGCAGAGCCTCCGAGATGCCCGGACCCCAAACAAAGCACCCGCGGTGCTCGCTCACGGGAGGATCTACCACTGCAACCGACGCAAAGGCAAGCGGCTCCCGGCCTTCTTCCGTGCCAGCGCGCAGCACCATCCTCCCCGCACGCTGCTGTTCTCCAAGGACGCCGTAATGAACAACGGCCAGCCAAGAACAAACCTTCTTCCCTTTTTTCCCCTTCCAACTCAGCTGCGCCTCGTACGAGCAGCAGTTTCTCCCCGAGCAAACGCCTGGGAGCAGCCGCAGACCCAGCAGCGCCTGCCTGCCGTCTGAAGCCGCCAGCAAGCGCTGCGCTGCCCATATGGAGGCAAACTGTTGATCCACCGCGCCTGGGAGCCTGCCATTGGCAGCAGCCCTGCCCGATGCTACGCAACTCTCCCAGCCAATTCTGCAGCTTTGCACGGCAAAGGGAAAACCCCAAACGCCCCAACTCCTCCGGCGGCCGCGCTGTGCTTGGGCTCGGGACGATGCTGACGCAGGGAATCAGGACTGGTTTAACGTCCAAGGTGCCGGAGACCCCGCGTGGCTTGAAGCTCCGCAGTTCGGCTGAGCTCCTGCACGATGAGGGGGATAATATCCCCAATTGCATTTCTACAGTGTAAGCTTTTGGACAGGACGGTCCTAGTGATGCACGTGCACAGAGCAGGGAGGCTCTGACCCACTTTGGGATCCCAGTAAGGCCACCCAAAGAACAATAACAGCGTTCGAGGTCTCCTCCTCTGCGTATGGATTAGGGCGTTTTCCGGGCTCGCCTGCACCACCAGCTGTGGGGCAGCTCGGCGCGCAGCCCGAACGCGTGCTCCGGAGCGAGGGGAGCCGAGACCGAGCCTCCCCGGCCAGGACCCGCGCAGCAATCCGCTTGCTGCTTTGGCTTCCCGTTCCAGCACGGCTTTCGCACGTGCTCTCGCAGCCAGCTCAGCTACACTTAGCAGATTCTAGTTTCCATAAATAAAAATTAAACAAACACTTAACAAGCATCATGCATATTAATACCCTCCAGGTGAAGGTTAGCGTGAGCTGTGATTGTGGCAAATCCGCATTTGATTAGATTGACTTGAAAACGGGAGATAAACAACCCACAAAAGCCTAAAAATTATAGTAATTTATTCTTTTGACCTCTGCGAGTTTCTCGGTTTTATGCAACTTCAGCCTCCTTGGTACAACGGGATTTTTCCCTGCTCAATGCACTTCAAAGAAGCAGGTGCTGGCACACTAAAAACGACTCCGTTCCCCTCGCCTCTCGAATCGCTCACCACACGTGCGGCACGGCATCTGTAGAACGAGCCGGAGCTTTTGACTCAGCCGTCTCGTAAAAAGCTCCTTGTGAGAGCGAGGCTCGTTACGGGCCCCGCCGCCGAGCCCGCAGCGGGGGGCCGAGGCTGTTGGCTACGCAGGAGGCGTCGGGGACGGGAGGAGCCGAAGCCCGACGCTTGAGCTGCCTTCTCCCGCGAATTACGGCGGGTTGCTGTCGAACGGCGGTGCTGCTGGGGAGCCAGCGTGGCGAGGCTGGCTCGGGAAGCGGCAGCAGGACTGCCCGCGGCCCGAACGCCCGCATCCGAGCACGCTGCTGCCTCAGGCAACAGAGAAACACCCACGCCGCGTTTCAGACGCCTGCACCGAAACGAGAGGGTGTGCGTCCCAACAGCATCCCTCCTCCCTGCCTTTAAACGAGTTCAGGCATCGGCATCGCAGACCTTCAAGTCCTACTGCTGGAAACCCTCGGCTCAGGGAGCTTACGGCCCAACGAGGCGCACGAGAGGCCTTTTTGATGGGATGCGCAGGCTGAAGCAGCCGTTGGGAGGGAGGCTTCCTCTCTGTAGAGCTTAGGTCAATCCTGCCCCTCCGGCATTCGCAGCGTAATGGCATTTTGCCCCCCTATAGATAGGAGAGTCTCTAACAGACCCGTACCTTTGCGACAACCTTCCTATACCCCAGCCGGTTCAATCTGGGGGAGCTCAGCCCACGCACGCGTCTGGGTAGCACAGATGCTTTACGAGACCGCTCGCTGGATGGACAAAGAGGCTCCAAGTTCCTAACTGAGGTTTTTTCCAGTGCAGCAGTCATTAATCCCCCCTCGCTCCAACCCGAGCCACAGATAGAGAGCCAACAGCTGGTTAATAAATGCTAATAAAGGCAACCTGGAAGGATCCAACCTGCGGCTGGAAGTTCTCCACGGGGTCCCTGCTCTGCTGCTGAGCAAAAGGTGCCATCACTGTAGAAACACCGGCAACACTTTCCAAGAGACGGGCAATTATTATTCATTCGTTTCCTGTTTGTGGTGACAACGTTAATCACAGCGGTCTCCGGGAGAAGGATGCTAATGAAGATGTGATGCGGGCAGCAGAGCCCGCAGCCGCTTCTCAATTCATTAGCATCCTGTCACTCCGAGGGGTGACTGCGGAGACCCGCGTTCCCACCTTTCACCAAAACATGACAGGATAATAAAGCAACGCTATTTTCAGTCCTGGGGAAGAGCCGAGCGCGTTCCTTAAGCCCAGCGGTTGGTACGACAAATCCCTAAAATGAGAGACAAAGAACCGGAACAAAACCCCAGCACCCAAACGAGCAACGACAAAGAATCGTCTGGCATCCCTGCCCGCCCACCGCGGGGTCCAGCAGCCGCGGTCCTCGGCGCAAAGCGCTGCTGCGCCCGCGGCGACGAACAGGCAATTGCCTGGAACGAGCCTGAAAATCCGCGTGGGCGTCCAGAGGCAGGACGGATCCCGGAGGCTGACATCTGGGCCAGCTCCTGGCAGCGGCCGATGCCCTCGCGCCAGCAGGGACGCCTTGCTCGTCAGCAAGGACAGGGAAAGAGAACAGGCGGCGATGCACGTTGGAGAAACTCGAATCTGCGCCGGGGACTCGTTGACACTGCGTGGCATTTCAGCATTTCCCCTATTAGTTACCCTGCGTAGTTCGTTATACAGAAAATAGTCAGGTGCCTTTTTCTAATCGCTGCCTGGTCATCTCGCAACCTTTCCGTGGGACCAGAGGCAACCAGCCTTTGCACTTTATCTATTAAAACAACCCCCGCAAACCGACAGTAACTACAAGTGCCAATGCTGCCAGCTCGGCGTTTTGCGCAAACGCCGAGCACCTTAACGCAGGCGACACCGCAGCCGCGCAGGTCGTGCGCGCTAACAGCTCTCCGGAGGTCCGGGCCGCTCTGCACCGACCAGACGAAGGCGAACGTCTCCTAACGTCGGTGCTCCACGGCTCCGTTGCGCCCGGCGAACGCCACCCCTTCGGTGGGGCAGAGTTATTCCAGCAGCTCGACATAACCAACGAGCCCATTTCGCTGCTGAAATCAGAGCGGGCAATAACGCCGCACGCTCAGAAAAGACGGAGTACGCCATAACCAGCTCTTAGGTTAGGGAATACCTCTGAACCATCCGACGGGCTCCTGAGTTAATGTGATAATAGGTAAGCCAGGTTGTTTAACATAACTGCAAGCACCCTGCTTTGCCATGTTCAGGTTTCTACACTACTTCTATCACCACGATATCTAAACTCAACTTCTATGTTCTGATCGGGTGCCATATGTTACTAGCAAATATTCAGATGAGCCGTGAAGCTCACGCAAGTATTCACTAAATCTGTGGAGATGCAGTTTGTGCTGATCTCTGCTCTCCTGACAGCGGTTTCATCATCCGGCCGGGAAATAACAGCAGCACAGTATGAGCCATCGCAGGCTCCAAAACCCCGGGCAGCCAACAGCCGGCTCAAGCGCTTTGCAAAATACACCCTGTCCACCCGCGAAGCTGTCCGAGGGATTTGGGACGCACCTGTACGGCAAGCAAGCAGACGCATTTGCAGACATTGGGAAGGAGTAACCGGATTTTCAGTCTGGGGCTTGTTTTCACCTGGCTCCGTGACCCTGGGCAGGCGGGGAGGGGAATGAGCCGTTTCTCACTCGCTGCGGCAGAGCAAAGGTGCTCACCCTCCTCAAACGGGATTTTTCGGAGAGCCCGAGGGGCTGCTGCAATCGGGGAGATAACCTAAAGCCCCCTTAGCATGGCGGGGGCCCTTGGAAAGCAGACCAAGCCTGCTGGAGCAGTAATGCAGGTCGGTGGGAACCCATACGCCCGCAAACTAGAGCGTTCCGGTCAGGAAAATTAAATTACGCTTTTGGAAGGCGGAACGATACGCCCGCGCTCAAACAGCGGCATCGCCTTTTGCGAGATGCTCGCAAGCGGTAGGTTTGGCAGACGCCGGTGCGACAAAGCAGCAGGGAGGTCCCTGGCCACGGCAGCTGCCTGTGTCCAAGAGAAATCCCGGCATCTCCTTCCCTGCTAGCAGTTGAAAAGGCTCCAGCAAACAGCGGTCGATGATAAGGGCCCCCCGGCACAGGCGCCGGCCAGCTCTGTGGCAGAGCGGGACGGGCAAGCGCCGGCAGCGCCCGAAAGCACAGCGCGCCGCTCCCGGAGACCTCGCGCTTGTCTCGTTACATTTCGCTCCCTCTCCCTCGGATCCCGCCTCGCTTCCCTTTCAGCCCCAGCTGCGGCACAATATAATCTGAGCTGTGAAAATGCAGTCAGCACATCTCGCTGCTGCTGCCCGAACTGTCCCTGATTTTGTCAGCTCTCCGCGGCTGACAGCGTTCCCCGATGTTAAATAGCTTTCGCGGATGAGCGGGGGCAAGCTACCAGGGCAAGGAATTGCCAAAGGGAGAGGAAGACAGAGCGAGATGCCAAGAAGGCAAGAAAGCAAGCAGGAGAGCACCCGAAAGCCAGCCCGCTTTGAAGACACGACCGTGCCGAGACCCGCGCGGAGGCCCCAGCCCCGCACACCAGCGCCTGCTCTCCCAGCGCACACGGAGCCATCCGGTGAGGAGAACAGCACAGGAAAATACTCCTGGAAAAGCCTACGAGAAAAACGCCTCTCCTCCCTCCCAGAGAGCCTGACCACCCTCACGGTGGTATGGGGGACCGGCCCCTTCTGTGGGGCACGGCCCTTTCCAGCCCCAAAGCAGGGAGCGACGCGGCCGAGAGCCGAAGCCCCCGGCAGGGCAAGGGCTGCCGGGGAACGGCTCGCGTTTTGTCACGTTTGAGAGCCGAGCCTGCTGTTGGAGTAACGCTGCGCTCAGCCTAGCAAACTGCGGCAGCTTTTCCATCTTTATTTTTTCCCCTGTTAAATCTAAGAGGGGAAAAATATACCAACTGTATTTGATAAGAGCTACTTCCCCCGGAGAGGGCTGCAGGGAAACGCGCTCTCGCAAACGAGCAAACAGAACTCCCCTTCCTTGTTTATCTTCTGCACATTTTAAGCAAGGGCTGGGGGAAACGGAGTAATATTTGGCTGAATTCACCGTGCCTGTCAAAACCCAACACTTCATAAATATGCAGTTGTGCCTATCTATCACCTGCTGGTGTTTTGGGTCTCCGGGAGTCAGGGAATCGTTGCTCGTCTCTTCATGGAGCTCGGCAATAAGCAGGAGGCAAAGCTCCACCTTCCTTGAGGTCCCTGCCCCAAGGATCCAGATCGCTCTCCAGAAGCTGGGAGCTCCAGGGACTTGGGGTGCGGGAAGAAATTCATTTTCAGCCAGTAACAGAAAATGGACCTTTTAGTTCTGCTTTCCACCAGTGTTCCAGCTAGCAACTGCCGGAACCGTAAGTGCCCCAACAGGGGTTTTGGCACAGTTTTCAGGTGCCTGGCTATGTTTCCAGCTAGGCAGCACCGTCATGCCACGTCCGCGGCACTGGCGGGGAAAGGGAGTCACCGCCTTTCTTCCTCGTGTCTCTGGAGACCTCGCCTGGGCGGCCCTGCCGCGCAGACCCCGTGGAAGGAAGGTGCTCGTACTCCTCTGCAGCCTCCAGCGTGCACGGGGAGCCTCCGCGTCCGTCGCCGTGCTCCGCGTGCATCGGGCTGCATCGCGCAGATGGGGGTGAACGGAAGGAGAGGCTCGGCGCACGCTCTCACAAAACAGACCTCTCCTGCTCGGAAGGACGTTCCTCTGGAAAACGCTCCGAAAAAGAAAAGCCTCACTCCCCCATCCTCCTCCTGCGAGGCAAGCTCATGCAAAGGCACGGGTTCTTTTCCACGTGCTTTTTTTAAAAGAGACCACGCACTTCCATTTAATTAAAAGTATCTACGTAGGAAGGAGATTAATTAATTCTCCTTCTACCCAAGAGCCCTCTCATTGTGTTCACTTAAATGAGGTTTTAAAATGTTGTCTCGCTGCCGTATCTGGGCTAGTTGTCTCCAGACAACACTTGGACTGTTATTCCAGCTCGTGCTACCCCACCCTGGTTCTCTTAAAAGAAAACGAAGCGTGCAGGGCCAGCCCACCCTCTGCTCTGGAGGATGTTAACAGTAAAGCTTGGGACGCGCGTGGGCATCTCTGATCTCCTGGGGAGGATCCGCTCAGCCCGCCAACAGCCCTTGGAGCCTGGGCCGCCGGCGGCCTCCACTCGACACAGCCGCCCTCACGTGCCCGCGCCGGCATCAGCACAGCCAGGGGATGCCGTGCACGGCAAGTTCTGCAAGGTCCGAAGGCGACAGCAAGCGGCCGGGCCGAAGGCGAGGACTCGAAACGCAAGGGGAGAGCTGCACAAGGCTTCAAAGCCTGGCTGGAAGCACAGCAGCCGGGAGAGGCCCGTGCCGCCCCGCGCTGCGAGCGATGATGATCGATGAGAAGCGCCCCGAGGAAGCGCCGCGAGGGCGGCCTGCGCAGCACCGCTGCCTCCGCCCGCCACCCAGCGCCATCAACCCCGACTCCAGCTTCTGTGTGCGATGCAAATCAGTAAATCGACAGCCTGTGAAACACCTGCTTTCCAACCTGCCATTTTTGTGAGCCGCCTGCCCGTTTCTCCACGCAGGTCAAGCGCAAAGACGACGAAGGGTGACAGCTGACAGGAGAACTCAGCGTTTAACCCTCCGAAATAAAAGGAGGGGAACAAAGCGGACGAACGAGCTCTCCACCTTGGGAGAGGGAGGATGCGGAGAGGCGACCTCAAGGAACACCGCAAGAACGGACCCAGCTATTACGCAGGAAGAGCACCGCACGGCGTGCTCCAGCCCGTGCTCTTCTTCGCATCCAAATTTCGCCTGACGCAGAGGAAACATCTTCCTTCTAATTCAATGTCAGGTGGAGGCGGCGGCCCACCGTGCTCCCAAGGGAGCCTTGCTTCCAGCGGAAACCGAAGCAGAAGCAAAGTTACTTGCGTTGGTGCCAGAGGCCGTAGGGACAGCCCCCGGGAACACCGGGCTCCTGGGCTAGCTTCCCCATTCCCGGCAGGTCCGGCAGCCCTGGCGCTAGCCCGGTTCAGCTGCCTGCGCCAGGCACCGCGGGCAGGAGCACGTGAACCTGGCAGAGCCGAGAGCCCTCTCCAGCAACCAGGCTGCTCGGAGTCACTGACGGGCTGCAGAGCCCACCGGAGACCAGAGGCACGTGTGGCCCCCGGCCCCTCGGGGTCAGTAACAGCAGCAAAGGCCACCCGTTACAGGAGGAACGACAGAAAGAAGCGTACTGCAAACGGCGCAGCAGAGCTACCTTCAGCCCTCCTGCCTTCAGGCAGCAGCGCCGAGCCGCCCGCGTGAGCGACGCTATTATTTACACCGAGCGCGAAACGACGTGGGCGCTGCAGCACTGCGTGACCCCGTGCTCCGCTCTGGGCACGTGGGGAACTGCCGGAGAGCGTGGGAAGAGCGAGGAGGGTGCGACGGTGCCGCCGGCACTGCCAGGCAGGGAAAGGGGCTCGGACCCCGCCAGAGCCGACCCCTCTCCGGCACAACTTTCCTCCCCTTTCCCCTACCTGAGCGCTTCAGTTGTTTTGCTTCCGTGCCGTTGCACAAACCGCCGATCTTCCCGCTGGTAGCTGAGCTCCAGCCTCCCGCAGCCCAAGATTAATTGATGGGGGAGCAAGAGACTTCTCCTCCCGAACAAGGGGCCTCCCAGCCAGGTCCAGCAGTACACCAATTAGGCTATTTACATTTTGAGGCAAATATGAAATCACCCAGAGGCTCCCCGAGGCTCGTAAAGGCAGATGATCAGGGTGGGCTGACTTACAAGTAGATCTCTGCCAACCCGGGGAGCCAGACGCTGGCGGCCGAAGGAAAGGGGCTCGCGACAGCACTGGCTGTCGGCGGGGATGCTCAGGGGTACGTACTGCAGCAGAGAGGCGGAAACGCAACTGCTTTTAAGAAGCACGAAACCCGCAACAGGTCTGTAATAAACTTGCCTGTAAAGATGCAAGCTGGAGCGCGTACAACTCCCTCTCGGTGCTTATATTTCATTTACCGCGGTGCCCAAATAAATCCCTTCCGCAGGAGGTGGCTCGCGCTGCACCGGGCGCTGCTGTGCTCCAGGCTGCCGGGCCGCCCGGGGCCTTGGTGGGGAGCCCCCCTCCCCTCCCCGGGCAGTCGGAGGGCTCCCCGAGGCGCACCCCTTTAAAACCATGCGTTCGCACCCCGCTTTCCAGAGGCGCTTCACGTTTCACCCGAATTCCCTATGATAAATCCTTATCGCCACCGCCCGTGGCAAGTCTGCAGTGACTTTGTGCGCTCCTATTAGCTCTGCACAGATTAGCTCTCCGCAGCATTTAGCCAGTTTCTACAGATTTCTGATAAATGTTTTGACAGATTTTCCTGACTTTGGGGAAAAAAAAGGAGCGAGGGGTGGAGGGGGGTGAAGAAAAAGAGAATCTTTCCCTGCCCACGCTTCAGATAGTGCTTTAGATGTGAAATATTCGTTGCCTTTCGACCACGTAGGGGCTAAAAAAACAGTAAGCACCTCTGTATCCCCAAATAATCCATCACGGTTCCTTCCACGTCCCTGCTCCGGGGTCTGACTTCATCCCTGCGCCGCCCGCCCCGGAGAAGGCGGGGGTCCTCTGAAGGACGCTCCTCCACCTGCCTCCTCCTCTGCGCCCCAAGAAGGGCTAAAGGCTGCACGAGGGATCCTTAAAACAGATTCGGGATGCCTCGGTAGCACTTATCTCCTCCTGATTTATGTCTCTGCAGCGTATACAGTAAATTCCGTGGATCGCCTTTACCTTCGGCGCCGGCTCTCCCCAGTAACACTAATCTTTTATTCATCTCAATTCTGAGCGAAGGCTTTCTAGATAGGAAAGACGACAACGAGAGCAGCCGGTGTTTCGCCTTTCAGGCAGATATTGGGGCTTGCGAAGCTGCAGACATTTTTCGCGAGCCCGGGCTCCCTGCGGGCCACCCGCAGTCCCACCCGCACAGGACCCCGGTGCCGGACTCGGGCTGCAGAGGTCGTGGCTGCATCGACAAGGGTGCAGGTGGCCGCGTTCCAGCTTCTCCGAGACCCAAATCGCTCCCCGGGAGCAAGAGGGTTATGGGAAGAGAGGAGCGTGCCAGCCTGGCCCGAGCCACGGACTGCAATCTGCCCGTCCTCCCCAGGCGCTCTGGCTGGGATGGAAATTTCCAACGTCCCTTCCGTGCAACCGTTTGCTCTCTGCCAGATTTATCTTCCTGCTATTAGCCTTCAGAGCTCTGATTTGTTTGCCTGTCATTTGGACAAATGTTGACGGGCAGAAACAAGCAGGGCTTTCTTTTCTTCCCCTCCCCTTTTCTTTTTCTTTCCCCGCTCCACACTATCCAGCGCCAGCGAGAACATCAAGGGAAAAGGATGAACAACTGACCCATAAAATAAATACAAGGCTTACAGTTTCTGATAAAGATTAAATATTGCAGGAGTCACGACTAGATAAAAGCTAGTGGAAGGAAAAGCCTCAGACCTCGCTAGAGTATTAAAAAAAAAAAGCAGCATATATATATACACACGCACACAGGCGCAAGGAGACGTCTTGCAAGTTTTATGGGGAGTTTGATAACCCGAACGGGTTCTGCTCCACGCAGCCTCGCCTCCAGCGCATCTCAGACCTGGCCCCGAGCAAGGTGAGGGAAAGCAGCGAGCAGCCGACCGCCGCCATCGCCTCACCCCGCGCCGGGAGGCGGCAGCTTCTGCCCCAGCGCTCGCCCCCAGCCCCGTCCCGGCTTCCCGCCCCGGGGCGGAGGGAAAAGCGCCCTGGTCTTGCCCTGGTCCCACGGGCTAGAAGCGACCGGAGCCAGGCAGGAGCTCTGCAGGGCAGAAGCAGGCTGCAAGGCTGGAGCGGTCCAGAAGCCGAGCCGTCCCCCGCTCTGCCCTGGGGCCTGCCAGAGCGGCGGCTGGAGGCGGGCAGCGGCCCGTGGTGGGGAACCAGACGCGCCAGAGACAACAACGCGCCAGCTACAGCAGCTTGAAGGAGGCAGCAAACCCTTCTCACCAGGCGGAGCCACGAGGCGGCCTCCACCGCAGAGATGCGCGCGCACAAGTAATCATCACTTACACATGGTACCAACGGGCTGAGGCAGACGGCGCGAATGCATTTACTACTGCAGTGCTGAGTAATGACGGCTCCTCCAAGCCCCAAGGCCTTGTGATGGGCACGCTTGGCACGATCTGCTTTCGGCCCTGCTAGTCCCAACCGGGAAAGCTGCTGGCCAGACGGATGAAAAGATAAGGAGTTTCCATTGAAGACGCAAAGGGCCGAACACCCTCAGCAACTCCTGCTCTCGGTTTCCTTCCGCACCGCTGCCTAACTGTCGCTAAAGGGCTCCAGTGACCCAGCCGTTGAATTCGGCGCTTGCCAGCCTACTGCAGGTTTAACTGCCCTCCCGCCACTTACTGCTTTTCCAAATCCTGTAGGTCCCAGGTTTGCTTTTATACCTCTGCCCAGGCAAGCAACGCACCACCCCCCGCTGCACCACAGCCCCAGGCAAACACGACACCCGAAGAACCGCAGGTACCTGATAAACGGGGGGCCTCTCCCCCAGCTTCCCACCCCCCGGCCGTGCCTGCCCCCCTGCGAGGGGGAACCCATCCAGGCCCCCCCTCACCTGTGGAGCCCCGTCCCCGGCACCGCTCCAGCATCCCCCAGGCCACCGCCGAGGCCGGTGGGGCGACGCCGGAGAGGCGGTCCCCACGCCGGGAGCGCCAGCTCCAACTCTATTTCGTTCTCCGTACCCCGATGTTCGACACTCGCAAGGCAAGCCCAAGGGGCCCGTACCATGGGAGCGGCAGCGTGGCTCTGCGCGCTGGCAGACAAAGCCGCGAAGTTTTGTCGAGCCTTGCTCGAAAGCAGCCTGCTGGTGGCAGGAGCCGAAGGGGCCGGCTCCCAGGGCACAAGGTGCCTACGGGGAGGGCGATGCCGGCCAGCCTCCGCGCCCCCCTGGCCCCTCGCCCCCGGCATCAGCTGCGCCCCGGCTCTCCATCCACACAGACAAGCAATCGGGCAAACACGAGCCAGAAAGTTAAAGCGGCGGCACAGAGAGAATTGGAGCTGCGCTCGGCAGCAAATTAGACATTTAAAAACTGAGGAGAGTGACTGGTGAAGATTAAATGCATTATAGATTTGCTGGAGGAGAGGCGAGCAAAAGAAAAGGTAGATCATTGACACCCCTCAGGCACCAGGGTGAAGATTTGTTTACGTACCGGTGTGTAATCAAGTAGGAATGAATGCAAGACACGGGGCCTTAATTTTTCATTTGCAATCAAGGCCACGTACACCTTTTCTTAGTCGCAGAAAAACACTGCCATTCTCCTCGTTCCTGCTCAACACAGCAGCATTACCCAGAGAAGGGAAAATTATCCAGACGTAATCGGGCTGATTACGGGCAGGGAGCAGCGGGGGAAGGAAAGCTCCTGGGGCTGCGGGCAAGGGCTGCCTGACCGGCGGGCGCAGGCAGGAGCCTGGCTCCTCGGCAGCTCCGGGTCACCGTCGGGGCGATGCTCCGGGCACCGCGTCCCCCCCGGCTGGGAGCCGGTTACCTGTGGTGGGTCACACGGGAGCCGTTTCGGGAGCACCGCCAGCTTCGCCCCAGGCGCCGGGCTGGAGCACGGGGATGGATGAGGCCCTGGGACGCTGCGCCCGGGCTGGAGCTCGCTCCTGCTTTAAAAGGCCGTTTTCCACTGCCGGGAAAAAGAAATCATCCCAGAGATTGTGTGAAGTCTCCCACTGGACTCGTGGCTCCGCCAGACTCGTCGAGGGGACTCTAGGAAGAGGCGTCGATGCCAGGGTCCGGTGTGGGAAGCGCGGAAGAGCCTGCAAAACACGAACGCCCGGGGCACGGGTAAGGGGCACATCTGCAGAAACAGGACGATGTCGGAGGCAGGCTTTGCCCCCGCGAGGGGGGCGCTGGGCAGCACCTCCCGTCCCGGCGATGGGCAAAGGGACCAGGCACAGCCAAGGGAAAGCTGGCCACGGGCACAGAAATCCAGCGGAGAGCAGACGGGAATAGAGAGAGGGTGCAAGGGAGCAGAGGGAGGAGAGCGCGCGGAGGCGCAGGCTGGAGGTTACCTTCTCCATCTCATTGAAACTCCTGTGCAGCTGCCATTTTGAGGAGCTGCTGCCAACCCGTCGCTGGCGCGCAGCCGGGAGCGGGGCTGCGGCACCGGGAGGCTGCGAAGTGCCAGCCCCGAGGGAGGCTGGAGAGCGGAGCACAGAGGAGAGGGGAGGGCGTGGGATCAAATATTCCCTTTGCTCCTGGCAGCCTTCCTATCTCCCGTTGGCTTGTTTCACGCGTGCCTGCTCCGAGCGTGCTCCGGCGGGCAAGGCGACGCCGGCACCGCTCGCCCTGCTTGCTGTGGCAGGGAGGCTGAGGCGAGGGCTCCTGGGGAGGCACGGGGAGAGCGGGCACGGGGGGGCTCGGCCGATGGATGCTTAACCCAGGGCGTCCGAGCAGAAGGCTCCGTACCCCAAACACAAGCTGTTAACAACCAGGTGTCAACGTCCAGGCTGCACAGGTAGCGTTCCAGAGAGCCAAAGGCAGCGAGGGAATCCCGCTTTTGCCTATTTTGTTGGGAAAGGGGAGGGAATCCCACTCGCCCCAAAGGCTGCTGAGAGCAAGCAAGCGGGGACTTGGGGGGATGCGAAGGGCAACGCCGTGACCGTCGGGACACGAAGCAAGCCTTTGTTTAAGCCTCCAAGAGGAAAACGGGATTTCCAGAAAGCAAGCGAGGTCAAACGGAGCGCTGGAAAATGCCAGCAGG
The DNA here is from genome assembly GCF_965183815.1 of Platalea leucorodia. Lineage (NCBI taxonomy): Eukaryota > Metazoa > Chordata > Aves > Pelecaniformes > Threskiornithidae > Platalea > Platalea leucorodia. Next base: position 8,479,975 of record NC_138842.1, on the reverse strand, counting down.
TCTTCAAAACAGTCCCTGCTCTTCCCCAGCACTTTGTGTCTCGGGGTCTTTTTCGACAGCGGGGACTCCTTCCCCCTTCGCACTCCGAGACGGAGAAAGCGTTCCTTACCTGGCGGGGCGCGAGATGGAAGCAGGAAAGAAAGGCTCCAGCGCGGCACAGCGTGAAGGGCAGCGAGAGGCTCTGCGACCACGGCGCTGCTTCAGCGGGAGCGGGGGCTCACCTCCTCGCCGGGGCCGGGCACAAAACCGGCAGCGAAAGGGGGGGCGGCTGAGGGGGGTCTCGCCTACAGCAGGGTCCTAGGACAGGAACGACACCTCGTGGGGCTGCTGAACGCCCTCGCCCTTCTGAAGGGGCTCGGTGCCCTTCATCTGGAGGCGAGAGCTTCCCCCACGCTACACGAGCTGCGGGCAGGCTGCCGAGCGCCCGCAGATCCCGCCTGCCTCTGCCTGCCTGCCACGGCGCTGCTGAATTGCATCTCTCCGCACCCTCTTTCTACCTAGCTTCTGCCCTATTCTACCCCCATTACTCCAGCTCTGTTACTTACAGTGCTGCTGCCATCCTGCAAAGGCGGGCGAGAAGCGGGAGCGGGCAGGCTGCGGGGCAGGCAGGGACGCGCGGGTTAAAACCGGCACGGCTTCAGCTAGGCCTCAGCTGCCAGGGGACGCGGAGCGAAGAGCTCCGCGGTCGGCGCCTGCACGGGGCGCTGGCACGTTCTTCGGAGGAGAAGAGCTCGCCTTGCTCGCGGTGGTTCTTGCGAGCTCGGGCAGCGAGGCAGCCCCTCCGCCCGCTATAAATACCTGCACCTGGCCACGGGCCGGGGCAGCTGTGCTGATTTTACACCAGCTGAGCTTCTGGCTGTGCAAACTCCAAGCCACTGCCCTCTCTGCCTGCAGCCCTCCCCGACCCAGCTGCTGCTGGCCTGCCCTGCCTCCCGCACCACGGGCACCACCATGGACGGCTTCGCCCGAGAGCCGGGCACGGCACGGCACGGCTCATCTCTCCAGGCAGCGGGGCAGCCCCCACGCCTCCTCCACAGGCTGCACGGCAGCCGAAAACGGGCTGGGATTTCTCCAGAGGCTGGGGAAGCCGTACGAGTGCTTGGAGGGGCCACCGTCCTCATCGACTCGGCACCAGCCATGCTCACCCCTGCCCCGGCACCGCTGGGTGCCAGCCCCGCCGCCGCCTCCGCCGCAGCTCGCCGTGGCACGGGAGCGCTCGGGGGAGGCCGGGGCTGCTGTCTGCCAGCTGGGCTCACTTGCTCTGCCTTTATTTAGTTACTTAACCAAAGTTTGCGTATTTAACTGAAGTTGATACATTCAACTGAAGTTTGTTTACGCAATTAAAGCTTGTTTGCCAGACGGCAGGCAGAGCTTTGCCCACCTGCAGAATCCCCCGTTCCCGTGCTTTCCCTGCAAGCTTCCATGAAAAACCTGCCACCCTGCTGACTCGGCGTTCCCATTTTTCAGGAAAGCCCTCTGCCGTGCAGCAGGGAACGTCCCCGCGGCTGCCTTTTGGAATAGGATGAGGCTAGTTTAAACTTTTATTGGCCACTAGCCTGAAATGATTTGCTCGGTTGTACTAATTTGGATGTTAAAATATTAGCCTGAGAGTTGCTTTTTAGATGGAATGCGGTTTTTTCCCTTCGCCAAAATTACACATCCAGATAAAGCAGCGTACGTTTAAGCTCAGAGGAGGGTAATGTGTGCAAGGGAGAGAATCTGCGGCGAACGGCCGGCAAATTGGAACCACCGGAGTTATGGCCTTGCCCGGGCTCGCCGGACTCAAGCAAAGCCCGTTGCACGGCGTGCACGGTAAATATCGTAAATATGCCCTATCCGCAGCGCGCTGCTGGCTGCGAAGTTCTTCTGCGCTTGCGAGAGGCAACGCGCAGCCGGGACGCGCGAGGCACGGCAGCTCCGGGCCCCGCCGAGCTGCTGCTGCCGCTGCCGCCGCTGCCGGGCTCCAGCATCGCCCCCCTCGCTGCTCCCCTCCGCCCCGGCAGGAGGAGGGCGAGGAGGGGGAGCGCGTCCCTGCCCGATCGATGCCGCGGGGACCAGATCCTACCCCAGGCGGCTCGCCACCAGCCGCTGCCTAGAAAATGGGATTGGATCGTCAGAAAAAGCCATTAGCCCGTTGTCAGGACCCTCTGATGAGAACTGACTGGCCAGCGCGGATCGATGCCGCGCCTCGCCCCGGCTCCCCGCTTCTTCTCGCAACAGCACCGAGCTGGGAATTCAGGGACCTCGTACCTGGTGTCAGTTCAAGTGTCATTTATCGCTAACTACTTTACGTGGCACAAGCGCTCAGAGCCCTGACTTTTAGCAACATCAGCCTGGCAGAAAAGGCGGTAATTATGCAAGTCAGAATCGCTTACTAAGTTAAAATAATTCCTCCCTGTACTTGGGTAAAAAAAAAAGGGAAAAAAAAAGAATTACATCACTTACCTAAGAAAAGAATTGCGCAGTTAGGACCAAACGACTTGCTCAGCTTGGGAAAACGTTACGTCCAGGGCAAACGCTACGTTCTGATTTTAGGTAACGATCCTTTAGCTCAATGTCAGAAGCCCTAGGACTGTCCTCGGGTCCTTTTAGCGAAGGAGGCTCAACAGCTGGCCCCTCCGCATAGCCAAGGGATGGATTCGGGGCTCAGATGCTCGCGTTCGGCTGCCGGTTGCTGCCTGGCAGTCCTGCCCGTTTTCGGGAAATAATCCTGAAAGATTTGGACCACTGATAGCATAAACCACAGACTTTGGTTTTTCAGTTTCTGAGAACCAGCGAGGCCATAGGAAGCTTGTTAGAAGCCGAGACCTGCTCAGACGCTGACCGGCAAAGCCTGCGTGGCTGGCAAGCTCTACGTGGCAGAGGACAAAAGACACCGGGTGCACGAGGCGGGACACGAGGAAAACCGCTGCGGCTCCTTAAGCCCTCGCAAATGAACTCCAGGAGGTTTCTGAGCAGGTTTAGTTCCCTAAATGGCCAGACAAATGGCTAAAGCCATCGCTTGCGGCATAACCGTACAGCCAGATGCGGGACGCAGGCACAAGTCTGCGTCGCCCGAGAGGGAGGGTTAAGCTCCGGTTGTCCACGCAGACCTCCTCGTTCCCGCGGACGTAAGGACATGGAAATAAGGACCTGATGAAGCTGCAGCTAAGTAAATCCGTGATCTTTGCAAGCAGCGCTCCCTGCTTGGGTTTCTTTCCCAAACAGATGGAGGCTGCGGCACGACGTTGCCAAGATTAAAGGCAGCAGAGGTTTAACAGGGACGGCTGGGAAACGGCTGGGCCGTTCGAGGACGGGGACGCGAGCCTCGGCCGAGGCCCCGCTCAGCGCTCGCGGAAGGTGGACAGCCCGGGAGCAAAGCGACCGCGCTGCCTTGGCAGCACAGGGCGCTGGCAACCTGCAGGCAACGCGCAACGGCCCGATGCGGGGACGGCGTGAGCGAGCCACGCGTGGCCATAAATAAACCCCGAACCCTCAGCACGCGGCCGATTTGTTCTCGCAAAGGCGGCGGCTGGCAGCAGTTGCACCGAGCGATGTTCGCAGCTGGATTCTTAATAGGCTAACGTTCAGTCACACTTTTATGGGTTTTACTCTGGAAACCGAGAAGCGGCCGCCCCCGACGGCTCTCTGTCCTCTCCCCAGCTCCTGCCGCAGCCGCGCTCTGCTCTTGCAGGCTTGGCTTTGCCACAGCGCTCGGCAGATCGCCTCTGAGCATACTAAATTATTGAAAATGACTGCAACTGAGCAGCAGCGGGATTGTGTTTAAGGAGAGACCACGGCATTAATCCCGGCTCAAAGCCCTCGGGGAGGAGCGCTGACTCGAGCAAGACAACGCGTCAAATTAGGAATTACGAAGAACCTCTCCCTGTTGCAATGCAGAGAGACGGCTCCTCAAGGCGTCTCATGACAAACCGAGTGCAGAATCAATCAGGCTGCGGTATCCACGGAGTGCTCACCCGCTGCAATACCTGCATCTGCGCCGCCTAGACAGGAGATGCGGGCCGGCCGTACCTACCAAAGCCTCGAGATGCCCGCACGCTCTGCGGCGACAAGCGGCGGGGCCCAGCCTTGTCTCGTGACGTGGCTCCAAATCCGCGAGGCCCCCGGCGGATTTAAGGATGCGACGCCAACACCGCAGCTGCTTCGCCCCTCCACCGAGCGCGACGTCCCGGGCAGCCCCAGACCTGCACGTCTGCCGCCTGCGAGGGACCGAGGCGCACGGTGCCTCCCCCGTGCCCCCGACCGTTGTTACGTCCAGGCCAAATACATCAGAGGCCATTATGGAAGGTGGCTAAAGAATAATCCAAACAAGAATTCTCTTTGAGCTGTGCCACGTGGAAATGCCGCTACCTGAACTACCGTACCCATAAAGGGTTCGGGGAAAGGGGAACGAGGACCGGGCGGGAAAGAAACTCAGCTGCGTGTCTGACGCCGCAACCTTGCTGTCGACACCGCGAGCGTGTGATGCAATTAGCTCGGGCTTGAAGAGGAAAAAAAGCATCGTGAGCCAGCCTCGGGGACCTGCGGTTTTAAAATCTCTCGTGCATTGAAAGAATTCAAAACCAGCCATCTTAACTATCAAAGAGCGTGCGTTCGTACCCATTTCATAGAAGAAAAAGAATAGCTGCCTTTTCTGGCTTGCCCTGTGTTTTTTTCCTCAGCGCCATAATTTCTCTAAGGAAAACGCTGTTTCTCAAATAACTATATTAACTGCGCCACGTGCTCGAGAGAGCCGAACACCGGCCTTCGAGCACCAGCCGCAGCCGCCTTCGGCACGCAAGCCCGGGCACGTACAGCTCCCCGCGGCGCGGCACGGTCTGTTTACGTACGGTCATTACGGCAGCCTCTCTCTCGGTAGTATCTCCTCAGCAGAAAGCAATTGCCGTTCTCCTCCTCCTTTCTCCAAAACACAAAAGATTGATGCTTCTAATTTCAGCGCTGCAGCTGCCTCATAACCCGATTTCAGGAGACGCGGCCAAGGGAAACGGCGGCGGCGGAGGAACGAACGCTGGGTTCGCCAGTGGCCACGCCGAGACCGAGCAGCGGTGAAACGGGCTCTTCGTGGCGGTACTTTTCATTGGGGTTTAGGGGAACGGGCACCAGACATCACCACTCTGAAATCCTGAGCGTTTTAAAGGGAGACGCAAGAAAATCTGGCACAACCAGAACCGAACTGGAGATAGGGATGGGGTGAAGGAGCCGGGTATTTCAACACTCACCTGCCTTTCTGGGATTTGAATGTTTGTCTGCTATTAAAAGCTCGTGTACTGGGCTGCCCCCGCAGCAGCTCGGGAAGACTGGGATATCAGTTACGGATCCGTTTTCTCCTTAAGTAAACACCAATGCAGGATAAACGGCATTAGAAGACGCGATCAGAGCCTTGCCGACTTCAGGCCGGACTTCCAGCCGCTCGCAGCAAGGCTAAGCCTGGCGATTAATTAACCCGAGACGATATATCCCTCACGGGAGGCCGAAGGCCATGGCGCTGGGAACGGGGGGGAAGGGGAAGCGGTGCCGGCATTCCGCTGGTCTAAGACCCACGCCCCGTCGCAGAGCTCGCTGCCGCGCTGGAAGCGCCGCGGGCGGCCGGCGGGCCCGGCTGGCAGAGCGGCGGCGGCGGGGATGCCCCTGCACAAGGCAGCCCCTCCGCACCACCCTCCCGGGCAAAGGATATAAACCCGTCGAGAAGAGGAAAACGAGCTTTACCTAACGCACCGAAAACCCCGCGCGGCGGGCGGTTTGCAAGCGCGGACCTCTCGTCGTCATCTGCTCGGATCGTGGTCGTCCTCGCCCAACTTCGGCGGGGAGCAAGGCTCTCCCCGTACCCTCCGGCTCCGCGCCGCCGGGGTGAGGGAGAGCATCCGCCGCCTCCGGCCGCCCGGCAGAGCCGGCGGGGGCGGCGGGCAGGGGAGGAGGGCAAAGCCCGCGGCCAGCGCCGGGGCGTTACCTGCTCAGCACCGTCTCCTTCTCCGGGCGCCGCGCCGGTGGGCGAGCCGAGGGTGAAGGTCGCTACGATTATCGTCTCCGCAACGGCAGGGGATAAAGAGTGCAAAGTGAGATTTAGTTTTGTAACATTAATTTTTTTTTATTAAGAAGACAGATATTTTATAGTACTTCTTTTCCTTTGTAAAAATGGTATACATGAACCGATACAAAATGTGAACGGGAACAGATGGATATGTATTTTCTTACACTGTAACATCTTCCATGGACACCTTAAAACAGAACTGGCCTAAGGGGAAAAACGAAAAAGGCCGGGTGAATAAAGAACAAGGTTGTTTAGCATCAGTTCCGCGTCCTTCATTCGTAATACTCCTTTAAACAAGGTTGTTCTTTCTTCACGCTTCAAAATCCTAATGATCTAAAGCTGTACAAAGTAATACTCAACAATACATTTCAAACAGTGCACTGTATACTGAAGAAAAAATACATAAACCAATATACAACTAAAATTCGGAATTTCCTGTTTTTTTATCATCCGGTTTTGTTTTTTTCTTCCAATGCGTGGGGCCGAAATTTTGCAATCTACCTGAGACGGAAAACACCAATCAAAACACATGAACCTGAGACATGTCAACATTGTAAGTCAAAGTTACATCGGTAACACTGCACTACTGTACACTTCCAAAACAAAGATGGGCTGCTCAAAACCAGGATGCCACTCCCGCGACCGGCGATGGGCAAAAAGCCCCCCAGCTCCGCCACGCTGACCGCTTCCCACCGCGACGCGGCGCGGCAACGGTGCTGAGGGCTCAGAAAAGAGCTGCGCTCGGCAAAACTCGCTCGGAAAAAAGGGGATTTCGGCGAGGTTCTTCTCGTCAAAAGGGGAAAGACAGAATGCTGCCGGAGAACGGGCTCGCTCTCTGCCGTCAGGCCGCGCCGGTCCCAAAGGGCTCCCGCCTCGCCACGGTTCTGCCAAAAGCAACGATTACAAAAACCCGCACGAAAGCGCTCCCCCCGAGCCCCCTAAAAACAACCGCAACAAAACCCGACGCTAAGATTAACGCTTCCCTTAATAAATCAGCATACGTTTGCCACGTAAACGCAGTAAAAAAAAGCATCGCTGGAAATCCAAGATTACTCGCCAAAAAAAAAAAAGTCAGCGTATATAATTTTAACACCGTCTTCTCACTGCGGTCTGCTACCTGTCACGATCCTCGTTTACCCAGATTCTCCTTTTCCCCTATGGCTTTGTAAGTCAGTTAGCACTGTCGTTGGAACGCGAGCGCCCGCGTTGCACTCGGCGGGTAGAAAAAAAGGCAGTTCTGCTTGCGCGGCCGCTCGCCGGCTCCCGGCTCCGGCGCGGCGTTTTACCCGCCGCCGCAGAAGGAGGGAGAGGACGACGGAGCCGGGCGCCGGCGGCCTCCCGCACCCCGGGAGGGCTTTGCCTTCCCCAGCGGAGCAGGGAGAGGCCGGCCCAGCCGGGAGAGCGGGACGGAGCGGCTTGCAAGGGAGCAAAGCCCTCCGCGCCCCGGGCCCGGCGGGGAGCGGTCCCCAGGCACGGCGTGAAGGGCAGGCTCAGCACCCCTCCCGGGCGCGCGGCCCCCGGGCCCCGCTCCCCCGCGGCCGACGAGCGCCTTTGCCGAGCCCCAGCCTATTTCCCGGGCGCCACCAGGGAAAGCACCCGAAACGCGGGCAGCCACAAGCGGGTTCTCGTCGTTGGTTTATCCGAGCCTTGACGACGATAGAGGGAATGGGACATGGGCACACCGAACTGCGAACTACGAAATCTAAAATGTGCTGGTTCTCCTCCGACGAGCTCGAGTTCTGAACGGAAAACGGTGGAGAGGAAAGGAAAGAGAAACACCTCCGAAGAAACCCAGCTACTCCACGGGGTCCCAGCAGGCAACTCCAGAAAGGGAACGGGCAAGGGGAAACGAAGAGCCACAGAAACCCGAAGGGAACTAACGCACAGAAGCCCCTCTTCTTCCCCGCCTCCCCCCGACCCCAACGAACAGAAATTAAACAAGGCACAGAATCTTCTGCAAATGACTTCACTAAACTAAATCCAAGCTGGACCTGGCCAAAAAAAGAAAACCCAAACAAACTGAGGTGTCGAACAGCAGAGTGTACTTTACGAGGAATATTTTTACACAGCAAATCCCGGACCCTCCCAGCCTCACGACTCTCCACCCTTTTGCTTTTTCTTTCTCTAAAAAAAAGACACAAGCTGGTTGCAACTTCCCGTATCACTGTCTCTTTAGCGTTTAAATAGGGCCAGTAGTAACCGTCCACGGTTGGACACCTCATAGAAACCAAGGCTGCTCTAGATGAAGTACTCTTTCTTTTCTTCGGAGTTGTTTTGTCCTCCTTCTGCATTGATGATGGCTGTGTCTGCGTCGGCCGCATCATCTGCTCCTTTGGCTTCGTGAGTGAAGTACGTACCTGAAAGGGAAGCGGGAGGTCGCGTCACTCGGGGGCCCCTGCGAGGCGCTGGGAGATCCCGACGAAGCCGCCGGCAGAAAGGGGAAAAAAATACGTCAGGCCTGAAAACGCCAGGCTGGGGCGTGAAAAACCAACGCCAGCGACAAGCGAGGCCGCCGCCGCCCGGCGCGGGAGCTCCCTCCTCCCGCTCCTGCAGGAGCGGCCGGCGCTGGAGACCCCCGGCCGGCCAGGCGCCCGGCACCGCCGTCCCCGCTCTGAACGCGGCGGCGTGGCGCTCTCGGAACACAAATTGGGTCACAGCTATTTCCCCCCCTCAGAAGCACACAAATATCGGTAAAATGGCACTTTATACGCTTCACTTAAAGGGGACAAATCTTTCGTCTCCGCTTTCTCGCTCCCCTCCCCTCACGCACTTTAGGGTTTTTTCCCCCTTTCTTCCCTCTTCCCAACGTTATTCACTCCATCCTGGCTGCGGTCGTGCCCAGCCTCTCATCCTCTGCCGGCTTTTCCACGTACGCTAAATAAACCCCAGCTAACGTTAAATCCTTTCGTACGAACATCCATACAGGGGAGCGCTCACACTTCGGGGGTGGGAGGGGGGTGTGTGTTTAGATTTGCTCTGGAAGTTGTAACAAGTTCCCAAAACGGACCGCTTCAGACAAAACCAAGACAAGGTGGCACGCAGGTATCAGCTCAGGTCAACTGGCTTTCCTTGAGGGGCTTCCAACTTTCGCTTTTAGGCTGCGTGCCGAGGTGCCGGCCGCGAGCTTCGGGGACGCGCTGAGCTGGCGTAGCTCTGCGCATCGTTACGCGCAGCGACTACCTCTAACAGCCGGGGCGGTAACAGGAGGTACTGCGGGCGACGGAGCTCTTCGAGAGGGGCTCAGCGCGCCCCACGGTGTGAAGCGCTGCTCCAGAGGGAGAATGCGCCTCCTTTGCCCGGTAGCCTGCGGCTACGCTGCCTCGGAAGGGACGGTGCCTCCACCGGTGCCGACGCCCGCAAGCCTCGGCGCCGGCGTGGCGGGCGAAGTCTGAGTCTGGGGTAAACCCCCGCCCCCCTGCCCTAAGCCCCAGGCGTGCGGAACATCCCTGGGCTGCTCCGGCCTTCCCCCTTTTCCCATTTCAAAGGCCCTGCGGGAGACATCCTTCCAGAGCAACCGAGGGGCCTCTCGCATCAGACAAACACCGTCAGGAGCAAGGGGAAACGCGTGCCGAGTCCTCTCGCTTTCCGGGTTCGGTCTTTGTCTTACCTTTGTGTCTGGCAAAATAGCGCCCTAAAATGATGAGCAGGCAAAGCATCGCAAACACGACCACGGCCACGACGCCACCAACCACCGCATGGTCCACGCTCCGTACTGCCCCTTCCTCACCTGCACGAGAATCTGTTGAGATCAGAAGAGGAATAAGAATTCGGGACTTATTACGATGCGCTCTGAAGGGCTGGGCTGCAGCTGCTCTCGGGGCTGGAAAAGCCACCCTCGTGCTCCCGGCAGGAAAGGGGGTGAAGCACGGAGCTACCTCGGCAGATGAGTTCGGGCAGAGGGCCTTTGCCCAAAGCCGAACTGATCTGGCGGCTCGAGTCGCAAGGTGTTTTCCGCTATAAGCAGCAGCGCTACGACTACGCACGTGGAAGACAGCTGGGAGAGGGAGGGGAGGGGAGGGGAGAGATGGAGTTGGCGGGGGGTAGGTACTTTGGGAGGTCTCCCTAGATCGCCCCCCACGTTTCAGCCTCCCCGGGGGATGGGGCACAGGGAACAGCAGTACGATACGGGAATATTAAGGGTTAGCTCTGGAGAAACAGCACGAGCAAGTGCCCTGTTGAAAACGTTTCCACTTCAGCCCCAAAACCTCCTCGACCGAAACCCAACCACCCCAGCGCGGTAACCGCGTTTGCAGCCACCCTCTCCCCCAGCCCAACGGGGTTACGGCGTTCAAGGCAGCCTTGCCGTCCAACGCAGCTCACCGTGTCCGAAGCCCCGAAACTCCTCGCCCAAACGATAAAAACCCCTTCAAAAGCAGAGAGCGAGCAATAATCGTACAGTGCCGCCGACTGCCTTATTTCATTTATTTAACTCCTCCCCACGCAATTAGTTTTCTTTTATAAGCGCCTCTCCCTTAGGACGCCGTCGCCCAGGAGAGCAATGACTTATTTGGCGGAGGAGCAGCTCCAAAATGAACCCCGAATGAGCTATGGCCATGTAAAATGAATGTATGGCAGTGTAAACAATTTTAATTTAAGAACGCAGCTACATCAGCCCTCGCTGCGATCCTAATGGCAACCGAGATTGATAACGTAGTAAAAAACAATTATTCTCCCGTTGATTAATACATTAACATTTTGGAATAGAAGCTAAACCATTGTATCTTTTTTTTTATTGAGTCAAGCGCGACACCTCCATTAAAATGATTTACTGGCCATACCTTACAATTTAAGCACAGCAGCAACAGAAACGGTAAAAATCTTTTAACTTTACATGATTTGTGAAGTCATATGTGAAGGATTTACCATTTAAATCTTTCACTACAAGAAGCACATGGCCTATAAATCTGTCCCGCATGCAGTCGCCCGGACACCTAAGAGAAATGCATTTTACCAGGAAGACTGAGAGTGCAAATGCAAGTCAATTTTTAAGAAAGATTTACCTCCGTCTCCCTCCAAAGAACAGAGCAAATCTCTGAAGCCTCCACCTCTAATAATATTTGAAGTTTATCGATCAAGCGCGCAGATCCGTGACAGCTAAAGGTAATGGTGCTCTTTTGAGCTGAAACCTGATACAAAGCTCTCGAGCAGCAGCCCGGGATTTACGCTTTCTATCGATATTTCCAATTCTGCTCCGAGATTAAGGACTGAGGGACCTAAGTAAATAACTCGTGACTGAGAGCCCTATCAAGTGCCTGGTAATTAAAACAATTTCAGAAAAACCCCTTCGACTCTTTCTCCGAGTCGCTTCTAGAAGCGGGAGCGCTGGCAGAGGCAGCGGGCGCCCGGGCTGAGCGGGGCAGGGCGAGGCGGGCGTCGCGGGACGCGACGGCGGGCAGCTGCTCAGCACCGCAGTCGGCGGCCCTCCAGCACCTCACCTGCTTACCTTTACCTTACCAGCTAAAAATTGTGGCCAAAACCGATTCCCCTGCAAACCAAAGGCGCTCGCTGCCACGTCACCTACGTCCCGGCCACTTCACTGCGCTGAGAGCGCGCCAGGGACGTCGGAAGGCAGGGAGAAGGGAGGGACTTTTCGTGTCGCCTCCAGCGGGAACAGACCCTACCGCGGACGCTTCCCAGCGCTGGCTGCTTTGGCAAGCGCCAGAACGCCCCTGCTCGCCGACGGGAAGGAGGCCCCGGGAAGCACAGCCGCGGGCCAAGCAGACCGCCTCGCCCGGGGAAGAGACTCCGCAGCTGGGGGAAAAAATCAGCAAACGGGGGTGTCCGGGCAGCTACCGCTCAAACAGCCTTCTCACCGCGGCTTTTAGCTCGGCTAGTCCGGGCCTTCGAGGACTTACTCTCCGTGAGCAACCAAACCCGGCTCATCCGCTGGAGCAGCTGCTTTAGACAAGTTCCGCTCCATTTTTTAATTTTTTTTCTTTAAGGAACTCAGCGCCCAGTTCCGCTGGGCTGCACTAGGGAGGAGGCAGCAGCATCCCAGACTGGGAGGATGAATGTCTTGTTGACATCTGGAACAGCTGAGGGGAATAAACACGCTGAGTTACGGCTCTATAATGTGCTTCGAGCAGGATATTGCATCAAGAGGCGTTTTTTCTTAATCACCATAAATTAAAGTTCTGGAAAGAGGGCACCTCGGTGCGCTCACGCCGGCAGCGGCAGCCTCCGTGCCGCCGCACCGACCCAGGCCCGGGCTGCTCGAAGCCGTGCCAAAGCCCCGCGCCCGGCATCCGTCACGGCTTCCCTTCAATTTGCAGGCGAGTTGAGAGCAGGGCGACAGCGCTTCCCCGAGAAGGGACTTTTGCATAAAGCATGGCAAACGGTTCTGGCCAGAACAGCTTATTAAGTATGATTTCGCCTACTGGGACACGCAGGGCCATTTGTCTTAATCGCTTCTGTTAAAAAAAGACCTCTGCGAAGCGCCAGCCACAAGTTTAGTTTATTACGTGCGTGGCTAAATAGTTCATCTTCAAGCTTACGCGCTACGTAGAAATTAAATATCTCCTGGGGGCGTCCAGCGGTTGCGAACCATCTAATATCAAGCCTGCGAGGCAGCCGGCAGCGCACTCCGAACTTAGGAGGGACTGTAGTTCTGCTCGTATCAGATTAGCAAGCGAAGGGGACGGCTCTCGGCGTGGGACGCCGATACCCCAGAAGCGCCGGGCGCGTCAGTCCGTCAGAGCCGCGCTGTCCGACGCCGACGTATGTTCCCACGCCCGCGACTCGGCTCTGCAGGCCAAGCGGGTGGAAGGGCTGCCTTAAAATGAATACGCCACGTTTAGAGGCATCAAATCACGCTTATCAAAATAACGCCCACCTCGTCTCTTTCCCATATTGCATCGATTTGCTCTCCAAAGATAAACTACTTGCAATTTTTAAGAAAAATTCAAATTTTTGAACGTTTTTTGGGCCTCTCGCGCATTTTTCCCTTCTTTTTAAACAGGAACGTAAAAACAAGACACCCCGATAGGCCAGGGACCACGGTCCCCGTGGCGAAGTCAGCGATGCCTGCAGCCCTGCTAACCCTGCTTTCTTACTCCAACTCCGAGTCTCCAGTGACGAATCTTCCGCACGCAAGCTATCCCAGCGCGAGGCCGTGCCCTTTGCTGGATGCTCCCCCTTCCGCACCTCCTCTCCGCCTCATCGTCCGCGCCTCCTCCGACCCCGCGCGCTCCGGTGCACCTACCCACCGCCCGCCCGGTTCTGCCCCCGGCGCGGAAGGCAAGGCCAGGCCAGCGGCTGGTGGCCGCTCTGCCGCAGACCCCGTCTCCGGCCGTTCGGGACACTGCTCCAAGCAAATCCATTTGTACGTCACGAGAGCGGCTATTTCGTTTGCTGTCGCTCGTTATTTCTTTGGTGATTAAAAAACAGTGTCGTACCTATGGAGCAAGGAATAATTCCCCAAACTTGTGCCGAGAGAGACTTGACCTTAAAAACCGGAATTGGCTTTAAAATGCTGTCTCCCATTCACAAAAGCTATTCCCGCTTCTATCTGTGATTAAAGAAGAAATCACAACTTTATTACTGAAGAGGGAACAGATGAGATGGCAGGAACTGACAAAATGCCACATTATTTGCTAATCCCAATGTGTTATTCTTCCTTAAGATTTGCGTTTCTCAGCACCAATTCAATTATAGATGCTACAAATCCTTCTGACATTTAATTCCCTCTTGTCAGAGGGCAGTAAACGTATACACGCAGAGCTTTCCCATGAAGACGTTAATATATATTGGAGCGTGTCAGTCTTTAAATTGAACGGTCCGAATTTGTCCACTGCGCTTCCGTTCCCGGTTCGCTCGTGGCTTTTGGCGGGCGGGAGCGGGAGGGGAGAGCGAGGGGAGGCACCGCCGCCGCCGCCGCACGTTGGGGACGACACGCGCGCCTACGGGCTGCTCCGCAGCTACCCTGCGCCCCGGCTGAGCCGGGCTGGGGGGCGCTTGGCCTGACACCAAAGCACCTTAAAGGAAAACTGCCGCCGTAACGGTACAATCCGCCTGCAACAACTGCATATATGCAGAAAAAAACCCAATTTTTCTTTTAAGCGGCTGTGACGCCTCCCCCGGGAGAAGAGCGGGGTGGTGCCCCGCGTTGGAGGGACGCCACAGTTGCATCCGATGCAGCGCTGAACTTGTCTGCGTGAGAGGCAGCTCTACGGCCCGCAGCGGAGCGCTACAGACCCTGTTCACATTCTGGCCAACGGGAGACTTTGGGAGCTTTAAATTACTTTTTGCTTATTATTGTAACTGACTCCTCGTGTAGCCAACCAAAAAGAGATTATACCCCTCGAAGGCGAAGCCTGAAGTTTTCCTTTAAGCAAAAAGCGCGATTTGCGACACGGCAGGTAGGCAGAAAAGCAAGGCACTCCTGACGGCCCGGCCCGGCGCCCCGCTCCCGCCGCGCGCTCGGAGCCGCGGCAGCGCGCCGCAGCCGCTACCTGCCCATCTTCCGCCCGAGCGCTGCCAGCTAGCGCGCACGGTCCAACCTGCCGCTTCCTCGGTGTGGGGCTTTGTGGGCAACCGGAGGCGCTTTTTAAAAAATAAAGGTACTAACGACCTCGACTTTTCTACCGTTTTTGCAGATGCAACTGTTTAGAAATAGCTTTCTGCGGCCTGTCTCGAGAGCATGAAAAAAAGCTGGCAGATTTTAACAGCGGTGTCCTAACGATGTCGGTCAAGTGCTTATAGCAAGGTTTAGCAGATGGAAGACTTTTCTCCTCCCAGCTACTCAATAAAAAGGTTTCAGGCGATTCTCTTTTTAATGAGGCTTTAAATATATGTATCTATGTATCTATGCATATTCTAGCTTCCACTCTTTTAGGAAGTGGCAGCATCTCGAGATTAAGAGAAAGCCTAGGCTGGACCTGGCTGACTTTACTAGCTACTATTTCAAATCTCAACTGCGCCCGCTCTAAAAGCTTCAGACCCCTTAGGAGCAAACCACGTAATTTTTAACTGCGGCGCTCGGCGCAGCTCAAAGGCCGGGCCGGGGCTCACCTTCGCCGAGGGAGCCCTCTGCGCGCGAGCATCCTCCGGCGCCCGAAGGCCCATGCGTTTGCGCCGTAAAAGCGGAAAACTGATGGAAGCTCTTGTGCGAATGCAGCACAGACGTTAACTTTGGCACCTTTGGATATTTCGTGGCACTTCCACAAAAATTTATCGTCTATTTCTTGGTGAAAATTTACGCCACGCCGTTGATGTAGCACAGCGCGGGCAGAATTCGCCTGTGTGTGCGCGCAAGCGTATACACACGCTCCCGCCACGGCTACTGCGCTTCCCAGATGTTAACGTAACATCTGCATCATGGGAGGGAAAAGCAAGCCTGAATCACTTTCTTTGGAGAATTCCTCTTGCTCAAGCTTCGGTTATTAATTAATCAACGCACCACCGTGACTTGAGCTCCCGCATTTCACCGCTGGTCACCGTTCAGGTGCCAACGGCCCTAAGTCACTCGTGTGCTTCTGAAAAACTGATCAGCCAACCCCTCCTCTTTGCCAAGAGGGAGGATGCTTAAAGCAAGCACTGACACTTCCCCGCCGAATCTGCGGTTAACCCGCCTGCGGGACGAAGCTCTCGAAGCGACGGAGCAGCACTGGGAGCCGGGGCGGGCAGGGCTGGGGAAGACAGGCTGCCGCTACCTCAGAAACCCTCCGAGACACGTACCCGCGACGTGGGAGGACAGAAATCACTGCCTGGATACGACAGGATGAGCAATAATGTTATTCATTACTACAGCGCGGCATTGAGCGCGCTCCCCCTACTCTAATTTACCGATGGACTGTTAAAGAGTGGTGTTAACCCATTTGCCGTGTCGTAATTGAATTTGCTCTAATTTAGGCCAGGGAAACTCGAGGAGTTCATCCTTCTTCAATCAATAAGCTCCCCTTCAGTGACCCGTTTCGAGATCGCTTCATAAAAAATAATGCGCTTTGTTTTAATAAATTTAATCGCTATGACAGGGGCTCAATGTTTATTGGTTGTTTCTCCAGACTCCTCTCTGCTAGAAAATGGAGCCCCACTCCCAATCAATAGCAATTGATTCATCAGCAGCCCCCTTGAACAAAGGTGCTAATCAGGTTTTGATTAGTTAATCAACCCCGATGTGAAGGCCGGACGGGTCCTTCTTGATTGCTCCCTCTCGTGCAAGAGGGGCATCAGCGCTCTCGAGCAAAGCGGGAGGAGCGCGAGGCACCCGAGGGGACGGGGCGCCCAATTCGGGTACCGGGGCTGCGACAGTCGGAGCACACAGCAGCGCCCGTACACACCGCCGCGCGCGTGCCGGTGCGCGTGCGTGCGCAGGCAAACGGGCTGCAGCGTGCCCCGGGGACCCCAGCGCGGCAGGAACCCCGTCTGCGGGACTGCGCCGGGCTGAGCCGACGCTGCGGCGGAGCAAGAGGCTCCGTGCCGCAGGAGCGCAAGGCCAACCCTTCCCGTACCCTACGCTTTTTCTACGTCAGGAAGGAGAGGAGGTTTGCGAGTGGTAGGGACACACACGGCTCGACTAGGAAAAGCGAGTACAGCTCTGGAAGCTAGCTACCTGGACGGAAGGCAAGGGATGCATTACTTATTTGCACAGTTGGCAGAGCCTCCGTTGAAGCGTTTAGCGGGACAGGAGTACCTGAAAGGAACAGCACACTGAGCAAACACGGCAGCAGCACCGAGGCGCTCAGCACCCCGCGATCCGCCCGGGGCGAGCCCCGGCGCGGGCACGCACCCCTGCACCCCGTCTGCTCACGGGCCGCTCCCCAGGGCGCCCGGCCCCGCCGGAGCGGAGGGCAGCGTTCCTGACGGAGAGCTCGGCTCCAGCACTCACCTGGACCACCCGTCTGACAGCCCAGACGCGCTGCCCCCGCCCTGCAAGCGGGATCCGAGTTCGGCTTCCCGGGAGCCTGGGCACGGGTGGTGGGATGGGGCAGCTCTGTTCCCAGGAGGGAACGGCCTGGGGCTGTTTCTCCAGTGACACGGGCGTATTGGGCTTGGCACGATCACCCCTTGGGCGTACAGAAATAACCGGGAGCAGGACTAGCAAAATTTTGCAATTCTTAGGAAAAAAAAAAAAGACATCGGTAGTCAAGGCGGGCGCTCCAAAACGGGCGTACGGCAGGGCCCAAAGGGTGCTCGCTCCTCTGCTCGCTGTCGCCAGCAGCTGTGCTTGCGCTGCTTTCCGTAAAGCTTTGCGGGAATTTTGACCTTCGTTTAGGATTCAGAAAAATGGAAATGTTGAGCTCTATCACGGGGAAAACGCGCTAGCCCTTCAGCGCAGCTGCAGCTTCTCCGTGGCGAGCTGCAGGCGGCTGCGCCGCGGGCACCGCGCGGGGACAGAGGCGCTGGAGGGAAAGGCAGGGCCGCGGGCGGACACCCGTCCTGAGGAACTCCGTTGTGGAACTGTTTCCTGTTCTTCTCTTCCATTCACCAACAGGTGTATTTTTCTTTAGAAAAATACAAGTTAAAAAAACACTAAAGCTTATCAGAGCAAAACACGTTAGTCCCCATCCACACAGCGATATTTAACAGACACCTAGTGCTTCTTACCTACGGGATCTGGCCCAGGCCTGCAATAATAATTGTTAGCATCGCTCAGGTGTTAGAAGGCGTACCGAACTAATCAGCCGTTTCTAACCTCTTGGCCAAAGCATACCTATAGTGGCTTGCAGGAGGAGGTGCTGCCGACCCGAGGGGGTCAAAGGAAAGCTTTTACAGCACGAGATGAGGACTCGGGGCTTTGCTTTGTTTGCGTTAGTTTTTGCTCCCCGTCCAAACCCCCAAGGGGACCGGCGCGGGACCGCAAGCCTCCCGGGCAGGGCTGTCGCCAGGCGGAGGGCTGCGGTCCTGCCCCCGGGCCGAGCGCCGGGCCCCGGCCCCGCACGCTCGGGCTCCTTTACCCGGCGATGAAGCCGGCTGGCGCTCGGTAAAACGGGTCTGCGGAGCCGCTCGGAGAGGCGGCGGCAAAAAAAACCCAAAACAACCCGGGTGCATTTCTAAAAACGCTCAGCAAGACTGGCAAAACACGAGGGTCAGGGGCTTAGATGACATACGTCCCGCTGATAGGACCCCTGTTTTGAATATACCAACTGCATCCACTGCAGGTGCTTTCCTTTCTTATCTGGATTAGCGCTGCTCCGCAAGGACCAGCTATCGGGATGCGTTTATGGAACTTGCGGTGGATGCAAAGAGGTCCAAACCATTTCCTTGGCTTTGCCTCTGCTGATAAAGCCACCGGCCCCCTTTTATCCCCAACCTGATACTCGTATCCTGAGAAATCACCAAGCAGCCGAGATTTAGCGCCGGCTGCGCTTTTTAAAGACGGTTTCCCACAATACGGCAGAGCCGGGCGTTTTACAAACATAACCTCGACCCGTCTCCCAGTCAGCACTGAAAAAATCAGGGCAGAGCGGCGGGGAGGGAACCTGAGCCGTTAAGCCTCACCGCGCCGCCCGCCCCGCTTTCAAGGGTGCCACACAGAGATGGGTGCCAAAATCAAAAAAAGGGAGGAAAATCCCAACAGAAAACAGCGTACATCCAAGCTGCGAGACCGTGCGTTGGAGGAATGGCTACACCACAGCAACTATACAATGCAACATGGCCAAGATGCAGAAATCAGGGTGGAACCAGTATCTAGCGTAGAAGAGCAGCGGTTTACCTAGGTACTAGCCCTTACCTGAGAGATCCCCATAGTCCAGCTCCTCTGCCGAATTGGGCAACTGAGTAAAGCCTTACAAGTAAAAACAAACTCATTTTTCTCTGCGTTTCTCGAGCGACAAAAAACAACACACTTAAGAACTGAGGACGAATTTCTTGGGGGGAGAAAAGTAATGCGGCAATCACTTGCCACCGCCTGCCGGTTCGGGCAGAGGAACCCGCGTGACAGAGCGGCAGTAACGGCCTTTACCACAGACAGAAACGGTCCTCGCTCTACACTGTTGGCACGCGAACCGCGGCGTCAGAATCACTCCTTCATAACAGCATGCAAAGACCCCCAGACTCTTGGCTCCGAGTCATCGCGGGGGGCGATTTCCCAATTTAGGCCAGATCGGCTTTGGTTCTGTATGCGTGTAGCCGTGTAAAATTTTCTCCCAATTTTCCGCACAATTCAATCTTTTTTTTGGCAAGGTTGACGGGCCCGGGAATTTATGGATTAGCGGACATTGCGGATCGCGTTTCGAAACTGTAAGGCGTCCGTACGTGCAGACTGCAGGCTGGATCCTCTGCAAAAAATTCTGACAAAAACTCTTTTTTTTTCATTTTCCCAGATTCGATGCAGTTACGGAAAAAGCATCTATCCTCAAAGCTGATAAAGCAGTTAGGCGAGACCCGCTCTGGGGACCGCGCAGGGCAGCTAGCGCCGTCTGTACGGCTGCGGTTTTCTGTTTTGTTGGAGACTTTGAGAAAACGCCGGGGGCCCACGGGAGGACAGAGCATCTAGCTGAGCGAACTCCTCGGCACAGGCCACAGGGCAAACCGGTGCCTGGAGGTCACGGAGAGCTATTTAAACGAGGGACGGCAGGGCGTTAACGGAGGCTGGGACTTGCGATCACTTGCTCTTGCTGCTGGCCGCTAAAGCAAAGGTGTTATCGAAGGGAGGAAAAAAAATTCCCAGGAAGAGCCGCTGGGCGCTGGGAAACCTGGCGGCGTCGGATGGCAGACTGCTGAAAATGCCGACTTTTTTGTTAAATAGCAAAGATGTTAATGCAGCACAGTCGGTTTGCAGACTGCCCCCCATTGGAAAGCTGCAAGCAACACGTATCTATAGAGCTCCTTAAAAATGAAACTCATTTCCAGTGACTGGTTTTTAAACACGTCAAGTCACCTGGAAGCTACGGTCGGAATTATCTTCCGAAGCAGGAGGCTGCTTAGACTGACAGCAAGAATTTGGTTTGTGCGCCGCTCCCGGATTTCAGGGACCCCCTTTTTTACTCTAATACGATATATAAACGTAATTACAGTTGGCTCGCAGAAGCATTGGACGTGCCAACCCGGGCTCGGAAGAGCAGCCATTCGACTTTTCTCTCCCAAACTGCTTCTGCAGCGTCTGCCCTTTCACTCAAAAGGAGCTGCGTTCCCTCAGTAATGAAAAAGGGCAACGTTGCATTTCTTACGAAGCAAAAAAAGGCTTTTTCAAAAGCAAACGTAACAGTTGGGTTCCTACCTGCACCTGGTATACGTAGAATGCCACCGAACAGTACTAAAACCTGTGGCGAGGCGTTTTTAATAGGTGGTAAATGACGTCTTGATTTTTCTCATTAACCTTTCCTACCAGCTCTGAGGGCCCCTTCTTTTCGCCTCTGATCGGAGCGAAGCCCAAGCCTGCCGCGACGCCCGTTCAAGAAACGGAAGCTCGCCGTCGCCGGGCTACCGCTCGCCTGCCAAGCCCGGCGCCCTCGGCGGGCGCAGCCGGCACGCCGAGCCGCCTCTCCCGCGGCCCCGTCCGGGCGTCTCAACGAGGACGCCAGCGCGCCGCTGATTTACAGATTCCCATCGACAGAGCGATGCTTTCTACCGCTTCCTACGCTACCTCCCGTTTTTAAGGATCAGACCATTTCTCTTTTGTCTCAAGCTGCAAATAACCAATTAGGGAGTCTGGTTTAGGCCGCGTATTCCACGGCCCCGCACAGAAATCTTAACGTGCGCAGAGAGCTCTGTGATGATTTATTCAATCGCCCCAAGGACTGGATCTGGAAAATAGAGTCAGGAATGTATTTACTATTACTTGCGCTTTTAAGTCGGGCATTTTCAAAAGGAAGAAGGCAGCCGGCCAGGCAGAGCCGCT
Source organism: Platalea leucorodia (assembly GCF_965183815.1). Lineage (NCBI taxonomy): Eukaryota > Metazoa > Chordata > Aves > Pelecaniformes > Threskiornithidae > Platalea > Platalea leucorodia. The sequence continues at coordinate 8,459,168 of NC_138842.1, read as the reverse complement.
CGATAACGGCAAGGCAGAAAGGACCGAGGCTTCTTCCTCGCGCGCCATCGCGCCTGGCGAGATCTGCCAGCGCGGCTCAGCTTTCGGCTTCGGACAAGTGAGACTCATTTTCAGAGACTGAGCGCTATCGGAGAAAGCAACGAGAGCTTAACGCAGGAGCGTTAAATGTTCTCGTCCGCAACCCTGCTAAGGCCGTAATTAAAACTTCAGAGGGGCCTTCGGGGAAGAATTTCCAGCTTAGAAAATAATTTACCTGCTGTATTATGGGCAGGGTATTTTCTTGTCACTCTTCATTCACGATTGGGACGTTCTCGTTATTTTAACCTTGGCTCCAGACTTCCTGCTTTGCCAGCTTCAGAAGAGATTTTTTTCACCCTACCTTTTCGTGAGGACGAGCAGGAATTCTGCCTGTGCCGCGGCAGCAGCGCCTTGTTTCTGCCTCGGCGGGGGAGCTGGAAAGCAGCTCCGAGCTCCCCCCGGGCGCACGTACGTACGGGGCTGCCCGAGGACGGCCACGCAGCGAGCGCGGCTCCTTGCGACGGGCGCTGCCCGCGGGCTGGAAAAATCATCCCGGAGCTCTTTAAGCTCTTTGCTTCCAAGAGCAAAGGCGGGGTGAAAATCTGGGAAAAAGCGGCGGAACTCAGCCACGGCTTTTGCTGCGGTGAGAGGCCATCGCGTATAAGGTCGTGGCTGCTTATATGGGTCCTGCTGGCGCAGGGGGCAAAACGTGAGCGGGGTGCCGCCCCCGAAGGGCTCCTCAAAGGGCGGCAGCCCCGCGGAGGCCGAGCTCCCCGGCCTGCCGAGGAGCACCGGCGGCCGAGAAATTAAAAACCGGCAGGTCGATTTGGAGGGGGAGAGGGGAAAAGAAAGGGCACGGCCGAAACAGCGCTCGCTTTCCAGATTCCGCGGTGGCAGGCTCTCAGAGACGTTACTCTCCCGGCTCCACCAAGGTCTGCCCACGTTTCAGCTGCAACGGGCAGGGAGCTGCGATTTCAGCCCCGCCGGCACCCTGACACCACGGAGGGCAAAATGAGAGGGAAGGAGGGCTCGAGCTCGGTAAGCCCGGCTTAGTGCGGGGCAGCAGAAGCACAAGCCTTCCTGCCGGCCATGACCATGCTGTTATTGGAGTTCTGGCAATGAACAGTGCAGAGAAAGGAGAAAGTGCATCAGAAAATTTACAGTTAAGCTCTCATTTTTCAACAAAAGAGTTAACAACGTTCGTGCTTTAAGTCACTCATGCATCGCTGCCGTCAACTCCATTCCAGAAGGAAACGGGAACGGCAGGGGCTTTGCTACCGCTTGGACATGCACACACATACAGGACTCCTTTCCCCCCAGTCCTCTAGGATACACTCCAAAAAATGAAATTGCTCAAAAATCCCTTCCCCGATTGAGGTATCGTGCTGGCTCCACACTAGCCTTACATTTCGTTTTCTTTGCTATCAATCTCTTTTTTGGGTTCTTTTTTTGGTTGGTTTTTTGGTTTTCTTTTTTCTTCCCCCAATTCATTTAAAATCGTTTTTGGAGAAAATCCATTTGGCTGTAGTTCATGCCCATGCATTTCTAGTCATTCACAGACATGCTCACTCCCATCGGACATCGGAAAGAACAAATGGCCAACATACAGCAACACCTGGTATACTCCATACACACTCCAGCAACACAAGCTTGGAAAGCAAGCCCAGAGTCTTCACGGGAAAGGCAGCCCGGAGGGCGAGCGCGGCGGGGCAGTACCAACCGGCTGGGTTTTAAGGCAGGAAAGTTTGCGGCAGCTCGTTTCTTGTCATTTCAGCTGTCGCTCCCCTGGCAGTGGCAGTCCTTCCCCTCGCCCCGGGGCGGGAATACTCAGAGTCCTCCTCCAGTTAAAAACCTGCTTTTGCGGCTTTCCCCGACGCCAGTTAAAAGGAGGGAAGCCATCGGGAGTTGCGTTAAGGGAACGGGCAAGGGCTGCCCGGCCGCGAGGCCGCGCGTCCCCTCCCGCGCCGCCCGCCCTGCGCCGCAGCCTCGCAGCGACGGCGCCCAGCCTTCCCGGCTTGCCTTCGCGCCCGAGGCTAAGGCCTGTCGGAAAAGGCTGGCCGAGACGCCTAGAAACGACGTCAGAAGTCACGCTGGCGGCAGGGCTGCCTGGTCTTCCCCAAATTTAGGGATCGACAGCTGTACCCGCGCGTTCCTGGGGCTGCCTGAGAAAAACAGACCAAAACGGCACTATTTTCTGACGCTGCGGGCCGCTGTTCTTTTGCCTGAATGCGTCTACCTTCCCTCGGCAAGTCCTAGCCCGAGAGGCAGAGCATCTCGGCCGAACGGGAGCAGCGCTGGGGACTCCGTACCGACCGCCCTGCCTCAGAGCGCTGCTGAGGCCGGACGCCTTGCGACCGCACCTGCGCGGCACAAAGCGCTCGCCACGACCGGCATCCCGCGGCTAGCGAGTAAAAGGGGGACGGAGCCTGGCTTCCTTTCAGGCCGAGCCCCGGCTCTCTCCCGACTTTCCCGACTGCTCTCAGACGCTTCTAAGAAAGCGGAGCGCCAGGCTGGCGCTTCAAAGGAGCAGTCGGACCCCGACCACCCGAGCGAGCGCAGCTGAGCAGACCTGCGGGTAATTAAACTGCGCTGCAGCTCCTGAAGGCTTTCCCCGTGGCTTAACCATCGGGTGATTAACATCTCGCCTTCACCTGACTTTCACGACTGTTGGCGGCGTGCTGGACGAGACGCCGCTTGGGCTTTTATTGCCTCGCCGTGACTTTCATTGCAGTAGCTACGAAATTACCGATGTCGAGTCTTGGCATTAAGCACGCGCAGGGAGATGGGCAACGTATAGAAAACAGAAGTCTGCCTGAAGGCTTCCAATTTTACGTCAAGTGGGAAAAGGCGTCCAAGTAGCTAAGTTCTTTGGGACAAGAACTGCACATCCCTCCACTTGATGCGGGGCGTCGCTACTTAACCATCGCTTTACTCCGTCCCGCCTCTACCATCGCCCACGATACGCCTCGTCGGGAGCAGGCACGAGAGAGAGGTTGCCCTGCGTGACAGATTGCTGTCAATAAAAGAAACGGTCGATGTATCAGAGTTAAAAGAAACCAAAATAGCAAACTCAAATATGGATTAGCCTTAATTAAAATTGTCAGAGGTTCTGGTTCTTTAGCTGAAAAGCGAGCTCCTGCCAAAAAACGGTATGCTCAGCTTCCAGTCTGAAGCGACTATTTAGGCTCGCTTTGAAAATGTAGGAAGCTAAGGAAGCTGTCAAGCTGTTAGCTAGACTGCCTCGAGCAGATGAGAAGGGTTAGTTTGCTAGACTGCTATGCCGATAGGGAAGTGTTGCTATTTGTTTTCCAAACCTCCTTCTGCAGCGTAATCGTGCAAACGTCGCTGCTGACCTCCGAGGCGAGCGCTCCTCTGCGGAGCGTCCCCGGAATACCAAACGCTGCCCCGCGCCGGCGGACCCGCCGGACGCGCGCTCTTCTGAAATCGGAGTGAAAGAAAAAACGCTCAAGGCTGCAAGCGCCTCTTAAAAACTTAAATCTGAGTTCCCGTTTTCAAAAGCCGGATCCCTTTGTCGCCCGCGAAGCGATTACCCCAGTACTGAAGACGACTGGAGAATCGCTCGCTTCCTCGGCGCCGCTCGTACGCGCACGCCGTCCCCACGGGGCCTGGGGGGTCGCCGCCTGCCCGGCATGGCAACAACCGGCTGCGGAGCTCGCAACAGAAATGACAAGACCCGACAGACTTTCCAGCCTTAAAACCTGTGTCGTGTTTATGAGGTCGGTCCACCTGAAAGAGGGTTTTCCCTTGAAGACTGCCATTTCCCTTTTTTGCTTCCCCTTCCCAGGCTTGTCTTGCCACTCAGCAGCGCTGAGAAATAAGATAAACAGGAATGTGATACCAACCGTGAACTGCCGGTTCTGTCGTCGCCGTTGTGTCTACACACGGGAACAGAGGATTGGAGGAAGGGAAGAAACAGGAGGAACAGCATGCAAAAAAAGGGAAAATGGAAAAAATGGAACAGATAATATATGAGCAAGCTTTCAAAGAACATTGCGTGACAAGCAATAATAAAATGAAAGGCAAAAAGCATTTGAAGTGAGTTGCACTGTTTAGAAGACATGCCTCCAGTTCAAAAGCTATGAGCCTGAGGAAAACAGTAAATTTTTCTTTTTCCAGGACCTTGCCAGAACAATTACTGGTGGTTGCAAAGTCAGGGGAACAGGAGACGGGGGAGAACACCAACACCAACGCTTTACTTGGTAAGGACCAAAACAGAAGCTCAAGACCAGGACAACGAGCCGACACTCGGAAAAGCGTTTTTACGCATTCAAACATTGCCTTCACCAAAGCGCTAGGGGCCGGGGCCTGATCCGCTCCCGCCTCTTCTCCTCCTTCGTCCAACGCGGGGCACCTCCGAGCACGTCGGCACGCGGCGCAGCCTCTGAGCCCGGACCGTTTCAGAGGCGGCAAAGAAATGCTAAAAATGAAGAGACTCCTAGAAACCGCGCGTCTCATTCTGAAGGTGCGAGTGGCCCTCTGCCTCGGCTACACCGAACCACGCACCTGTAAGACGCGTGGTTTTCTCAGTAGAAAAAACATTGTTCTGGAACGGGCAGATGCAGGTAAGACACGACCAGTCCCTCCATTGCAACAGTTAACTGGTCAGCAGTTATCGGTGATTAAAATATACCGGAGTTTCTTTGGGCGTTGGTCTGAGGCTGACGTTGCTCCGTACGCATTACGCGCCACGGGGAATCTGCCGGGAGTTGCGGCCTTGCCAACGGAGAGATGTTTCGTCTCTTCACGGGTGTTTGGAACAGGCAATTTTAAAGGCTGACCCAAATCGGAAGGCTTTCCCTGACAGCGTCCTACGTTACGTCCTCTACACCGAGAGGTCTAAATGGTATTTATTCACATTATCCAAAGCCCTGGCTTCTTCCGCTACTGAAACTCATTTACTTCTCAGCTGGCGCTACGCATCCTCCTCTTGCGCCTGCGGCGTCGGTCGCTTGCTTTAGCGGGCTGGCTCCTCGCGACGTCACCGCAACTCTGCCGATCCCCGCGGATGCTCTGGAGCCGACGGCAAAGCCTAGGCTCGCTCATTCGCAGCCAAGACGGGGCTTCGCGCACCTCTCCTCGGTTCGATGCAGGCAATGTTTGAATGAATAAAATCGCGCGGGTACGCGTAGAGAAGCGCTCTACTGCGTATTTCTGCAAAGCAGCCCGGAGCTCGAGTTTTGTAGCAACAAGCGGCAATTCCCATTGGCGTTTCCCCTCGTTAACGTCCCCTCCGGACAACGGGTTGTCCTCCTGCGCGTTCAGAGGCGGCAGTGGGAAAAGGAGGGCCCGTTCCTTTGCAATTTAGCTGAGGACAGCCCCGGTCTGAATTTCTGAAGCACCAGTGAAGACAAGGATCATACAAGGAATACACAATACTTACAGATACAAGGTCTACATGCTTTAATTACGAAAGCAAAAACAAATAAACCCTGCACAATTTAACAAACTGCACCGAGATTTGCATAACAGATTATCAAGCCGTCGTTAGCCTGTTTCCACTGCCAACGTATGCTGCTCTCATCTTGGCAATCGAATCTAACGCACGCTTGAAGACGCTAGCGCTTGTTCTCCTGCGGGGAGCTCTGGCGGAGGCTGCAAGGGAAGCCTTCCAAAGCAAAAAGGAGAACAAGAGCGGGGCTGTTCTTTGTTTTCGGGCAGCAATCCCCAAACGATGCCTCGTTTTAACCAAGCGAATGGTGAAGGGGAAAATGGTGGTGAAGGGCGGGGGGGGGAAGCTGTTGTTTAGAAAGGGTTGTAGAACTGAGTATTAACTCCTGAGATAGCATCTTGGCATCTATAAATAGTCTCAATTTACTGTCTTCCTGAAACAAAAAGGTTACGTCAGCTTTTATGCTAAACAGAGAATCTGCTGAAAGCAAACTCGTATTCACGTGCTGGAAGAGATATTAGTCAAGAAACAGTGCAAACTGGACAGTGCATCTCGCTTCCCCGTCTGGGGACAGAGACCAACAGGTTACGAAAAATAAAGTTCTCAAGCGGTTGTAAGTGCGAACAAATATCCAAGTCAAACAACATGTTGGCTGCAGCTGGAATGACAAAGTTATGATTAGCAAATGGTTTGGATGGTTGCAAGAGGAAACACAGACCAGTTAAAGTTTAGCGTGAGTTTTCTGGAAGTCCTGTTCGATCCCAGAGTCCTCTTTGAGAAGAAGGATTGTATACGCACAGCGCTCCGCAGGGGAATAACCTCGTGTTAAAGCAACGCCAGGAAGGCCCCCCCGCCCCGACACAGGCACGCTACCACAGCGGCTGCACGGCAAAGGAGAGAAAAATCGTCACCGTCGCTTCCGTACGACGTTAACGACCGCACGTCAAACCCCGCGCGTCCCAAACCCCACCGCTGCTCTGCCTTACGTAGGGAGGAACGTCCCCGGCCCTGCAACGCTGCTGCTAGGACAACCCGTAATTTTAAGACGGGCTGGCTAACTTTACGCGTGCTTTCCTGAACTCCAGGTACCGACTTCTACTTCGCTTTCAAGAACAGCCACGTTCATGTGCCGGACCAGACATACAGCACCCCAGAGATGAGCCTTCTGCCCCGCACCCTAGAAGAAAAATCATCTCTTCTCCTCAAATACGGACCGACAAGAAAGTCCTTGATGTGCTTCTGACCTAAGGTTGAACGAAGCCAAGGAAAGGCTTTGCCATCACCAAAAAGCACCGTTCTGGTCCTGAGCCACAGGGCTGAAGAGCAGCCACACGATCGCGCGAAGCCGATGCTTATCGTTTCAAACGATAAGCCGGTGTCGAAAAAAGGGCTGTTTTACAAGATGCGGCAAAGCGGAGGATGTAGAGAGCGCATCAAGAAAGAGTGGTACTTTCCGTCTTGGGATAAAGGCTTCTCTTCCCGATTCTAATCGGTAAGACAACAAAATTTGCTGCATGGGGAGAAGTAAAACAACGCAATGGTCTTTCAAAACCTACGCGTACGTAAATTCCCCAGAGGACTGCTTTATCATTAAAGAAAAGAAGTCATCCAAGAAAGGAACCGTCGGCCTCTACAGAGCTGCGCGTTTCACTTAATCGTGATTTCTTTTTAGCACTGGTGGTAAGAACAGTGTTCAGCGTGGCCAGCTCCCGAATGAAGACACTAACGCACGTCGTCTTGCCATACAGACGGTGCTACCTGCCAGCTACGAAAACTCGGACGACGCCCCAGTTTTAGGCACTCACCACTTCATTAGGTAGCTACCCAAGCGCGCGCGCACGCGTATTTATAACGTTACTGCTTGAAGGCATCTGGGCAGCATTTCCTCGGGTTACGAGCTCCATCGCTAAGCCTCCTCATGTTTTCAAATGGATTCTCTCCAACTTCAAACTGTTTGCGGAGCGTGACAGGCTGGGCCCTTTAAACTCGGCCGTAATTAGTCCCCAGCCTCACACAGAACGAGCACGACGGAGGAATATTAAAACCCCAGCAGCAAAATTAAATTCACCAACTTGAATGCCCGAGCTGCAGTGCTACCGCCTTACAGAGGCACGTGAAAGACTGGAGCTTAAAACCACACCGCTATTGCAAAGAGAATTACAACGCACGTCACCAAAATAATGGCAAAATACTTGGTTTTGTACATTTAAAGAGGTATTCCTAAGTATAGATACCCATTCGATACGCTGCTTTTTAAATTGCTTTCCGAACTGAAAACAAAAGCCAATCTGAGCGCTGACTTGCGGAGCTCTTATTCTTCCAGATTTTCCAGGCTGCTTCACAGGTACCGGCCGGGGCGAGCGGGAATCCCTTTGCGTTGCTGTCCTCATAGCAGCCTTCGGGACCAGCGGGCAGGATGACAACGAGGATTTCTGCTTTCTTTCGGGTCCTCAAGGCTCGTAAAAAGCCCTACAACAATCCCCGCAACCCCCACTGAGCAGACGCCCGTCGGACGTTAGCAGAGCCGTGGCGTTTCAGTGCCGCCGCGAGAGCGCGGCCCGAGGAGCTCGGAAAACGCAGGGCGCGCGGAAGCGCAGCGACCCGCGGGCTCCCTCGCCCCAGGCTCCCCAGAAGGGCGGATGAAAACCTACTTTGCACGACGATTCTCCACGATGATCCTCCGCAAAGCGATTCCAGCTTGCGCTGCAAGCTTTTGTGTACGGGCATGTTGCAACGCACCCCCGAGACGGTTTGATTTGCGGACCAGATGTTTCACAAAAATAATCACAATCTGTAGGGAAGTTGTGAGTGACAAGAACAAAAATATTCCGAAATCAGTGCTGCGGCTCCGGCTACGCCTTTTCATGTTTTTCCATAAGGATCTGCGAGGATTTTGCTTTGGTGCGAATCCCGACCTCGCCAGCACCGTACCTGCCCCGGTCTCGGGCAGAAGCCAACGCCACGCTGTGCAGGCAGGGCTGCTCGCTCCCGCCGCTCTGCTGGAACCGCGAAGACCCTGGGCTCAGACGGCGGCCCGCCGCGCATCGCGCAAACCCCCTGCAAGCCCTGACCTCCTCGGCGCTCTGCCCGCGGGCAGCCCCTGTCGCCCGAGAGGGGACGGGTCCTCTGCCCAGCTCCCTCTGCCCTCGCTCTCCTAAACGTGCACGTTTTCTGCCCAGCAAAATGAGGGTTTCGGCACCGCTTACGCTGCGTCACCACCGGTAAGGCCCGATGTGACAGTACCGTGTCTGCTACTGACTGGACGCGGTACTAAAAGACCGAATTTTATTTCATTTTACTGTCTGTAACAGGCCTGTCAGCTACTCTCTCTTCCTTTATCCCCTTTAATGCAGTCACATCCTGGATGAAAATGTCAGGAGAGCGCAGTATCATCTTTAAATTAACTTGACATTTTACCAGGGACATGCAGGAGCTTCAACGGAAAGCAAAAGTTAAATTATAAATAATTTGGGGGAACAAATCACTAGGCTGAGTCCCTGCAGGTTGACATCGAGCACCGGGCCGGGCTGCAAGCTCGGTGGCCCCTGCTCCGCGCTGCCCGCGGGCCGACCTGCCCGCCTCCCTCTTTGCTGCCTGGGCACCTCCAAGGGGCCGCTCGGGAAAGCCACGAAAGAGCCCAGGGAGCCGGGCAGGAGCTGACCACCACCGTCCCCGTTTGACGTGACCGAGGAACAAACCCGCTTCCCCGCGTACGATTAAATTCCCCGTGAACGCCACCGCCAGCAGTAACGGGCACGAGTGACCGTACCTGATGAGATGCAAAGCCTGCGGGTCTGCGGGTGCAGATGTACTTCGGTAATCCCCACGCTGCCTCTTCACCTCCCACAAACCTACTGCAAGGTAATTTGAGCAAAGAATGACTTCTATTGCATTCTTCCCGCCCACCACCTTTTCGGATTACTGTTGGAATAAACCCCCTGCGACTGTAGGTTTTCACACAACCAGCTGTAACCAGAAAAGAACAAACTTCTACTGAGGATAAAATTGCCATTCTCCTCGTTTTGAGGAAGTTCTCTGGCACGTGAACTCACGGTTTGAGAGCGCGCTACGCCATTTCTTCGCAAGGACTTCAGATTTCCACGCGTTATCGTTCCTTAGGCAGCTGAGATGACACAGAGATGCGTTCCTTAATGGACCGGCCAGAGCTGGCATCTAGCCAGGCTTCGCCAAGCAGACGCAAAGCCCTCCGCCCTCCTCCGGCGCCGGCACGGCAGCGCGGAAACAAGGAGAGCTCGGCTACTACGTGACCCTGGTCGAGATGCGATATTGAGGCTCGGCGTCCACGAGCAGCTCCCGCTTTGGAGCTCGCTGGCTTCTGAACACCTTCCCGTCTAGCAGAGCCTGCTCGCTCCTCCTTCTAAACATCCCCAGCCTCGAGAAGGAACACGGAGCGCTTCGTAGAATCACAGAATCGTTAAGGCTGGAAAAGACCCTTAAGATCATCGAGTCCAACCGTTAACCCAGCACTGCCAAGCCCACCACTAAACCATGTCCTTCCGCAGCGCAGGCTTCGTGCTTTCCAACCGAGTTCACGGGGAGGCTCCAGCACCCTGGCAACTCTTAAGCTAAAACCCGTCTGCCCTGTTTCAGCCCGCTGAACGCAGACGCACCTGCCGCCGTATGCTCTAAGGGATCGGTGGGGTTGAAAATATAGTATAAAACGGCACTGAAGACAGGCCGTGGTGCAATCTGCCAGCTTGCCGTTCGTGCTGTTGCAAGACGGACAGCGGGGGCTTTGCAGAAGCAGCAGCATCCAACGCAAGGCTCGCAACACCGGTAAGGTGCGCGCGTGCCGTGCCGCACCCCCAGGTCTCCACCGCCACTGGTGCCGAGACACCTGCGTGGGCCGTCTGCAGAGAAAGCGTGATAAATGCAAATTTGCACGTACAAATACCACCGTAGATCCCGGGGTGCGGAGGTGTACGTGCTAAGCGAGACCAGAAGGCAGCACGACGACGCCTGAAAAGGCAGGCTAAACCGCTCCGCGCCGAGCCCGAAGATGAGGGCTTTGCTATTATTAAGAACCTTTATCTCCCAGGAAACAACAGCTGTCCAAAACCAGTATTTCAAGGAACAACTCTAGGGGTAATTCAAATTATGCGGCTCGCTCTGCTGTATCGTATTGTACATCTTAATGAACAAAGCCACAAGGACAATTTGAACTGATAAAAAAGGGCTTGCCAGCGATAACGGCTGAAACACCAAAGGCTGGTCGGAATATCAATGCGGTTGGAGGATATACGAAGAAGATCAAACTGTCACGCAGGAGATCTGCTCAAGCACCTACACTGAAGCAAAGCAGCAGCGACGGAGGGAGAGCTTTAAAGGTCGTGCTGGTTTGGAAACTTTACCGCTGCTCAGCTTTTCCTCCTCCTGGAGAAAAGCAGCGGGTTAGCTTTTCGGAGATCTTCCCCCAAACCTCCCTGCCGTAAAACCGCTTTATCGGCTCTGCTGCCTTTGTAGGTCAAGCCTACGCAGCAGCGATACGGGATTTGGACGTGTCAGGCAAGGGGGGCCGGCGAAGGGACCCCTCGCTCCAGGCACGGGCGGGTTTGGGGAGGGCCGGGGAGCCCGTGGGGGAGCACAGGGCGCCCCGCGAGCGCGGGGAGCGACGACCACGCTCCCTCAGGCGCCTGCGCGGCCGTCGCCTGTCCTCTCCCTTTCGCTGCACCCACCGCTCTGCCTCGCGTTTGCTGAGCAGCGCCGACCACCGCTCACAGATCAACCCTTGGGACAGGGCTGCGTTCCCACGTCTCGTCTGAAGCCCTTTAGAGCAGAAACAGCGCAGGCGAGCAAGTAAAAAAGAAGTCTGTCATCAGAGCCTGCAAAAAGGAGCAGCTACCGCGCACGGGGAGCGGCGAACGCAGCCCTTTGGGATGGTTCTGTTGGACAGCTTCGGTCGGGGGAAATGAATCCAGAGCAAGTTATCTCCAATAACTCGGAAAGATTGCTCCCAAGAATATCATTTCCTAGGGCAGCTACTAGAGATGACAGCACGCCTACAGCGTGAGCTTTGGACAGGGCACCTGCTTCAGAGCAGGCCTCTCTTCCCTGTTTTTTTTAAATTAAAAGATGACAGTTGTTTTTCAGAACTACTCCGTGGTTGCAGGGGACATGAACTAGGCCAGTATTACACGAGAAACGGGGGGAAAAGGCGAAATAAAATAGACTTGAAGTGCCCTTCGTCCTAAGGAGCGGTTTTCAACGCAGCTGGCTGGCAGACGACCCGCACCCAGCCTGCCGGCAAAGGCGAGGAACACCCCGGCTGCTACCAAAGCACGTACGTCGCGCTAGAAGAGTATCTCAGCCTTTCGGTGATGATGGGAATTAAGGTATCAACTGTCTCTTGAGGCTTTAAAAAGTGTTCCAACACTACTATGCTATGTAATTCTAGAGATTATGTTAATTTGACCTAATTTTTTCCAGCTACAAAGTCTCTTAACTATTGAAGAGGAAAAGTTTCCGCAGCTTCGTGCTGCCTGGCTGCTGGCTGCAAAACACACACGTGCACGTCTCTGCACAACGGAGGGAGGCGAGGCCTCGGCTGCTCTCTGGGGAGAAGCACGCTCAACGGGTGGGCAGACACACGTCAAGAAGATTCAGCGTTAGATCGGTGTCAGGGAAGAAGAGAAAAATTTCTCTTATCAGCGTGAATTAATCTTCTTCCCACGTGTCGGGAGCGGTAACTGCTGGGATCGGGCAACAACGCTACATTTCCATTACCTTTCCAGCCTCTTCCGCAGCTCAAAGCCAATACAGAAAGGCATCGAGGAGGCGATGGAGACCCACCTGGCTTCTGCCGACAGGACGCCGGCAAGCTTTGAGATCCTCCATCATTGCAAGCAAAGGCGAGAGACAAACGCAGGACAGCCACGCGCTCCTGATCCCAGGGTACTGCTGCTAGGCTGATAAAAAAGCAACCCCAGTTCCGCTCGGGCGGGAAATACCGAGCTGCCGGTCCGTGCATCTCTGCGTGCGTCTAATCATTTTTCGATGCGGTCGTGCCTCCCCACAGAGCAGCACCCTCGCAAAGGGCAGTGCTGATCCTCGGGGCAACGGTTCGCTCCGATGGAAAGCTGCTGAGGAGAAAGGGCTGGGAAACGCCACGCCAGAAGGTCCTCCGCCCTGGAAGACCGTCGGCTCTCCGCCTCCACGTTCAGAGCAAACCTGCGGGAGGGACTTCAAGAGTGATTTCTTACCGCGAGAGACGCGGACTCGAGGAGCAGCACCCACCGTAGCTGCGAGGTGCTGAGCAGCTCCTGGGCATCGCCAGCGCGGCAGAGACCCTGCTGGGGCCCCTACCAAACCCGGGCAACGCAGCAACAGCGGCTAGACCCTAGCTACGCTTGAAATCGGCTCAGCCAGGAGCCCTGGGGACAGCCGTTTCTGCCTTCAAGAACCACCCACCTCCCCTTCTTGTTCTGAATACGAAAAGGCCAGCAAACTACTGCGGAGGAGAGCCTAGAAACCTGGAGGCTACTGACAATTCACAAACAAGCTGCAACACTTGCAGCGGAAGAGCAAACAACAAAACCGCTCTTTCCTATGAACAAGCACTACTTGGGAGCCTGAAAGGGCAGGGGAGGGTAGCCCAGTCCTAGGGCCATCCCTAAAACGCAGGTGGATAACAGCCCCGCTCCGGGGAAAAGGACGGTCGTTAACGTTTGCAGGTAGAAACTTAACGGGGTCAATCAAACATCAAGACAAACTCTTCCTTATAGCCTTGCAAAGGTCACTGAAAGCGTTAACAAATTACCGTAAACCAAAAGAAAACCGTACGTGCGTTCATTTACACCGAGACACACGGGACCGAGTTTCTCCGCAAACGCTCTTAAGGAGACTTGAATAACGTTTGCAACCTACTGTGAAATGAAAGCTGGTTAAGTTAAGAAAGCAAAAACAGAATTGAAACAAAGCGACCAAATCGCAAAATGGGGAAGCGTTGACGGTGGAGCGTCTCAAGCATCCGAACTCGGGTGCCCGGAGCGCGGTTTTACGGCCAACCACCTGGAAAGAGGAAGACAGAGAATGGCAAGGGCTGGACAACGCGGTGGCGGGCGGCGCACGCACCGTGCGCGTTAAGGCACGTTGGAAGAAAGGCTTCGACTGCTTGTCCGTGCCAGCGTTGTCTGACTTGGGTGCGAAAACCTCAGAAGGAAAGAAGCCACAAAACACCCCGAGCAGGAGAGTTAGAGTCAGCTGAGCGACATCGTAAAAGCAAATAAAACGTGAAGGCATTTACGCGGGGGATGGCTGACAGCAACAATAAACGTCACGCCATTAGCTATTCAATGGTCCGTTCTCACCTTCCGTTTGCCACCTCTGCCTCAAAAAAGGAAAAAAAAAAAAAAAGGCAAGCAAAAGCAGCAGTTGAAATAGAAAAGAGCAGAAAAATGGCAATGCAAGTGATGACAAAGAAATCAGAAAGGCCTTCCTTATGAGTGGAGAGAGTCGGGGCTAGCGAGGGAGTACGATGGATGCATGGAAAAGAGAGAGGCGTCTCGTGCTCAGCTGGCCGGTTTTATTCATCTTTTCTCTCGAGACAGGGAAAAACCCAAAATGCTGAGCGCCAGCTCCTCTAAAAGGGTCCCGCGGCCGGCGTTCGACTCAATAAAAAACGCCCGGTGGAATTCACTTGTCTGGGAGAGGGAGGCAGCGGGCTTACCGCGGGGACGGGCCGAACACCTAGGCGTGAGAAAAAGCATCTCGAGTCACACGAGGCGCGTTACGTTACTGAAGACCAAACCTGCTGCTTCCACGTATAAATCGCTCAGAAATTGATACTGAGGGGGTTAAGGCTGAAAGGACCGCGCACGGTCAACGAGCCCCAAGGCTGTTTGCACCCTTCCTTCGAAAGGACCCAGTATCAGCCACCAGTAACTGACTTAGCGGCTTTCTCTGCCACGGCAATTCCCGCGTTTCGGAAACACCTGCAGCAAGGACGGTCCACCTCGTCGAACTGCCGGACCAGGACTCGCGCCGTACGGTGGGTGCGTTTGAGGGAAAAAAATGCAAGTGATTTGTTTGTTGGTTTTTCCCCAGGCTTCACGCTCTGCTTACATACATAAAAGACAATAAACATTCAGGACATTTCCAATGGTTATGAAGGTACCGTACCTGTGATGGTGGTAGGGATGGTGGTGGTAGTGGTGGTGGTTGTTGTGGGAGGAGGGATAGTTGTGGGGGGATCTGGATAAAAAATAAAAAGGAAAATAAAAAAAAGGCAAATTAAGAAAAAACAAGCAGAACACAACAGCGCTCAATCGTGATCAGAAAAAAACAAGGACGCTAAGAAGCGGCACGGCTGTCGGACGGCTTTCCTCCTCTAAAGCCAGGTGGGGAGCGCCCAGCTGGCTTTAAGGACAGCGGGCCAGATCCCCAGCAGCCGGCCACGGCTCCGAGCCCAACCCGCACCTCGGGAGCCGCGGGCGGACTTAACGCTCGCTGGAGAATCTGGCCCCGAAACTCCCCCCCTCTTTGCCTTCTACAAAGCTAAAAAAAAAATGCAAAAAAGAAACAAAACCCAGCATAAATTAGTCAATGAGAGAGAGATGGAATGGGAGAGGCATAAGAAAAACAAACTGCACGCTTTCCGCAACAAAAAGAACAGTTTACACGCACAGAGAGAGACACAGTGGCGCTTTCTTGGCTGGCTACCTATGCGTTGGCAAGCCCAGGTGGGAGGCTTGTGCCAGGGGCCCCGCTGCGCCTAACAGCCGCGGTGCCAACGGCCCCGAGCGGGGCTCGCCGCCTCCCCAGGGCCGGAGACTTCGCTACTCTTCCTCTATGAATGCACATCAGCAGGATGTCAAAAACCGCTTCACAGGTCGTAATAAACACAAAGAAACGAGAGCGTCATCGCTAAATAGCCATTTCAAGGTTATGAGGAATCTCACCACCGTCTTTTAATAAAAAAAGTCAATATTTTTCTGACAATTGCAGTTGAGCGCCCTCGGTTTTGCTGCTGCGCATCGTTAGGGAGAAATGGGGACACGGGGATGTTTCTCTTGGGGGCGGATAACCGTTTCTCGGGCGTCCTCGACCTGCGGAGACTCAAACACCGCCGCTCTTCCCAGTGTTTGCGTGACGTAGAGGGGCACATCCTCATCCAAATTATCGGGCAGGAGAAGGCAGATAGGAGAAGACGTAAAAGAAAAAATATGTATCGATGCCCAGATGATCAAACCGAATGCGCTAAGTAGTCGGGAAGACTTTGAACTACGGATCCATTCGGCAATAATAGAGCATGAAACATTTCATGGGCTTTTGATTTTAGGCTTCCTCTATGGCCTGTCAACTTTGCGTTACTAACACATCTGCTACCCTTTTATCTCCAAGCGAGCTCTCTCAGATTCCCTAATTAATACATCTGAACTTTAATTATATGCTGCACCTTTGTTATAGTCCGTACAACTTCCCGGAAAGTTCAGAAACGTTGCCTCGGAGTTCGCTTTGCCGGGGAGCGCTTATTTACGGTTCTCTTGCGAGCGGCTGTCGTCCTTCCCCTGCACCCGGAGCATCCCAGTCCCCGCGCTTACGCTAGGGCACTCGCTGCTTGCCGGTAAACACGCAGGTCTCCCGAGGAGCAGCGGAGACCGAGGCAGCTGGAGCGCAGCAGAAGCAGGGGAAGGAGGCCCCCGGCCTTTCGCCACGCCGCACCGGGACGATGCCACGCAGCGGACTCTGCCTCGATAAAAGCAAAGAAACGCTCGTGTGCTAATTGCGCTCGAAGTTTCTAGCAAATGGGCCTGCCCACTCCCTGGGGGAGGAAAAGCGTGAAACAAATTTTAAAAATAAACCTGTTTTCGGCGTGCGTCAGCGTGATTAGACATCCTCACGCCACGTGCGCAGCAGAGGAAGGTGTGTTAAGCACAGCTCAGCAGCAGCTATTTCGCAAGCCCTGGCTGCTGGAAACCACTTGCACATAAAACCATTTAACTGCTGGTATGGAGACTGCGTCACCCCTGCCTCTCCTGGAGGCGTGCCGGATCACGGCTCTGCCGCGGCTGCCGCTGCTCCGCTACGGCACCACGGGTCTGGAGGGCCCGGCTCTGTAACTCCCCTCCCGCCCAAGCTAAGGCGATCCGGAGAGCTCTGTGCCCACAAGCGGCGGGAGCCAGCCCCGTCTGCGTCTCCCGCCAGCTTTCACGCTACGCCTGCAGAGGCATTCCTGCGAGGACACGGGTTCCAGTGCCGTTATAATAATACATATTCATATAATAATATCTAACGTGCTGTCTTTCAGCGGGGAAAGGGCTGGAGACGTGCGTGCTTTCCACTGAGGAGGGGGGCTGGCCGGCATGCTCCATGCGAGCCGCGCAAGTCTCCTCCTGCGACAGCCTGAGTGAGGTTCTGCACCAGAGGGCTTCAGGTGACGGCCACAGCCCAACCGCTTCCACCACGCCAGCACCTCTGCGTTTCTCCCTTTTAAGTTCACGGTTAAAAGGATTCTTTATGCTGTCCAGAGCGCCGGATCCTAGCGGGACACTGCCAAACGGGCAGAAACTGGACACGATGGGATGTAAACCCATCGTTTGGCCGCGAGCTCCTGAGAGACCACAAAAAGCCCTTCCCTACACGGGCAAAACGTCTGCTGGATGCTTGAACTAGAGTCCACAGGTTTACCTCCCCTGGGAAGCTCCATCTCCTTTAGAATAACGCTGTCTTGGGTCTCCTCCTCCTGTGGGTTTAGTCCCGAGGGGGAGCCAGGCCGAAGAGGTCCTGCGCGGTCTGGGCATCGCCCACATCCACGGCGCGGAATAATTAACTTAAGTGCGAGAGTTACTACGAGCTCTAAACCCCGGGTCTCTAACGTGGCTGAGGGCTGAGCTAGCGCTCACGTGGGCCGCAACGGGCACGTAGAACTACACGGGGGACGAAACCACCGCGTCTACGACTGCTTCACGGCAGTAGCTTTCCATAGTTTTAATCTCACGGGGAACTGCCCGTGTCCTATTTTAACTCCTTCATTCTCCACAAGGTTAGTTGCTCCTTTAAACACCGATGTAAACGAGGTGGTTTTTTATACCTTGAGCATACAAATTATTCCCACCATAAATGCGGATCTGACTTCATTCCATAAACTGGAGTCTTCTGGAGCTACAGGCGCTAGACAACTACCCGTCCGACGTGGCGGACGAGTTCAACCGCAGCTCAAAGCTGTAGCTTGGTATTACCGTCAGTCTTTGGGCAGGTTTCTCAGACTGGGCTTAAAATGGCTCACGTGCAAGTGGCATTTGGACAGGCGATGTCGACTATTTATCTGGATCAGAGCGAGTACAAGAGAATTTGGCCTGCAGCGCTTCAAGCGGCTGTTGCGTGGAGCAAACTCCCAACCGAAGCACGTTACTGCCCCATCCGAGTCACGGGCAACACCCGCCACGAGCTGAGCCCGGCCACGCAGCAACCGCTCTTAACAGCTAAAGCTGAGACGTGCAGCCCAAGGGAATTGCTCGTCATTCAACCGGGGGATCACCTACAAGCGCCTACCGAATCTTTGTTACACGCAGCGCCTCGCGACAGGAGCGCGAGGTCTGAAGCAATGGCAAAACAACCCAGAGGAACGGGAGAATTAAAGCAGCTGCTCAACAGCACTTCCAAAAGGTGCCGAGACAGGTTTTAGCGTCTGCTCGGCAGCCACGGATAGGCTTTAAGACATCTCATTCCTCCGGTTTATTTACGGGTTTGTAGTTATCTGGGAACCTGGCCGATTCTTCGGCACCTGAACCTGCTAAAGAAAGACCTGGAACCCCCCCGGACCGTTGCTGAAGACACTGGAGGAGGTATTACGGCAAGGGAAGGGAACTATCGGAGAAGTCCTAGGAGAACTAGGCCAGAGAACTGCTCAGTTCTCCCCGTGCCCCTGCTCCGGCTTCTCCTCGGGCTTCGCCCGACAGCACGCGAGCGCGGCGGCAAGCCCAGGAGGAGCACAGCCCCGGGGGAAGGAGCTCACCGGACGCTGGAACGGGCTCTGCCCCCGAGGCGCGACGCCGAGCCTTACGGAAGCCAAATAAAGGGTTTTGCAGCCCCTACCCCAGCCCGGCAGGACGTAGACGTGTCGGGAGCTGTCTGCAAATCTTGCATTAAGCAAAACGTTAACTTCTGTCAAAGCTTTCAGAGCGCGGTATGTTGCAATTATGTGCAAATGAGTCTAGAAGAACGGTGGTTTTTCTCACGTACCGTATACAAACAGCATGTAATCCGCATGTGATTTCCCCACCGCGTTTGAAGCCTCACAGCGGTATGTACCATTATCTGTTTTGTTTAGGTTACTAATGAGAAGGTTTGAACCAGACACTACAACGTGTTGAGGCATCTCATCATCTACTCTTAACCACCTCATGTCCGTAGGCCTACAGAGGAGGGAGAGAAAGAAACAATCACATTACTATTTTCCTATGGTAAAGATGGCATCTTCAATAGTTCATCCACAGACAGAAAGCCCAAACCAAGAAAAACTGTAAAGAAATAACACATACTTTTTTTTTTTTGCGCTACTCAAGCCCAGCTGCTGTCGGGCTTCCTCAATTTAAATTTATTTTAACCCAACAGGAAACTGTATCCAGACCTTAAATTTTCTGAAAACACTACTGCAAGCAGGAAGAAAGTTCATTAGTGGTTAATCATTCGCTTATTCGGCAAACCTGAAAGCTCTGCGGCTACGGACTAAGCGTGCGCCCGCGGGGCGCTCCGAGGGCAGGTCTGGACGGCACGCGGCCGAACGGGGGGGCGCGCTTTTGTCACGCCTGGGCCCCTCCGCAAAGCGGCGCGATGGGCCTGCTGGCCTCAGCGGTGGCTGCGCCGCTCGCCGACAACGCTTCAGCTGCGGGAAGAGAGGAAGGCCCTCCTCCTCTCCCCCGGCCCGCCCGGCCGGCCGGCCGCCGCTCCCCGCGTCCCTTTGCTAACGGAACCAAAACGAGCGTCGTCTTTGCGTCGTTTAGGGTGGGTTTTAGAGCTAGTAAAGGAAGCGAGTGCTGCAGGGCTTGGGAGGGGGGCTTCTGGGGTTTTACGTTCACTGTTGTTATAGCCTTTAAGCAGCAGCGGGGACAGATCAGCTATGCCCGAGACAGCCTTCCCCAGCAAGAAAAACACAGCGTCTCTCCGGGCGACTCAACGGTGAGCTCCTAAACGGGGAGGTTTATGCAATAAAACATTCTTCAGCCCGTCTGGTTCCACAGCCTGCAGCTCGGACTCTGCTGGGAGCTCGTGCTGCTAGAGGCGTCTCATAGCTCGGGCTTCTCCTAGCGTCCAAACGGCAGGCTGCCGTCACGATGCAGGGCTCCCGAAGCTTCAACATCCCAGCCGCGCTCCTGGGACGGATGCAACGTTGGACAAAACCAGCTGGGCATCGGCTGCCTGCTCCGAAGCCGCCATCTGGTTTTGGGCAAGGGCTGGGCGCTCTCCTCCTCGCTCCCGAGCCGTCGGCGCACGAGCCACGGCACGGGCAGCAGAAGCTCCCGAGAGAGCAGAAACGCAGTTTAACCTCAAAACGGGTGGGAAGGGTTTGGATGCTCCTGGCTGCCGTTTCCAAAAGGCTACGGGTGATTTTGGGGTCGCGGGGTTTCAGGCACTGCGTGCGCTACACAGCAGCCTGCTTCTCAGAGACGTGTCTCACCCTGGACGCCCTAAAAGCGACCGTTTCTGTAGCTTCCCACTTTTGCCATAGTCTGGGGGATGTGTGTGTGTGTGTGTGTCTAATCTAACAAAATACCCGTATTCATACCAAAATAGAAATTTCCACTCTCTGGTCTTTTGTTTGCCTCTGAGCTTCCCTCCCGCAACGTTTACGTTGCCAAATTTTGCAGCGAAATGATTCAGTTTAACTGGAGAAGCATCCCTGTTCATCCTAACCCCCTGTAAAGGATTTGATGAAATCCGTTTGTCTTAAAACCATAGAGCTAAGCACAGCCCCTTATTTCTCTCTCTATTTTCCTACGCTTTGCAGGACACAGGTGAAGTGACCTACATAGCGAATTCCTAGCACGTTACCAGCATCGCCGTAACGTTAAGTGGCATGCTGCCGGGGAGATGCGTCTGTCTTATTTAACATGTGTATGTCTTATTCATAGCCTGGAAGAAAAAAAAGTGAAGCAGCCTATTCATTAAATCCCCAGATGATAGCGAATGGGAGGAACGGCAGTTACCCGTGAGAGGAGGGCTGCAAAGGGGCTTTGACGGGCTCTGAGCAGGGAACAGATATTAAAGGGGAACTCGGCAGGGGATGTGCCAGTCCCTAACGCACGGGGAAGGATCAGCCTCGTGCCGAACAGAAGACACTGGGGAGCAGGAATCGACAAAATAGCCTGGGAGAGGAGGAACGCTGCCGGGGAGGACGCCAGCAGCCCGAGCCTCCTGGCCGCGGAGCGCTCGCGCCCTGCCCGCCGCTGCCCGCGGCGGCAGAACCGGCAAACCAGGCGGCCTCCACTTCGACTACAGCTGCGGCAGCTCCTCGGCTCTGGGCAGGCTACCAAGGAGGCGCCGACAGATTTCAGGGATGTTGGCAGAAATCTTATGGACGTGACGAAAATAAAAGAGGATAGTAAATACTTGACAGCCATAAATCCAAGTGGAAGTATTTAAAAAAAAAAAAAAAAAAGTCGACAAAACTTAAATTAGAACAACAATGAAAGTGTGGAAGAAAATCTACCCTCCCTTGCCAGGGTTTTCCTGATGCATAAATCTCTTCAACTACGTAAGAAGGCCTCAAGGGCATGGCAAGAAGAGGAGAAAGAATCAAACTTGCGTTTCATAAAAACCACACGGGGCACCGAAAGGGGGGAAAATCGGCACGTAGTCAATGCAAGCAGAAAGACAGACTGCCTTACCTTAGCGATCCATTCCGCCTTTACAAGCGCGCGGTTCTTTGGGGCCAGCCTTACTCCTGCGTACCGGCACCCGGCTGGGACTCGGTACGCAGGCCCCCGACCTCGCTTTTGCAGATCAATTGCAACAGATTGCCACCCGAGCCATTCCCTGGGGAAGAGGTGCGCGGCTGCGGGACCGGGACCGTCGGCGCCCGAGGGCCCGTGCGGAGCTCTCCCAGGAGCTCCGCGGGTAGAAATCCCTCGGCCACGCCTCAAACAGGAGCGCACGCAAAGCAAAATAGGTGTGTTAATTGCGCAGCAGATGCTCAGGTGCGGAAAGCATCTCTCTCTCGCACCGTCGCATCCTCTTCGCAGCAGAGAATGGCGTATCGAGCGTCTGCAAGAGCAACAGAGGCCAAACAACGTCTGCGCGCTTCTGCAGCACGACCCCGTCTCTCTGCCGGACAACCTGCTCCATCCTCGGGAAGCGTCCAACTTACTGTGGTTTTCCAAAAGCTGCGCAGGTCAGCTCCAGCGGCTCCCCTTCTCTCGTGAGGCCTTGCACCGGGTAATTCTGAGAAACCCGCACTTGAGGCTTATCTGCAGGACAAAAACAGCGGTCCGTGAATCGGCACGTCACCCCGGCTCAGGCTCGCGGCCGCCGCCGCCCTCCTCTCGGCCCGCTCCGCGCCGCCTGCCTGGCCGGCCGGCGAGCTCGGCCGGCGGCGGAAGCCGGAGCCGGCAGCGCCTCGCCCTCCGACCGAGGCACCGCGCTTCCCCGGGAAACACATTTCGCTGCGCTGGAGTTTATCTCTGAACTCGCTCAAGCTCAAAGGAACTCATTTGCCTTCCCGCTGAGGTGAAACCAGAGCTATCTGCGGTGCTCGGAGCTGATAGGTTTTATCGCGTATCATATATTACTGTACGACAACACTTGGCGTCCGCGCATATTAATGCGCTGGGCTTTACAAGAGACGCTTGTCAGAAACACAAAAAGGAGTCGCAGCCACCGCTGCTTTTGTTCGAGCAACAGAAGGTTTTGTTTCGTCCAAACGCAGCTCTGCCGAGCCCTAAAATAAAGAGAGAGAATTAAAGCCTTTACAGTTAGGGAGCCGGCTCAAAACCGCTTCAGTGAGACCCTGCAGGAAAAAAAAGGCGCCAAACCGCAGACCTAGAGTCCACAATTAAAAAATTCGTTACCTCCTACAACTGAAACACAGATTAAAAACGCAATCTAAGCTGTAGCTAAAACGTTATCGGTGCAAAAAATCAATTCCATGCTACAAATGCCATTAAGCCCTATATATTTTTCAGGAATTTACTCAACTGTAAAGAACAAAGGAAGGCAAAAAATCAGTATGCATACAGGTTGAAACCATTTAAATGTTTCTATTTCCTCTGAGAGTAACTGCTACCAAAAATATTGGCTTGCTGCATTTTATTAACTGTGTTTAACTCATTAACATGCTTCCTATGGAATAATAGAGATTAGGGGGAAAAAAAAAACCCCAACGTGTCAGGATTTAACCAATTTAAACTCTCATAATTTTCAGTAATGGAATAAGCTACACGAGTAAATCCTCTCCCGAGATGACTATACCACAAACATTTTATAAACTAATCCCCGCTACAGATGCTTCTCGCGGCTCTGAGGCTCGGGCGTCCCCGCAGGCTGGGAACCGCGGGGGGACCGCGACGCGGCGGGGGTGTCGCGCCCGAGGCGCAGAGGCCCGGTTCCGCCGGAAACGCGGGCGCCTTCGGCGGGCCTGACCGCTCGGGCAGGGACCTCTCCTGGCGTGGCTGGGCTGCCCCGCCGCAGCGAGGCGCGGGGACGGCCAAGGCGGCCCGGGTCTCGGGGGTACGAGCCAGCCCTGGGAGGGACGCGGCACAAGGAGCCAGAAGAAAAGGCCAGGAAAGCAGAAAGCGGGGCTGACATGCCGTACTAAGCTCGGTCGGCGACGCTGGGGTCTGCACCGAGAGCACTCGATGCATAAACACGGGAAGATGAGTTAGCCCGACTATCACGCAGCAAGTAAATCGCAAGCAGCATCTTCGACGCTGCGCTCACCGCTCCCATTCACAATTCCCACCCCCCCGCCATCTGCTCGCTGTTTATTGTTTGCTTTGCGGCAGCACCCGAGAGCCCGTGCCAGAAACATGGATGCTATTATACTCTGCGCTGTAGAAAGTGTCGAAAACCTCTTCCGCCCAATTTACAGGGGAACGCAAAGACTACGGCACCCTGTGCCGAGCAGCTCTGCGCCACGTCTTCTGCAGCTTGCCTCTCCTGTCGCTCCCATCCCATTTTCATTAGATAAATTTTAGTATTTCTAATGAGCTGTTTACCAGCTGACAATTACTTATGGAAATCAAGAGGAATACACTGAAGGCTCGCTGTACCGAGCACGAACGGCAAACGAAGCGGGCATCTCCCCGAACTACTGGAGCCGAGCCCTTCCATTCCGCTTTCCAGCCCCACAGCCTTCGCCGGACAAGTGAAAGCGGCAAAGTGAACCCGTACCATTTCGATCTGGACACCGCGGAGATGTCACCCGCAACAGAAATCCGGGCTTTGTTCGCGGACGTGCGCGCACGCGCGAAGCCGAGAGCGCTCCCAACGGAGTTACTGGAGTGAACGCCTCTCCTAAGCAGGACGTGCCGGCACGCCGGCAACTACAGCGGGCACTTGTGAAAACGCTTCACAAGTCTGAGGGCTTCCGAAGGATGGCTGGGCGCTCAGGAGAACCGACGCTTTCATCAGGCTCACGGTATACGAGAAAAATCTCACTCGCTCCAACCAAGAGTTTGGTGGGGGTGGAGGCGTCGCCTTCTCCTCCTCGTAAGGACGTGCCTCCAGATAACCTCCACTTCCACTGCTACTGCTGAGCGCCCGGCCTCAGACAAAGCCAGCACCTCTCGCCTTCCGACCACGGACTCTGTTAGGAAAGCTTTGCAAAATGCCGAGCACCACGGGATCCCGAGCTCAGCGCCTGCACGGGGCTGTGA
This sequence comes from Platalea leucorodia, assembly GCF_965183815.1. Lineage (NCBI taxonomy): Eukaryota > Metazoa > Chordata > Aves > Pelecaniformes > Threskiornithidae > Platalea > Platalea leucorodia. The sequence goes on along the minus strand of NC_138842.1, from coordinate 8,434,910 downwards.
CATTTAGTAGCCCACGCTGGTAAAGCTGCGGTGGTTTTCCACGCCCGGACTAGCCGCTCCCCACCTATCAACCGCTTTATTAAAAAGGCCATGTGCCGGCCGCCACATCTGTGGCTGTATAGTCTGGGGCAATGACTATCTCGGGTGGTGATCCTGGGCCTGAGGCAAGCAGCGGCAGAGTTTTGACCACCAAGTGCATTCCAGCAGCCCGAAATCCTCGACTGGGAACTTCATAACATCACACCGCTGGGTTACGACATAAAAATAAACGCACGCATCTATGCATCTAAGCCACCGCGTACGCCACCGGCAGCCAATTAGATCTAACAACCCAAAGCTATTTCCTAGCATGCCTGTTTCCAGCAGCTTAAAAAACCAGCCTAGTAATTTAATAAGGCACCTTTATTAAGCTAAATTCATTCAAAAGCTAAGAGTGAGATACAAGGTTAAATACCAGTAGTCTAAAGGTTGCGCTGTAGCAGCAACCAATTTGAAAAACTTATTCCAAACCCATTCTGCGTGTGATGAGATTTCTTTCACAACAGGCGCGCTGCGTGCCGGCAGGCGCGGGAACGGCGGCCTTCCCGGAGGGAGAGCGCGCCCCGCTCCCCGCCCCGCCGGCCGGCTCCGCTGCGTGCCGGCCCGACCCCGCGCCGACAAACGCTCCTCGCCCCGGAGATGCTGAAGACTCCTCCAGCCGACGCGCGGTGCCGAAGCGGCAGGCGCTCGCTCCGGGGCTCAGGCGCAGCCCGGCCGACAACGCGGGAGAGCCCGACTCCCCTCCGGGTTTCCCTGCCCGGCCCAGGCTGCGCCCGCTGACGTGAACCATCTTAAACAGTTTCAAAACTCCGTGGTTTGGAAGTTACCAAAACCCCCAAGTTATTCTGCATTTGTCCCTATTCTTCCTCTCATTAGCTGCTCGCCCAGTTTTGGCGCCGTCAGCAAAGATTATTAAGAGTGACTTTTTAAGAACTTCAAATGCTTCGCGGGAGCACTGAACAGCATCGGGCCAAGCACCCAGGCCAGTGCATTCACTCTAAAAATACCATCATTAGCTGATTGCTCCCTAACGACTATCCTTTGAGATCTGCCAGTTAGCGATTTCTTAATCCATTTAAATGTGCGCTCCATCGATAATGCTTAGATCTCATTCATCAGCCGAGATAGCACACTACACCGCGTTTGGTGCCTCACAAAAGCCCAAGCCTGTCATTTCTACCCATACCTCCTTTCATCAGGCCAACCTACGACCTCGAAGGCCGGCAAGCTCACCGTCTCAGAGCCCGTCACCGGATGGATTTGGCAAGCCTGACCTCCTCGCGCGCCCGGGGTACCACGACGCTCCGGTCAGGTCGGCCTCGGGACCCTCCGCCGCTCCTCGGCGGGGCTGCACCCAAAACCAAGCCGAGGGCAGGCTCCCGGCCTCCCCCGAGCGCCTCTTCCCAAAGGGCTGGCGCAAGCCGGAGCTCCTGCAGGTGCGCAGCACGGGCTCCGGCGGCGGCACCGGCACGGGTGTCTCCACCCACCCGCCCCGTGGCCAAATTCTGCAGCCGGCGAGGATGCTACCACACGGCAAGCGTGACATTTATCTGGGAGCATGACCGCGTACTTAAACAAAAGGCTGGTTTTCTCGGGAAAGGCAAGGTGGCACGTGAAAGGTGGCTATGTTCTCGCCCTCGTGCCTCTCCCCTGAAATACAATCAGAACACGCCTAATGAGGAAACGACGTGCAATAAATTTAACTCTGCGGTCGTACCCAGCAATTGCACTGTGCAGAAGAGCAACTAGAAGCTGCTACAGAAAACCTGCATTGCACTTGACGGACGTCGTCTTTGCGGCCATGCCAACCACACCGGAGTCGAATCGTCACACCGCAGCAGCCCTGGTCCCCCAGCAATCCCCGCGCAAGCGACACGGCTCCTACGATGCAGCAACCCGTCCGCTCTCGCCACAAAACCTGCACCGAAAGTCACTAATAACACAGTAAAAACATTTTGGGAAACGCTACTTCTTTTCCGAAGCCCCGGTGACGCCTAATCCTCGCCGACCGCCACAAGCAACAAACCAGTCAACCCTTCCCGGCTGACGTGCTCCCAGCGGCGGTCGGAAGGCAGCCGAAAGCCGCCTTCCCCCGCGCTGCTTCGGGGGGAAACCGTACGAAAAGACGAATGAGGAAGATGCTCTGAAAGCAGGCCGGGGCTCACAGAGCTCCGCCGCAGAGCGGGACGGGCGCCGTCTGACAACGCTGAGGTTCTCCCCGACGGTTCGGTTGGACGCACAGCGAGAGGGGCTGTCCGGGACCTCGGTACATCTTCAGCACGGGACTTCTCTCCCTCTGCTCCAAAGTACAGCTAAACGCGTATGTTAAGCAAATCGCACGTGACCGCAGACGGCCGGTTTCTTCACGGCAGACGCGAGCAAAGGCGCGCTCCTGCGGCGGGTCTGGGACAGGGCTACCGCAGCGCGCGGCTCGGCATCGTCTGCGGCGCCGGACTGTTTGCCAAGAGAGGAAACTGCAAAATGGATTTTTTCAATGATTCAGCTGAAAATTAGGTACCGAATCCAAGTTTTAAAATCCATTTTATGATTACCGTATTAATTCCCGATGGGCACCTCTTGGCAAAAACGATGACGGACGGCATCCCCAGGCGAAGGATCCTGCAGACCAAGCAGAGTTCCTGCCCGCTTGAGGTAATTCCAGCTTCAAAATCACCCAGATAATACTCTACACGTCTTTCTTCAGACGGGCGCTGCGTTATCCGGCTCCTCCTCTCCGCTTTGCTCTGTGGCCCGCGCTCATTGCTCGAAAACCCGACTGCTGGCGCTTGCTGCACCTTGCCACGTCGGCACGCTAGGCGAAGAGCAGGAGGAGTATGTTTTCCAATATTAAAAGAAGTCAGCGAAGTTAACGTTTACCCCCAGGTGTAAACACAACTGTCACCTCTATCCCGAAATCAGGCGGGTTTGCTTATCGGGAAGCGGAGTCTGCGTCGGAGGCGGCCCAGACCCGGCGGTCCCCTACCTCCTCCTCGCCTTCGCAGGGACAAGAGTCCGCATCGCTGATTTTCAGCCAAAATCCAGAAACCTGCGAAACAACTCGATCCCACGTTTAAAACCACGAACAAGCCTCTGGCCGGCAGTTCACCCCCTCTCTGGAAAAGCCTCTCGGCCCCAAACACCACTTGGCAAAATTCGCCCTCGACTGAAAGAATTTCAGCGCTTTGCTTGCAGGGGAAAAGGCGAGGCGGCGCCGGGCGGGCGCCCCGGGTGCAAGCGCTTCCCTCTGACCGCTTACGGGCGCGCTGCTGCTCAGCGCCTGCAAAAGGCAGAGCCCAGGCCACGCTGCGCGCTCCCGACAGCATCCCCCCACGAAAACCTTGTTAATGAGCTCGCAAACAAGCACCCAACTGGGAAATGTCACAAACAGGAGCGGCTAATGCCCCAGAAAATCAAATAAGCGAACACTCGGCTGATTGCGGTGCTTTTCATATTTACTAAAAGAAGAAAAAAACGCTTTACATCAAAGTTTCTGAAGGGGTCAACACCTCGCTGAACAAAACAACTCATTTATTCGTTTCTAGAAATCTCCAGATGATAAATTACATTGATGTTAATCACTTCGCTGCCTACTATGCAATTAATATTTGTACTCGATAGAAATAGGAGGATTACTGGAGATGTGGCAGCGTATGCGTATACGGCCGATTTTTAACATAATTGGGCGCAAAAAATTCTCCCATCGTAACAGCAGAGGCCGAAACAGATTCCATCGGTGCCTATTTTAAAAGCAGACGTGTAGATATGGTAAAAATGAATGTGCAATGACTTAGAAATTCAGAAAAGGAAAAAAAAAAAAAAAAAAAAAAAAAACAACAAACCACAAAACCCAGAGAAAATGCCAGATCGAAACTTCGATGGTTTCGCTTCCAGTGTCACGTAATGAGATACGGAGAAGTACCACGAAGGCTGAACTTGACTGTCTCCGAGAATATCTGGTTCCATTCAATTCCTTAATGATATTTTAATGCATTTTGTTGCTTCATTTCCTTTCTAAAATTACACTCGGCGCGCTGGTCTTCCACCCCTCGTCGAGGGAGCCGAGTCCCGACAGGCAAGCAGCCCCCGCCGGAATCGGGGGACGCTTCCGAGCCCAGGCCACGCCGCGGACCGCGGCCGCTGCGTTCGCTGCCGCCGCTATTCATCGAGCACGAAAGCGTTATCGTTCCGGCGGGTACGCGGCACCATTTGTCAAACCCTGTTTGCTTTCGAGAAGCGTTACCGGGAGGGTTTCATACATATTACAGAGCGCTTGTTTGCCGAGATTTCTTTTTAATAACGCACCCTACATCCACGCGGACGCGTTTATCTCCAAACTCCGCAAAGGGCCAGGCTGTGCCCCGTTGTACATGCAACAAAGAGCTTACTCCACGAGCAGGACAAGTTAATACTCGGCGTGGATCTGTCTTACTCGCAGTTTTGCTGACCACGGCAAAACAGCCTTTCCCCTCAGCACCTGTGCTGTGAACTGGCTATTTATTTTTCAAGTTTAGCTTAGGGTATAGTAACAAGCGATCAGCATGCGTTATGACGGCTGATCAGCCAACGCAGCGGGCCTGTTATTTTGCCGTAGCAGAAGCCCCCCGTGCACGAGAGGAGGAGCAGGAGACCCGGCCCTCCCTCGCAATCAGGGACGTGGCAGCCTCGGCGCCCGCGAAGGGGCTCGGAAGTAACCGGGGAGAGACCCGGGCAGCGGCGAGACAAATCGGGTGCAGCAGGGCCAACGGTCGCCTTATTGCACCTCGGCTGAGGGGAGAGAGGGCTGGGTGCCGCACGGGCACGGGGGACGCCGGTGCCGCAAGGTTCAACGTTACGACGAAGCCCGCTTTCACCCCGGGAAGAGTCTGAAACTGCTCCGCCCGTCCCCCCGCGAGGGCATCGCCTGCCTCCTTCCTCCCGGCTCAGGGAAGCTGGAGCGACCCAGGCTGGGCTGAGGCGGCCACCGGCCACCTACAAGTACCTTCCTGAAGTTACGGAGAGACCAACACCACCCAAACCCCCAAGTCTGCCATTTTCTTGCAACCACAACACAGAAGACAACGTTCAAATGAGTTCTTTCTAAAACAGCGTGAAGCAGGTCACTTTGCAGACTCAGATTTCTGCACCTTTCTTTCTTTTTTTGGCAGAGAAGACCATTTCAATAAAATGAACGCACGTTTTGGGCAACACCTCCGACTAAACCGAAGCACAAACGCTCCAGATTGTCAATGACACTTAGGGTCCTCATTTACCGAGAGACATATGACATACCCAACGTTACGAAAATCGCCTTAAAAAGAGAAAAGGTAAACATTTTGAAGGGGAAAGAAGGAACCCTGGGGGAAGAAATGCCTCTTTCCTCCTCTCTGCCATCAGCCGCCCCGAACCCGCGCCCCGGCGCTCCCGAGGAAGGTTGCAAAAGGCCCCGAGGAGCAGCGGCGGCACGGCACGTTCTTCTTGGAAACGTGGCCGGACCGCGCGGCAGAGCAACCTCGGACAAGGCCTGGTTTCCTTTCAAGACCGCCCGCCTCCCAGGGGCACGAAGCGCGCGCGGCTCAGGGGCCGTTCCCTTTCGCAGGCTGCATTTTGAGCGGTCTCCTGCGATGACAAGTGTCCCACCTCTCCCTCCCCTGCTTTCCGAACTACGCAGTTTTCTGCTTGTTTTTTTTCTTTAAAACAGAACAAAACCAAACCAAACCCCAACTTTTGAGTTGCATCTTACAAAAAACCTCTCCATACTCTGGAATTTAGTCAGACAAAAAATACCTCATTATCTGAGAAAGCTCCATCCATCATCCTCCTGTCCTTCCCCACCGCATTTCATGCTCGAGTTGGATACATTAAGTGCAGAGAAATACAACGTCTGCTGAGAAAAACATTTTCCCGTGCCCTGCTGATGTTCCAGAGAGGGAGATCTGCTGTGCCCTCGGTGGGAACGGGCAGGGCTCATGGGGAGAGAACGTAAGAGCAGAGACCCGAGCAAGCAACACCGCTAGCTGCTCTGGAGCGACGCCCCTGCGGCCGCGAGGAGAGCGGCAATGACCACGGGCGCGGGACCAGCAGCCAGCGCTGACTGCCACGGCGCTGGAGGCTCGGCAGCTGGCGTCCCTGCAAGGCAACGACGCGGTCAGTGCAAGCGCACACGCAGCCCTCGGGAGGAGTCCTTTGCTCTGGCTGCAAATCCCGCACCTAAAAGCAATCGAGAAAGCATCGTTAGGTCTGATTGTAGGAGCCGAAGCTCCCCAGGAGGTCACGGCCGTGTCCGCAGGAGCTCTGGTCGAGTCGCCGCTCCGTGAAGACGAGAGGCTCTTCCTCCTGCTCGCGCTCTCCCGTCGGCCAACAAGCCATCAGCTGGAAGCAGGAAAAGCTCAAGGGTAAACGTTCGCTCTCTGCCTTTCCTACCCCCTCAGTTCAGGTCCGACAGCAGGTATTAACTGCAAGTGTCTGGATGGGCTCCAGCACGTGAAGTCCCGGAGCCGCTAACTGCTGGGAGCCGCAAGGTTATGACGCACGACATGTTCTTCTGCTGGTACCCTTCTCTCAAGCCATCTGCTGCTGCCCGCTGAAGGAACCGACTGGACTAACGTGGGTCAAGTCCCCCTGTATAACCATAATTACTTGTAACAAGCTCAGAGTTTGATTCAGCCCAGACCGGGAAACCAAACCAGTCCGAAAGCCCTTTTCCCACACCTCCCCGTTCCTCTCCGAGGAGGCTCCGCGCCAGCCCCAGTCCAACAAACAGCTCCCGGACAACCCAGAGGGACGCTAAAAGTCAGGGCGGAGGGCAGCAACCCGCGCAACGGACGCAGCAGGGGCCTCCAGCGCGGCAGCCGAAGGCTGCCCGCGTCCCGCCGGGCACCCCAATAACCGCGGTTTCCGCGTGCTTCGCCTTCGCCGCATGGGGAGCCCCGTAAAGGCTGCAAAGGAAAGTAGTCAAGGAGGGATTTACTTGGGGAAGAACGGAGAAAACGTTGTGACGCTTTGGGCGGAAACAGGGGCCCTCTCCTGTCCCACCAGACGACCAGGGTTTCGGAGGGGTTCCTGGAAGGAAGCCTGAAGGTAGCCTGATGCCCTTTCAACCCAGGGGAAGAACGCCGGCGAGACTTCAATACCTCCGCATAACAGGGGAGATGGGATTTTTTTTATCCCCTTTAAGTATTTGATCAAGCCTCACAAAGGTGCTAATGTATTATTAAAGCTAATGAAGCTCTACAAGAAATGTTAATGGACATTAAGTTTGCATAAATGAATTACACATTAGCACAGTCGCAAGGAATCTAGTATCTGCCAATTTAGGTAGTATCTGATCATTTCTGTTTTCCTCATTACAGGAACATTACTTCCCGCTAGTTCCAGAGATATGAGAATTGTAACCAAGATGTTCATAATGAAGCTACATAATGAAGCAGATGAAATAAATTAATACAAAACTTCCCCTGTCGATGTAACGTTACAGTTGAAGTGCACCTACAAAAACAAGCCCAGCGCCCCGGTTCTCTGCGGCACCCCGGCCTTGCCGGGAGGACTGCCTGACTTTGCTTCGGGGAGCCATTTTCTGGGTGGAGGCGGGCGAACGCAGCGGCTCCGTCATCTCCGCCGGCTGAAACTCAGGCACGGCCGCGTTTGGGGCCACCGCTACTTTCGGGTACCTGCTCACGTCGCATACAGCAGAGCAGCTCCTGCGTGAAGCGAGACGCGCTATTAACACCGAACACGGCAGGAGCATTATAGAAAATAGGTTGGCCTTAATCCGCGGCGTTACTACAGACGCCACGCAATTCACGTTACTCTGCGTTCGAAAACCAGTTGGTGCTCTATGGTCACAACGCTGAGGTTCTTTTGCTCAGTACCAAGTTTTTGCCAGTGAACTCGCAGCGGCAGCAGTGGCTTTGCAGAGAAGCGGTAGCAGAGAAGTACTTTTCAAAGGGATAAGTAGGATGCTCAAAGAAAAATACTCAGATTGAATCTGTTCTGACAATTATAAAGCCCAGCCGGGAACCTTTGATGGTACAAACTCTAGGTACAGAAAGTTATTCCTTAGAAGAAGAGAAGTACGTATTTATTGTATCGCCGAAGGGCCGGGAAAAGCCCTGGCTTAACTCATGAAGTGGTACCCAACATTCGGATTTCAGTTTTTAAGTAACGGGATAACAACCCCAGCTACGCCGTACTTTTACCACGTAGTGAATAGTTCCCGCACTCTTAAATGAGCCATTTCATACGTTAAGAGAATGAAAAGTTCTGCTACTCACACATGACTTCCAGGTAACGCTGCGTCTGCAAGTCTTTGACAGCGGGGTGATCCACCAAGCAGATGACGGGGACCCCGTCGTCCTCCCGTCCCACCTTCAGCACCAGCTGACTGGTCACCGTGTACATGTCGGACCACTGCTCCACCTCCGACTTGCCTGCCGGAGAGAGCAGAGAGCGATCACGGGAGGAACCACCGCCGCCCCGGGCCACCTCCCGCCCGCCCGTGCCCTTCGGGGACCTGTCCCCCCTCTGCAGCCGCCGAGGCCTGGGGAGGGGGCCGCGCATCCGTGAAGTCACCTCTCCGTGGGGCCGCGGCGGTTCCAGTCCACGCGACGTTACCGCGATGATTAACAATCCCCTTACACCGCCCCAAATCCCCAAACTCTTCAATCAATGAGCTACAAATCCCCTCCCACTCTTGAATCAACAATGAGCTAGAAAAGCGATTAAACAGATTAACTTAATTAAAAGTAGCATCGACAGGCTGAAGGACTTCGGCGGTGCTCCCTTTGAGGGAGAGGACAGCAGCGGTGGCCGGAGCACGGCACGGTTCAGGGCCGGCTGCCCGAAGGGCGCTGTGACGCGCGGCACGGGAACGAGGAGGAAGAAAAGACGAGGCGGGGACAAAGGGTTTTGCCAGGGACTCAGCAAGCGCTTGCTGACAACGCACCTCCGCCTCCTTTTCCAATACTCTTATCTGTGGCTTTTCATTTAAGAACTGACAGCCAAAACGTTAAGAGCAACTTTTGCAGCAGAGGTCTTTCAAACACAAGATATTTCTGTATAACATATTAAAGCCAAACCGAGGACAGACGCAGAAGCGACACCCCTTGATATTTAGAGGAAAGGCTTTCTGATCAGCAAAGCCGCGCTTGCCTGCTATTCACAGCCGCGACCAAGCGCTTCAGCTTCCCTACTTCTGCTTTAAAAGAGATCCGAAGAATCAGCAGGGTGAGCTGGTACTGCAAGAAGCTGCTCCTCAGCTCAGCAGCCGTCAAAGGGGGAGGAAAGCTGGGCTTCAACTGCCAGCACAAGAAAACTCAACCAAGAAGCCGGACACGTCAAGCACGAGGGGTCAGATACCGCCGGCGCTGCTGCCCGCCGGAACGGGGAAGGAGACCAGAAGGGGATGGGTGGAAGATCCGCACGCCGCCTCCGTGCCACCGGCGCCGGGAGCCAGCGGGGCACCGCCTGGCGCGGCAGCAGGCCTGCGCTCCGCCTTTACCGGCACAGTCTCCGCACGTGTCCCGCTCGGCTGCTCGTCGGTGTCGGGCTTAGAGAGAGGATTTTGTCCTGCCCTTGCAGGGGTGTGGATTCGAAGTAAGGAGTCTGGGCTTCTGCAGAGAGCCCTTCAGTGTCGCAGACCGGGTAAAGCGCTAAGGTGGTGTCAACCAAGCTCGCGTCTGCATGCAGACTTAAACTAACAGCCCGTCACATGCAATCAGCGTCAGCGACTTGAATGTGCAAATACCAGGAGCAACCAGACCTCAGGGAGCAGGAGAAACCCATCTTGTATGAATATTCAACTGAACGCGGAGAAAACGCTCTATAAACACGAGAGCTAGACGTGACGGTGAATTGAAAAGCTTTACAGCCCAAAGCGCAGGTGATCCTGCTCGTACCAAAACCAGGGCGGAAAGCTACACAAGCCACCGCCGAAATAAATTCAGCGCACGGCTTTGGGGCTCCTCAAGGTCGCCGGCAGCTACAGAACGACTGCAGAACCCCGTGCTCGAGCCCGGCAGGCAGGCAGAGCACAAAATGGAGTTCAGCCCTTCTGTGTTAGAGAATCATCTCTCTGCCCACATACTCCTTTGTTCCGGAGCTGGCGTTGAAAGCAGCTTGCTCTACTTTTTTTTTTTTTAACCTTTGTTTTCCCCCTCAAACGGGCACCAGAGAACAAACACCCAGCATTACATCAATCACGTCAGCTACCCGAAAGAAGCAAGGGACCGGGAGGACGCATTTACCGGTTAGCTCCTTGTTTCCTTTGAACCATCTGATGGTGGTGGCTGGTCTGCTGGCCATGGCGGTGCAGTTCAGCTCAATCTCTTCGCCCTCAACGGCGATTTCTTTCTGGATATCAATTACCAAGTTGCGCGGCGGGACTGCAATGAAAAAAACAACACAACACGGGCTTGATGAAAAAAACATTTTGTCGATCACTACCACAAGACAAAACCTTCAGGAAAACTCATAAAATTGGCTAGAGGAAACCAGCCACCAGCATTTATTTGATCTTTCGATCGATCAAATCCTTTGATAGGCGGTTTCACAGCAATCAGAGCAAGCACTTTCGCTCCCCACCTAAGAAGCATCGTAGTTTTGCAAATTATTACTTATCAAATTTGTAACTTGGCGTTCTCTCCCCCAGGCAGGCACCGCTTTAGTCTCCTGCGCTATTCGGTTGGGTTTGTCGCTAGTTAAAAACACAGCTTGACTCCACGCCCGTTTCTTGACTTCTTCCGACGAGGAGAGGAAAGGCAAGAGCTGGCGTTGGAAGCGCGTCGCTTACTGCGCCCCTGCCTCGCAAGGCAGTTTGGCTCTCCTGCTCTTCAGCCTCAAGCCTCCGCCGTAAGGAGGGGAGGCAGCCCGGCAAACACCAAGCTCACTTAAGACGCCCAAAAAGCCTCCGAGCCGGCGGCCAGAGCGGAACGCCGCCCCCTCTGAAACGCCGCGTGCCCCAGCCAAACGCCAAACCACCCCAGGGCGGAGAGAGCCCGCCCCGCGGCCAGCGACGGGCACCTGCGTCGCGTGGCAACTCCCTTGGGACGGTAATTTGCCCTTCTCCCCAGAGACCCGTCTTCTCATAAAACGTGAGCTAGGAGGCGATACTCGGTGAAAAACAACCCAGTAGCGTTCAGAGCCGGGCTCGAACTTCAGGGGGATAACCACCGCTGCAGCACAACCCAGAGATGCGACGGCCAGGCTTAAAAATTACGACACAGACGCAAGAAATCTCTCCCCCACGAAGGCACCGGTAGCTAGCACGGCAAAAACCCGAAAAAAAAAGAACATCAAGAGTTTGTGCAGCACAGAGCCGCAGTTTCAGAAAAAACCCAGAACTTCCAAAGGAAACTCAACTTTGCTCTGATCAATATGATTAAGCACCCGCATAGTTCAAATGTGACGAAGGCGTTTTTGAGCTAATGAAGAACAAATATGTATAAATACCATCCAGATGATCAAATGGACTAATTAGTCACTTGTGGCTTCTCTCTGAAGAGAACAGAACGGGCTACATGTCTGAGATTTTCACATGTTCCAATTAAGCATGAATAAATCTACATATCGTGCCACAGAAGGCATTAAAGCGCACGGGAGAGCGGGGGGAGGCAGGCTGCTAAAGCGGGAAGGAGCGAGCGCGAAGCTCTCCGAACCCTGCCTACAACCAGGGACGCCTCGCGACGCCGCGGCGCTCTCCGAAGCCCGCAGCCTCGGGGCCAGAGCAGCAAAACGCCTCTTTGGGGGCACTTCAGCTGCATCGAAGCCTGAGCGACGACCACGAGACCTTTGGTGGGGAACGCCTTCCCAGCCGCACACCGACACCGAGGAGCGAGCCCCCTCCTTAGTCTTCTAGCAATAAACACCCCTCTTCGCCGCCTGCTCCGCGAACTACGCTTTGGCCGGCGTACGCCACGAAGGTGAAAACACCCGCTGCTTTACGGATGTCAGGGCAAGGCGGGCCCGCGCTGGCCGCGCTGCAAATCCTTCTCAAAAAGCACGAGGCAAGAAAACAGACTTTCCCCTGAAGCCTGAAGCACGATTCGTGTTTAAAAAAAAACCCCCAAACCCGCATTTTGTCTCCCACTTGAAAGACAGGCAGTGCTGGCTTATAGGTGAATAAAGGAAATACCGCTATATCAAACACCTTCTCGGCATTGCTAGCGGTGAAATGTAATCCACCAAACTACTCTTGCGTGCCTATGATTAGAGAGAAAAGCTGGACGAGAGCTGCCTATGCCTATGAATAGCGGAAAGCACGCTAAAACTTTGAAGATGTTGATAAACGTAATAGCTACAGTAGAACTGCTTATAAACATTATTTAAGCAACGTATAAAAAGCTAAGAACCAAATCTCATTAAATAAAAGAAGGAAGATTTAAACTAATCAGCGAGCGAGATCTTGCATTAAGTCACCCTCTGTGATTCAGGTTTTCCTATTAATAGAGTCTTAAAAGCCGCTGCTGATCTGCAGAAGCGGCTCTGATAGCAGGAGCTGCTGTTATGGGTAACGCCTCGGTCTGGCGGCTGCCCGTGCACCGCGGCCCCGCAACGCCCTGCAACGCCCCGCGGTCCCGCAACGCCCCGTGGCCCCGCAACGCCCTGCAACGCCCCGCGGCCCCGCAACGCCCGAGGGGGGAAGGAAAGGCGAGCGCGGGGCAGGGCTGTGCAGCTCTGCAAACAGCCGTTCCTAAGCAAATGAGCAAACTTACCACGGCAAACGAGAGATCTTACGCCCTTTTAGAGGCAAAACAAATTTTTGCTACAATTAATAGGAAGCCACGGCTTTCCAGTAGTTGAACTCGAGGTTTCGCTGAATATAGCGGCCAACTGACAAACGTGCAGAGACTTACGCATCTTCGCAATGGCAGGAGGTTCCCCAGCGATGCTGTTAGTAATATCTGCCCTTAAGGACCATCACTGATGGGCCAAGATGCCGTTATTCGTCATTAAAACGTAATCTCTCAAATCCCCAAGTTTCGGAAGAAAAGATTCAGTACGTAATCAGAGTAGTCCGATTATTGAAAACACAAAATTCATAAACTAAACAGTTCTACCATGCTACGAAGCATTCATGTGAATTTAGTTCCCCTCTGCAGATCAGATAATTACTGAAAGACATTTTCTACAGCTTTTACTTTCTAGATACGACGTAACCTAACGAGAGGCTCGGGGCGCAGCCAGGGACGCCCTGCAAGACAGGACGGCAACACCGGGGCTACGGCACGCCACCGGGCGACCCCGTTGGTACCGCTGGCAACCCTGGAACATCTTGTGTCTGCAGGCTGGGGCCCTAAGCTGCGCCGAGCTCGTCTCCGGTGGGAGAGCACTCAGCGTTCAAATCCTTGCTGTGTTTTATCGCCGGAGAGCTGCGGCTCGCTCTGGGCGGCTGGAGCTCTCCGGACGCCGCGCGGAGCCCCGTCCCGCCGGCCCTGTGCGTCCGGGGATTACAAAGTTACCGCAAGCGCCTCTTTGGTCCTTACCGAGCACTGTAATCGTGGTATAAATTTCCTGGGGGGGGTCGGTGTAGAGCTGGCAGAAGTACCTTCCTTCATCAGAGATGGAGACGTTTGTCAAGGACACCCGGAGCTCGCTGTTGGAGAAGTTCACCAGCTGGAACCTGCTGTCCTTCAGCGCTGCGGAGCAAGCACACCCTTAGGGACTGCGATGAGAGATGCGGCGTCCCCTCTCGCCCCCCGACAAAGCCAAAGGTCTATACAACGGCAGTAGCATCCCCCAAGCACCCCACGGTTCCTGACTGCAGCTTCCAGCCCGCTTCTTACCTTTACGTCTGGACCTAGAAAATGTTTCTGCTCTCAGATCATTACAAAGAATCAGCACGAGCAAGCCACCAGGCACGGTATCAAATCTTTGGAGGCCGTTCTGTTATCAGATGACTTAGGGACACATCGGTAAATCGTGTATTGTGAAAGTCCGCTCCTACACGCACCCATTTCTGACTGCGTGCAGTCGGTGGACTAGGGACAGCGTGAAAGATAAAGGAATTGGGAAAAGTATAGTTTAAAATTTGCTTCCTGACCGGTAACGGCTGTCCAAACGCTTTTAGGAATCTGGAAAGCGAGCGTGCGACGTCTCACCAGCCGAACCCGAGGGCCGCGAGTAGCGGCAGTGGAGCGAGGCAGCCGCCGCACGCGCGCATCGTTAGGTCATCGAAGAGAGCGCGGTTTGCCGCGCGCTTCCACAGCGCCGGGCACAACGTACCGCTGCGTCCCGTCCCCGCAGTGACGTTCCCGCAGACAATTTAAAGGGTTTGATCGCAGCTACCGCGCTCTGCGGCATCGTCACAACAGGAAAGAAAGCCGGGCTCCTTCGCCGGACGCGGCAGTGACGGAAGACGTCGTTTTGGTTACAAAGCAGCGCAGACTGGCTTGAAGCGTGCAGTCTTTGGACCAAACGGATTACCTCCGAGAACACTGCGCTGTCTCGGCGTTGCCCTATTCAATTTGTTTGTGTCAGCTAAATATTTGGCACTCGATTGCAATTCACCCTGAATTACTACAATCAATTCCTATTGCAAAGTAAGACGGTCTGACTTTTAAAGGGGACCATCAAGGTTTCGATTAAGGAGAAAGATTATGATTGCCTGTCTCATCCGCCCGCTGAAGAATTGACTAAACTTTGAGCATCTAGCATTACATTAAAAGGAGAGAGCTCTGCAAATGCTTTCTCCCGGGGGCAAGCGAGGCGCAGGAGCAGTTGTTATCAAACAAGGAACGACGGGACTTACGTCTGAAATCCCTGAAATAAATGGTCTGTCTGTTGGGATTCAGGAGCTGGATCACCGAGTCGTCGCTGTTCTTGACTCGGCAGCTGATGGTGGCCACGTCTCCCTCCACCACCGTCACATCTTCAGTAACCAAATTCTGGCCGTCACCTTAAAGAGAGAGCAAAGGTGAAAGAGCCGCGTCAGAACCGATGCCAGCGAGTTTCATTTGGAAGCCGCAAGCTCCACCGCCGCCGCGCGCTCAGCGCTCTTGCAAAAGGCGCCCGGCGGCACGACCCCGGCCACTGCCAAAAGGACCTGGGATTTTTTACCGACCGGCCTGGCCGAGGACAAGCTCGTCTTGTCCGCAGGGGGAACCTGGGGCAGGCAGCGGAGGGCGGCGAGTCGCTCGCCCCGGGCCCTCCAGCCGGCTGGGGTTACACGGAAACGGACCCTCGCCCCTCTACCCCCCGCCGCCCAGCGACCCAACAGGCACACCGCCCACAGCCACGCCTGGGCTCTGCCGGGACCGGTACTGGTTTCACTGCACAGATCCGGTTACCCGCACGACGAACGCTCAAAACGGCAATGCCAGGGAATACAAATAGGGATCTTCCCCCCGAGCTGTACCGGCCACCGCTAAATTAAAGAGGAGTAATTGGAAGGGCGGTCCACGGTGGGAACAGAGGAAAAAGGACTACTCGGTGGCCGTCTGTAAAATGACCGCTGCCCGGCCTCATTACGGAGCACGCTTTTTGTTGCAAAGAAGCTGTTTTAGCCCGGCACGTCCTCTCGGCTGCATTCCAAAGCGCGACCAAAGGCAGCGGACGAGGGAAGGACAGGTCTCTGGCCGCCACGTGCCCCTCCACGCCTCAGTACGCGTACCGGCCTCGGGGGAGCAAGCTCCACGCCACACGCGCGGCAACGGCAGAAATTCGCTTCCTCTCTCAACAGATGAATTTTGTTAAATTACCTTGAAAGAACAACTCGCTGTAAGAAGCGTTTATCCTTTGACTTGAGCAGACAGACTTTCGGGAACCAGTTTTTACTCACTCTGTGTAATCAGCAGGCGCTATTAATGTCCAGAGGCAGGAAAAGAAGAATTCGATGCAATTATGCTGTGGGAGCCTCGTAATCATTTACAGGTCATCACCTCGAAAACTCTCCTCCTAATGAATCGAATCATTCCATCGCACGCACGCTGAGAAATTTGCTCCACGTGTTAAGGAATGCAGAGGATGGGAATCTGACAAAAAGCGCTTCGCGTTTCCGTTTTTCCGTAAGGGCCGGGAATCTCGTCAGGATCGGAAAGCGAGCGGGAGGAGCGCGGAGCCAGGGCGGGAGCGGGGGACGCCGCCCCAGGGGCTCCAGCCAGGGGCACCCTCATCACGGCCCCCTTCGCTAACGAGCCGCTTTCAAACCACGCAGCCCTCACGGACCAGGAGGAAAGCGAAGCGGGAGAAGTTTCGAGACGGGGACTGCCGACTTGCCAAAGGACGTGGAGGTCGGTGGGCTCCTGGCCGAGGCCGGGTGGCCAGGAGCAGCCCTCTGCTGATTAACAGCTGCCTTTGCACCGCGACCGGCCGGGAGAGAGGCCGGCTCCCACGGCGGCCACGAAAAATGCAAAAATGCACGATTCCCATCAAGTTTGCAAACAGTAAATCTGGGGAGGTTATTCGTACTCTGTTTTTTCCTCGTCTTGCATTGCCTCCATCTTTCCTTGTTCCTGACTTACTTGTGCTATTTGACACGCCTTAGAAATAAGCGTTTGACAGAAAGTTTGCATCGTCTGGAAAGAGAGAGATTGATAAATCGCCAGAGGCCTTTCCGTGCCCGACGGCACCGAGTTGAAGCCTCGGCGCGTTTTTCTGCCCTTTCGGTAGAAATTTCGTTTCTC
This sequence comes from Platalea leucorodia, assembly GCF_965183815.1. Taxonomy (NCBI): domain Eukaryota; kingdom Metazoa; phylum Chordata; class Aves; order Pelecaniformes; family Threskiornithidae; genus Platalea; species Platalea leucorodia. Next base: position 8,418,276 of record NC_138842.1, on the reverse strand, counting down.
CAGATTGACGAACTTTGAGCAGCGAGACGAAAAGCTGTTATCAAAGAGAATAACGCCCGTACCAGACGAGAGTCCCCCAGGCCCGTCGCGAGAGGTGCAAAGAGCCCGTCACAGACGTTTTCCAGGCTCCGACTCCGCTTTCTACAAGTTGATCACGCTCGAATCCCTCGGAACCGAAGACGAGCACCCAGCCACCCCGCCACGCCATCGGTACCCTTCATTCGGTGTTCTCGAACGCTTCTAACGGCTGTAACAGGCGAGTTTGTCGCGCTGTGGAACCGCGCCCGCGCCGCGTCTCGCCTCGCTAAAGAAAAGCCGCGCCGCGTCGCCGCAGCGCGGAACTGATCCGTAACAGCCACGTCCAGCGCAAACGACGTCCTGACATCTCGAAAGCAGCACAAGCAGAAATATTAAACGTTGCTAACTGCTTCTGGGGAATAATTTTATCAAACCCATTCAAAACAAGGTTCTTGCACAAGGATCAGCTTGATATGCTCTCAGAAATGCAATATTCACTACAAATCATTAACAAAGCTATTAAGATTCGATTTCCATCTAAGCAATTATTGCTAGCATATTTTTTTACATTTACTTTAAAAGACTCAATCCTATTTTCAATTCGTTAAACTGTTCCTTGCATTTACTGAATTTTACATCGGCTTAGAAGCCTATTTGAATTAATAAGAATTACAGTAGAAGTAATTTAGAAATAAATTATTTGAAGTTCAAGGCACTGAAGCTTTTCATGCCGGGATGCTGCTACATTAAGCCCGCCGACTGATGGCTTACAAGCCCAGCGTCTGGCTCCAGGCTGGCATCAGGTCCCTCTCGAGAAGGGGGCTGCTCTCCCCGGGGGCCCGGGTTAGCGGCAGGCAGGGTGCACGTAAGGACACGCCGCACCCGCATCCGAAGCAGCCAGCGTCTCCGGCCTCCCGGGCTCCGCGCGTTTCTTCGGAATCAAAGGGCGTCTAATCCGGCCGTTGTCTGCAAAGCTCCTCTTGCTCCGCTGGCCTGAATTTGCTTGCTTAACTGAAAGCACCAGACCGTGCAAGCTGAGGCTTTGGGGTATCTGTATTCATATCTGCTCCCGCTTACCAAGACAAGAAAGTTATTTCCGTGAACAGCAGCAATTACGAACTCGAAATTAAATAAAAACGCGACATGAAGCGAGAACTCTTTAGACCCGTCTTCACGTCAACGTTTCAGGAAGTTTCTTGGTAAATATTTACCGGCAGCACGTAAGTATTTTGAGGAGCGTCAGACACGTTTACAGCATCACAATATGCTGTAAGGGAAAAGGAAAGGCTGGGGGTGGGGGGAAATGAAGTTTCTGGACCCAACACAGAAGTTGAGAGAAGCCAAGGGAAGCTACTACTGAAAACCAACTTTAAATCCCGGCCAAGGCGCAATACTCGGGGGGGGTCGGGGCGCGGGTAGGGCCAGCGGGAAAACAGCCCAACAGAACCACGCGGGAGAGATTTGCGCCTGCTACGTGCGAACGGACTATAAAAGCCCCCGTGCGTTGTCCCCGTGTTAGACAACGGTGTCTCGTTGGGAAGTCCAACAAGAAGCACGAATCCTCCTCCCGGTGCCCGACGCGCGTTAACGGACAGACCCCAAGACCCGACGTGGAGTTTTGATCTCGAGCGTAGGGCATTGCTCTTGAGGGGGCTGAAAAGGAACGTTGAGAGAAGCCAGCCCCCGAGGCGGGCTTCAGGGTGAACGGCCGTATACACGCAACGTACGTCCACAACATTAATGAGCAAGTATAATAGCTGAAACAGGTATCGGCAATGCAAGGGGAAGGAAAAAACCCGCTTGGCGCGTTGCCTTTATTACCCAACACAACTCTCCAGCCTCATTTACTGCATCTCTCCGCGCGATGTAACAAACGACATCGTATTTTACGCTTGCTGGAAGGGGGAGTAAGATGGAGGGATGCAACGCTTGAGGAACGGCTTCGGCTGGAACCTATACAATTCATTTTCGCACTTATCTTTCTGCCTTAGACCGCTGCAGCCTTTGCTTTTAAGGCTGCAAAGGCAGACGTAGATGAGTAAACTGTGCTCCAAACAAGCTCCTCTCAGCTGGACACAGCCCAGGGACCTTGGCTCTTATGCAGCGGTCACATTTAAAATCAATTCCTTCTCCGGCTGTAGCACACCAGGATGGAGCGAAGCATCGGGGAGGAAAGAGGGACAGATTAAAAACACGTGCTGGTGAGCACGATTCTTCCATTTCCAACCAAACACGAGCCACGGGTACGCCATCGCGAGCAGCGGCACTGCTGATTCAGTACGCAGGATCCGGACGCAAACGCTTTCCAAGAACGAGTCATTTCGTGATACCTGAACGAGGCGAGCCCATAAACTTAAACAGAATTCCTCCTCATAAATTGAGTCAAATCAAACAACCCACACAGATACACAAACTATTTGTTCAGATGCTCCAGGGGAAAATGAAGCCGCGAGCAATCCACGGAATTAATATAACTCGAGTGTCGAAACCCACCTATCCATTTCAGCTACCGAAAAGGAACGCGGCGCTTAAATAGCCAGCCGAAGCTGGGAGAAGCGTTACACGCGTTTTACAAACGCCTCGCGACCCGCCTACGCCAAAGCTTCGCCTCCTCGCTGTTACTTCCCTTTGCTGAGCAGCTTCTACGTGCTCTCCATCCATCGTGGAGAGAGCATCCCTTTAAAATAAAGGCCACAAACCACCTGTTCGGGAAGACTGCAGGAACCAGAGAGACTTTTTGTCGTGATCAGGTACGGGAACCTTCCAGAGCAGGAAAAAGGAGGACGTCAAACGGCCATTTAACTGCTCTGCAGATTTCCTTCGAGGAGGGAGAAGAGAACTGCTGACGCTGTGCTGGAAGAAGCTGCTGGAGCTCAGTGCATCTGGCCTGGAAGTCTTGAGAGACCGTTTTAAAAAGCTGCACTCGTCACACTTGAACTTTGGAGAAGAATGGACAATCCACTCTAATTGTGCTGGCAAGAAAAGGCAATTGCTTTTCACAGGCTTAATTTCATGACATCTTTTCACGGGCAAAAGAACGATAGCAATTTTAGCTCAGGCTGCCTACAAAATATACGTACGCGTGTGAGCGCCCGGCGCGGCTTTCATCGCACGCGAACGCTGCTGTGGCTGAAGAGGTCCCGCACCAGCGATGAAAAGGATTGGGTCTGGCGTGGGAAAGGAACGCTTAAAAAACACATGCTAAAACCCAGTCTGGACTCCTCCAGGCGCATTTGGAGCACACGGAGATAGGGACGCTGTCATCCACTTGCATAAAAAAGCTTATTGTGGCAGCTTTAGGGCGAAGGGAAGGCAGGGGAAAGGCAGCCTGCTGCTGCTTACGCCCGTGCCTAAGCCCTGACGGAGACCCGCCGAGGCCACGGAGCCCGGAGCCTCGCGTGGGCACCTCCGAGCAATTCTTCTTTTAATTTGACCCTCGCACCCTCCAAGCAAAGTTTTGTTTTCCACCAAGATTTACAGCTAACATTTTGAAACGGCACCTACCTTTCTCTTCTAATAAGATCTAATTACCGGTTTTGTGACCCCGAGTCAAGCGCCTCTGAGATTTTCCTGCATTCGAGTAGCTCTTATTCCCTCTTCAACATCTTCTCCACGGCCAGCAACTGACTCAGCGTGGCCAAAACGCAGCTCCGCTTCCCAGGCCAAAAAGCTCTTCAAGGAAAGTAACGGCGGCAAGCAAACAGCATTCCAGAAAAGTCTCGTTTTCAGGTCTGTTCTGCCGTGCAGGTCTGTCATCTTCAACAGGCCGCCGTTAAGTTTTGCCCCGCGGAACCGCCCGCTTGCGGAGCACCGAGAGCTGCCTTCCGGCAAGGCGCCGCGCCGCAGCCTCGGAACCGAGCGGAACAGCTCCCGCTGCGCCGAGACGAAGGGAGGGGATATCACAGCTCAGCCCCTCGCGCCGAAGCTCAGGCTACAGCAGACGGAGGCGGTAACGCTCACCTTGTATTAGTATTTTTACTTTCAAATTTAATGCATGCTATTCTTCCTTTACCGCTACGGGTAGGTTTAAAAGAATCGCTTTGAGAAAGGCCACTGCTGAAGCGCGGCGCCAGCGAAGGAACTGCTCCGTGGCGACACGCAGCGCCTTCTGCTTTCGAAGCAGAGAACGATTCTGCACAAAGGTTTGTCGTTTCTCAGGAGAGGGCACGGAAAAAGAGACGGAGGCGCCAGATCGAAGCTTCGTACCGTTATCACCGGAGCCGAGATCGACACCAACCTCGCCGCGTGTCCCCAGACCCATCGCACCTAGGGCGAAGAGCTGGCACGTCTTTTTGGGCGGCCAGCCACGCAACACAAGCGGATCCCCACCAGCGATCCCGTAACCGGGACTGGCTACCACGAGGCTTCCGCTCTTCGCGGCGCACTTCTGCGCGCTTCCCCGACGTTGACTGCGGGGACAAGGCCGCTGCTGCCGCTCGGCATCCTCGGCGCCAGCTACTTCATCTTCTTATCACACGCTTTACTCAACCTCTGTAATGGCGGGGACCTATTCCCCCTCTTTCGCAGTCCATATTTTAGCGAGCTTGCGCGCACGTGCGAAGGCTTTCAGCGCCTTTCAGCAGCGATGCGCCCGGCGAGGCGGGCGCCTCCTTTCCCCAGCTCTCGCCAAGCTGCAGCTCGCGCTTCCCCGCCGAGTCCCTCTCCTCGTTTCAGAGAGAACATGCAAGGTTGTGCTAAAAATTACTTATTGCGGGGAGCATCTTTACATTATGGAACAGAAAAATATACTGCAAATTCGAGCAAGTTGCGCACAGCTATTGAATTTGTGGAGGAAAAAAATGCTACAGCCACCTTTACGGCTCTCCTTACTTAAAGAGTAAGAATAAAAGATGACAACGGCTCCGAACTGACACCAGAGGCTGTATTTACTTTAAACATTTGTGAATTTCTGCGTGATGAAACGGCCTCGGGGAATTCTTTCTGCTGGTTTGTAACCAAAACGGCACAGGGAGAGAAAACTGATGCGCAACGCTGCCGAGCTCCGCAGCCGGCTACGCGCGGCCAGTCCAAAGGGAAGCAGCTCCTCTGCTCAACCGTGCGCCCCCCAATTATTAAAATGCCCGGCGTTGCCCACGCCGGAGGCCGCCGGGAGCTGGGAATGCCCCGCTTCCCAGTGACCCCTCCGGAGAAGCAGCCCTCCAAATCCGGGCGCTTTCCGAAACGCTGACTGGAGAGAGCACCGACGGGGGCTGCGCGCGCCCATGCCGCCTCCTTGGCGAGAGCAAACTCGTCGGCCCGCATCCCACCTAACGAGCGAGTTAAAACACGGCTTTCGAGCGTCAGAATAAAAACCTAGGCGCTTTTGGCCAACAGGCTTTTCAGCCTAATGCGTTTCCCGACTTCCCGGCGTCCATCAGCGCCGCTTCGCGCCCCTCCCCTTCGTTCCTGCCATCACCGGTAACCACATCGGCGCAGATTTATGATCTGTCACCTGCGCTGGGATTAGATGTCACGCTTGTCTTTCTATTACCCAGACAGCGACAGATAAAACTCCACGGCCATACATCGCCTGTCCCTTCAAAGGTTACCGTCGGCGGATGCCGCGGATCAATACGGACCTTATCTGTCACCGACCGGGGGCCACGGCAAAGGAGGCGACCAGGCGGGAAGAATTTGGCAGGGCTCGCAGCGTTAGTACCCGTTTTTGCGAGACAGCCCGTTGCTCTGCAGACCTCGGGTTTTTATTCCACACTTCTAACCAAATCTTGTGACAGAAAGCCATGTATAACGATTGCCAGAAATTTAGTCTTGCAGAGCACGACCGTATTTCAAGCTAACGGGTTCGGGCCGTTTGAAGGAGGAATCCTACGAGTCGCGCCCGCCACTACGGAGCTTCGATGTCTAAAAGCACAATTTACATGTTTTGCTGCCATGGCCGAGCTGGAAAGCCGTGTGCTACGTTTTTCCCGGTTTCGAACTAATTTCTTAACCCATTTGACAGTTCTTAAATAAAAGATGTTGCTCCTGCAGCTTTTTATTTTATTTATATCTGCCTGTCTATGTACTAGGGATGCTCAAACAGTTTAACTAGCCTTCCAGAAGAAGAGCTTTCAAGAACCAGAAGCAGCTGACCGCTTGCTTTTACTCTGGAAGTTGACAGCCCATTGCAGGACAATAAAAGGTCACTGATCCGACGACCGCCTGGCTCGCGTAAGGTCGGAGGTTTATCAGAGCGTCACCCAAAGGACGCCCGCGGGCGCACCGCTCCTCGGCGGCCGTGCACGGGAGAGGCGGATCTTTCTGCGGCGGGGTCTGAGGAAGGGAGCAGGAGGAGCTCGTCCCCCGAGAGCTGCCTGCGGGCTCCGAAGGGGCTGCCGGGGGTCGCCAAAAGGGAGCAGCGAGCAGAGGCGCGGCACGAGGCAAAGCTGTGCGCAGCCTCAGAAGAAATACACCTTTCGCTCCTGACACTCGGCCGTCACCGCAAGCCGTCACCCGTCAAGGACACCACCCAAAATCCAAGGCTTCGGTCTCCCTACCGCTGCTCGGAAGCGGCATCAGCCAGGGAGCAGCAGTTTGTCAACGCACGGCGGTCCCAGCAGACGGCTGCCTCCCTTCCGTATGTTTAAATAATACTCAATTAGGATCAGCGCTCATTTATTATTAATGCCGCCCTAATACAGAATTCCTTATCTGCATTTTATCTCCCAGCTACATCGCTATCAAGGACACAGACAGCCTAGATCTAAGGAAGGAGACCTTGATTGATCCGGAGTTTTAAAAGGCGCGTGGAATTTCCTCTCTCTGCCACGACTTGTCCCATTCGGAGCCCAAGTCTGACGGCCAGCGGGTTGCCGCAGGTCAGAGGAGCAACACTGATGAAAGATTCGCTTTTGGCAGACAACGCGTGCATTCAGTACATTTACATTATCGGACCGACGTTATTTAACGGCACCCGCTGCCTTCCATTCCTTTCTGCCTCTGCGGCGGGGGGCCACGGCCGCGGCAGCCTCTGCCGAAACCCTGAGCGCGGAAGGAGAGAACGGACACGTTTCAGGTTTGTCACCTGCCCCGTCACCTCGATGTCTGTCCTGCAGAGGCTGGCAGCAGCCACACGCTTCGGAGTCGGCACGGCCCTGGTCACGCTCTGAACCGGCAAGCGTGTCTTTGGAGGCAGCTCGCCCATCTGCTCTCCCTCCGCCCTTCCCCGCAGCCGTCAAACCTACGCTACCGAGGGCATCGATCGGGCAGCGCGGCCGGGGCGCGGGTACGGCGGGGGGACCTTCCCTCGGCATCCTCCACCCGCGGGGAGGCTTGCAGGGACGCGGACCGCCCCGGCCCTCCGCTCCGAGGTGCTCTTTGCGATCGCCCAGCGCTTTGCGAAGATGCCGCTGTTACCCGAGTCCGCTCGGGTACACGCTCGGGTTTGGACAGCACAGCGCCCGCGCCCCCCAAACCCGCCAATACGCATTAGTCAGGCGGAGGGGATTTTCCAATACCGAGGAAAACTGTTTCAAGTCAGACGATGGGTTTGGTTTTTCTCTCATGAGCAGACACGTCTTATATCCATACCTGTAACCCATTTCTTGCAGATTTTTTACCATCTTTTTTTTTTTGTCAGTAGCATCTGTCACAACACGCAGCTTAATCATCTCTTTGAAACCCAAGAAATCTTTATTTCCATAAAGCGCCCAGGATGAATTTTGATCAACACCAGCCCGATCTCTTTCCTAGAGAAAGGATCTCCCTAACTGCCTGCACATGTAAGCTAAAGCCGTTCCGAAATCTTTAGTTCTGCCGCTGCAATAGGCAAGAAGTAAACGACAAAATTAATAACGAACGTGCAAACCTGTACAAAATGCCCTGAAGCACAATGGGATAATAAATACATTGGAATACGATATTTTTCTTGGGGCGTTCTGGCCGGTTCCCATTCTTAGGCTAAGAGAGCACGCAGTCAGCTTTGAATTCCAACGCTGTACTTGCTGCGTTACACGCAGAAGTTATTTTGTAAGCCTCCGATAAAACACCCGCAGAACTTCTGTCCAAAGCGTTTACCGTTACATAAAATGAGAAGGCAAAACATTCAGCAGCTCCAACAAGCGCGAGCTGGGACATCCAAACCGCCCCTCCACCTACAGACCCTCAAACGCCGAACGCACAAGGATGAGCTCCCCTCCACGGATTAAGCCGAGCTCCGATTTGCCCCTTTGAAGTCAACTCCCAGTTCGCAGGCACGGGAGAAAAGCCGATCTCGATTCCCGCCGCAGCATCAGCTTTTTGAGCGGCTTTGCTCGCGCGCGCTCTCTGCCCGCTCTTCGCCTTTTTGGACCAGAGCGCAGAGGTTCACGTCCCAGTCCCGGGTTTCGGTCCCCTGGCACGCTCTCGGCCAGGTCCCGGGGCACAAACCCATCCGCCCCGCGCGGCTCCGGGGGCACCGGCCCTTCCAAGCCGGAGCGACAGCCGTCCCGGCGCGACCTTCGCTTTGCGTCTGAGGCGGGAGACGTCCACGTCGTGCAGAACCCAAACCTCTCGGGGCTCAGCGCAACGCTAGAGACGAAGATACAACGCACCTCCTGCTCTGCCAGCCCCCGGAATTCAGGCGTCTCATATTTTCCAGGCCTTTTTCCCCCACAATAAGGCCAAAACCGCTACTATTGCCTTTTAAAGCAAGAGCTGGATTTCTAATGGAAGCTATTGATTCCAGTTGCTGGGGGCTTCACCGAAATGACAAATACAACTAGGCTCAATAAAACAAAACTAAACACACCACCACGAGATGGAAACAGCGCTAGCGCAGAAAGCAAAACATAGTTATAAAACGCTCCGTCTTCCCAAATGCGCCGTCTCATTCTGAAAACCTAACCGATGTGCCTACCCAAGGATTACCGGGAGCTTAATCCGACGGCGCTAACGGCGAGCGTTACCGGCGGCGCGGGCTCCGAGGGCTGACCCGAGGGGCAGCGGGGTGCCGCCCTCGGGAGCCCCGCGCCGGCCAGCTCGCCGAGCGGCTCGAGGGCAGAGCCAGGCTCATGCCTCCAACGAGTCATTTTACAACCCCGAGCTGCCCCGCACACCAGGAAGGCGCTGGCCCTCGCAGACTTTGCCCTTCTGCTGCAAAGCCCGCGTTTACGGGGGCAACAGAGGGCAGATCCGTGCCCTCGGCGACGAGACGCTCGAGCAGCGCCGCGTTTCCTTGCCCGTTCTCAATACCCGCATATCCCCGCGGAAGAGCCGCGAAAGTCTGCGCCGCAGGCCTTTACCGACGTTATTCCGCTGCCGTTCGGCGGCTGGGAACCCCAGCGGGCAGGGCCGGACAGGTCTCCAACGCCCCACGTCGCCTCCCCGCACGCTGCTGGACGAGGCGGGCGCACTGTGTTCAGGGCTCCGTTTCCTCTCCTCCCTTTCTTTTCTCCAATCCCCTCCCACTTTAGGTTGTTTTTTAGAGATTTGAGACAAGATCTTTTGCCCCGGAGAGAACGACAGCATCAGCGGGGGTTATGTCCCCCTCCCCCAAAACGGGGGGGAATCTCAGCAGCAGCATTGAGATCAAAGCGAGAACTCCTTCCAATTTCTCCTTCCAAGGAAGGCTAAAAAGGCACGTTCTAACAAAAGCCTTTAGTCTAGATACCAGATCAGACACAATGATGAACGCTCGCCTAAAGGGCAACGTATTTGTAAGTTTTGAGTCTCTCGCAACACCAACCGTCCTGATTCATCCCTGCGATAAAGGCGGTTCTGAGAGCTATTTCACCATATTTATGATTTTACAGAAGAGGAAGGAAAAATGTGGAATCAGCCCTCAATCTGCCACCCATCGGATTTATAAATGTTAGCAAAAGACCAACGCTAATGTCTTTAAACATTAATCTAGTCGCCGCAGATTTCTGCGCGTCCCCCCTTGGGCCTCCGCCCGGCAGCTCTTCTTCTGCGGGAAATAAAATGCATTTTTGTAGTTTCCCCCCCCCTCCTCTGTGAGATTCGCTTTGACTAAAGCCGTGAAAAGAGGAGAAAGGGCAGATGCTCCCGAACACGTTACCGCCTGCTGGCAGCGCTCTGCCAGCTGAGGGGAAGGCACAAAGCTCTGATCCAGTGTTTATTTTTAAAGACGCGGCTTGCTTGATCCATGCTCATTCTTCGTGCCTCGCTTTCAACAGAGAACCCGTGCCTGCTTGCCGGCTAGCGGAGAAAGGCGAAGTCGGAAGGGAAAAGAAACCGCGTACTGCACGCAAGAAGAAACCCACGGTTTTACAAACTGCCTTAGCCCAGTCCCCCTTACCGCCTCTAGAGCTACAGCGACGAGACCGTAAAATAAACACAGAAATAACGAGAAAGAAAACGTTTTTGGGTGCGGTCCTCACCCCATCCTGCTCAAGGCAGCCGGCGCAGCCTGCGCCCGAGCCCCTCCGCGGCGGGATCCGTCCCCAAGCAGGGGAGCCGAGCACCGCGCGCCGTCCCCGCTGCCCCAGCCCCAACGGGGACCGTTCCAAAAACGGGTTGTGTTTAGGTTTTAACTAAGTCTTCGTCTTTCGGCAAATCCCCATAGGCCTCGAGGTTTAGATTGTCATTTTAAACAAAAGTAAAGCGGTAAACGCCTTTTACACGCAACGCCATTCGACATAATTAAGCGATGGGTAAAGCATACATCCTGCTATAAACGTCATTTAGTTTTACAGTTAAACTCATCAACGTTTATCAAAACACCGCCTCAAGAACAAACGAGACAGCTACAGCTAGTGTCTTTGCTTCGCTGCTGTCTTTGAAGCGGCATGCTCCAAGGCAAAACCGCAGCAAGAAAAGCCTTCAGATTTCATATTTTCATCTTTTCGACCAAAACGCTCATTTTCTGCTGCGTTCCTGGACGCGGCAGGACGGGCGACGCGTAGCTCTTGCGTGCCGATGCTGGGGAAGGGACGCCGGGAGAAGCCCCGACGGGGGGGTGGGACGAGCAACCCGGCACAGAACCCTGCCACGGTCCCAGACGCCGACCCCATCGACCGCGCGGCTGCCGGAATAACCCCCGCGCGCCCAGCACCGCGCCACCAGCGCGTACGAAGAGGCAGGGAGCATTAACCGGGATTCGGGGAGCGTCAGCGGGAACCGGCACGTTTCGCTTTTGCTGGTTAGGATCCTGTTTTGTTCTAGCACCTCCTGCTTTCCCACCCTCCCAGGCTACGCGCCTCCGGCTGCCAACACGCAGCACGACGTAAAACCCGAGCCCGTGGCCCTTACGCCGGTGGCAGGGTTGGCGCTGCCGGGCGGCAGGACCACGCCACCGCCTCCTCCCTCGGGCCAGCGTGACCGCCACGGCTCCGCGGCGTATCGGGCTGCCCGGTTTGGGCGAGGGCAGCTGCGTAACGGACCCACGCCGATCCCCGCGGGCTCCTGCGCGTGCGGTGTTCCCGCCGCAGCAGGTAGGAAGCCCAAGATAAAATGACGTTTTTGCATCTGCTTTCTGGTTAAGGGGGCGTTTGAGGCACCGCAAAAGGGATGCGAACCGTAAAGGAAGAAAACCACAAGCAACGTGCGTTACCAGATACTGCTGTGCCTGTTCTACTTTCAAATCTCAACATTTCTTGTTTTCTCCTGAGAAGCATTAAAACATGCAAACTGAGCCCATTAGAAGCAATTTTCAATTTACTGCTCCTCCTTGATATTCACAGAGTAAACACCAGCAGGTATCAGCTCCGTCAATAAGGATCGCAGGCACCCAGTTGACTGTAAACTACGTCGAGCTCCCCGACTTTGCAGCTTGAGACAGAAGGAAAGGCGAAACACCCCAGATTTGAAACTGATGTTTCATCGTTACCCATCATTAAAGAGCGATGCTGTTGTACAAAGCCAAAACAGCAAGGAGTGAACGTTTCTGCCAGTATTTATTAATTCTCCCTTTCCACAGTTGCGTAAAGCAGAGTTTTTCAGCGGGTGAGCTTCTCCTCCTCCTCCTTTTCCCCCCGCGGCCCCGATCCGCCTGGCATCACGGCTCTGCAGCAGAAGCAACCCCCCCTCTGCTCAAACGCCTCCTTCGCGCCCGCGTTGGCAAGGCAACGGGCAGCGCGGGGCGTCGGGGGGCCCGCGCCCGGCGCGGGGAGAAGGGGGGCACCACCGCAACCCAGCCGTGCTTTCGAGACCCGAGTCGCGTCTCGCTTTGCGTTCCTACCTCCTCTGAAAGGCCTGCAGCCGCTCCCGGCACGGGGCTGCCGCGCTGCTTACGAGGAAGACGCCGGCGGCCGTTCGGGGCAGCTATGGGAAACTGTTTGCAGCCCTTACTGGAAATCGCAAACGCTAGTATTAAGATCAGGTTTTTGCCAGGACTTGAGCAATTCCTACCTCAGCCATTGCGCTTATGCGCTTGCCCGTGCTGCCTGTCTTTAGGCAACCGTATTGGAGGGGAACGCATCCCGCGGGTAGCGATGGCCAGGAAGCAAAAGCGACATCAGAGAGGACCCGAGAGCAGCGAGAGCCGCGAGGTGCTTGCCGCCTTGGGGAAAAACCCAAAAATCAGCAAAAACGTCCAAGAAACTCATTGTTCCCCCAGTTTTTTTGCCCTTTGGGCTCTCGAGCGAGGTTTTTTCCCCCCTTACAGCAGCGTTTTCCCCCGCGCGAGGGACGTCCTTCGAGCACGGCGCAGGCAGGGCGGGCAGCAGCAGGACGCGCTTTCTGCGCGGCTCGTTGCCGCGTTTCTAAGCTCAGAGACCAGGCTTCAGGGGTGAAAGGAGTTTGGTCGGTACAAACCGGTGCCCCCTCCCAGCGACCCTCCTCCTGCCCACCCTGCAGCACGAAAGCCACTGGTAGATCCGACTCCTGCCCTGCAGCCCACCCAAGTGCCCGTAACGAGGCCGGGGGCCCGATCTGCAGCTAGAGCTAGCTGGCAGCCCGGCCGGCGATCCGGCAAATGGGCGCCACGTCCTCGCGCCAGTCCTCCGCGTCACCTCGTTTTCAAATGGCGTGCAAACACGGAGCGACCGCTTCGCCAGAAATCTATCTTCTTAACTGCTTGAAACTGAATTTAAAATGCATGTATGCGGCGCTCCTATCTGTTCGCTATTCCGAGTTTCTCCTTTGGCCGCATGATAAAAGAATGCAGGAAATTATAACCAACCTTTCCCCCAGCCCGGAAAGGGGAATTAATTACTGCGAGCACAAAGTCAGCGCTCTTCCAATAAACGACCGCAAGCCATTCAAGCACTGAAAAGCAGGGAAAACATCCTAGGGGCTCGCTACCTTGCTAGCCATTCATATCGTGTACCAACGTGGGTATGACGGAACAGCTGTGCCCGGGACTATCACAAAGCCAACATTATCTCCACCGTTATTAGAATTAAATAAAGCCTCTCAGTCCCCGCACGCAGCACCAGCGTGGCCAGGACTACAAAGCAACCTCAAAAATCCTGCAGCTTCTTGCCGCGCCTGGCTTGACGGTAGGGTTTACTCCTCAGCCAGGATTAGATGATCGCGGCGATTAGCAGCAAAGTTCCTCGATGCGATGAGAAGCGAGTATGTGCTCGGTGCCACGGATCGGCTCCCTGAAACGCCCTGGAGGCGGCCAGCGCGGGCACAAGGAAGGGATGCTCCGCTGGAGGGGTTCGCCGGTCGCTCACCTTCAAACAGCGGCTTTCCAGCCTGCGGCCACGCTGGCCTCCTGCTCTCCCCTCCCTCCCTGCAAAGTCCCGTCTCCTCTCCGGCGCAAGCCAACGCCAGCAGCCAGGCGACTCTGATAAACCGCTTTCTTGCTGCGGTTTCGCAGCAAACCGCGCTCTTGTGCCGGGACTCCCCGAGAGGGAGCAGCCTCTTTGCGCTGCGGCTTTCGCGCGTCCCCAGGTGAAACCGTTCGGAAAGCTTGCACCGAACGTCGCTGCTGCGGCGGGAGCCCGCAGAGGTGTCCGGGCGGGAGCGAGCCACGCCGGGCAGCCATTCGGAGCCAGCAAGCGGCAGTCTGTATATGACCGGCCTCCCCTCTTCTTGTTTGCAGCTACAGCAGCTGTATTTCAAAACCGCATCCTCCCGCAGCCCATCTCTGGGTTCCCGTGACCGAAGCGAAGCACACTCGGATCGTTCTGCGGCCGTCTCACGGGAGGGACACGAGACCTTTCACGGATCTTGCCAACAGCAGCTGAAGATCCACTGGACGCTTGCTTACCGTTTTGTGAAAGAACAACTTACATTACACACGACCTTCACCGTTCTCTTCTCAAACCCCAACGGTCGGAAGACGTCTGCTTATTTTTGCCGGCCTTTAAGGAACCGTAAGGCTGGCCCTCTAGTACTCGGCACATCGAGGGCAGAATATTGAAAAGGAAGACTCGTTTTTAAAGGAAGTACTCTGCATTAAATAACTCGGCGGCACAGTGGCGAAAGTCTCAATTTTCAGCAGTTGGCCGTTTTATTCAGGAGCTGCATTCGCACCCGAGAGCAAGAGAAACCCCCCCCTTAAGCACTTGCATTTAAAACCACTTTATAACCCCCCCTTATAGCGAGGCCTGTCAAGAGCAGCCTTCCTTGAAACCCGGATCCCCCGACCCTTCGGCAACGCTGCTGCCAGCGACCTGCACGAGGCACCGCCTTTTGCAGCTGCAAACACGAAGTACGATTCAGCGCGGGTATTTTTCGAGCGAGTCGCTGCAATTCCCGTCCGGCTCAATCCGGCTTTGCAAAGCTGTTTATGAACTTCAGAATGGCTTTTGCTGAAACGCCACTTGGGCGGCTTCTGTACTGAAGGCGCTTTTGGTTCGTTTTGCTTTGTTTTTCAAACCTGCCGGGGCCACGCGTTACTGAAATACTTCCAGCAGCGCAGGCTAGCTGTTCGCTGGAAGAGTTACGCGGGTTTGCAGGTACCGTAAATCCCTGAATCCTGGCAAGGCGCTCCCAGGCTCCCGCCTCCGAAGCCACGTTACTAACTCGCCCCGGCTCCAGCACCGTCGTCCTCCCCGCAACGAGCGCGGCGGGCGAGCACAACTCCCCTCGGCAGCTCGCCTCCTCGGGCTGCTGCTTGGAATTCATCACCGCGGAATAACGATCCCGGGGACGGAATTCATTAAGCTCAGTTGATGAGATAAAACACCCGGGTTTTGTGGAAAAACACTTGGACACAGACGCCATATGCTTAACACCAACTTACTTCAACCAGGCAAATTTCCTTTTCCTACCGCGCGTATTTAAGTCAGGAGCCGCTCGTCCTCCCGTCTCCGCCCGGAGCGCGGAGATCCGAACACCGCGCCCGGAACGGGGCCGGCGAGCACGTGCTTCCCTCCGGTTGGGGATGAATTATCCTTTGCCTGCTTCCCAGAGGCAGCCAGGAGCCGCCGTTGCCGGCTGACGGATGGCTTCTTCGTTCGGGTTGCGTCACGTAGAACAAAACAAACCATCGTGAATCATAAGGTTTTACGGGGATGCTGCTTCGTCTTAATTTCCTAAAACACCGAACTGCATTCTGCTCATTAGCAAACCTTGCCGCACAAAGCGAAGGATTTTGAGAGCGCGCAGCGAGCCGATTACACGGAGGTAGCGCGGGGGACAACGGATAACGAGCAAAGTCAAATTCTATTTTAATACGCCCAAAGAAACAATAGCGCAATCAAACGGGGGTAGGGAACGAGGAAAGATGGAAATTCAGCTGCCATACTCCTCGTTTCAATCTGAAATGCAACGTAAGGAATTAAACCTGCCGCTCCTCAACCGCGGGCTGCCAGAAGCCACGCGATGCAGTGGCTCGTGGGCTGGGACGGCCGATCTGCACGCATCGCCCCCGGCACCGAAGGCGATGAGCCCAGCGGGTCCCTCCCCGCTGCCGGCCGGGCCGTGAGCAGCGAGGACCAGGACGCTGGTGAGCGCCGGCGTGCAGGCTGGGAAACGCCGATCCCCCCAAACCTCGTACCAGAAATTTTTGATGTGAAATTGTCAGTTAGCATTCATTCACCCTGACTCGCAGCGGCCCGCAGAGCTACGAGGATGCACGCCGTTAGTGCTGAAGCAGTACCGCTGCTGTATTTCAGACTGCTCCCCAACATGCACCGTTCCTGCCGTCTCACTCAGAATCCCAGCGGGACCAGGTTTTCATGCTGGCTCAGAGGGTTTCTTGGTTTGTTTTCTATCTAAAGAAGCATCAGCAAAATGTAAACTGAAGGGCAAGCTACCGGCGCAGACGCTAACGCGCCCGTCTCTCAGCAGACCTGGCAATAATTAACTGCAGAAGCCAAAGGGATTTTTATTCAAACTTCGCTTCTTGTTTGGTACCTACCAAACTCTAAAGAGAACACTCAGAAGCAGCAAGCCTTAAAATACCCAGGTACAAACACCCGGGCATCAATAGGTACACGCAACAGGGGCTGTTTATTTACGAAATCTACGTTTTAACATGCTTTCTCATTTGGAAGCATCCTGCTATTGCACCGGCCACGCGCTTACACCAACTTTGTGCTGCTGCTTGGGATTATTGGAGTGGGAGTTTGAACCCAGTAACCGCGAGCCCGCCTAGGTGCAAAGCTCCTGCGCTGCTCTAAGCTGCAAGGTTTTGCCGGCCGGTCCCGACTGACTCGAAACGAGAGGGTTTTGGTGCTTTGGGACTGGACTCCATCCGCGAGCAGCATGCAAGGCACGGCTGGCGCGTGGTGCGGCCCGGCTGCACTCGCCCCGTGTCTTCGACGGCCGCGTCCCAACGCCTCCTGGCAGGGTGGAGAACTGCTGGTTTGGTGCAAGCCAGCCAGGCGAGGGGGGCCTTGGCCACGAGGCTCGGAGGACGGCCACCAGCCTACGCGGCACCGTGCCCACCGCCCGCGTTCAGCCTGTACGCGTTATCCTGACCGCTGCTTTGCAAAGCCCCGCGGGGGTAGGGGTGTTAGGGGGCAAAGAGCTCGGCCGGAGCAGCTCCTCCATCTCCTACCACATCACAGCTAATGAGGATGGTGCCGAAGATAAAAGATATATAAAAAAAAAAAAAAAGGTAGATAAAGCAAACCTTCTTCCGAAGTACTGTGTGATCGTTTTGCTACGAGACCCACTCAACGGAGAAAACGACTCGCAGTACTTTTGTGGTCTGAATAATGCTCAATCACGCCTCGTCCCCGTCGCCAAAAACCATTAACGGTGAAATCCTAAAGCGCGGCCGCTTCTCGGCTGTTTCCCTCGCTGCCACCGCCCTCCCCCCGGCTGGAGCCCGGGCCACACAACCAGAGCGGGAGGGAACGTTTCAAATGGCGATCCCAATTAACGAGCCCACATCTATTCACGTTGAAAGGTTTCGCAGCTTTCATTGAAAGCGTTGCTTTTGTCTTCCCGCCGTCCCTTCCCAAAGTGAGGGCTCATTACCGATGTAGCCCAGTTTTGTAATTGGTTGGGAATGTGGTTCTCAGCACAATACCCCGGAGAGGCCGCTTTATGAGGTCTCCTAATACTGATGAAGAATGCCGTGAAAACCCCGAACCCAGATGTCTGGCCCGAGCCCAGGAAACTTGGCTGGCCCGGCGAGATTTCCATCGCGCCGACATCGCGCTGCTGCGGCCCTGCCAAGGCCCCGGGCTTACGTAAGGGCGGCATCCGCGAATGAACGCTGTAAAACCGAGCGCGCCATCAGCGCCGCTTGCTGCCAGCTCGCCTTGCAGGGGACGAGCCGTTCGGCGTTCGGCAGCAGCCTTCCACCCGCACCGAGCTGCAGCTTCCCGCAGGTGAGGCCGCGCTGCCTCACCACGGACGGGAGCCCCTTCTGCTTAGGGAAAGGCGCAGAGAACGCGCGCGGTCGCGCCTCCAACGTCGCTTTGACGCTCCAGACCTCGGCACGCCGTTTCGCTACCGACAACGCCCCCAGACTCGGAGCGCCCTTCTCCAGCCACATTCAGAGCTTTCCGATTTTTGCGCGCAGCCTTTGCTGTTTCGTAATCCGTAAAGAACTGGAAAGAAATTCAGCATCTTCACTTGCAAAGTTTTGCCCAAGTACAAATGCGAAGGCATCTTCTGTCCACAGGGAATGAGCAGTCGGAGCATCTTAAAATAGGACAGGGTCAGCAAACCTGCTGGAGGGAAGGTTTCTGCCAGGGGCGACACCCGGACGGAGCCGAAAGCGGGGCAGACCGGGCAGCACGGCCTGCCTCCGCTTCGCTGGGGTCCGAGGCGCTGCAGCTGAAGGGCAGCCCAGCAGCTCTCTGCCGTGGGAGACCAACACGCATCACCGAGCGGAAAACCACGCTACGGGCAAGCGCTTCGGCATCGTGGGGATAAGTAACGGCAAACTTCGCAAAACAGAGCAACGGGTCAGAAAAGAGTCTCGGAACTGCGGCGAGAGGATTCCTCGTGCATCGACGTCCCCCCGGTAACGGTCAAGCAGACGGTACGGAGGAGTTATCCACGTTAACTGCGCTCACGTGGCTTAGAGCACAGCTTGGGCAGACGCCGCAGCCCCTGCTTTCTGCTCGAACCAGAAGATAAGGGATGGCCAAGGGCAAGGAGAGGAGCCATCACCAGAAAAGCACCTACTTCTCTGCGACGCCTTTCCACCCCGTAAGAAACACGCTCGCGTCCGACCGTCCAGGACAGTGGCAGATCGACTGTACGATACCACCGGCAGAACACACAGCGCAGGAGAGTCCTGCCACGGGAATTTAAACACCGGGGATGCCTACAGTCGCTTCGCTTCAGTGCCAAAAGCACTCGAGGACATAAAATAAACAGAGCGCAAGCCTCTTAGCGAGACTGCCAAGCTGGAGAAGCCAGCCCTCCGTGGGACGGAGAGAGCCACGCAGCAGCGGGCGGCGTCCTCGGCGTCCTGCGTAGCACGCCTGCCGACAACGGCACTGCCCGCCGGGCAGGAGCGCCGCGAGCCTGGCAACGAAGTGGAAAAAGGCTACCGTAGAATTGCCGGAAAAAGGCGGCAGGGAAGGTCCTCGGGCCGAGGCGCTAGACCACAGGAAAGTCACCTTTTTACTCCCGTGAAAGCAACCTGAATTTTCCCTGTTTGTCAGCCGAGACCCCCTCATCGCACCCCTTCTTTCCCCAGAGGGGGTTACAGAAAGGAACGCTTTCTGGAAGCAATACCCACGGCGTTTGAAAGAGTCTTTCTACGAGAAAGAAATTTTGGATTGGGTTGCTAAAAGCATCGGCCTGCTTAGCAATCTAAGAGCGGCATCTTTAAAGGTCACAAGCGGGGGGGAAAAAAAAAAAACGAAACCCAGAGCCTCATTCTAATTCCTCGCAAACAGGAGCTCGTTTTTCACAAATCCACCCTGCAGTGCTCAGTAACGTGACCTTTCACTTACAAAGAGAACAGCGGATTTCTGTCTCTCATGTGTTAACCTCCCTTCTTTTCCATAAATTAAACAGAGTCCCGATGCCATCGCAACACGCTTTTCCAGCAGTGCTCCGAAAGCTTCCCCGAGCTGTCGCGGCTTCGGAATTGTGGAGGGTCTGGAGCCCACGCAGTCACGGGCAAACAGAAAAAAGCAAAACTTCAGCGACAAACGCAGAGGCGCAAAGCCCGCGGGCAGAAATCCTGACCGTCAACCGCCCAGAGGCGTAACACAGCGCGGGCGAACGGGAAGGTGCTTTAGCGCGAACGCACGCTTTTCTGCGTATAACCACGGAAGTCCTGGATGCCGACCCAATCGGCATCTCACGTTGGTTAACAGGACGACATGGGCTTCTCGGACAGGGAATTTTTAATGGCACCCAGTATATAGGAAGACCAGACAAAGCAAGGAAACTTGACAATGAGAACCAGGCTGGTCCTCTCGAAACCTCTCCCAACATCTACCAAAAACCCAAACTGAAACCGGAGTCGAGTTGGAAAACTGGTGGAAGCGGAGCCGAGTACAGTTTGGAGGACAGAGCTATTTGTGGAGTCCTCGGGGGAGATCACAGCGTGCCTTGTTTCAAGCCCAGCCCATTTTCACGACTCCGGGCTGCAGAAGCCAAACCAGAAGCACCCCGAAAAGCCAGAGCCACTGTTGGGGCGGGAGCGCTAACCTGTGTTCCCGTCCGAGGAGGCAAGGAACAGGGTCGGCACCTCCTACGATACGGTACACCCACAGACAGGCTTAACGGGATTTGCCTGGAAAGCCACGTATTTAACATCACCGTTACATTTTGGCAGCTAAAAAGTTGGCGATGCAAACACAGGTCGATCTTCTACTTCTCTACTCACTCCTAATGATCTTCATTGGTTGCGTGATCTTTGCCCGCTTGTTTGCACTGCTCCATCTCTTTTACAGGAGCAGAACACACGACATTTACCACGGCTGCTTTGCAATTACCTCTTATTTCAGCTGAAGGCATCTGAAATGTCAGCACGGGATTCCACCCGCACCCATTGCTGCCCAACTTCATTTTGGCCAGAAACGCTCACGCGTCTCCACCCCGCCTTGCCGCTTCTGCTGCGTGACGGCTCAGCTCGGAGCGGCGCTCGCGCTGTCCTAGAGCGCGTCCTTCGGCGCGGGGGGGATCAAAGGTGTGCTCCCGAGGGATGGACAAGGCAACCTCCGCCATCCCCGGCAAACTTTGTGTCCCAGGTCAGCGCGTACCAGGCCGGACATCTCGCACGCTTGGAAGGGAGTCCCAAGTGAAGAACAGCTGTCGCGCTATCCCGTAGGCGCTCGCGGCTCTGTTCTGAACATCATGCGTGCTTTTCCCCCCTCTGACCTGTACTGTCATCGTGCGACCAATACCAGCAGGATTTGCCGATTTATAAGGCGTCGCAGGAGCAGCGCGCCGGGCTGCTGACTTCTGATGACTGCCACAAGCGTGACAGCGGGACGTGACTATTAGCCACGAGGTCAATTGGCTTCCCGTGAGCTGGGTCGGATCCTTCCCACCACGTAAACCTCCAGAAGCAGCCCCTCAGCTTGCATTTTACAACGTAAACCTTTCAGAAAGTTGCAGGAACTTGAGACTTCCTCGAGCCGGCTGACCGCGTTTCAGCTGGAAACAGAAACGCAAGGCGGCACAGCCAGCCGCAGCTACAACCAGAGGCGTCTGTCTGAAGGAATTAAAAGGCAGGCAGACAGACAGACAGTTCCACGACAAGGAACGAGATGGTACGAAAGGATCGCTTCGATCCCCTTACAGGCTGACGGAACGGAGCCCTACGCATCCGTGACCGCTCCTGTCTGCTTCCATCCCTGGCAAACATTTAACACAAAAAAAACGGGGTAAGAGATACAAAACCGCCAGAAAAGGCGATCGTGGAAAACGGCGCTGACCGGCAGGCTGCGTCTCTCCCCGTTCTGCCGACAAGCAGATCCTGTAACCATATCCCGCCTTCCTCCTATTGCCAAAAATGGGGAACTAGTAGCAGCCCTCCCGCGCCTGTCCTCGCGGAGGAGGGCGGGCGAGTGGGTTCTGCCGCGCTCACAGGACCAACACCGGCTGAGCGTCTATCAGCCACGAGAGCAGAGCTCGCGGCAGCGCGTAGGGGGGCTGTGGGAGGGGAATAGCTAGTGTTTGCATCAAGTTTTGAGCGCTCTCGAAAGAGATCTGGCAGATGACTGCGTTTCTCTCCACCCCCAGTCTTTCGGAGGCGAGTCAAA
The DNA here is from genome assembly GCF_965183815.1 of Platalea leucorodia. Classification (NCBI taxonomy): domain Eukaryota; kingdom Metazoa; phylum Chordata; class Aves; order Pelecaniformes; family Threskiornithidae; genus Platalea; species Platalea leucorodia. The sequence continues at coordinate 8,396,791 of NC_138842.1, read as the reverse complement.
GATGAGTCAAAGGCTCCGGTCGGGGGTGAGCGTCTGGCGTAACGACACGCTCAGCTGTGATGGACCCCCGACAGCATCCTTCCCGAGCCATCGAGCGGCCTCATCTCGACAGCTAATTCTGCTCCGTACATTCACAAATTATCGATCTCCGCCGCTGTATCAATAATAGGCGGGCAAAGCAGATCGCGAGCAATCCGCGCTTCGCAAAAAGGAGAAAGCAACACCGGAAAACTCGGTGCAAGGAGAGAAGTCATCTCGTTTTACGACTTTCAGTTTAGTTGTGTATTTCCAGCAACTCCCTTCACCCGTGTCTCTGTCACGGTTGTTTTATATCAGCTCCGTGCCTTTGAACTCTAACTTTGTCCGGAAAACATTTCTGAGAACAGTCTTTGTTCGCCACCCACCACTGCCAGGCTGCTGCCAGCTCCCGTAGCGGTATCGCCTGTGCCAGATGAAGAGAATGGCACGTACCTGTCAGTCTTTGTGGGAGCAGCTATTTCTGGCTCAGATTCACATGCGCAGCCTCCTGCACGTTGCTCGAAATCTCCATTTTGCAGAGGAACCTGACGGTACCTGGATGCCGGCCGCTGGGGCCGCATCAGCGTGCTGATAGCGAGCGGGCAGCACCGGGGCCTCCGCGGCTTCTGTAGGAAAGGGCTAACTACAACGCTCAGCTCACGGCTCGTTTCTTCCTAGATTTAATTAACTCAAAAGGCTTTCGCCTTCGCGCCTGCAAAAAAGTATTTTCCGCCTTAAACTGGGGATATAATGAGGGCGGTAGAGCTAAATCTCCAATCAACGTAGAGACACGGCAACGCTTAAGGGGAACTGACGAGCAGCTAAATAAAAATGCTCTTTGTGCTCCGACCCGTTGCCCTCAGCCGTTTCGATTCTCTGCTGCGCTTCAGAGCCCCAGCACAACGGCCCGTCCCGGGGAAGCCTTCTGGACCAGACTTTTTGATGTACCTTCCCAGACCGCCGCCTTGAACGCCTGAACACCGCACAGGGAAACACGGCTGCCTGTTCAAAGGTCCCAGGATGAATATCTGCTGCAAACCCGGCAAACAAAATAAACCACTTTAAAGTTACCTCTGCATAGAGGCAGCGGGAAGTCCTTTCTGATAGAAACCCACCGTTTCAGGCCAGCTACTTCCAGTGTACGGTAGATGCCAATCTAACAGCTTTATTTTTATCCCAGCTAAATTAGGTTACAAACAGGGACGCTAACATCTCGGCTGCTCTCGGGAGAAAAGCGCCAGTTCTCTAGCAAGCGAAAACTTCTGAAAATAAGTTACTGCAGGAAGCTGTACCGGACTTCGAATAGAAACACAAGCGGTCGCGATCGTGATTATTTTTCCTGCCTGAACGTGTTTTTCCACGTAGAAAAAACGGTTGACTTGGTTTCTATTGGATCATTTTTTCTACAGGACGTCTCCGCTGAAGAGAGCTGCGCAAGACGGCGCCCCGTTCACCACCCGCGACGTCCCGGTTCCCCGCAGGACGCCGTATCGCTGCGCCTCCGGGACGCTCGCGCAGGGGAGCGCCGCGTACGCGAGAGAGGTTTCGATCCAGAGACCCCGACCCGAAGGACGAGAGCGCGGTAGCGCCTGGGCGGCGAGAAGGCGACGCAGAGCTCGGGCACGGGGAATAAGCGTGAGATTTCTGTTCTCGCCTGCCTGAAGGAGGCTAACAGACATCTGCGAAGACCAAACTGCCACGCTGAAACCGAGACTCCGTGCCGGGCTTAGCCCCCACCGTATCAGCGTGCCGCCTTGCTCAGCCCCTGCCAGCCCAGGCGGGAGCCGCGTCGAAGGCTCGGCTTTCCCAGGCACCGGAGCGCTTGAGCAACGGGAACAGATGATGTTATTCTACATTTAGGTATCACTTGAAGCCTTTCTGACACTCGGTAAAACAGTCTTCAGCCCCCAAAGCAAATGTTAAAAGCACGGATAGCAACAGCTAAGACAACCTGAGCTCCTTCTCTGGTGTCTCATCCCTTTCCGTCTCAATTCTCCAGTCAAGGCATCTCAGCTGCAAAGCCCACCCACGCTCTTATTGTACCATCGGCTATCGCGTGGTCCTCAACGGCCCGATCGCCCACGCCTCCTGTTAAAACACCCGGCAACGCAAAGCCACGACATTGACCTCAGCGCAGCCCGGGCGCCTCGCCCGTATCTCCGCAGGCGTTGCGTGTAGGTAGGCCGAGCTCCCAAGAGCCGCGCTGCTCTGCGTTGATCGGAAAACCTTTCTCGGCAAATTTACGGTGAAACTGCCAACCGCCGGCTGGGGAGGCACGGCTGCGGCAGCCGGGGCCGGGGGAGAACGGCAGCCCCTGCTAGGATGCACGAGTGCTCGGGGAAGACCTACACAGCTCCAAGCCGTCTTTGCTTGAAGCAAACACCTTACAGACGGTGGAAATCAAAGCCCCTGCCCCTGCTAACCGCTGACTTGCAGCTAAGAACCACCACAACCGGCAAGCCAGAGAGCTGCGAGAAAAGGTGACGGCTGCTGGGAATCTGAAGAGAGCCGACGCGATCGCTTCCCCGCGTCTCCCCTGGAGAAACGGGGCAGCAGGAGGTACCAACACCCACGACCGCGTCCCGCCGGCGGCGCTGAGCAGCTACAGCAAGAGCGACTTGGCGTGAGCGCTGCCGCCTCCTCGCCCGGTCCCTTCCCTCCGCTTGCTTACAGACGCTCACGTTTTCACAGCGCTTCATCGGTCCAATGACCAAAACAGGCCTTTAAAAAAGCCACCCCCCCTTCAAACGTACAAGGCGAGAGATGCCGCTAGCAGTGCTGGGGTCACGCTGGTTACGGGCCAATACGAGCGCTGTAAGTAGGCCTTCAGGTTGCTCCCATTTCCACTTGGGCAAATGTCTTAAAAAAGTTTCCACCCTCACAAAAGTGATCAATTCTCATTTTCGTAGTGCAGTAATAATTCTATGCTCCATTTCCACAAGAGCTACTTCTCTTTAGTGACGGCTATAAACTCCGAGCCTTACCAGAGTTCGCTGGCTCGCCCGCCCAAGCTTCGTTTCAGGATGAAAGCCACAAAGGTGAACGAGTTTCCCGACTGAAATCCTGAGACCGGCCTCAAAAATAGCATCGCGTTAAGTCCAGGAGTCACCGAAAAGCCTTAAAAGGAATTTAGTTTATGTGAACTCTCTGAATCTAATGACTTCACTTTTTATCACCTCGAGTAAGACTGAGTAGCAATAAAAAAAAATCTTTCAGAAGCAGTAAAAAAAAGTTCAGAGTGAGATTCTGGATGAGTTTTAGTGCTCTGCATTTGGGTGGGACGTTCCACCACCGGAGCTGGAACACCTTTACAGTAATTGCAAGGGGTTTTCTCCCCTTTTTAACAAGCGGGCAGAAACGACGCAGCCATCCCAACAGTACAAGGGTTAACGTTAAGTAGAGGGCGATTTACTTTATGTATCTTTATAAAACTTGGCTGTAAAAACAACAGTTGTAGCTACGAGCGCTGTGTTTGCTGTCATCGGGCGCCGAGGTATCGCGGGGGAAACGAGCGCAGAGGGCGGCGCCGTCCGCTCCTCTCCTGCCGGCGCCGGCGCGTTCCGCGCGGCCGCCTTTCCCGCTCCCCGCAGAACTGGCTCCCGCCTTCCCGAAAAGGCCGCAGGCCGCCGCAGAGGGGCACGGCTGCCGTTCCTCAAAGCACCCACGCGCCTGCTCGTGCTACGCATCTATTTCTTATCGTACGACACCAGAAACGGTTGATGCCTAGCTGTATCTGTAGACGGCGCTTCTGAAAGCCAGGGACTGCCCGATTTCTGTCTGGAGGAGAGCTTTCAGACAGGCTTTTACAAAACTAATCTGCATTTATGCGGCAGGCGGTGTATCTGGGACAACCTGGCGTCGGGCAGCTGCTGGCTCTGCCGCTGCTGCGTACCCAGACGATGCCCGGCTTCCCGAGCAGTTAATCCTGGGAACGTCAGCGGCTGACGCAGGAATATTTTATGCTTTCTTCCATTCCGGCTGGGACTGCTCTTTCAGCCATCAACGCCACAAAGCGTTTACGGGCTGGAAGAGGAATCATCTGCTGGTTTTAAACAGGAGGGCAGCAACAAAACCAAATAAACCCAACTTTCCGCTGCCGAGGCGAGCGCCGAGCTGCGCCAGAAACGCCGCGTGGCGAGCGCTGAGCTTGGCGATGGCTCCTTGCTCCTTCCCGCAGGCAGAGCGGAGCCCGCCGGGCGGCTGGGCAGGGCACGCGCGCGGCACAAGCAATGAGGTTTGTGCGTTCCTTCTCCTACGGGAGCCGAAACCCGGATTCCGGGGTGAGAAAACAGGAATAAGGGCATCCCCGGTGCGGGGGAGCCGGAGCCGTCCCCGGCACGGCCGCCCCCCCGCTGGGCGCATCCCCCCGCGCCGAGCGGCGTCAGGGAGGCCTTCGTAAGCCGGGCTGCGCCGGATAACACCTCCGCTTTCGACAGGAGACCGACCGAATCTACAGGGCTATTACGTGCAAAATCGCCTGGTTAGAATAACAAATGGCGGGTCCGCTTTGTCATGTCGGAGGCGCACAACACGTTCATTTGCGATCCAAGCCTCCGATTTAAAGGAGGAAGAAAGGATCCTCGCCTGCCTGGAGATAAACTTAAGTAAATAATGTTTGCCATCAACTCCAAATGAAGAATGACAGTTAAATTTTATAATCATCTTCACAGCTCCAGGACTTACTTTCTATTTTCTCAGGCTCGTGACCCAGGGGTTGTCATAGCAACGAGGAAATCCTACCTTATCAGCCTCTTACATTTACATTCCTTACGGCTGCTTCCCTTTATGAATTAAATCCATCACGGTCTTCTATTCTCCAAATAAGAAGTTCTTAGGATTATCTCGCAGAAACAAGGATCAAATGCTTTGATTGAAACACTGTGCAAAAGCTAATTCACTGGCGGTTTTCTTTAAGGGAAGATTGACTGCGCTACAAATAAATGGCTCCCATCCAACTTTGCAGTTGGCAGCTTCTCGCAAAAAAAAAAAGAAGTTGGGAGAGCGACCGCGGGTTTTGCAGTACGTTCACGTTGGCCGAAAACATTTCTGCATCTGGAGGGCAAGGCGAGCATCTGCTTGGCTGAGAGGCCGGCAGACAGGAGCTTCCAGGGCACCCGCACGGTCACCGGAGCACGTGCTTATCTGCGGTTACCCTTCGTTGTTCTCCCCTGCAGGACGATCGCGGCTGTGCGAACCCTCCCTCTCGTGCCCAGGGCTACCGAGTCCCAGCGCGGCACCGCCGGCCCGAGCGGGAAGCTTCGCCGTACGTGCGGACGAGCGGCCAAGCTGCGGAAGGGGCAAATCCCGCGCGCGTCCCTGCTCTTTGTGCCTTTAACATCGAAAGCCCCAGCTGCGCGGTTACCTCCGCAGACCTTCCCGTTCAGCTCGTCGCCTCCTGCACCTCGACTGGTTTACGTGGGGCTTTTTAAAGATGTGGAAGAATTACACAGCTCTTCTCTCAAGCGTGAAGAAAACGGATCCCTGAAGCGCAACGAGCTGCCAGCCAGCCCAGCTCCGGGGCCCGGCTGCCCGCCGGCCAGGGAAGCACGCACGGACCTGGCCCCTGCTCACCCAGGGCTCCCCAGCCCGTTCCAGCGAGCGGCCCCGCTTCTACGTTTAACGCACAGAACGTAACACAAATGCAGCGCTCCAGAGAAAGCAAGCTAACTAAACCACCGAATAAACGCATGTCCAGCAAGCACGGGGTGAATTTCGGACGTTCACCAGAGCCGCGTCTTCAAAGCGGCGCTCATCGAGAAACACGGGCGTCACCGCGCGCGTAGGTGGGCTGACGGATGCCGAGGCGATCGCCCTGGCCGCCTCGTCCGTTGCACTAAATACACAACTGAGCGCCGCGCTCGCGTTCACGGACAAGACGCCATGAGGCAACCGCACAAACTCTCGCCGTGCGGGTTTGGGGGAGGGGGGTGAGACCATTCAATTGCTTAAATTCGATTCCTCTGCGTTCGACGGGCCCAGAGTCAGACCATAGTCAAGTATTCAGAGAGAAGAGCGAGGATGCTCATCTCTGTCCTAAACAATGCAGCGCTAAAATAAACTTTAAATCCCAGAATGTTTTCTGCAGGAGCCTCTTGATTAACAGGACTCTCAGAAACTGGAATGAATTTCAGAAAGGCAACTCTACAGTTACAGACCTACAGGCATCCAGAGTTTAATTTAGTTAATGTACTTTTTATTCATTATTGGTCCTCCACAAGAAGCTGATCACCAACTTGTAGAGTGCATTGCTTAATTATCCATGCTGCACTTCTTAAAATGAGAACTATTTAAGCTGTCTGTCAATACGGCAGGCAGGGCAGCGGCTGCGATCGATTGATGCGGTGGGAGCGATGCAGCCGGAATGCCAACGACCGGCAGCAGCACCACACCGTCACGCCGAGAGACCCGTGGAGTATGCATGAAGCAAAGCAATCAGAAACCGTCCCAAAGCCTTAAAACGCTTTCCGTTTCCAGCGGTATCATCCGCTGTGTTTGCAGATGGCGGGCAGACCCAGAACTCTTCTTGCGCGCACCGTACATCTTAGTTCCAGTGCAAACGGCTCCCGAACGTTTGGCCTGGGCGCCCTTAAGCCAGAAATAGGTATGGTTTTTTGCCTGATCTTTTTCCTCCATATTGCTCTAGGGAAGACAACAGAAACGCGCATCCCCCGCCGGCTCCCTCGGTCCCCCAGGAAAGGTGCTGGAATCCGAACCGGCCCCTCAAGAGCGCCGCTTGCTTACACACACCTAAGGAAGCCGAGGTTTAGAACGGCGCACCTTGGCACCGGTATCGCCTCAAAGCCAGCAACTCAACAAACGCAAATTACGGTCCCTTCGACATAAGTGAGCGCAGACAAAAGCTGCATTTACCAGGAGAAAAAGCCCTGGGAAGCTCTGGCACCGACCTAGGACGCCATTCTGCAGAGATCCCCCCCGCTCCGGACCGAAACCCTGCCCGCTGACGTCCTCCTCAGCTGCCGGGTTTGACCGTCTTGTCTTTCCCTTCCCGGTAACAGGAGCGATGCTGTATTTCGGGGAGAGCGCTACAGTCTGCCGGGCGGCTGAGGAGCTGGGCACCGGGAGCCACGTCTGCAGGGACGGTGCCCGAGGGCCTGCCTTTGCTCTGCGACGAGGGCGGTCTGCGCCCGGCAAAGGCCCCGTACGGGACCCGGCGAGGCTCTGCCTGTCTGCTTTCAGGGCAGAACGAGGGCAGAGCAGGCGTGGGATTTGCCAGCGCCAGCCTTCGGCGGCCCGCCCTTCCCGAAATATTCAAAATCAGCGGATCAATAATTCATTCTGTAACGTGATAAAAGGCAATCCCCTGTTCGAAGTCAAAGCTTAAACAAACTCCGCTTCGGTTACAGCACTGCGAGGTCTTACGAATTGCAAGATACCCGGTGCAATGGTGAAAGGCTGAAAGACGCAGTCGGGAGGGACGAACGCGTCCCTGCTCCGAAACTTCCCAGTCCCCGTTGGAACAGAAATGCTTTACATCTGCGACTTAAGCCAGAAGCCCTTTGCAAAGGGACGCTAATTCAATAGTAAGTAACGTAAGTCAATATTCTTGTTTCCCCTTTCATCCTTTCGGCCAATATAAACTAATACAAATGATAATGACATGTCACCCACGACCTCTTAAATACGCCTCTTCTGTTAGCAGTCTAATATTTATTCTCCCCTTCAAGCAGATGACTCAGGTTGAGTGGAAATTTACTTTGGGCAAAGGAATACCTAAACTGCGTTAGCACCATCCTCCTCCTAACACGCCGAAACCAGCCGAAGCACGTTTAATGCCCCATTTTAAGATCGTATGCTGGGATTCTCAATACAAACCGAGCGCTTTGCTTGAACAGCCCAGGCTGTAGCTCAAGCACGCGGAGCAGGAACGGGGAAAGCCGATTTCAAGGGGATCGGATCGGCTTCGTTGCCACCTCGGGACCGTTTGCCGAAGGCGTGTCAGAGCTGGACGTACGAAGGGCGCCGCAGCAGCCAGACACCGAATTTCCAGGCTTGTAAGAGGCAACCGTAGCCTGCGCTTTCTTGGACTCCTCATCTGCCTGAAGTCATTTAGGAGAGCTCAAAAAGCTAAGTGTCTAAATAGAAAACGTACCTACGTCCACAAATACCTCACCGGCACGATAAGCGCCACCCGTGAGATGCGTGCGAAAGGGAAAAATCAAGCATCCCGACCTTCTCCAACATCCACCGAGCATCACGAATTATTTTGCAGAGCCCGTAACCACAATAGCGGCTTGTTCTTCGCACAAAAGGCCACAACAGCGCACAAGAAACCCTGCTGATACTTAAAAGGCACGGATCCAAGGTCAGCCAGGCTCGGAGCCAAGGCTCCAGCAATAAACCATCAGATCTGTTCTGAAGTGGGGAAAGCAAAAGACCTGTTAATTGTAGAGCTCTAGAAGTCTTTCGAATTAATTTAACGTTCACCTTGAAACGCGAGCTTTCTTCAGAGCCTCAGCAGCGCGCGGAGGACAGGGGAGACCACCTCCGGCAAGCTGGAACGCTTCTCCCCAGCGCTTAGGTGCGTGATAACCCGGGCTATGACAGAAGGGCGACAAAGTCGGCATCCCAAAGCCAGCCATCATTAAGACAGCCCGCCCGCCCCCCCTACGAGCCTGCCCGCGCCTTCGAACCCTGCCATTGCGACTACGAGCACCAGAACCGCACCTGAAGATCTATCTATAGGCGCTACAAAAATAGTTGCCGTGGGAGAGACTTTGTTCGCAAATTGAGCGAGAAAGTCCATTAAACGATAAAAATTCCAACCGTGCTACCGGGATGTAAATTGCATTCGTACCCAGCGCTGACATCTTAAACAGTTTAATTTAGGTACAGCTCTTAGCAGCGTCGGGTGTCTGCAACAGAAACAGATGCCTTGAATCATTTCAAAGCACGCTCCTGTCAGAAATGTCCTTTCTGACACCAAAATCAATTTCCTTCTCCTTTCCTAACTACTTTTCCAAAAATAGAGCGGGGAAAGTTGCCTCAGTTTTAGCTTTTCTACATGGTACAAGGCGTGCTTTTAAGCTTTAAGGAAGAAGATGGTAGCACTCAACACGTGCGACTGCGGTAATTAGGACTATTTTGATAGAACAACTGGCAACGAGAATGAACCCGATCCATCTTCATTATGGAGATCTATAAAACCTTTGACAAGCCTCGCGTACGAGGCAGACGGGCTGCTTCCTCGTACTCGCACCGGCGTTCCCGCACAGGACGGCACGGACCGCGGCGGCTCCGAAACGGCAGCGTCGGAATCGCCCCCTCCGAGCCCTCCCCTCCTCCCTCTCTCCGCACGCTTCACGCAGGGATGTTTGAGCAACCCGAACGGACAGGGCCTGAATTATTTCACGCCGACGGTCAAACGAACACCTCAGCAGTTCCAAAGACCTTGCTGTGCATATTTAAGCAGGCCCTGTAAATCACGCCTTTTCGGGATGTTTGCAAATCCAATTAAAACAAAAGGCACTGCTCTACAGCGATGCAGCTGGGAAAAGAACTCTTCCAGGCTGAGCGCCTTTGAACGCCAAGCCTAGCATCCAACCGCCGCCGAGTCGCTCCCTTCCCCCGAAACGACCCGCCAACCAGAACGGGTCCGCGTCCTGCGAAGGGACTCCTTTCAACGGGGAAGCCCTCTCCTGCCCAGCCTCCTGCGGAGTAAAGGAATCGGGAAAACTGCAGCTTCTCCTCCCAGGTTGTGGTCAAACACAGAACGGCAGAGCGCACGCAGTTAGGTTTTTAGCGGGCACCCAGGACCTCATCCGCTGAGCCCAGCGGCCTCCTCGTCAGCTTTGCCCTTCGCTCAGTCTGCAGCCTGTCCCGTCCCCACCTCTCCCCCGAGCCCCCTCACCTTCGCTCCCCCCAGTAAGAGGCGACGACCCCGACCTCCCGGGTAGAAGTACTCAACCAGCCGTCCGTAAAGAACTGGGAATTTGGCTCGCGGGTTGCCAACCCGACACTGCAGCATCAGAAGAGCGACCTGGTACCTGCGGTTCCTGGGAAAGCCAGCCCCGCTTTAGGGACAGCGAGACCCCCCAACCCCGGCCCTTCTCCCGTTCCGGAAAATCTGCTCGCGAGCACCGCAAAGAGCCAAGAGCGATAAATAACAAGGTGCTGGGTCGCACCGAAAAAACGCTGGAGGCTCCCGAGAGCGCCGTGCCCAATAACGCCGCCGTCGGCACCGTTACCGTCGTGGCTTCGGGAAGCCCGTACTCATCCTCGGTCCGTGGGCAGCGCGTCTATCGTCGGCTGCCTCCGACCAGTGCTTTAAAAGGCTCGGTTACTTCACCTCTCACCCCCGAATACACAAAAATATTTTCAAGACTTCTCACCGACAGACAAACCAGGCCAGACTTCAGTTACGCGTACATACAGTCAGCGGTTACCGGTAGGCTAAGACACGCAAATACGTCAACGTTTCCTAATATTTTTTTTTTTTTTTAACCTATACAAAGGAAAAACCTGTAACGGTTTGTGTTCTAAAAGGAAAACATCCTGTGGAAAAGCAAGCTTAAAACAAGCAAAGCTACAAAACTATAGCCTGAATAAGCTCATATTCCTGCAAAATGGATTCAGAGGTTGGCAGCCGAACAACGCATCGGCAGGCTAAGGGCATCTGCAGATCAGCTTAACGTGGTCGGGGAAAAAGGGGCCTTCAGCAGCCATAAGCAACAGCGCTCGCCATCATATTTTAAGTTTATTTTTCCTTGTCTGACCAGTTCCCACAGGGCAGCAGGCTAACGATGGCACTTCATCACGAGCAGCGGCGGGGGTTTGCATCCATCCTGCGAGCGTGACGGCTGTGTCACCGCGTCCCCAGCCATCCCCACCACCCGAACCCATCGTCTGGTGCGAAGCCGCGGGACGGAGTGCCCTGCAGTCATTATTCACCAAGCGCTTCCATTAACAAACTGCCCTTAATTACAGCGGTAATTGCAAAATTATTTCACAGCAGCAATTATTCTTCTCAGCCCAATCCCGGCTATTTAAGTGGGACGTTGTCTCCGAAAATGGCACCAAGCCAACTCATCTACAACCAAGAATTTGCTTTAATTGCGTTGCGCGGTTCCGAAATGGCGCAGCCAAACCGGCAGCTCCGGGGGGGAGCGCTCCCCGCGCGCGCCGGGGGGACGGAGCCCCGCCGGGGGCCACCGCGTCCGCGTCCCGCTCCGGGCGACCGCCGCGCAACAAGGGGCGACGAGGAAACGGCTCGTTAAACACGCAGAAAGGTCAAATGGGGACAAAGGCCCTTTGAACCCCAAATTTCAGGCTTTCTTGCCTAAGCGTTGATTTTCAAATCCACGATCTAAAGCACGAGCCCGGATCTCCTCGTCGCAGTGCGAGACAAGACCAACGGGTGATTTTCTCCGAAAAGACTACAGCTACGTTAAAAATTCCTCATAGATCATCCTCGGAACAACTTTACAGCCAGTAAGTGAATCTATTTCATTTTGATCATTTCAAATACCCCATTAATGAGAAAAATGGAGGCATATTAGTCAGTGGTCTAAAATACTGGGCCAGTGCAAGTTCAGTGCCAGGTTGCAAGCAATTCACATCTCAGACGGCGTCGGGGGCGAGGAAGGGGGAAGGTTACGACACGCCACCGGGAGAAACCGCAGCTCGAGTTCACCGCCTGGCACTCTGCTCCGAGAGCCGCAGACCGGCCGCATTTGCTCAAGTCCACGCTCTTCCTTGCCGCCACTGCTGCTTTTTAACGTCCTGCGGAGGAAACGTGGTGGCTGCAAGCGTGCAGAGAAACAGCTAGCATTGAAAATGCCACGCAAAGTTCTCACGTAGTCGGAAAAAAAAACAAACGGCAAATCAACCTGCCACAAAGTCGGCTCTTCCTGGCTTCCCGAGCCCGAGCGCCCGCACACCAGCCCTACGACAACGCATCTCTAATGCCTGACCCCCTTTACATTGCAAACATCGGAATAACGCAATCTTGGACGCTCTGGGTGTCCCTGACCGTAAAGACGGGAGTTGGCTACAAAACTTCCGAGCTGCCGGTTTGGGTTTCCCGGCCGCCGTGCTTCCCAGCCTCTCCTCGCTCTGCCGGTAACAAGGCGAGCTCGCCAGGCTGGCGATTCCTACGGCACGATGTTTCTAAATACCAGGAGCCAGGGGTTTTTGAATCCGCATCATTGTGGAAATTCTAGGGTAATTTATTTGTCAATTTTATTAGAAGAGCGCCTCAAAGACTCGCCCCGCAGAGCTCCGCACCCAGCCGTCGCGGGAGACGGCGCAGGGGGAGCAGACGACTCCGCTCTCAAGGCGGGCAGCTGAGCGGCAGCCTGTCCCACACCACCCAAGCACCTTGGCCAAACAGGAGCGAAACCGTTGGCACCCGCTCCGCGAGGCGCTGCGGAAAGCGAAGCGCCGCAGGCGCCCGGGTGACAGCGCAACCGGTGACAGATATCGAGCTACGGACACGCGTTCTCCGCCATCTCAAATATCTCGAAGTACAACACGCTTATGACCGCGGCGTTACTGCACTTCTCAGTCAAACCAGAGACATTCAATAATCACCCAGAAAAGCACCATCTGTTATGCCTTATTGCTTAATTAAACTAAAATACAGAACTCCTTAATTCTCACAGCTCATAAAGATAAAGGTCATCACGCAGCTTTACTGTCAGGTATCCTGTATATAAAATGCGGAGGTTGGAATTTCTTTCGCCCAGACGTCACTCAAACGCTGCACCACCCGCCCGCCACACAAAAACATAATTCCAGCAGCGTGACACCGGATCGATGGCGTGACTTTTGAACCGACAGCCGGAGCGAACGGACTGCGGAGCCCCAGACGTCGTTCGCTCCTTCGGCACGAGCGTGCCGCCGGCGGGGCCCGACCAGGCCACGGGGGGCACCCCCTCCCTGCCGTCCAGACCCCTCCTCGTTCTGGCTCCGAGCGTCTGCAGGTCCAGAGACCTGGAACGCCAGGCCCAAAGACCGTGCCTATCCACGATATCCTAACTACAAGCTCTTGCCCAGGCTGCCCCGCTGGTTGCTGTCCCGGTGATTTGCACGCAACTGCAATGCTGATATTTGAAAGCTGCCGAGCGCTTCGCTGTGCTACATCCTACGAGTCCTCCGTACAGGGACACCCCAAATAAAAACCCGTTATGTTGAAAAACCACCCTGACGTTCACGTCGGAACAACTTCTGTGCGCCCAAACGGGAGCGGCCGTTCAGGCGGAGCGGCGGAGGCGGGTGGAAACCGAGCCGAGCCGCTCGCGACTTTGGGAACGAAACGGGAACCGAAAGGTTCCCTGCAGAGCGGCCACAGAGGAGTCGCCTGCGCTTTGTTTCCTTCTCTTCTGCGTTCGCGTGCAGAGAAAAGGGAAACGGAACCGCAAATGCGGAACGCGACTCGAAAAGCGTGGCTTAAGCCAACGCAAGCCTGGCCGCAGGCAGTGCCGGCCTGGGGGCCGGGGCGGCGCCGGCAGGCTGCCAGCACCCAGGCACGCCGCCTTCCCCGCGTCCAGCTCGGCCTCCTCCGCGCCAGCCCCGGGACAGGCGGGAAAGGCCTGCCTGCCCCTTCTGTAACCGTTTCGAGGTGAAAAGGGATTTCTAGCACTTTCACTCCTCCGAAGCCCCTGCCCGGCCAGTCCGGTGTGACCGACGTGAATAACGGACCCCGGCCCTTGCCTCCCGTGCACGGGCAGCGGATTCAGCCAGCTCCCTGCCACTCGCTTAGCGACTGCTCCAGCCGGACCGCGCTCAACGCTCCGCTTTCCCCAAAGCTGCCGTTCCCCAGAACCTTCCAGCACCACGACTGTTCTCCTCAGAAACATCTGCTTTGTCTTTCAACCACGAGCCCCAGCGGAAGCCTCGCTAACGCCAACCAAATTCAATTACTAGCTTGTCAGCTTTCGCACGTGTTCTTTCCGAGGCTTGGGTTACGAGAAAAGGTGAATTAGGACCTGTCTAACGGGTACGAAGTCTGCAGGCTGCCATGGCACCGCTCAGGAGCACGGCTGAGCGCTTTATGCAGCAACGGAGGCTGATGAGACGCTTTGCAGAGCTTCTCTGAAAGACAAGGACTACCGGAGGGTATCGGGCGATTATGGGGTTCTTTCTTGCTTTCTGCTTCCTGTAGGTGGAGGCAAACTCCTTGCTGAGGAGGACTACAGACAAGAGAGCTGGAAGGTACCTGCAGCAGCGCATCCCTCTTGCGCCCGGGCTCCTCCCGCAGAAGAGCACCCTCGCCGCTGCCGCGCTGGAGCGCTGCACCCACAGCGAGCTCCCAGCGCGGGAACTCGCCGCAACCCCACGCACGACGTTAACGGACCCCGACGGGGCAGCTACCCCACAGCACTCGTTGCGGAAGACGTCAGGTCTGCCTCACAAGCCCACGGACCATCACGCCATCCAGGCAGATGCCGTTTACCCACTCGCCCCCCGGCCGATAACATATTTTGCCTCCCTGAGGTTTTCCAGGCCTGCCGAGCACCACCCGTCTCGCTTCGGGGTGTCCTGCCCTCGCTCCCGCGGTCCCCGGCACGGACAGGCTTTCGGCAGCAGAGACGCCGCATCCTCGTCCCGGGCAGAGCTGCATCAGAGCGGCAGCGCCTGGGGACGACGGACTGATGCTTCACAGACAAGGGTCAGACACACGGGTATTGCCAAATCCCTGGGACCGAAGACTTCTTTCCCCTTAGAGCCATTAAGCCGGCTGGGAGCGCAACTCCAGCACTCTAATGAGCTGCCTAACCTTGCCCCTCTTCTCCACCCAGGCTTTAAAATTTAAAGCTCCAGCTAGCTCAACATGAATAGATGAGCAAGAACATCACACTGCTCTCAGTGTAGGTGCAGTGCTTTAGATCTTCATTAATATTTCAGTTTCTCCCATCTCCTCCTCCTCCTCCTGCAACTGTCCTCATTCTATTTATATCTGCAGGATAGCACTCTTTCTTCTTCCGAGTTCTTGTTTGCTTGGCGAAGCGCTCCCGCCACGGGACCGCACGCTCCCAGGGAAGCGAGCCCACCCCTGTACCCGGGGCAAGCGGCGCTAATTGCTCCTCACCCCATTAAGAGGCGTACCGCGGACCAGCACAGGACTTGGGCTTGCCGCCTCGGCCAGCCGGGCCGGCGCGTCGCTCCGCATTCCCGGAGGGACCGCTTCCCTCCCGGCGTGCCTCTGGCACGGGGAGAACTCCTGCCCCAGAACCAGCGGGACCGGTCGGGCGCCCGTGCCGCCATCGGTATGGCAACGCTGCTGACAAATCGATGGCGTTCAAGGCGCGAGAACACGAATGCGCCTGTCGAGCGCAGGTCGCCCTAGCGAAGCCGAGGGAGGATCCAGTCATCCCTGTTGTTAACGTTCGGTAGATCGGGGCGCGTCAGGGGGACCGCGCAACCGAGGTTGCCGAGGCCCGTGGTCAGCCGATACTGTTCTGACTTGATTACGAAGAAAATTCAATTATACAAATATTTCACTAAATATCTTTTTAAGCCTATTAATATTAATATCAATTCCGCCTCTTATGTGCCTGGCATTTAAAAATCCATTTTAAAATCTCAAACTAATTTAAGGTTTACATCTAGAATACAAATTAGCAAGCAAGACTCCCCGCTCTCTGTTTTGCCTGGCACCCATCTCTGCCCAGTTAGTCTTAGATGTCACTCGGTGGCACTTAAAGAAGATGAATATTAAAAGCGTGCTCTTGCCTGCAAACGTTTTACAGCTTTCCGGCCACCGAATTTGTTTAAAGCTGCAATTATACTGAACAAACAGTCCCTAGAAGACCAAAGTATTCTATTCATTTGCACGGCACCGCGTAACCAGCACACCGATGCGGTTTCAAATGAGCGGTCAGAATTCTGCACCGAGGAAAATAAACGGCGTAACGCGTGGGTGTGGGTGCGTTTGCTTTTCTGTACGTGCTGGGTACAACCTTTACGGGACCGCGAAGAGACGGCCTGCGTGCGACAGCCTTTCCTTTTCCCCTCCCCTACTGAACTGCCTCGGATTTACAGGCATTTCTTTTATTCATTCTAAGAGCCACTTTCCCTGCAACCGCCTCACGAGACACGCAGCTTATTTTTGTGATGGTAACCATCCAGGAGCACGGGGAAAATGAAAAAATTATCTTTTCTGAACAGCTATCCAACAAATGAAAGACGACCGGTAAACGAGTATCGTTTAGAAACCAGTACATCAAGAGCTGCAACTGGAAGACTCCTTGCGCTATCCGGCCTGCCCGTCTGTCTGCCCAGAACCCTCTCCCCATCTCTCTCGGAAGAGAGCTGGGCAATATTCCCTAGTATTTCCAGGGAACGTCGTTTTCTCTCTCGCCTTTAAGCAGCTCTAGCACGCCGTGCCACGCCGCTGCTCTCCCGCGCGCACGGCGCATCCCCGAGGATCCGCGAGCGGCTCCTCCCGCCGCAGGAAATTCCCAGGTTTCCTGCAGACACACAGATTGCTTCGCCTTTCGGGGTTCATCCCCTCGAGAATACATTGGTGTTGCGTCTCCGCACAGGGAAGGAGCCCGTACCGGGACAGGACTGAGAGACGCTCGGGATCGATGCCGACCGGGCGGTGGCCGCCCGCTGCAGAGGCCGCAGCCCCGCTCGCTGGAAAGCAAAACCCCAGGCCCGGGGCACCGGCGCCGCAGAACCGACCGAGCTGCTCCTCCGACCTCGGCCCCGTATTTCAGACTCGGCTTCTCCCTCTGCTACCGGGGAAACCACACGCAGCCCTAGCGCCCAGGCTTCTTCCCTTTATCTCTGATGACTCATGAGCTCCTATCAAAATATTTTCTTTATAGCTGGCAAAATCTGAAGCCAAATTTTCCTTCCCCCTTACAAATGAAAGCGTAAGCACTAGAGATGCAGTCAGGGAGCCACAAGTGTCAGTTTTGCACTCACTTGAGTCGCTCCTTCCTCATCCATCTCGCAACTAAAAGGATCACACCACGTATTCTGAAGGGCAACACCCAATTAACATCGTGCTAAATAAAACTTCACTTCGTGCAGGAAAGGCGCGCATCAGCAAACTCACGGACCTCACACCGGTATCGGCTGGCTCCAAAGCAAATCGTAAGAATACGAACAGCAACACCGCGGAAGAGGCCGGCTCCGTCCCCTTAGCTCCAGGCTGACCCCGTCCCCGAGTACCTTGGCAAACAGGGAAGGGAGCCAGGTTGGCGGGCACGGAGCCAGCCCAGCGTTCAGGGACGGGGTTTATTGCCGGCACCACCACTGGCCCTGCGTAAGACGCTGCTCTGCAGCTCCGCGCCAAGTCGTCTCAGTTTCTGGATGTCCTCCTGCTCTTATCTGTATCAGTTAGCCAACAGACAGCTAAGGAAGGCTCATCTCTGTGTGTGACTTGTGCTTTAAACCAAACATCATTATCCTTTCGAACTAGAAGGCCTGTAGCTAAAGAAGATATTGCTTGAAAAGGTACTCAAATAACATTTTGCTATTTGCTTTCTGTAACAAGACATCCCAACTGCACAGCCCGACTGTGCCAGCATACAGCTTGCCCCAGAACCGCTCCGCACGCGTTACCAGAGCTCTCGCCCACGACGTCCACCCGGAGACGCACGCGATGCCGCGGCCCAGGCGAGAGGGGACATCCCTGCCAGGACCGAGAGGACATCCCTGCCCCGAGGGCCCGTCCTGCCTTCGGGGGGGATCGACCCCTCTGCTGCACCCGCTGGCTCCCCAGCTTCATTCACAGCTCAGTTACACGGCAGAAAAGGGAAGGAAAAAAAAAAAAAAAAACCACAAACCAACCTTTATCTCCGGCATTATTTGTCCCATCTCAACGACCCAGCAACAAAAAGCTGCCCACACAAAGTCCCTCAACCAGTTTCACTTTGTGGCACCAAGAGGAGCAGAAAACAATTCTCTGTCTTCTTGTCAAGTTAAATGGTTCAATATCTAACTCAATGTTCCCAATCTAAAAAATTTATGAATTTGGTGAGAAGCCATGTAATATCTTCACTTTATATCCATCTACTAAGGAAAGAAATTACACCAGCCATTTGTCATGACCGTCATTCCAAAGATAAGTAACAACTGAAATAACTTTAACTTAAGAACTATGGGTACCATAAAAAAGAGCTGTATGTGCAGGTTCTACCATGCTATCACAGAAGATTACTTTAATTTGATTACTCGGGAACCAAGTTAATAGAGGACCTAAAAACCGGCGCCAATTTGTCATACTGGAGAGCCACGGCTATGTTTTGCTCAAGAATGCTCTCAGTGCAGGAGGTAAACAACATATCAATCGTGTGAGAGAACTTACAGAAGTCCTACTTTTTTCTTCTAATAGTAATAAGGAAATGAGATTTGGGTCGGGGAAATTCCCGTTTCAATCCTCATTTGAAACTCTGCATACAGCCCTTTTGCGTCAAAAGCAAAGAGCACAGGTAGGTTTTTTTTTAAAAAGCGAAAAGCCCAACGGCACACGCACGGCGCCATTCCGTAACGAGAAAGCGCCCGGCGCGTCTTAGCCACGGCGCCCGAAAGGTTTTTGCCAGGCGTTCAGTGGCAGCACGGCGCTGGCCACAGGCGACGGAGGGGCTCGCCCCCCGCGAACCCGGCGCGCCTTCCCTCGCCGCCTCCTCCCGCTTCTCCCAACGGTTGCCGGGAGCGTTTTCTGCTTGCCCACGGAGCTCGGTGGCGTCCGGCACACCCGAACCTACGGCAGACGGGCTGCGCGCCAGCCCGGCGGCAGCTCGCGCCTGGCCTCGCCTTTGCTTTGCGCCGTATAAACGCCGCGGTATTTACACAGGTGCGCTTCATTCCGAGAGACGCACGCAAGTTCAAGTGGCTACAGGAGGAGACAACGGGACAGCGAGCCTCGTTTTTCAGCTGCGTATTTCAGCCTAATAATAGAAACGCGTGCTTGCCATCTAAGCGGCGTTTTAACACTCGAGAGGGCTTAATTTCACAACCGATGGGGGTTATTTAATCCTGAGAGGTCGCCAACTTCTCCTTCTTAGAAATGCAACCCAACCAGAGCTAGACGAAAGGCTGGAGAACAACGACCGATCGAGTGGCAGCAGCGGGACGGGAGGGCCGATGAGCAGAGACGCCAGCTATTTGCCGGGCAGACCGTGCTGGTCCGCTGTGGGAGCGATTCATCAGGGTCTCTTTGGAAAGGACCGGCCAGCTGCGAACAAAATCCTTCCCAAGGCTCCCCGCAATCCAGCGAGATGACCAAAGTCACACGCGTCGTCTCCAGACGCGCGGGTTTCCCTTCCCGGCGGTTCAAGGGGGAGTTTGGGTGTCCCACGTCACGCAGCTCTCCCGTTATCCCCCCATTGCCAGGCGCAGCTGAGCAGCTGTAACCTCTTCGTTCGGAGCAGAGCTGGCAACTAGCAAGGGTCAATTAATTTGCTTGTCCGAGTGCAGAGACAAGAGTTCAAATTAAATCTTGAGGCTCAACCGCCTTAAAAACCTCCTTCCCCCGAGGGCGCAGGTTTGAATAGCCATCACAACACGACAAAATAATTAATCTCTGCTCCAACAGCCAGCCCTGGGACTAAATTAGCTGGGGAACATCTGAGGAGGGGTTCTCGGAGGCGCGGCGAGGCCTGGCGTGCGCGCGGGCTGTCAACGCTGCAAGGAAGCGCCCGATGCTCGCAATTACAGTTATGGAAGTTCCCGAGATCGGTGGCTCCGTCCTGTGCCGAGAGGTATGGAAAACCCGCCTCTCCAAAGCACAAACCAACCAGGAGCCCTAGGGGAGACGGCAGACGAGCAGAGCGTGGGGCGCAGCGCGAGCAGGGCAAGCTGCCTGCAGAGTCACATCTGGAAAGGACGGCAGGCCACCCCGAGAGCCCCGTCTACATCTGGCACCCTTCCCAAACGCCCCGCTGACGACCACAGCCAGAAATCGCTAACTCCCGCGGATGAAAACCCAGAGCAGCCCGCAACCCCTCCACCGGGCAGCTCTGCCGTCTCACCCACGCCGTGGCGAGCCGCCGGCGCGGGGCCGTAAGCGTGGCGGCTTCCCAAGCCGGCACCCGGTGAGCCATGGGGCAGCCGCGCCGCAGTTCTGCCGAGGGTTCGCCTAATAAAAAAAAATGAGGCTTCTCGTCAGCATCGCTTTGCAAAACTTCACATCTGAAGCAGAAACCAAGGGCAAAACTCATCACAAGGATACGCCTGGAACGGGCGGTGTGGGGGGAAGGAGGAATAGGGGGCTCCGCTCGCTGCTAAATTTAGTCCGATTTTCATCTGCCTTGAAAGTGTCGGCACTCAGTAAGGAATAAAACAAGGTTAAAGAATGTGAAGTTGAAAGCGGATGTCTGAGTGTTTATCTACAAAAGCAGCACAACTTTTAACGGCATCATCCCAAGCGAGCGCGATGCGACTCGGAACTGCAAATTTGCATAATAAATCTCCACGTTCTCCTCGCCGCTCCGAGCGAGCCTCTGTCGGGCCGCCAGCAGCCCACAGCCTGCCTGCTCTTCCCAGACGTTGCCAGCAAGCCTTTTCCTCGGTGAAACCCTCCCGATACCTACGATGCACCCCTGCCTGACCAAGCGAGTTAACCGGCTGCCGACAGCCCGTGCTGTGACCCCCCGGTACGGTCCGACGGCACGCCGGCAATAAAACCAACCGCCCCCAAAGCCGTGCGGCTACGGGGAGGTTCAGTCCCGGCGAGCGGCTCGCTGCAGCGCCTTCGGCACCAGAGCACTGCGGATCCAAGCAAACCTGAACGAGACTTCGGAAAGCTTCGCTCCAAGCTTCTCCCAACTTTTGCCAAGAGCGTGCTACGTGTGGCTACCCTTCTCTCCGCAGCACGTTTCATACCACCGCCTGCGAGAAGCCCGAAAACCCCACAGAAAGTCTGCGGACAGGCTTGAAGTCGTGGTTAACCAGCGAGTATCAGCTCAAAAAGAAATCTTGGGGGATCTGGCAAAGGATGCGGAGAACTCCCGGGAATCAAAACAGGCTCGTGACTCATCCGTGGCATACAACTAGAGAAAGGCACTGCACAAAAGTGAAATGGATCCTAGAGCCTTAATGAGCTTCACTCAAGATAAGAACACCAGCGCTTCTCTTCCTGAAAATAAAAAGATACCAGCTGCAATAAAGTTGCCCAAATAAAGAGGCTTCTGCTGTTATCGATAAGTTGTACAAGTTTGCTAACGAAGACTGCAAATTACCAGGCTGAAACCTGTCATTTCCTCATCAAATTTAATACTCGTTTTCCTCCTACAGACACAAGATGAATTATCGACGCCTGTATATCACCACTAGTTCGGCGGCGGTCTCCCGTGCCGCGGAAGATGGGATCTCCGGAGCTCGCCATCAGCAGCTCTCCCACGGGGCCGTCACAGCCGAAGCTCCGGGCGAGCCCGCGGTTCCAAATCGTGGCTCGCGGCACCGAGGAGGCCACAACGCTGATGGCAACGGTACGGTCTGATCTACAGCAAAAAGCTGATGCAAGTGCCGAGCGCCAAGAAGAAACACCTCCGCCTGCGTATTTAAACGCTACGCGTTGGACAGCGCGGAGGTCTTCGGGCTTTGGAGGCGGCTTTATTTCAACCGCTAACCAACATCCCGACCTTGTAAGGCCAGGATTACCCACCACAGGCAGGCCTCCCCGAGCAGCCGACACGGGGCCGGCGATCCCCGGGCACTTCTGAGGCCGGGGAGGGAAAAGGAGGGAAAACGCTACTCAAATATTTCTTAAAAAAAAATTATGAAGAAAGATTACTTTCACCAAGACTATGCTGTAGAAAGTCAGCAGATCACCAAGTTCGGGACAGCCCGGACCGGTCTCGGCACCGGTGTTTGTTCTCAGCGTATCAGATGAAGAGGGCCACGCTAACGCGACAGTTTACCGTCACGAAGAAAACCCAATACTAAAATTAGAACATAAATCAGGCACAAATATTCTTCCAGACACGCAATCAGCTTTGCTTTCCGTTTATCCCCCTTCATGCACCGAGGGGTTATATTAAATTCTGTTACGTATCTGTTAACCGTAAGCATTGCTCCTTTGTAACTTCGACAGAGGTGCTGAAGCAGTTACGGCGCTGCAAAACGCATTAGGTTTGCTGCAGATAAAGCAAGGTGATTAGAGCGCTTGGAAATATTCGCTTAAAATCAAGATTGAAAGATAAATCCTTTAGAGGCTGGGATATTTATCTCGACGCCTTCCAACTGCAAGGCACTATGGGGAAAGAAGGATGACTTTAAATGCAGCATCAGCTCATAAAAGCAATAGCGTTTGCACCGAAAATAACACCGCAAGCCAAATGGCTGCTTGGTAAGCAGCAAACAGCTTCGCTATGGATTGCACATATATAAACGTTTAATTAATACAGTCAGCTTGAGCCAAGTTCTATAAATCATCGTCCCAAGGCATACAAACGCGCCCGGGCCCGCAGAGCCAGCTAGCGCCGCGCTCCCTGCTAGGACCTCCCAATTCGGGGGGTCCCCGACAGCCGGCTCGCGGCGCCCGCGCGCCCGCACCCAGCCGCACCCTTCTCGAGCCGCGCGCCGTTCACCCGACCGGCCGAGCGCCTCCACGCCGGAGGGAAGAGCCCATAAATCCAGCCGAAATTTCAAGGCTATCGGGGAAAGGCACCGCACCCGACGCAAACACAAACTTGGAATCGATATGCCACGAAATATAAATAGGCCACAACAGGCTTTGCAAATTAAACAGCGCGTTTTACAGCGTATCAGAGCTCGGCGCACTAATAATTAGCATTTTCTTTGTTCCGAATTCAATGAATTTATATCATCCTTCAACACGGTTTAGCCAAAGCAAATAAGAAACAAGAAATCGCATTACTTTTTCCAATCCAGACAGAACGATCTGGATATTCACGTTCAAATTTGCCATCATGGATTAGCTGAAGGCAATTACTCGACTTGCTGAATTCTTTGACAATAATTTAAAAAGAGAACTCGAGTCTCTACTAATAAGAAAAATGAAATCCCATTAGCTGCCTCCCCAATGTATATTAACGTTCCTTTTGTTTAGAAAGGCTAATATCCCCCAAATAAAGGAGCGCCGACTGCCTGTTAAAATAATTACGTCGTGGCATTTCGGAAAGGTTGGCAGATAGACGTGGTGCCCAGCAAAGACACAAACAAAATAAGCAGGCTTTTAAAAAAATTATCCGGACTTAAAACACGCAAGGCGTCGCTGACCCCGACGGTGCCAACAGCTCTCCGGGAGGTTCTCTCCTGCGACACCCTTTGCCCTCAAGCAAACCCTTTGGGATCCCGGCACCCAGGACACAACATCGGTCGCGCGGTCGCGGGGGCCGGACCTGCAGCAACGCGTTCAAAAGCCCCAGATCCCCGGGTTCCCTGTAAAACCGTACGAGACGCAAGCGAAGAGCAAGCCAGGCTGCGTGCTCCCGCTTCCCAGAGAAGCTAACTCTGGTTCCCCTCGACGCGCACGGCGTTCAAGCGGCGCGGCTTAAATGCTCAGCCATTAGAAAGCCACAAACATTTAAAATACCGTGATTCGAGGACTTTCCGTTTGAGACGTCACAGCTCGCAAGCGCGGCCAAAGGCGGGTACCGACTCGGGCTCCGTGCACATGGTTTCGTCTGGAACTGGAAGTAGTTCTTGGTAACCTTCCCACCACTGGTTTAACAGATTCCTACAGAGGAGAGGAAACAAGCGCTCCCCTGCTCAGTCTTCACCCGGGACTACGGGCGTTTGCGGCAAAGAGCCGGGCCGGGGGCCCTCCCCGTCCTCCTCCTCCCCTCCCTTTGCAGGGGAGCTCACAGCTTCGCGTTGGGCCGCCCCGAAAACCGCGTTTTGCTTTAACGCCGTTTGTGGACTCCTGCAAAAATCAGGTCTCTTCGTTGTATGAAATATTTGCATATTTTAAAAGCGTTCGAAAAGCGACACACGTTACAGTTTCCAAATGATTTTGGAACACGCACGTATAATTAGCCCCGTCTAACAAATCTGCTCCTGACTGCAGTAGTAAACAACGGAACGGAGGCCAAAACCTGCTTCGGAGACATCAAATGTCAAGGTCTGACTCCCGCTCTAACGCCCCAGCCGAAGCCTGGCAGGTAACGTTTTCTTGGGGCTTATTTGCTTTGCCTAAGCTGCGTTAAAGGATAAGATGCCCTTAACGCAGTGGGTTCTTCCACGCGGTGAAACGCGCCGGTTGGTTCACGTCGTCTACCGTAGTTATTCCGTTTCAGCCTGCGATGGTTCACAGACCGCACCGGGACCACCGAAACTGCACCAGGCCTTCTCCAAGAGCTGCCGCAAGCTTCAGGGTCCCTCCTCCTCTTCGGGCACCTGCACGAGGGCAGGATGCAAGCGATGAATATATTGCTATCGGTTCACTGGCGCTATCAAATTTTACAAGTTACTTAAGCAACTCTGCTTATGACTAGAGCAATTGGCAACTGATGCTAAGCCAGACCCGGTTTCGAGACCTCCAGGCCACTGCGGAAAAGGCGAGACCCGCGGGCAAGGCGAGAGCAGCTTCCCAAGGCAGAGCTGAAAGCGTGGCTCGAGCAAGCCTCGTTACCGAAGGGGACGCACGGGGAGAGAACGGGAACGCAGCCGTCGGCCACCTTCCCCTTCTGTTTTGAAATCAGGAGGGAGAAAATGGGATTTTTGCAGAAGTCCGTTCAACATGACTTCCGCGAGAGCGTTACACCAAAATACTAAACCGTAAGGATGTTTAATAGCGATGACGAAAATCAATCTTCTCTTATGGCCTCTTCCACGGGATGGGAATAAAGGCTGCCTGCATCCCATAAAGGTCATGTTTGCATTTCTGGTAAACACACCACTTTGTTTTTTCCTCCCCATCCAATACGCTCAAGTGAGTCACATCTGGCTGACTTGTCAAAAGATAGCGAAAGTTTGAGGAAATGGTGTTCCACAGATGTTACCGACTAAAAATAGCCTTTCCACAAACGATAACAATTTTCCAGCTCAGTGGCCAAATATACTGCTCAAAGGCATGCGTCGCCAGTAGAGAGTCACTGCAGATGGCAAGTGGAGCAACTTGTTTCTTGTCCTATTAAAACTTCTCCCTCCTTCCATCTTTTGTGAGCGTAACCAAACCAAATCATTCCCGAACTTCAAGTCCCGCTTCAAAGCCTACTCTAGAGCTTCGCCTGATCCAACAGCCCTCCTCAACACCCTCCTCGGGAGCGGCCCCTTCCCCAACGGGCGGGACGCCCTCCTGCCACCCACGTCAACAGAGCCGCTCCCGGCTGCGCGGATCAGGGCCGCGGGTTGCAGAGCCTCCAGGTAAACCGTTCGTCTCGGTCGATTCTCACCCAGACTCGCAGGCCAGCAGCACAGCGCTGCTAGGTTTGTTAAAAAACGCTTATCTAGGAAAGATACTGACGCTGCCGAAACCGTTGCTGGAGAAGCACCACCCGGGTTTCTCCGCCGTTCGTGGAAGCCTAGGGTAGGAGGACCAAGAGGAGCGAGATCGCAGAGCAGGAATTTCAATCCCATCTTCTTCAACCTCTGCTCGTTCCCATCTGCAGGAACAGCTCAGCAGGTTGCAAAACTGAGGTGTTTTTAAGAGGTTAGAAAGGCACCCACCTTACGCTTACACCTAACATACCTACATCCGAAAGCAGAAAACTCCAGCGACCGTGCCCGCCGCTCCCGCGAGGGCTGAAACGTTTTCTTGCCAGCACTGGGTTAGCATGGGCTCTCCCTCCTCTCCTCACACCTAACCCCGCGATTCCATTCGCCTAAGCCTGCGGGCAGTGCTTCAGCATCGGGGTGGGCTAGTGGCCACCACAGGGACCAGGGCCCGGGCTCGGACACCTCTTCCAGGTGCCGACGCGTCCAGCCTCGTCCCGCGGCGATGCCGCACGCATCCTCGCTGCGGACCCCTCTCCCGAGTCTTCCCGCAAATCCTCCCGTGGCGAGGGGGGGTCGTACGGCTTCCCCGTAACGCACCGGGAGAAAAACGATGCAACGGCTCGGCCTCCCGCGGAGCGAGGGGCGAGCCGTACCCCAGACACCCAGGCATCGCCTACGGGGAATTCAGCAGCAATGCCGACAGCGTACTGCAAGGCCAGCTTTGCAGCGCCGTTGTTCTTACCCAGCCTGAAACAAACCGCGTCGGGCACGTATGTTACCCGAAAGGAAAGATTACTACGGTTTCATCGCATATCTGAGACCTATCTTCCATAAATATAAAAAATACGCGACGCTCCTTAATCTTCAGCTTCCAAAGGAATAATTTTCAAATCGGCTACCCGTAATAAAAACATTTGTTCTCCTCCCAATTCCTCAGCAGAAGAAAAGTGCTGATTTTGCACCTCGGGACAGCATCCTTCCAGGCGGTGTCTTTAACAGGGCCGCGGCACAACCGTATCGGAGCGCCAGCCGAGAAATACCGGCGGAGCAAAGCACAGACCAAGCACTTTCTGCAAGCCCTGCTAGGACTGGGTCTACAGTTATTGACAGCAGAAAAGCTGAATGCGAACTACATCCGACCGGCAAAAATAGGAAAAATATCTTCTGGAAAAAATTCTATAAAATGAATACTGATATCCCATTGCCATCTAAGTTAACACTCTGCCGAGGAGAAAAATACTTCAAAACCCAGTGCATTTACAGTTGAAAATTCTTTACATTCCATGACTAAATCATCAACGCTACGGTGGTATTTCAATCTCAGATTCTGCTGATGTTCACAAACTGAACCGTGCTCGCGTGGTTCACGCCGTCAGCAGAACCCCTTGCCTGAGCACCGCGTCGTTCACAAGATAAAGTGTCCGAGAGGCGATTCACCGGCTCTTCAAAAGGCAAGAGCGACGACCTCAATCCCCTTAGGAAGACCGGCTCCCTAAACCGCCTTCAAAAAGCGCGAAAAAGGGATTCTGCAGGAATCCATCATCTCCCACTTAAGCGGCCAGCCCGAGCGTCTGGCCCGCTGCACTCTCGCCTTAAATTATTCAGCATTTAAATTGATCCCTGTCCTTCCTGACAACTGCTCGCGTTGCGAGGCAGGGAGCACGGCGACGGGGATGCCGGCGGTGCGGCTGCAGGCTGCTCGGGGGCTGTGACCGCGGTAGCTGTGCCTGGCCCCAGCAGCTCCGCTCTGCGACGCCGGTGCCCGCCGGCACTCCGGGCGATGCCGCGCGCAGCGGCCGGACCCGCTCGTTTACCGTTCGCGCGCCTCGGCCGCTCTCAGCAGGACCGTGGCTCGCTGGTTTTGCTTCTCGACACAGAGAGGCCGGAATTAGGTGCTGCCGTTACTACACGGCCACAAGAAAAAGGCAGCTTTGCTCCCTCTGCTCCCTCCTTCTTGGGAGGGCGGGGGGAAAGGAGCCGCAAACTGGCAAAATAACCAAACTGCACCACGACCACCAAGACGACCGAAACCTGAGCAGAAGGGATTTTTTACTCAACGCGACCCTTTGCGCTTTGTTTTCCGATTACTGCTTAAATTTGCAAGCCTGATAAGCATATGGGAAGAAGATATTTGTTAAATCTTTCACAAGCATCAACTGAACTGATGGAAACAAGCAGATATTTTTCCTCACCACTGCAGTAAGAGAACATAAAAGAATAATAAAAAAAAAAAAAAAAATCCCGCAGCAGTTCTTTCCCTCCAGGGCAGATGGGTATTTGATATTCTAAGTATTTCCACAGCAAAACTAGGAAGAGAGAGAGGTGGCGTTCTCGGGGCGCACGGTACGGCAGCAGAAACCACCCTTTGGCCCCATCCCCCCAGCCCGGCCGACGCGGGCACCCCGGCGACGCGGGCCCGACAGCCCCAAAGGCAGGGGCTGGAACAGGAGCAGGAACGGCAGCCAGGCCTTACCGAAGGTTAACGATCGCGACGCTGC
The DNA here is from genome assembly GCF_965183815.1 of Platalea leucorodia. Taxonomy (NCBI): domain Eukaryota; kingdom Metazoa; phylum Chordata; class Aves; order Pelecaniformes; family Threskiornithidae; genus Platalea; species Platalea leucorodia. The sequence goes on along the minus strand of NC_138842.1, from coordinate 8,368,958 downwards.
TGCGATCCTGACGGGACATTCTGCTTCCTACCCCAAAGCCCCGGACGGCCACCCAGCACCAAGGGATGAAATGCCATCACGCGGCAAAACCACACTACCTGCCAGACACCGGTGAAAACACACGGTCCGTTGCCTGACACGCGCTTCTAATACACGGCAAAAACTGACAGGGCGTTCTGGGAGGCCGTTTACAAGTCGACGGAATTTAAGAGGAGAGGAAGCAACGTTCGTAGCTCTTGGCAGCCCCGAGAGCGCAGCGCGAAGCCGCGGCATCCCAGCCAGCTCCCTGCAGCAGCGCTTTACCCTCCCGCAAGAGCTGGGGAGCCGCGGGAGGCACAGGGACGCCGAGAGCAAACGCGCCAGAAATAAACATCTCGAAGAGAAAGTTTTGCACCATCTCCTATGCCTGTCACATCGGAACGTTCTGTGCGGAGACAGATGGTCCAGGCTTCTATTAGCGATGAATAACGAGATGTGAAGTGAAAGGTGTGAGATGCTATTTAACCTTGCTTCCCCCCAACATCGTAAGTCTTGAACTGTACAGCATTTGGTATTTTTGTGGTTATAAAACACCAAGAGCAGCAATAATCGCAAGTTAGCCACGCACCAGTCATTTCGCTATCTTTAAAACCAAATTTGTTCCTATTTTAGCCTCCTTCAGGACTGGCAAAAGCTGAACCATCTGCAAGACAACCACGCAATAGCCAGCTGCAATTAAAAGGAGGTACGCAGCGAGCAACCCACCACCCCGCCAAGCCAAGCCAAGCCAAACCAGCCGCTTCTTCACCCCTCCTGTTCAGTGATCATCAACTAAGGAGGCCTGGGACAGCCGTCCTGGCTTTACCCCCAGGGTGAGAGTGCAGCTAAATGGCGAGAAATGGTCGCCCGCCTCTCCTGCTCCTGCCGCCGGTGGGACTGCCCCGCGACGCCGATGAAAAGCAACCCAGTGAGAGCTGTCAAAACCAGGCGGCTCTTGCAGCCGGATCAGTGCCTCGGCTCGCTTCACCGCAGTCGCGCGTGCCCTGAAAAGACACAACCTGTGCAGAAAGACAAAGCGAGCCAAGCTTGCTCGCTCTGGAGGGGACGTGGAAAAGATAAGGCTCTTCAAACACGGCAGAGGCAGCTGCGAAGGAAAAGACAAGACATTCTGCACGTACGTCACGGACCTGGCAAGCTGCAACAGGTTAGACCACAGCACGGAAGGTTCATGCAAGCATCAAGAAGTTAAACATCGGAACAGATTGCTCAAGGCGGTCACGGCTGTTCTGCTTCACAGAGTTGGCGACCGCCTGTCGAGAACGCATTGGGCGTACTTGATCCCGGCCCGGGCAGCAAGGACAGGGACCGGGTGGCTTTCAGAGACCGAGAAGTCGTCTTCCAGCCCAGTACACCGCTCGCCCAGTTTTATTCAAAAGGGGAGGTTAGGAACTGATGTCGAGTAGCCAGTGAATTTACCAGCTTAGGCACCTTCTAACTCCAAAACCACCGAGTAGTAACTTGTCTGCACGGAAAGCCAACTGCTTGCGACAGAGGAGCAGCAGAATGCAGCCGAGCTCTCCGGCCCGTGCCCGAGCCGGGGAGCGCGCCTGGCTGCATACTGGACTTCCCTTTATTAGCTTATACACGTCGGCCGAGTGATTCCAACTCTCGAGAGACGTACCTTCTCCAACCTTTTGGCATATCGCTAGCAAATCAGTAATTAAATGCGCTAGAAAGCCCGCTGCCGAGCGCTCTTACGAGGCGGCTCCGTATCTCTACTCCAGGAGACCGACATTACGCGGGATCGCGACGCCGGCGCAAGCCGAGCCTCCTCTCAGGCCCATCCACCGCGCACAAGAACGAGCCTCGGCACACCTGCACATCTGCTACTCGGTACGTCAGAGCGGCTCGGCTTTTGCAAATAAATCACCTAAAACTATTTAAAACGTTTTGTTCAAATTAATGGGCTATTTTATACAGAAGCACGCTCCCTGGAGTCGTGTGCATTTGCAAACGTGCTTGCATAACTGGTTTTAGCAATTTGTAGACAAAAATTTGGCAACATGATACATCTATCCGGGGAATACACATTATGTCTTACTTAGCTAAACGTACACAATAGCTATTCCCCATCTCTTTTCGGCGCCTGTGTTACCGGCTGAATTGACTGATAACCGCAAAGGTGCGCTGCCTTCACGGCGAGGACGGTCAGACCGGCCGCGTGGGACGCGCCGCTCCAGCTCTTAGGTGCGCAGAGGCTTTCCACAGCGTTTCTGGGCTCCCCAGACGCGCGTCCGAGGCCGTGAACAATCTAAGTCGCCTTCAAAATCCACCCACGCTGCTGCTGCTGCCCGCAGCGTCCCCTCTGCCCTTTTCCTCCGCGTTTCAATGACAGTAATCCACGGGATCTGCTTTGTTTCGTCTTGCCTTTATTAAGTAGTAGCCGCTTACCGGAGCGACGCGCATTTCCATGGCAATCCTTCCGTTGCCACAGGTGGCATCGGAACTGAAGGATTTGCAAACAAGCGGTAAAAGCGCCGCGACCAATGAAACCAGCAAGCAGCCGCGCAGCGAGCATCCTCCTAGGAGGCTGCCCCTCATCCGAGAGGCTGCCCCGGCCGATTGGGCAATTATTCATAGAGAAAGCGAGGGGAACGCAGCACGGAGAGGCTACCTCTGTTACAGCCGCTTCGTTAGCGCCGAGGCGTTTTGCTCCCTTCCCCAAACCGCTTCTCCACCCATCTCAGGCCAACGGAAGACCGACTGGGAAGCTACGCTGCGAGGATCAGCAGGAGAAACGGGAATTGGCGATGGCTCCTGCTCCAGCAATCTCCAGTTCGGACAAAGTTGAGACGTAACAGCAAGCAAAGGCTCGCAGGTGTTCTCCATCCGCACATGCAAACACGCCTCTGTATATACACACACGGCCGTATGCATACACACACGGACCTGTTTTAACGGCCCCGGCGAGTATGGCCAATCCTTTCTTCAGGGCAAATAAAACCCTCCGGCTGGAGCAAGTTTCTTAAATCCAATTTGCCACAACAAACAAAGGCATGAAATACATTGTTACCCTTACGCAGCCATCAACATTCCTTAATGTTAATTTAAAAAGGAAAACAACATCTCCTGCCGGCAGATGAAAGAGAGGTCTCGCCATGCTGGAACGCGGGAGAAGTAGAGGTGTTCTGCACGAAAGACGCTTCCTACGGACCGCCGCCAATATTAACAGGCTGGTAAGCCTCACGGGGTGGGAAGCAAAAATTAACCCGGTTTCACCAAGGCTGAGGCCATGGCGTGCCGCTATAAACTCTTCAGAGTTCCTCCGAAGGTAATGAAGACTTTAACAAGGCGCTGCCTACCTCTTCCCTACTGGAGAGTACGAGGACACCCAACAAAACGCGTTTTTCTCCTGCAGCATCTTCACCGATGCAGTGCTGCAAAAATTCCGTTTCCCAGCAGCCCGACATCCAATCCCGAGATGTCAAGATCTGACTTATCCTTTTCAAAGCAATCTCCGCGCTAACGCATCTCTCCCCACCAGCCTTCCCTATGGCTGATCCCTTGCCTACAAAGTCGCTCGTGATTCAAGCAGATAATTTCTGGCTTTAATCTAGACTCCAGTGCAAACTAAATTAACTTCTCGGTGCCTCAAATGGAAAGCGCTGCGTCGGAGAACTCGCGTTTGAGGAGCTAAGGTTGTCAGATTTACCAATATCTCGTAAGAAGGTATTTACGGAGGCGTCCAAACGCTCTCGGCCAGGGTGCCCGACAGATGCACGGACAAAACTGCACCTTTTCCCATCCCGCCTCTCCTTCCGACACAGGCGCCGGCCCCCGACAGCCACAAAAGCGGGGAATCGGAGCGGCAAAGAGAATAAAACCAACCGCGCTCTCGCGCGCGGCGGGCGAGCCGGCGGCGGGGCGCAGCGGGCGGCCCCGAGCCGTACCCCGAGAAATTCAGAGGTTCGGACCGCCGATGCGCCGGCATCTCCGCTCCGCACAGGCCACGGGGGAAGGAAACCCCTGTGAGAAACCAGGGCTAGGAGCGGCCGGCGATTTACATGTTTCGCAGCCGGGAAAGGAGAGGCCGAAAGCTGAGGTGGGCCAGCAGCAGTCAAGCCCATCACGGAGCATGGGGGTCCGGACCCCCAGCCCTCTCCCACCGTCCTGCTTTTCAAAGGGTCTTTCGGCCGCGCTCAGAAGGCCACGTTTTTAAATTCGATAAAGGAAATTCGAAGACGCACCCAGATGTCACGTTTTATGCTTGAACTGATTACAGCTACTCGAGGACAAAACCGTACGGGGAGCACCCCTGCGTGACCGCCACCGTACCCCGACCACGGAGATGCTCGATTCGAAGGCTTTGGACCGGGGAGGCAAACAAGCGTCTCCTCGATAGCCGGGTACCCTCGGGACATGGGGGGGGTCATCCACGCTCCTTAGCGGAAAGGAAACCCCCCGAGCTGCAGGATTAGAGGCTTCTCTTTTTGCTAAGCTGGTGTTTTGACAATAGCTTTTTTTTTTTTATGAGACATTTGTCATTAACAAACTTTAGACAAGGTTAATGAAAGTTCTGTCACTTTAATGTCTAGCCTGCTTTAAATTACAGATGTCATCTGCCATGACTAAAGAAAGGGCACTGAGCAATAACACCATAAACTATCATCTCCAGGGACACACAGGTAATTGCATAGCTCATTAAAAAACTGTTTTAATTATTAATTGACCGTGTCAGAGTTGTCCTTTGAAGTCAGTTTTAATTTTTTTCCTTGCAAGCACGATGATTCCAAGCTGACCTACACAACTTTCTCTACCACCTCCAAGAACCGGAGGGGAAGGCTTGGGACCCGGCTCGCGGCACGGCGGCCGCGCCTCAACAGCCGAAGCGTGGCACACGCTCAAACACGCCTACATCCCACGGGGAACGGCGTCAAACAAAAAGATTTGGGCGATGAAGGGAAAAAACATCTTAAACGTCGGCTGGCCACCGCACCCGGAGAAAGAAAGAAAATCTGAGCGGTGGACAAGCCGCAGACAAAAAAAACGCAGAAAGACTTTGGCTGGGCCCTCGCAAGCGACTTGCATAGCAACAGCGACCAAAAACGGGTTGGCAAACTGATACTGGAACTTCACACCGCTGGGTTAAACCTTTTCGCTTAAAGGAGAGTCTACCCATGGCGCCGCCTTGGGAACTCCCCACGACCCAAAGGAACAAGGGAAGGTTTCTTGAAGCACGAGCACACGACCGCAGTCCCGCTGGATGTTTGGCTCACGGGCCGTTCAAAGCTATCGGGAAATTAAGCACAAAGCATCACCTCCGGAGAAAAAACAGTCTTGCGCAAAAGCGACCAAGTTAGGCATGTGTATAGCAAGAGAGTAAGGCACACAGACGGGAGACCCTACTGAGGCAGCGCATCCAGACTAACTCTGGAAGGGGAGAAATCTCAGGTAAAGGCGTCGGGGTTTGGGTTTTTCGCTGTTTTCCGTCTTGTTCTGTGTGCAAAAGCCCTCGAGAAAGCACGCCACGGAACGAGCTCGCAAGTCTCAACCGTCGCTAGCGGGGCCTCCTCTCCTGCAGCACCTGAACCCCCACGAGGTCTCTGTCCCAGAGGGAACCCAGGCGCAGCACGACGTAGGGCCGCCTCGGGGAACGGACCGCAGCCGCACCGCCTACTCACCCAGTCGCCCGCACCTTACTTAACGTAGCCCAATGCCGAGTGCTGAATGAGATGACGATTGGTACCCGGCTTTTCATGCCTGTCAAATGAGGACAAAATAACCGAACACACAGAATAGCAACAAGAATTAGGAAAGAAAAATCATTTATCTTCAGTTAAAATAACCACAACCAAGAAGAAAAACATATTAACCCTTCACTGCACTACAGTCCCCTCCGAGGGGTGCGTTAGCAGAGAAATCGAGCCTTTTGAAGATGGGAGTTTAGCCTCAGTAGGTTTTGTGGGTTGTTTGTTTTGCAAATTTGGCATGCGTGGAGTAAAATGAACAGACACAACCATTCCAAACGCCGTTCTGACAACGAAACGCCGCACTAGCTTTCGGTCTAAGCAACGGTTAATACTTCCCCTCCTCCAAATCACCGCCACGCTAGAGACGTTAGGAACGGGCAAAGAAGATCAAAGCATGAGCATCCTATGGTTTCCTTAATTGCCAAGTGCTAGACTGGGAGGAAAAGAACAAAGTTTCAGCTCCTGCGGTTATGTCAGGAGTAAGAAAACATCTCACCCGTGCGCGCTCGCTGTAACGACGCTCCCGAACTAAGGCTGCAGGAAAGGGGGTTCACGATGCCAACGCCGGCAAGCTCTGCTCTCGCGCCCCCCGAACCTTATACTGCGCCAGAATACGCCGTTTCTCGGTAAGGTTTGTCTTTGGCGCCAATTCATTTACAAGGAAGCAACGTCGCCCAGCTGCTTCTCCCGCCTTTACCTCTTAAAGCGCCTCCTTTGCCCGTCGGGAACGCGACTCGTTGCTTTCTGCTAATGCTTTCTGGGCGTAACCAGCAAAACCACCCTGCCCGTTCTGGGTGCCTTAAAGCGTTTCGGCAATACGCCCCTGGAGCGAACACTGAGATTATCCAAGAGCTCGGCCAGGTTTCTGGCTCTCCTGACTCTGTGTACCTAAGATACCCAACGCCAACATCACCTTCCAGACCCCAGTTACAGCAGCGGCCCCGCTGTCGGCATCACCTCGCTGTAGGAAAAGAACAGGCAAAGACAAAGCAACACGAGGAGTTTGCTTTAAGCGGACAGACGTGTTATTTCAAGCGAAACCAAGCAGTGGAAATGGCTGCCCGCAACCCAGACCGCTTGGCGCCGCGTTTGCCCGTCTCGTCAGCAAACGCCAGGCGGCCTCGGGTACAGCGGCGGCACAGCCGCGCGGGACGCCCGCTCCCGCTCCGCCACCCTCCCGCTACGGAAGCTGCGCTCCCCCAACAGCAAGGGCAAACGCGGGGACTCCACCCAGGAGGCACCAGCACAGCACCCGTTCCCAACAAAAAGGCATTCGAGCAAAATTCCCAAGTTCCGTACGAGTATTAACGAGGCGTGCCACGTGCATAAACCGGGGCATACGGATCTCAACACGCATGAAGTAGCCTAAAACCCCCCGTCTAAAGTGGCTTACAGGTACATCTCCATAAAATCCACCGAACAAGCAAGCAGCTCGTCGGGGTGTTAGGTGAACGGCAGGCTTTCGCGAAAGTAACGGTCTTATCTGAAAACTCCATGCGTCCCCCACTGGCACCCCGCTGCCCCGCGAGCTCCCTTTTACCCAGGTCTGGTTCAAGTTATTTGCCAACGTAATTGAATCCTTCTTCGAGAGTCTTTCGATTCCATTCTGGTTTGGGGACAATGCTGCTGAAATACATTTACCATCCATCTTTCTTAACGTGCCTAATCTAAATAGAAGACTCGAATCCCAGATTGTGTGTTTGATGGATAGCTCGCCTTCTTCTAACAGTATGCCTTAAATGCGTCCTGGTATTGCTCTCAGAGACCCTACAGAAAACCTGCAGTCACAGTGGTTTCAGCCCCTCCGAGCAAGCCAACTATCATATATACTTATTACAGTACAGTACGATTAAAAATAGATAAGGTTAAAGGAGCTGCCACGGCTAAGACAGGGATACGTGACCATGCGTAACAGACCCACAGCGTCTTGCGAGACTTTCGGGAATTTCAGGCTGCAGAACCAACCCCGGTGCTCCCAGCTCACCCGCTCGCTACCGGCCGTCCTCATCAGCGTGAAGGACCTTCAGCAGGTCCCCGGCATTGAGGTTTGCTGGGCTGGCCTAGCCAACTTGGGGGGGAAAAAAGGAAAAAGCTGCCTTCTCCGTTTACGTCTCAAATCGGGCAAATGCAAATGTACCTGCCATATCCACCCTGTCACAAAACACAATGTCCCTCAAAGAAAAGCCACCGAGGGCTACCGAGAGCGCACAGCTATGGTAAGCGGGGCCGCTGTAGGCAGCCTGAGCCCTAGCAGGGTACGAAGCCGTGCGCTTTGGCAAAGGCAAGGAGGGCCGAGGCGGCCTCGTGCCTTTCCCGTGAAGGGAAAGCAAGCCGTTTATCCCCGTCCCTCTGAGCCGCAACTACAACTGCGTTCCGTACCGCCGGGGCACGGCAAGGCGCCGCGAGGGACGGCCAAAGGCTCCTCTCTGCGAGGGTGAGCGGTACGACACCGAGCGGCAAGGGTCCTCGCGCCGGCAGGACTCGGAAAGCGCCGGGCAACGGTTCCCAGGGCGAGAAGAAACGAAGCAAGGATGAAACGAAAACATTTTTATTTCTGGGAACAAAGGGGAGACACCGCTCTCCTCTCCCATCCTCCTACAAGTTCATCCTCGCTTCCATAGTACAGGGAGGAAAAATCTACGAGGGCCAATGTCACACATCACTTTTGCAGCTTCTCCCCAGTCAATGAAATAGTTAATTATAGTTTTTCTACGGGTTTAATTCCGATAGAAGAGTCAACCGCTTCATTTAATAATTTAGTTGAAACACATCCACGCGAGAACACGCTAATTTCTCATTCAGTTTTCAAATTGAATCAATTTAAAGGCTGCCAATAATACAGCAGCAGAAATGCAGAACCCCCCACAATTGACAGTAAACCAAAGTTGGTCGGTCTTTATAAATTGACTATTGTCTCGGAGCCTGTGAAAGAAATCAATGTACAGCACCGCCTAGAAACTATTAACCTATCTGCGCTAGGCTGCAATAATTGAGCACAATTAGACACACAATTCAGAGAATTCATCAAAACGAACGAAAATAAAGACATTTTCCATTTAATTCTCGTTCCTTTTCAGAAGTACATTGCCTTCGCCGCAGCCTCGCTTTTCACCATTTCTTCGCCGCGTTCAGGGCCGTTATCAGCAAAGGGATTACAAAGCAGCGCGAGTTCAGCGGCGCGTGCCGAAACGCAGCTCCCTGCGAACCGCTGAGCCCACCGAAATGCCGAGCCCACCGCTGCCTCCTGCCCCAGCCTCGCGATTTCGAAACGCAGCTTCCAGAGTCGGACGTCGGGAACCGCGCGGACGCGCACCAGCAAGCAGCCGACATACCCCCGACTTGAAACGAGACGGGCACGTAAAGATTCACGGCTGTTGTCGGCCGTTCCCTGCGCGTTTCCATCAGAAGAGCCTTAGGAATCCAGTCCGGACACAAATCTGGATCAAGATACGGTTCGCAAAGCCTTTCTCAGACTTAGCCACAAGCCAGCCTACTGTTCTGAAACAAATCAGCGTGGCAGCCCAGCTCGGGCTTCTCGTGCCCGCTAAGTCGTAACACATCCAGCTCGTTGCTGACCTCCTCCCACCCATCCACCACCTGCGGCCACCGGCGCGGCCTCCCCCATCCCCAGGGCACCGAGCTCTAGGTCGCTTGCCTGGGCAGCCTTCAGCACGGACGCTCCCTCTCGCCAGCAACTACTTCACCTCTGCGCTTCCCGGGCTTTGGAAAATACCCAGAAGCAGCTCTTCGGACACCTTGAAAACCAGCCCCATCACAGCCCCGGCATTAGCACGCTGGCAAGACTGCTGAACTCAAACAGGGAGGCGGAGGAGGGGATTTGAAGACCATTTGTAGATCGGTGCTCAAGCCACGGCTGCCAGGGCAGCGACACGGCTCCAGCAGCTGTGCCGGGCGCGTCGCCTCCGGCAGCCCGCCGCCCATGCCTCGGGTTCAGCTGCCGCTGGTCGCGGCGCCTTACCCCTGCGCCGCAGCTCTAAACCGGCTTCTGAACACGGTCTCCATCCAGAGAGCGTAACCGTGAATTCCACTAACTTCAGACTGTCTCCTTAAAAGCTAGTCATTGCACCATTTGAAAGCACCGTCACCTTTCTGGACACAAGCAGGAGCCAAGTTAAAAGTAAAAATCACTGCTTCCCAGTTCACATTTCGGTTTTTTCCCCCCTCCGTCTTCAATCGGAAACGCTCAAGGCAAGACTTCAAACGGCAGAGCCCAGAGAGGAACGCACCTCAGTGCCTTCCGTCACCGCAGCCCCGTGTCCGCAGCCACCCCCGGAGGCGGCAACCAGAGGCTCGCTCGCAGCCTCGGATCCTCCCGTCGGAGCGAGACGGGTCTGGGGTAGGAGGCGGCCGCCTAAGGGCGTAAAGACAGAGGGCACTTGTGGTGCCAGCGCTCCTCTTCCCCTAAATCCGCTTCCTTTTATGGCAAAGGCAGGCACTGATAGCCAACGCGGTTTTCGGCGTAGCAGCCAAACACGGGCCCCGCAGTGACCTCGCTCGTCAGCTCCCCGGGGGCAGAGGGCTGGCTGGGGGGAGAGGGACCGCTGCAGGCACGCACCAGCGGCAGACGCCAGGGTGCCCTGCTTTAAAGGGAGTTTTTCTGCTACCTTTGTCGCTTCCCTCGGCTGCGGCGCGCCTGCGAAGGACTCCCAAAGCGGACCCACGCCCCCGCAGCGAGCGGAAAACGTGTGCCGGCCGCGGGACCCTCTTCGGCAGCCGCGGGGAGAACCATCCAGCTCCCCCGCAGAAAGCGTCGGGCACCGTAGCCTCACAAAGCTGCCTCGCAAAGTCACCGCAGGCGGGAGTCTCAAGCAAACTTAGGCAGCGCGCGCTGCGAACGGAACGACGGCAGAGCAGAAACAGCCTAGCAGACCTACTGCTATTTTTCTTTTGAAGGCACGCCTTTCTTAAGGCTAAGCATGAGACGAGATGCTCCGATAACAATACTTTTCCTCGTAGCCTCTTTTTTAAGTCTGTCTCCAGAGGGAAAACTCTTGTTTGTTAAAACCTAACACATGCGAAAAGCCGTAACAAAGCAAATAAAGCAGCGAAGGTTTAAGTTGCAGGCAGGACTTTACGGTTTATGGATCGCAGAAATCTGTACTTACTCATCTCTTCCGGCGTTGCCGACTGCAAGAGGGAAATGATGCTTAAGCTCTTTAGAGGCGAGAGGACAGGGAAACTGCTTAAGAGAGAAAGGGAATGCTGAAGCGCACGCTCCACAAGCGGGTCGGGCCCCGCATTTTATTCCCAGCAAAAATCCTAAGGGATAAAAGGGCAAGGGGACGCCGTTCCCGCGAGCGTCACCCCAGCACTCCGCGAGAAGCGCCCTCAGCCTCAGGGGTTTTCGCGCAGGCCAGTTCGCCCTGCCCTGGCCGCCGGCCGGCTCTGAACCGGACTCTTGCCTTTCCGCTGCCCCCGCGAGCCGCGGCGTCGCCCCCGTGCCACGGCCACGCAGAGGGCCTGCAGACCGGGCCTGCAGCTGCCCGCCTCGCGCGCCCGCTAGCTTACCCCCACGGCCACCGGCACGCGCGCAAGTTCAAGCTGCACAAAGACCTTACCGGTACTATAAGGGATTGCATTAAAAAATACGTGAAATAGGCAGACAACCGTACTTTTTCTATGCGGCTTCACTGCTTTAAGCACCTGCAAATGGAGATAACATTTGAGCAGCGCTAACTTTTCGTATGCGGTTCTCTATTTTTATCACCTTGGCTTGCTACGGGCTCGATGTTTAGGAAACGGTCGAGCTCAAAGGCAGCGTAACGCAAGCAGTGGCTCAAGTTCCGCTCCTGCAGCTCAGCGGCAGCGTACCTCGGCCCTTCCCAGCCTTCCCCGCGCTGCTCGGGTCGCCTCCGACGCACCCGCCGCGCCTGGGGCGGGAAGGAGACCTTCCCTTTGGAGGCCTGTCCTTCACGCCGCTAGCCGTGCTTGTTTGACAAGTGCCGAACTCCCAACGGCGCGTCTGGACTGACAGCTCTGGAAGGGATCAGGAGAACGTCCGTCAAACCGCTAAGCCCCTTTCCGTGCTCCTGACACCAACGGACGCGCTTGCTTCAGGGAAGCGGCCCGAGGAAGGCGAGGCAGCCCAGCAGCAGACGCCGGCTGCCAGAGGGAAGCCGGAGCTTTAACGTGGCTCCGTAGCCACGTTTCTGCGGACCGAGATTAGGAGACAAAGCGAGCGCGGTCGCACGCGTACCAGCTCCCGGACAAACACGCTCCGGCCCCGTCTCCTTTCCCTCTATTTCGTCTTGTTCCGTCTACTAAGGCTCGGGGTTGTTCCCCTTCTTTTGATAAGCATTTTTAATATCGCCTTCCAGCCCCGTTCTCCTCCTTTGCCATCCCGTTGTGAGGTCACGACGCATTTGTGACAAAGTCCCCATGGCAACAGACTGACGGCATCAACCCAAGAGGAGGATTTCTCCGCAAAGCGGGAGGAGCGGGAGTCGGGCTGCGAGGGAGCGGGCTGCTCCTCAAACAGCTCTCTTCGGTAATAGCTCTGGGAACAGAGAACATTACTGGCAAAGTAAATTGCTTTCTGTAAAAACGTTCTCTTTTTTTCAAGTTTGCCCCCATGCGAAAGTCTCTAAGTCAGAACCTTAACATTATTTTAATGTACTGCTCTGTATTTAATAATCTTCGGCTTCAGACACTCGTCTGTTACCATGGGAATGACAGCCGCGCAAATACGGGATTACGGCTATCAAGCAGAAGGAGAAAAGAAATTATGAATAAGCTAGTTATGTTCAATAATTAGTAATCATGTGAAAAACCTCAAAATCCTGAATTTAGACTGATGCATTTATCTCCGTGTTGGAATACGACGACGAGGGTGTTGCTGCTCAAAAAACGGGATTCCACCACATCGCACAAGCATTTCTTGGGAGTAGGACTAAACGGGTCCTGCTCGGAAGGGTAATTTAGCTCGCTCCCGATCCCGATTTTCCCTCCTCCTCCTCCTCCTCCTTAACAGACCTCCCCAGGCACCGGGCTTCTCGCGAGCGGGGCAGGCGCCCGCCGAAGCTCGCCGGCCCCTTTTTTGCTGGTGCGCTGCGGCGGGCGGCGGCAAGGCGGGCACCGGCGCTCCTCGGCGCCCGAGCTGGAGAGGCCGTCGCCGCCGCAAGGAGCCGTTCCTGCGCGTTTGGACCAGCCGGCCCAGCTTAGGCCACGAGCCGCAGTTCACGGCAGTGAATTACAGCTTTTCGTATTTTCTTTTTTTAAAAAATGGAAAAAGCTTTCTGCTTTAATTGGAATTAGCTACAGCGCCGCCGAGTAGCCGAGCAAGAACGGCACCCGCAACCAAATCCTGCGTTATTTAGCTAGAGTCTTGGACAAAAAGATAGCGAGAGCACCTGGCACCCGCTGCAAGATGCTGGCATTTTCCTGTAAGGTGCCCAAGCCTGGCACGGGGAGGATATTCACCGCTGCGTTCAGACGGCTGACGGCGATCGCGCCTCCGTGAAAACGCGGCACCCTCCCCGGTAACCAGCTCGCGTCAGGGAAGCGGGTCAAAGACGACGCTCGTCGAGCTTCAGCGTCTTCTTTCATCATGGAGGCTCTTTAACTGAAGGAGTCAGGTACTCGGAAGCGGAGTTGCAAAACAAATGCGTTTACACGGACGCAGCCCGTACAATGAGAAGCGAGGCTGCGAGAGGGAGCCGCGGGGGCTGCTCCTTCCTCCCGTTGATTTCTGGTGGGAGGCCCTCACAGCGGCGGGCAGGGCGCACGCAGCCCCGCGACCCCAGGAGCTCCAGGGAGCCGACTGCCCTCCTCCGGCTTCGCTGGGGAAGCCGGGTTTTGCGTCCGTGCCGCAAAACGTCGCGTTCTTCAAGCACGGAAACGATCCTTTGCCAGCCTGCGTTCTTTATTCTCTTGAGATACTTCCCTCTTTGCGTATCTGTTGCTATTAAAATTCCCCTTCCAGCCCATAATTCCCTCTACTAGCTTTTCTTGCTTATTAGATAAGACAAAAAGTATTCGGAGAACCTCATCAGAGAGATCTTATTTTCTCCAGGCACTCCTCTGAATTTAATTCTAGATTAAGCATTATTTAAAAAAAAGAAAAAAAACCTTCCTGCCTCCTGCCTCATGCTCCCTTTCAAAACAAAACTGGAGAACACTCCCAGGCAAGGAATCAAGACGCATTAAAAAAAAACACTCTTTGAAGAGCAATGCTCTTAAACGTACCACGGAAAATGGAAACAAAAGTCGCTACGTGGGACAGGCTATAGGGGTTTTCGCTGTAGGGCTGGGAGAGGCAGTGTTTGAGTCCTCCTTTCCTCACCCAAATGGGAGAAGCCCAGGAAAACTCAAAAAGCCGTTGAAGCGTTTTCTCGCAGTTGTTTTAAATGGCGGGGGGCCACCTGCGGTTCTGGGCACCGCGCAGGCGAGCGCGAAGGCTGCTGCCCGCCCCGCCAGGCCACGGACACCCCCGGCGCCCGGAGCGGGGTGCCTCCCAGCACCCCGGGCTGTGCCCCCCCTTGCTGTCGGCACGCTACGCCTCGCCTGCTCCAGCAGTTCTACACTTACTAACGAAGCACCTCTCGGCCGACAACGGCCTTACGATTTCCCGCGGCCGCCCTCGGGAGCTGTCCGATGCACAACGCCATCATTCGAATTGCGCGTCTGAACGTACTCACTTACCTAAAGAAAACAAGGAAAACGTAAAATTAGTACAAACGTAGCAACTGGGACACAAAACCCTGGACAAGCTTCGTTCTGCGCATTTACGCCGCCATCTGAATACGCGAGGAACGCGGCCCCCGGCTCCACGCTGCACCTCCGGAGAAATGAGAAGCGCGAGCCCTAGCGCTCGACGCTGCCCGGTGGGACTCCACGCCGTGCCGCCGGGCATCGCTCCCGGCGAGACGGCGCGGGCGCCCCTTCGCTCGGGGCTCGGCCAGCGCCAGCCATCGCTCGCGCTCTGCTGCTACCGCGAGAGGACCTGCAGCTTCTCCGCGGTGGGACAGGGCGCCGACCTGCAGCTTCTCCGCGGTGGGACAGGGCGCCGACCTGCAGCTTCTCCGCGCTGGGACAGGGCGCCGACCTGCAGCTTCTCCGCGGTGGGACAGGGCGCCGACCTGCAGCTTCTCCGCGGTGGGACAGGGCGCCGACCTGCAGCTTCTCCGCGGTGGGACAGGGCGCCGACCTGCAGCTTCTCCGCGGTGGGACAGGACGCCTTTTAACGAGAGGAGGGCGCCGCAAGCGACGGCGGTCAAGAAGGCGACAGGTTTTTGCGGCAGGTGTCGACAGCCCTTTTTCTGCTTCTCCAGTTCCGCAAATTGGGAAGCAGACACCTAGTTAAAGCCTTGACCGAGCTTGTGCAGCCAAGGTAAGCCCCTGAAGACGAGGGGAGGTTAATAAATACTGAAACAACCTTTGAGGCCTTTTTATTTATACCTACACACATATTAGCATAGGGATTTGATGAATAATACTTCTCAAATCACTCCTACGATGTTAACGCTCTGGAGCATTAACTTCTCTGTGCCTGAAGGAAATGGGTCAATTTTAATTCTTCAAACAATTCTTGCCGGCACAATAACTCATTCTTCAAGCTACAGATAGCGAGTTGTGCTTCCGCGGCAGGGCTCCCAGGACGCTTCGGGCTCTGGGACGCCGATCAGCAGGAAGGCAGCAAGGAGAGGCCACGCTCCCCCTCCCCAAGAGGGGCCACCAGAGGAGGTCTCGCCGCCGTAGCGGCCGGCAGAAAAATCCACTCCAAACCCAAAATGAAGGAATTACAGTTACGGGAACTCGTGAATAAGGACGTTGGGGAAAAAAGCAGAGACATTTAAATGCACGCCTTTGCCAGCACATCTTTTCGTTACTCGCGGTCACCTCTAAAAGCCCGTTTCCACGACTGGTGACACCGAAACCCTTCTCCCGCCACGGGGACTCTGACAACCAGTAACGAACCCTTCGAAAGGCTCCCAGAGGAAGCCTCGGGTATCCTCGGTATCTGAAAACCTCTCAGTACCGCATCCGTTAGAAAAGCTCATTCGACCTTTCTCCAAGAGGAGAATTTTGGCAGGTACCTCGAGGTCAGTGTTTCTCCTCTCGAGCTGTGCTTTGGGGGCTTTTTTGGTATTCCTTCTGCCAGCGCCAACGGACAGCGCAGCAAAGCGCGTCACGCGGAGGAGCAGTTCCCATTGCTTAAACGTGACGAGCCACGCGCGCAAAGAGATTAACAGAAATTAAAAATCAGCTGTCTGGGAAAAAAGCTTCCTTAAACGTAATACTTCAAAGGCTACGCGCGTTCCAGCGGGCAAGAGGAGGACCGCAAGCAGGACCATTTGAAAACCACCCAGAGGCGCGGCAAACCACGGTTACGCCAGAACCGAAGCTGCCGCGTTCACCGAGGGCACGCGGATGGTAAGGAAGGGCGCGTGTGCGCCCAGCACAAACTGAATCACGTGGAGGATATTTTCACTCTTCAAGTCGTAAGAAGGCTGACAAGATGCCTACGCAGGGAGCTACGCGTGGCGTTCTGGACGCTGCGGCAGGGGGTACAGCTTGTTAACGCTGCGGGGAAGACAGCCGCTGGGACGCCTCCTCCTCTCGCTTTCGTGACACCAAAACCACCCCGGGGGTCAGCTTCAACCCTGCCTGCCTGGGGAACGCCCACCTTCACCGCAGGGCCACCCCGCAGGTCCCCGGCTCTCCCTTACCGGACTCGTGCCAGGCAGCGCCGGGACGCTACCGGCACCTTCCCCGCTCTCTGCTAGGCCTGCATCCCTCCTCGGTTGCCTCTTCGGTACAGGGAAAGCCTCAGTTGAGGAGGCTCCTCAAGTCCCTCATTGGTATGCTTCCAGCACAAAAAGCATTACCGTTTTATCTGCTTCGTGGTAGCCCTCTTCGAGATGTACCCCCTAGGCATTCTTGTTGCCTGGCCTACACTTCAATGGGAAGGAGCTGAAGCAAAATCATCCTCACAGCATCAGAGTAAGAGCACACTAAAAGGAAAACAGATCTCATCTCCAGATATCCATAAGCAACCAACCCCCAGCTGTCCTCGGAGCCAGGTAAAACAGGCGCTTCTGCGCATCCCGAAGACGCGGTTGAAGAGGTAGCCCGAAGTCATTCTCTTCAGCAGAGCTCCCAAGCCGCAGCGGGTTTTTAAGCGGTAGAGAAAGGCTCGGCAAGGCTCTCGTGGACGCCTCCGAGCACGAAGCTTCCCCTCGCAGCCTCTGCTTATCCAGGCGAAGGCAAGCGCCGGGCAGGACGGCTGGAAGCTTCGCCCGGCCCCGCGCGTGCAACAGGACCCCTTCCGCGCACCGGCACCGCCAGCCGCGTCGCCGGGCACCGAAACACCTACGTCAGCGTGGCACGACGCCTTTTTCAAGGCGTAATTACGGATAGTAATTACATATTTAACTGTTGCGCATTAATATCACCTCAGCCTATAATTACCGCTTATTCATGTAAACCTAATCAAGGAAAACCGGCGTATTTGCATAAAAGTTGTAATGCAAAGTATAATGATGGCACTAACAAGACGTGGATAAGAATGCGTATCTGTGACAAACACTTTGTGTCAAGAAGAATAGAAAACGATTTTCTTTCCTGAAGATTATTTCAGGCCCATTTAACACAATCTGTACCACTCCGTTGATGTGCAGTATCTTACACACGTCAAGTCATATCTGGATAATGTTCCTGACTTCAAATAAAATTTCATTACTATATTTAGTTATAGAAGGGTTGGAAATGGTTGCATTGTTAAACTTAATAAAAACTGGAATTTGTGAAGTATTAGGCAATCCTCAGCGCCAATTTTTCTCCTCGCTCTTCCAATGCTGCAGCGGTTCTATCCCACCCTCCTCGCATTGCCATTTACATTACAGCTTAATTTTCACCCATAAAACAAGCAATTAAGAATAAGTACGACTGCTTTGGAGTTCCTGAGGCCAAAGATAAAAATAAATTGGCTCTTATAAATTCGCTTTTTGCAACGGTAAAACAAAAAGCAGCGCTAATTATCAATAATTTGTCACCTCTAATTTAGGCAGACGCGCTGATGGGCACGCATCTGGGCCCTTCCAAGCCCCGCGTTAGGAGGCAGGTAGATGCGCAGAAAGCCGTCTGCCGTGTAGCCAAAGCGAACCGCAGCAGAAGGGCTAAACTTGACGTGGCTTGGCCGCCCTTTGCTCGGAGATACAGGCAACACCCACTCGATCCTCGGATTCACGCGACTTGCAACGGCGTTGCGCGACTTTGGAGGCCCTGGAGTTAACGCCCTTGATTTCAATCTTCCGTGGAAGAAAACGATGCTCTACGAATAGCGAGGCGAGGAGAGCAGAGCCCTCCTGCAAGGTCAGCAGGGACCGGGGGCTGCTTGACCCTCGCCTGCTTCTGCACCATCGTCTCTTTGAGCAGCAACAAGTGCTCAAGCGCTGGAATTCCCAAGGGCAACACTATGGAAATCGTTTCGAGCCCTTCGGGCAAGGAAATCCAGAAATACACATTCTTAGGAGGACTCTGAGTCCCTGCGCTTTCTCGGTGCCTGGCGCGCTGCCCACCTCCGCAAAGCCAGGGACCGGCGCTCCCCGCTCCCGCAAGCCCGGTGTAACAGGCCCGTCGCGGTCACCAACCCCTGCTCAGCCTTACGACAGCGGAAAATGGTACAGAAGCGCTCGTACGCCACCATTTCTTAAGTTCCCTTTACCCTCTCAGCTGCAGGTAAGGAAACAACATAAGGGAAAAGGTAAAAGCAGTGAATTAGCGCTGGAAGCTAAGCCTAATTTCCTCTGCAGTTATAGCAAGACCTCCTATTTGGCAGAACCGCGAGCGATCTACAGATGATCCCCCCCCAAAAGCAGTTAGGCGGTCCTTAGAGTTAAAAGGCTGATTATATACATTATTCCATATGGAAAGCATCCTCAGTTTATCACTTCTTAAATGTTATTTCCTTTCCAATTACAACCTCTGCACATCTTGTCTCGCCTTACCTAGTCTTATCGAGTGTGGCTACTTAGAAAACCGCGTTATCAAGGTAAACAGAGAATTTCCTAGGAGGACAGATAAGAGACGGCAGAATGAGCTTGCTTTTTTGTATTCAGGTATGCAATTTTGAAATCT
The DNA here is from genome assembly GCF_965183815.1 of Platalea leucorodia. NCBI lineage: Eukaryota > Metazoa > Chordata > Aves > Pelecaniformes > Threskiornithidae > Platalea > Platalea leucorodia. Next base: position 8,350,131 of record NC_138842.1, on the reverse strand, counting down.
ATATTGTAAAGGCAGCAGCTGTACATAACATCTGGAGAACTCTGCCGTCTCAGAGCGCTTCCAGGGCTAAGGGGAAACGTGGCAGCTTCCCCGACACGATTCCTCCGAGTTCAGCGGGCTTTATTTGTCTCCTTGACAACACGCAGCACGACTCGGTTACCAGGTTCCTCGGTAATTAAGAATTTCATTTCGAGCGAGAGGTCAAGGCAAGGGAGGTGCAATTGCTGCCCCCAGAAGGGTGAGCTAGCAGCTGCCCGCAAACCTCGGCCGGGCTGCCCTTCCTTCAGCTGCAGCGAGGAGGAAAACCGCCGCTGAGTTGCAGACAATCCGTAGGAGTACGTCGCCTGCAGTGAACCGCAGTTTAACGTTATCTATTGCTCCACCTGCCATTCTGTTTCACTACTGTAGCTCGGCCATCTCCCGCGAAGCGAGCCGAGCAGCTAGCGTGCGGCGGCCCCGCAGAGCGACGCCGCTCCGAAGCGCTCGCGGCTCCGGAAAAGCTCTAAGTAGCAGCACAGAACGAAAAAGTCCTTTCCAAAGCCTGCATCTTCGGTCAAGCCTCTGCCCGCTTCCTCGTGAAGCCCCGGGAATCAAGACGCATAAAGGCCACCCAGCCGTCTGCTCCTAGCGGCACTTACACCTCACCCTTCTGCAGAGCAAGCGCTTTACGCCGTCTACGTTCATCTCGCGCGTGCTTATTTTGCCCCTTGCCCATTACGAAACTGCGCGTGTAATCTAACCGTTAGTTCATCAGGGGAGAATTTACACATGACGTACTAGTAATTAAACTACAGGAGGACCTGGCTAATTCACGCCAGTGATTCAGAGCCACTGCAGACTGGCGCATTTTACAAGCGAGCGAACATGCAATAAAAATCTTGCTCGTTTATTTTGACGAGCGTCACTTCACATTAAAGGTACGCTTCACCATGAACGCCGGTCTGCGAGCACAACTCTGTTCCCAACACGGCACCTCATTAAGTCCTCGACTCAGCAAAACATTCGGCCACGTGCTCAACTTTAACCACGAGAGCCTGGAAAACACCGCGGGAACGCGTCGAGGACGGGACCTCCGTCGCCGGGGGGAGCCCGCAAGTTACTGCGCACAGCAAAGCCACCTTCTTTTCCATCCACGCACCCCGAATGGGCAACCTACGGGTAAGGTACTGCTCCTAGACTTGGAAGGAGGCGTCTCGGAGCTGCACCATGACCGGCGAGCACGCTGCCTCTGCCGACGCTGGGAGGAGAGGCACGCACGCCCCATCCTTCCCACGCGCAGCCAGCGCAAGCGCGAGGCCCGGACTGCCCAGTGTCTCGCTCTGACTCCACCTGGGAAATACATTTTGCACTTCAAATGCTCACTCTTTTTTCCTTGTCCATTTGCCTTACTAGGGTCAAAACCAGACTCGAGACTACTGGAAACCCCCTCGGCGTACGTTATTATCTCCCGGGGAACGAGCCTCGAGACCGAAACGCAAGAGTTCAATGGAAGCAGTCTGCTCCTTGATTTACGGAACGGGCGTTCTACTTTTCTTAGCTTTCTGCTTCTTAGCTCCGAGTTACTTACGCTGAAACGGTTCATCTCGACGAACGACGCTGCTGGCTTGCCGGCGGACCGATGTCGGAGCAGCATCTGACTACCTGTTTCCAGAGGATGCCGGCGTCGCAGCCAGGAATACGCGCTCGGCAAGGGCACCTTCAGCGCCCAGAAAACACGGGCTCTGCAGCCCGCAGAAGGTTCGCGAGGTCACCTCCGAGGGGCACTCGGGCCGCGCGGGTTCCCTCTTATCTGACACTTAGAAATAATGGTCAGTGATTAATTTTCTTTTTTATTTATATACTTGCCTAAAAGTCTTCGGAGCTCCTCCCCCGCCGGTGGAAGTTCCCCTCATTCGGATTCTGGGGACAATTTCCGAGCGCGCGTGGAGGAAGCGATAATTAACTCGTGCAATCGTTCCTGACGCAGCTGCAGCCTGGTACCGCTCCGCGCCTCAGGATGCTCCTCCTCAGCCAAAACAAGGAGGGAACCAGCAGCCGAGAAACGCGCCCGCCGCGATGCCAGCGGATGGGGGGCGCAGGCAGATCATTAAAGTTGACGCGGAAGCATTCTCAACAAGGCGGCCCACATCCCTGTATTTTTGATTCTGTACGTTAGGGAAGACTTTCCCCGTGCAAGAAACGAGCCTGCTGCCCCACGCCAGACCCGAAGGCGCAGGCTCCGCCGCGTCCCTTCGCGTCGGGGCGCCGGCAGGCTCGCTGGGGAGCGCGAGCGAAGCGGCGGCTGCGCCTCCACCGCCGCGAGCCCTCGCACACCAGACCTCCTCTTACACCTTAGGAGAGCTTCAAAGAGCCGATTCGGTTTCCACTGGAAAAAACCTCCTTCTACGCTCCTGCCTGAACAAATTGTGCTGCTTTCCATCAAGCGCTTTCATACCAATGTACTCGACGACTTCAGAGATCATTTAAAAAGAAATATGTTACAGGAGCCCTGCCAACCACAAAAAGGTCTTGTGACTCAAAAAGATCAAATCTGATAGAAAAAAAAAAACACTTAAAGCATTTTTACACAAACCATTTGAAGTCAAAAGTTCAAAAATTAATATTTTTACATGCCTGCTCACAGGCAGATGCCCCGAGGTTATTCTCGCAGCCTCGCTCTCCAGCTATCTCCTCGCAACACTTTGCCTTCCTTGCAGTACGCATCCAGGCAATTAACTTCAAAATTCTGCTACAGGCATTAGCTGCTTTGAAAACAAACAAAAACGCTTTCAGAACCAGACAGGACTAAGGCAGGTAAGGAGAAGACAAGTTCGCAAACACGCTCAAAGGCAAACGTCCTCGCCGCGCTGCCAATTACACCTTTTAATCCCCCGAGGAGGCCAGAAAGCGACCCGCCCGGGGCAGCGCGTTACCTTCCTCGCGCCGCCTGCGGCTTCTCACGCCGCCCGGGTTCACCTATGTCCAGAAGGACGCGGCGATGTCAGACGTAGGGAAATACGCCTGACCTTACGTTCAACTGTGGAAGCACCCGGGATGGGGTGCGGAGACTGCAGGAGACGCCAAGGCGCAGGAGCTGGGCCAAGGAAACCCGCCTGCTAGCCCACCGGCAGCAAGGGCGACGCGGGGCCAGTTCGGGCACCGCCACCGGCACGGAAAACGCCCCGGCGGCCCCGGGGAACGCTACAGGTACACGGAGGCCCCGAAGCACAGGCCTGGGAGATTTATTCCAGCGCCGCGGCGATTTAAGTTGGGAAGCATCCACTGCGAGGCTTCTACCAAAAGCGGCAGTGCCACGCAAGTATTTTGACCAACACGCTGTATGTCGACCGAGACGGCACCAGCTATTCTGGTTATACAAAATGCCACCGATGGGCTTTTAGAATACGTTCCTTTAGGCTTTACGCCAGAGCCTTCGTCAACCATAAAACTCACGATGTAAGGTTTAAGGCTGCTATAATTTTTATAGTCAAAGTTCACCGGTTGCTGTACAACCCCATCCAAAATAAAGATCAACCCTAATGGTTAAAAAAAGCAGCCCTGCTAATAAGTTTCCAACGCCTGTATTTCGAGGTGGCAGCTTTGCAAACCTGAGCTTTCCCTGACTAGCTACGACAGCTTCGGCTTACTGGTTTCCACCTACCTGAAGCTGTTTTAATTCGCTCCGGCAGAAAACCACCCCCTTTGCAGCCTTTTCTCGCGCATTGAGCCCCGGGGCACCACGGGCCCCTCGGCTCTCTCCTTGGCTCTCTCCTTCCCTGCCGGCGACCCAAGCCCCGGGGAATCCCCGCCCGTGGCTGCAAGTCCCGAAGCGCACGACGCCGAGAAGCGCTCGGCTCAACGGGGAAAGCAAGCGGCAGAAGGCCGGTCCAGGAAGGGACGGGGCTGAAAATCCCCCGTGTTCTTCCTAAGGTGAGGCTGCCTACCAAGGCGAAATTACTTGGTCATACTTGAGAGCTAAAGCCGATGCCCTTTCATATCGCAGATCCCAGGCTGCCCCGTTTTGCACCTTAGGTTTATATGGTACGTGGCAACGCTACGTCTTGCAAAATATTCGCAACTGTCTTCAAAGGGTTGAAACGAAGACAGAGGCGGTCGCCAGAAGACTTAATCCCGAGATCTGCCAGAGGAAAATAAAAAAAAAAGGATAAGATTAACCTTCTTCATTGGCAATTTAAGAATGCCAGTAACTGAAAAACCAAAATCTCATTTTCAGCCTTTAACCCAGGTGCAATAAAAACGCACTGCTTTTACAGCGTTTTTGTCGCTCTGTCCACCCAAAGCCGCCTTTCAGGTAGCAAGTCTGCAGCTAGGATCGATAGCCGGTGCTTAACGTGCCCTTCATAAACCCTTAACTTCCTTCAGCACAAATCCATTGGAAACGTGGGAGGCGGAGGTTAGTTTAGGCAGGGTTTACCGCGCGCGCTGCTCTCACAGGACTTATCCTGCCGAGCACGAAGAGCAAGCCGCGGCCGGAGGCTGCCAGGTGCCGGCGGCAGCCCTTCCGCAGCCGCCACAGCCAGGGCTGAAAAGTTTTGTCTCGCTCCAGGCTTCCCATGAATTGCAAATCTTCGGGTTGCCACAGAAACTCTGCGGGCTGCCACGCCGCCGTCGGGAAGCATCACGGTCATCTTTTCCATCTTGTTGGCTTTGCATCAGAGCACTTTCAGCTCCCTGTGGCATCGGCGCTCGGCAGAACGATTCCCTCCGCGCAGTTATTCTTGTGCAGTGTCCAAGCCGCAGCGATTAATCATTCCCGCTTCCTCGGCTGACATATCGAGGTGGGGAAACGACATCCTAAATGAGCAGAGCTGATTACCTGGGAAAGCAATTCTTCAAGATAGCACGGCTAACTAATAGCTCCATCTGCTACAAAAACACATTCCTGAGCCCCAGAAGTAGCGTCAGGATACAGCTAACAATTTCCTTGCATCTGCCAAATTTGAAATGGCTTGTCACAAGTTGCCACAAATACACGGGGAGCACTTTGCCATTTCTCTCCGCGCCGCCTCGGAAAGCGGGCGATCTCCATCCGAGGGGCTACAGCGGCTCGCGACAGGGAGGCTGGACTGAAAAAAGCAACCTGATATCATACATTCAAGGTTTTGCCAGAGCAATCCTCTGGTTTACCTCGCACGTCCCCGTTTGCAGGTTTAGCAAGCGCCTGTCCCCACGGGCGCGCAGGAGGGCTCCAGGCACAGGACAAGGGACGGGAGCTTGCCGAGGTGCTGGGACACCCGGGTGAAACGCCGACGCGGCACAGACGGCGCAAGCAGCGCCGTGCCCGTTAAGCCTTGCTACAAACAAAGCTGCCCCGTCGCTGTGGGATGCTCCGAGGAGCAGCAGCGGCGGTGAACCCTACCACCCTGAGACAGCAACAGCCACCCGAAAAACACAGAGCAAACCAAATTGTAATAGGAAAAAAAAAAAAAAACAGCCAACGCAAAAAGCCTGGCGACGCTCGTAGCCACGTCAGCAGGAGCCGGGCACCTCTCACTCGCCGCAAGCCCGCCCGCTGCCAGCAAACGGCGGCGCTGCCGAGGGCTGACTGCGACGCGCAAGGAGGCCCCTGCCTGAAGCTGGGCCTTCGCTGGGCATCACGTACCCGCTTTGTACAATACCCGTAAGCTCCTCGTTAAAGTGCTTGCTTTGGGAAAAAAAGAAAAAAAAGAAAAAAAAAAAAGAAAAAAAGGAAAAAAAAAGGAAAAAAAGAAAAAAAAGAAAAAAGAAAAAGGAAAAAAGGAAAAAAGGAAAAAAGGAAAAAAAGGAAAAAAGGAAAAAAGGAAAAAAGGAAAAAAGGAAAAAAGGAAAAAAGGAAAAAAAGGAAAAAAGGAAAAAAAGGAAAAAAGGAAAAAAAGGAAAAAAGGAAAAAAGGAAAAAAGGAAAAAAGGAAAAAAGGAAAAAGGAAAAAGGAAAAAAAGAAAAAAAGAAAAAAAGAAAAAAGAAAAAGAAAAAAAGAAAAAAGAAAAAAGAAAAAAAGAAAAAAAGAAGAAAAAAGAAAAAAGAAAAAAGAAAAAAGAAAAAGAAAAAAGAAAAAAGAAAAAAAGAAAAAGAAAAAAAGAAAAAGAAAAAAAGAAAAAAGAAAAAAAGAAAAAAAGAAAAAAGAAAAAGAAAAAAGAAAAAAAGAAAAAAAGAAAAAAGAAAAAAAGAAAAAAAGAAAAAAAGAAAAAAAGAAAAAAAGAAAAAAAAGAAAAAAGAAAAAGAAAAAAAGAAAAAAAGAAAAAAAGAAAAAAGAAAAAAAGAAAAAAGAAAAAAAGAAAAAAAACCCCACCAAAACAAAACTCCAGTGCCATATACTCACCCCCAGACAAACAGCCTCCTGCAACAAGTCACACAGTACGTACATTAAACTTCTGCAGTCATTTAAAAACACGTTTTTGCGAATCCTGTCAAAGACGCGATCGCTTCTTTACCGGTTCAGAAAAACCGGCCCGGCCATTACGGCAGCAAACCGGCAGGCGCGCCCTTCGGCCAGCGCTGCCGCAGCCCAGCCGCCGGCTGCGGAGGGCTCAGGGCCGCTCACCGGCCCCTTTTATTTGTTTTTTAAAGGGTGTCGATCCTCTGTCTTGCAACTCCGTTGCAGCTGAGCCCACCTCACACAGGTGCTTTCGGCACCACTTTCACTGCTTCTCCAATCCCAACCACCAGTCGTGCAAGACCAGGGCAAACACTTCTCCGGATTTTCCCTAGGATTGCAGTATCGGGGCTCCTCTCTCCCTGTTCCCCGCACCTCCTTTTGAAACCGTACCTTTAGGCACATTCAAATGATTTAAGCAGCTGAAGCTTTAAGCACAAGAGTTATTGCGAAACCGCAGCTCCCTGCAGAGTCACCAGTTCCCGCCAGTGACTATCATCACCAAGTTAATGCCAACCGGGGGCTTCAACCGGCCGAGATGATTCAGCCGCTACAGGGGACGAAGGCGGAATTTGCTTTTATCGGTCGGCACTGACTTCATCCATCACGGACGCTGTGGCCCGAATACCATCGCTTGGGGACAGCGGAAGCGCTTCCAGCTCGCGTTGCGCTGGCGATGGCTCCCGACTGGCCAGCCTTCCCTGCAGATCGCTCGCGGCCTGGCAGAACGACGTTTCCACGAGAGCGGTCAGAGGAACGAGAGGTGGTTTGCAAAACATACGCATCGCTACAACGGATGAATTACAGAGCACGCCCAGCAAAACCTAGAGGTCACCACGACAGAAGCCATTTCGTACGATGCAATCGGAGACCACCACGTGGAGAAAGGCTCAGGGTGCCCGACCAGTGTAACTCACCTCAAGGCGTATTCTTGAACTTTAAGAAAAGCCAGACCGCGCTGCCAAGTCACCTTGACTCTTTATGAAGCCCGAGCTTAACAGAGCATCGCAAATCGTCTGACGGTCCTCTCCGTCGATGTTTTCTGTATTGACATTCATCTGCCTCCCTTCCTCATTCAAGGCTCCCGGGAAAAACCTCGCCTCAAAGTCCGCTCTGACGGGAGGCCTGGTTATCAAGGCAGGCGCACGCCGAATTTCCCGAGGAGACACCGCTATCCCCACTTCAACAACTGGGCTTTTTGTTTGGGGTTGGTTTTTTGGGGTTTTTTTAAGGTTATTAAGAGAAGGCTTTGGCGAAAAAAAAAAATTAAAGAATGGCATCAGATCTAAAGGCAACAAGCTGGTCTTGGAAACCCAGGTGTAGAGGCTTCATTTGGATAATACACTCAATTCTATCATGAGACAACCTTGGGGAAAGCAGGCGGGTTATATTTAACATTAACGCTCCAGCAAAGCTGTTTATACTGGCACGCTGTCGCACCAACTCACATCACTGCAAACCCATCAAAACATTAAGATATTTTAATACTTCCAACCGCCTTGCTCTCCTTGGCTGCGCCGTTACGTCCTCGGCTCTCCCCGCCGCGCTCAGCCAATGCATCGGTCCTCCCGAGAACCGCGCCGCCCTTCCATCGTGTGTCAGCAAAAGCAAGGCGCTCTAAATTAGGACTGTTCAAGTGATTTGCTGGCTGTGTTTTATGTATCGCGTTTGCGAAATAAGTAAATTACCGCGGTACCCGGTCCAAGGATGGAAGTTCAATCGCTTAAGAAATTAGCCCATTAAACGGAGAACCACAAGACCACAATCTCGGATTTGCTTGCAAGTGCGCTTCCAACCCGATTTAATATCCTCGTCGCGTTAGTCGCTCACTCTCAAACAGGAACCAAAGGGTTATTCGCTTCTGTAATTAATACGAGAAAACGGCGCAGGCAAAAGCGTTTTCCTAAAATTACTCGGCTTCTATCTAAACAAATCTGTCGTGTCTCCCTCTGCCTTGGAAGGGGGAGAAAAATGCCTCAGGAGCAGCAATTTCATAATTTCATTCAAAAGTCACCATTCACGTGCTGTGCTGTTGACAGCTAATTAAGTTCTCCCGAGGTAAAATAAATGTAAGGTTTTAAAGTCGCTTCCTTGCTTTAAAAATCTTGACTGATATTTCGCTTACCTATTATTAATCAAGGGGAAACAATTAAACGGGGCATCCGAACGCGCCTAAGCTGGAACGCCAGCACCTTCTCCGTCCCGTAAGTAGGTCGCTCGTCAGCTTTGGGTTTCCTTGTGCGCGATTCCGCTTCTTGGCACTGACAGCCATCGCCCTGGACACAAGCACTTCCTCGGCAACTTCGCCGATTAGGCAATAAACTCCATTTTGCTTTGTAAGGACAAAAGGCGTGGGGAGCTGAGCGAACGAGACAGAACCGTCGAGATACGGCACCCGTTCCCTGTTTTTACCTTCGGGTTTTTCCGCACCGCGCATCGCCGGCCTGGAGGCCGGCGGCACCTAACCGCCTTTCGCGTACGGGCCCCCACGCTTCAAGGCTTTTTTGAGCCGTGTTTAAAATGGCTTTGAGAAAAAGCCCCGGGATTTGCGCTGTTACGGAGGACAAGCGCACCACCTTCCCGCAAAGTCGTCGCGCACAAAGGGCGCTGCCCGACACGAACGGGGCGGCCGCGACAAGGCGCTCGTCAGAGCTGTTTCCAGCCGACTGCAGCACCCGTCGCAAAGCCGTGGCAAAACAAAACCTGTTCCCACAAGTTCACCTCAATAAACATCTCAATTTAAAGCAATTCCGAGAGGCTCATTTATTCCCTCGTCTTCCGACGGCCAACGCTATTTCATGCCTAATACGTGGGGCAGCCACTAGAACAGCTGATACGTATTAGCCACTAGATCCAAGTAGATTAAACCAAACTAATTGAATCATTAAGCAAAGAAACACCTCATGCCAAAATTGCCGGACACCCGAAAGCAGCCTTTGAAGCACCACTTATCAGATATATCTGCCTGGCTCTTCTGAACAACGCACACAGCGAGGAGAAAATACATCGCGCCACACCTCAACACAAAACCGCCAAGGCATTATCACAATAGCGCGTCCGCAACAGTTATTGCAGCAAAGTGCCTTTTCTTCATCTTCTGACAACCCCCGTAGACAATATTTCAACAACAACCACGCGTTTCTCCCTGCGGTACGGACAGATACAAAGCGCATTAGGAGCCATGCCAACGCTGAAGAGCTTTTCTCGGCGGCTCTATTCAGGCGAGCGCCTTGCAGGTGCCGCAGCGCTTTCCGAATTCAGCTCCGCCGGGAGCTCCAAATCAATACAGCTCCTCGGCCAGCATCCAGCCCAACTAAATCACTCCAAGGGCAAGCCCTGCTGAGTTATGTGACCGTTTCTTCCCCCGCTTCACCGAGAACGGCGTGCCATAAACCAATTCAACTCAAGGTAACCCAAGCTCGGGGGTGAAAGGGAGCACACGGGAGCGACAAAGCGAGCTGGACACGCGTGATGGACTACCCTCCGCGGAGAAAAGCGGGGTGAACAGCGTCGCACCTCAGAGTCACGAGGGTACGGGCAGCGGGAGCCGCCTACGCAGCCCACCCGTCCCTCTCCTGCCAAAGGACGCTTTCTGTCAAGCTTGCTGGGTCTAAGGGCAAACCCCGGCAAGGGAAAGACCCGGGCCAGCTGCCTTTGCCAGAGCGCCGCACCACGTAAAAGCTTCTGCCAGCGAAAATAAATTCCCCTTCCCAGATCAAGGGAACTTCGCGTCCTCTTTGTGGCAAGTTATTCAAAGATGGTTTTCACACGAGCCTGCCAAAGAGAATCTGAGGTTTGGAGGTTGCGCGGCAGGAGATTTTTTTGGTTAGCTGGTGGAAGCGATGGGGCCGGAGGCTGTTTTTGAAGTTCTCCGATTTGCTCAGATTTCCCCTGAAGTGACCTACAAAAGCAGAGGGGAGAGAGAAGGACTTGTGCTTATTTTCTCTAGTTTACTGCTGTCAAAGACACCTTAAAAGCTTTCACAGATATTTTTCCCTCTCGTTTTCTTTCTCCTTGTTGTAAATTCAGGTCATGCCTGCATTTGAAGATTATCAAAAGGCAAACTGGAGAAACTGTCTTCTCTAAAAAAGCAACGGAGGCCACGCTTTGATGTCCCGCGGGCGCCGCCGGCAGCATCCCCACCAGGAGAGGCCGTTGTCCCAGCCCTGCTGGAGCACCACCAACCGCAGAGCCGCTCCCTGCCCCGGGCAGCGGGGATTGCTGGCGCCCGCTCCCAAACCAAACCGCCCCGCGGGATCAGAAGGAAAAAAGCCATTTGCTAAGGGCTGAGGAGCCTCCTATTTGCATTAAGCCCACAGCTCTGCATCCGGGAGAGCAGGTCTGGTTGGGTTTGGCATTCCTTGCATTCCAGGCACAACCCCAGAGGGCAACAGCAGTCTCAGTCCTAATCAAGGCGGGCTAGCCCAATTCAAACAGGGAGCAAGGACAAAACCCACTCACTTCCACAAAAAAAAAGAAAACCAAACAAACCACAAACCGCTCTAAACGAGCCCTCCGTAAGGAGCTTCCGCCTCTCCGAGGTGCCGCGGCCGAGCCCTGGCTGCCGGGAGCTCCCCAGCACCGCAGCCGGGGCGGCTCCGTGATGGGCCCAGGACACTCGGCCGCCTTTCGCGTTTCCTCCTCTCTGCCGGGGACGGAGGGAGGAGGGAGTTCTCTACCCTGAAAATACTCAATTATTTTAATAGGATTACATTTGAGATCGACCGTGTTTAGAACAGTCCCTTGAATTTATGAGCCCGCCAGCACTCCAGATAAGTCATTTGAATGCAAAGATCTCTTAAGTTTAAGTAAGCAACTGGCAAAGAGTCAATTCCCGCCCTCCCTGGTTTTAGGCACAACACTAAGTTTTGGCAACGAGTTCCTGACCTCAGCAGTAAAACGCCCAGCGCAGCCTTATACATCTAACCTTTCCCATTTCTAACCTTATACATTCCCATTTCTTACCTTATACATCTAACCTTTCCCATTTCTAACCTTATACATTCCCATTTCTTACCTTATACATCTAACCTTTCCCATTTCTAACCTTATACATTCCCATTTCTTACCTTATACATCTAACCTTTCCCATTTCTAACCTTATACATTCCCATTTCTTACCTTATACACCTAACCTTTCCCATTTCTTCTAACGATGCTTTTGCCTGTTGTTACAGACACACAAACACGAGGGCAGCGGAGCTCAAAACCGCGGGTTAATCCCCCCTCTTTAAACATCCCACGGTAAGCACAGACTTGCGCAGCTCCTCTTCTGGACAAGAAACGCTACAGGGCACAGCAGCACGTTTAAGCCTGGAGCTGGCATTCCAGAGGGACGCAATCATCTTTCCGGAGCCACAAAAGAAATGGCAGAGAAGCCTGTAGGGAGGTGGCCTGCCCTGCGGGGCTACGGCCCATTGATTTACTTGTCCCCTCCTGAGCGGCCGCATTCCCACCCCATGGCTCATCCCCAATGAATTCCCCTCCCCGGCCACCGACAAGCACTCACCCAGTCCCGTACCCTGGGAAGAGCAGGAGCAGGGCTGCAGCCGCTGGGTAAACCAGCGCCTCCGCCCAACTGGGCTCCCAGCACAGCGGTGGGAAGCGGCTGCAGAGGCGGCCGCCACCAAAGCCACCCTGGGAGGTGACATCGTGCTGCACCATCCAGACACCCGGCCTCACTGCCTGCCCTGGAACCAGCACCAGCTTGCTTTCAAGCATCTGGCATGCACGGCGGAGGTTATTTACTTGAGGGGGGAGGGAATTAATAAAAAAGTCATAACTGGTATTTACATAAAGCTTGACATACCCAAAGCCCTGTGCAAACACTAATCCTTAACAGCCCTCCGGGGAAGGTCAGAGTTATCCTCTTTCCACATCAAAGAAACCTTCGAGGACCGTGCTAGCGGTGGCTCAGCGGCGCGGCTCCCCCAGCGGACTGGCCTCCGCCTCCCCAGCCCTGGCTGTATCGCCCCACCGTCCTCGCTCCCCGCGACCGTTTCAGAGACGCCCACTGCAACTAAGGAAAGCAAACCTAGATCGACTAACAGCCGCAAGACTGACTCCCTGAAAACGCAGCCCAAAACGCTGCCAAAATAACCGCGGGGCTGGGGCGGTCGGCGCTTGGCTCAGGCTGCACTGGGGAGGAGGAGGAGGAGGATGAGGAGGAGGAGGGCTTCTTTTTCCTGCCGCAGGAAGGAGTTAGAGGAGGGGAACCCATGCGTGTGGAAGAGCCGATTTCCAGCAAACTCGTTTTGGCTTCCCTTTGGAGGCAGGCAGGAGCAGCCATCGCATCCTTGCTGGAGGACTTCTCCATCGGCTCCAGTCGTAAGCATCTCGAGCAACTTGGCAAAGAAGGCGGGGAGAAAGGAGGGGGGCAGCGGAGAGTTTGTCGTTTTTGTGACAGCCATTCCCCTTTCGGTTTTGAGGTGAAAACCTTCAGCGAGGCGGGCCGGGTCTGGTCTGACAGCACACGCTCCGGAGAGGTGCAGCAGAATTGGCAATGCTTTGGGCTGGAAGGGACCTTAAAGATCACCTGGTTCCAACCCCGTGCCGGGGGCAGGGACACCTTCCACCAGCCCAGGCGGCTCCGAGCCCCATCCAGCCTGGCCCTGAACACTGCCAGGGATGGGGCATCCGCAGCTTCTCTGGGCCACGGGTTCCAGTGCCTCACCGCCCTCTGTAAGCGGCGTGCTGCCAGAGCTCCCACGGCAGGTCCAAACACCGCCATCCTCCGCTGCCGTCAACAAACACCTCCAAACCCTCCGGCCAGCGCACGTTTCATCCCTCGGCCGTCAACCGCCTCGCACCGAAAACAGCGGCTTACCGCCAGGCTCCTCCATTCGCTCCGGGGACAGGGGTCTCTTCCCAGGAACCTGAAGGCTGATGATCCACACGGGAATAAACACCCTTCGGGTGTCAAAGACTCCGCGTTTCCACGCTTTTGGATTAGAAGACCGCGTCCAAAAATTGCAGCGGGCACCAGAGTCCTTTCTTCTTCCAGCCCCTACCGGTGGCAAGGAAGCGCCGTTCCCAAGCCACCCTCCAGCACGCAAACGTTCCGAATAATGCCAGCAGCGTCACGGCTGCCAATTACTCCCCAAGCCTTTTCTGGGCTTTTTCCCTTGAAATTCAACTTCCTGGCACCCCAGGTTGTGAGATACAACTAAGATACGGGAAAAACATGCCACCCCTTCCAAAGGCTGCAACGCTTCTGAAAAGGCAATTTAATGCTCGCTTTGTGTTCAAGCTGGGGGAACCAAACAGAGGAAAAGAAACATGTACAGGCATTATCACGCTGGCCAGCAACCAAAAAGGTAATTAAAAACCTCCCCCTGAACAGGTGGTCAACAAAAACCACTATTAATGCCTTGGATTGCCAAGCAAATGTCTTTTAGCACACTAGCTGTCACAGCAAGTCCCTGGGATCTGAAAGCATATTTCTGTGCTCTGACATCTGGCCCATAACGGCGCTATCGATCCGCCGCGAGCTTCCAGCGCGGCCGAAGCCGCCGGCTGGGGCAGGGGGGCTGTGCGGTCCCGGCACGCCGGGGACGGTGACGAGGCGGCCACGCCGCGCCGCGGCGCTCCCCTCGCCGGTGACGGGGCTCCTGCTGCGGCTCAACGGGGCGCCGAGGGTCCCGGGCGCGAGGGCTGCAAACGCAGCCCTCGTTGTTTAGGCAGCAGAGGACCGATGCAGCCTCCCCGGGCCCTGGGGTGCCGACACGGAGCACGAGCGTAAGGCGCTACTGCCGAATCCAAAACCGCACGCTGCAAGAGTTCTTTTCAGCGGACGACGTGCTATGCTCAAAGAAAATAACAGAACAAATCGGACGAACAGGGGCAGAACCGCTCACCAAGATAAAAGAAACGGCAGCCCGAGTCAGACTCTGCGGTCACCGAGCCATAGCGGTTAGATTTACGGCGAAGCCGGCGCCATTACAACACTTGAGCTTTTAAGGAAGAGGTCTGTTAAGAGATTGCTTTTACTAGGAAATTTAACCGGCGATACACTTTTTCTTCTCGAGGGTTGCAAATTGTCCACATGATTTTAGGCCTCTGGAGTAAACATCCTAAAAATATATACTTTTCCAGCAAATCACATTATCTTGAACGATGTTTGCCGAGGTCTTTCGCTTCTCTGGCCGCGGCCGCTGAAAGGAAAACGCTCCGTGTCCAGCGCACCTGGGCTCCAGCCCGCAGCAACGGGCCGCACGTCTGCTTAAATCCCCTTGAGCGATTTTACAGCAGGCACCTCTTCAGCAGGGAAGATTTAAGCCTGGTAGTCGGAAAACTTAAAAATACAAAGCCCCTCAGGACAGCTAAGCACGTGCAAGGCCGCCGAGGAACACTTCGGGATCCCTGTAAACGGAGGATTTTCAAAACTAAATTAGAAGTTATCTAATACACCTGATCCTATCTCAGAAATAAAGATAATCTCTTCCAGCTCCCTTTCTATTATCTTGGGTGCTTATACCAGGAAGAATTCGATTTGTTCAGATGAATTTTTTTAAAAGGCAGAAGTGTATTTTCTTCCAAAAATGCCACCTTTTAAGCTTGCCCAGTTTTAAATGCTAGTTTATAACGGATACTGACCTCGCAAGTCTTTTGATGGCTTTTTCTGCCATGTTCCAAGGGGTCAAATCTTCCCACGGAACAGGAGCCTTAAGCGAGGCTGGCGCTTCGGCTGTACTGAACACCTACCACCCCGTCCCGGCCTCGTGCTTCGGAGCATCTTCAGCCTTCGCGCGACGGTACCGACGGGCACCTCTCTCAACGGTAGCGACTAATGAGCACCAAGTAAAATTCGATGCACTGAAATGCATCTCCAACACACCTTTATTGGAAGGGGCATATATTTTAATAATCCTCCGCCAACTTCATACCGATGCTTTCTCTTAAATAGCAATTTTAGCAGCTTCAGGAACTGCAGATATCATTATCCTGAAGCTGGAAGGGCAAAGAATGACAGCGGGACTAGAAAACAGAATCAGGTGTGAATGTCTCCGCTGCAAAAAAATTGAAATAATGCAGCCTGCAACTAGATGTAGTTTCTCATTCATTCCAATCCCTCCCGTTCTACAGAGAAATAACTTTCAAACAGGACATCAAGTGCTTTCTTCACGTGAAGCTTTGTATTTAGATACTAGCTCGACAACTGCAACTGAAACCTAACATCAGCGACGCTTGTATTTTGCAAAGCGGGGCTCGAACGGTGCCGATGCAGAACTGGAAGCAGTTTGTTACGCCTGGAGACCCCGGGCTGATCATTCAGCGTCCACCCGAGCGCACGGCGCCGCGCCCCGTGCAGGCAGCCAGCCTTCGCCGCAAGGAGCCGGGAGCTGCCGAAGCTCGCCCAGAACCTCCCGGGCTCGCACCGAGCGCCACAGCCGCCCTTGCCTCCCCCCAGCCTTCCCATTCCCTGCGGCTATCCGGCACGCTGAAGCCACTCGACCTGGAACTCCCGGCTGGGACGCGCACCTCGGTCGCGCGATACGAGGCAAATGGGGACGGCACACCCGGGATGCCTGTTTTGGGGTGGGCTCCTCCCCAGTTTACCATCTACCGTTCGTGCAGAAAGCTGTCGAAGAGCTACCACGGCACCAGATTCCCCACTGAAATTAAGGCATCTCCACGCCCTAGGAGGATGGGGGGAAGAACCGAGATCTGGAAGATGCACAGGAATATGGCCGCGCTCCGAGACCGACTCCCAACCCCGCACTTCGTCTTCTCCTCGCTTGCGCGCAAGCAGGGGCAAGCCAGGTCGCTGGCCTGGGCAGATGCGTGCAAAGGGACGTGCTCAACGTACAACGGAGCTGGCGGGCTAAGAATATTCACCCTGCTTTAAAGAAGATCAGTTTGTCAAAAAATCCCCTCCGGGAACAAAATTTAACGCACGCTAGTCTCCAGCGTTTCCTCTGAAGGAACTGCCTTAACCAACCGGAGCATCTCCATCGCGTCCACAGCAGCAAGCGAGGAACGCGTGTCCAGCCAGCCTAGCACGCAGCCGGTGCTGCGGCTGCTAAGCGGCTTGCCTTTTTATGTGTGTTTACACGCACGTACAGTATCCACCACGTAAAGAAAGAGATAAACTTGTAGGCTGATCCCGCAACTTAGCGAGGTCACAAAAAAAAAAAAAAAAAAAAAAAAAAGCCACTGAAAAGCAGCATCCCGAATATAAAGCTTAAGTCACTCACAGTAAAAATACCTGAACTCCCTTCCTAAAATGGCTGACGAGCAGCCTGAGGAAAAAAAGGCAGGCGTGAAGAGCACGAGATTACTGTACTCGCAAATCACACGCTTTTACGGTAATACGCGGCTTCGTAAGGCAAGGGACCACGCCTGCGCGAGGGCAGATGTCCCGGCAAAGCCAAAGGGCCCCTTACCAAAACCTCAACCGGCAGCCTGAAGGGAGCGCGAAGCCCACGCCGAGACCAACTCTGGCGACTTCTCCTAAGGCAACCCAGCTTCCCTCAAACGACCTTTACAAATGTCAAATCGTCTGCAACGCACCGGAACGCTTTTCAGTGGAAATTAAGCCACCAGCTTGGAAACCCTGCGTCGTCGGGTGACGCGGGACTTGCGTCCCCCGTAACAGAGGGGGCAAGAGCACTTACAAACGATCGCTTAGTTGAATATTACAGCAACCCAAAGCTACGATCTTTATAGCTTTCTACGGAAAATACTGGGAGCAACTGGCAAAGCTTGATAATGCTTAAGCCTCTGTACGCTCTATTAACGCTTCCAACGAAGCTAAGGGTCTGCCAGCCTTTCAGTTACAGCTGTGTTGCAGAAACCACCGCGCTGCCAGAAAGCAAGAAGCGCCAACCAGTCTGTCTAGCTCTAATCCGATAAGTAAAACAAGTAGAGCGACGCAACGTCACTTCCCTTCAACGCTGACGGGTCAGGGAAGAGTTTGCGTTGCTCGAGGCCAGAAATGTTGCAGTTGAAAGCATTGAACGTATCCGCTACCGGTTCACCTACAAACTCCGGGAACAGGAGCACAGGACCATCGCTTGCTCCACATGCAAGAGCCTGGCTCGAGATTTACTTAACCCTTGCGCCTTCCGTAAGCTAAGTCAACAAGCAAAGCGTTCAACAGTCATCCCGCAGAAGCCTTATGAAAAATACCTGTATAGAAATGCGCATATTAAGGCTACAGACCACTGGGTAGCTGCCAAAAATGATGGAATACAGTATAGTTTACTTATTTCTTTTTAATGGCTCCAGCATTCCACCTGAAAAATGGGTCCTGGAGCTACATAATTGGGGATAAAAATTAAACGACAGTTGCCATTTGTCACTACGGTGGCTGATCACACACATTTCTCATAAAATCAGGCAGCGCACAGCTGATCCTTGAGTTCCCCTGTCCTAAGAGAGAGCCGAGAGGCGCTGCGGAATAAACGGCTTAGTTCTAAGCACAACATGGTGTAAAACTATTTTATTACATACCGGTACCAACGTGTTTATTCAACAAAGTACGACGGAGCTTTGCGTTTGGCATTCCGCTCTGAACGTCCCGGTGCCACATTTCAGTGACAGGCTCTCGCCTGACCCTTCGCCTTCTCAGAAGGCACCAAAACAGCTTCTCAAATCTCATGTCATTTCGTGGTTCCACAGCGTCCCTCCCTTCGTCCCTCTTTTCTTGTGGTCAACGGGGGGAAATTCCATTTTAAGAACAGAAGCAGCTCCTCCAGACACCACTGTCATTACGCCAACGTCAGTAACGACCTCCAGCCCTCATCTCAGCAAGCTTTGCCAAGCAGCGGCAGCGGAAAGGCGCCCTGTTTAATGGCTGCCCGCGTACTCGGCGCGGCGTGTAGGAATCTGTCCCGTACCTTCCCTCCCCGACCGCGTGGCAACGCCAGAAAAGACGAAGGTTCTCTTCTTTTTCCTGCCAAATGAATTCCCCGAGACTTTCACGGGGCCAGCCTCGTTATCCAACGGAGTGACTCAAGGCTTTCACTCCCATCGCTTGAGCCCACGTCTAAGCAAGGCCCGCCACCAAAGGCGGCGGTTTCATCTCTTCATTCACTCGTTTGCACTCCCAAAGGAGGCAAGGAAGCATGTTAAATACTTACTTTTTTTTTCCCCCAATCACAAAGCATCCCAAAATAAACACGAGAAGGCTGTGACCCACAAAATATTCTTAAGTACTTGACACCAAGTTCCCTGTAAGAACGACACAGATTGCACATTCACAGAATACTGTAACTCTTCGCACATTTTCCAGGCCGTATTTCCAAGAGTTTGCACAGTTTATCCAAAATACGGTGCGACATATAATATACCACCGAAATCATCAACTGCTTGGCCGGACGCACAAGATTTGCTCATTTTCCTTCCAGTCCAAGTTTCAGGTGATTTTCTACATGATTTTTTCAGCCAAACCAACAATAATTTCCTAAATCCCCACAAGAGTTTGAACTATCATCCATTTCGCACTGAGCACTGGCTCCAGAAAACTTGTTCTAGGAGAGTCTATCAGAAGCAACTCTCGAAAGTCAACTTAATTCTTCCCAACTCAACTATAAGGCATCTCCAGCCTCACTGGGGAGGGAGGAGATATATATATAAACCACATATATATCTATCACCCAGGTTGCTCCTGTTTCAAAGGAGCTCTGTCTTTAATCCGGAAGGACCCTGGGTTGCGCTTAGGCAGAAGCTGTCCCTTGTGTTCGGCAGACGATGGCCAATTAGTAAGACCAAACAGGGATGTTTATACGGCCTGTAGACACGCTGGTCAGGCTCAAGCTAGGAAGCCCCGAGGCAGAGATTAAAAGTGCAAAGATACTGCAAGCGGGGAACTCGGTCGCGAGACCGAAAGCCTAGAAACCCGGCCCCGTTAGCCACGCTGCTCGTGTAGCTCCTCGTTTCGGCCCGGCACCAGCGCCCAAAGCAGCAACCCAAGGCCAGAGGACGTCGTTAAGCCACCGTGGCAAGCTCCGGCGCCCAGAGCGAGAGCGTTTTCCTGCAACCAGGCCCCGGTCAGAGCGCGCCGCGGCGCTGACACGGGTGGCGAGCGCCGTCAGGCACTCTGCGTCGGCAGCACTAGTCTGCGTGCAGCTATGACCACGGGGCTGTTTTGGTTTTATGTACAGAGGTTTACTACCACCTTATAAAAGCAGGATTTCCAGAAGGCAAATGGACCGATGTCTCAAAATAGAGTGTTTACATTAACGCTTGGCAAGCAAAGCCCTGCAAACATAGATGAATAGAGATAAGCTATAAAAACACCACGGACATTTACTTGCTGGAATAGTAGCTTGTAATCCAATTTCAAGTCCTTCTGCCAAGTGTTACACACAGCATCTTTGTGTGTGACGATTCCAGTCCTCGTCCCCCACCGCCCCTCAGCGAAGATTAGCCGACAAGAAGAAACGGCAATTCAGAAAGAACGCTCCATTTAAAAAGCCATTTAAAGGGCAAGTTACGAGCTGGGTACATCGGAACCCACTGTCCTTCCATTTGCGGCAACGCTAACAGATCGGCGAAGGACAGTAAGTACTGCCTGAGCGGCAAGCGGGGATGCCGGGGCAAGGGCGGAAAAACAAACCTCTCCACACCTTTCTGCTCTTAATGGAGAGCAAACGGGCTCGAAGGGCTCGCTAGAGCCTTGCCGATGGAGTTACTGCTTTGTAATTAACCTCGCGCGCTTCTTTCGCACACAAAGAGCAGAGCTGCGTAAAGCGAGACCATTTGAGCCGGCTTACCCAAAGCGAAACGGAGAAGGCGCCTGGCGCGGCAGAGCCACCAGGCAGCACGCGGCACCGCGCCGCCCCGCAACGACGCGGTACCAAAGGCAGATCCACAGACGCGAGCTCCGCCGAGAACCGATTCTCAGCACAAACGCAAGATGGTAACACCGAGACTTTTAAAATCTGGCCAGAGCTTTAAGCAGGGGAGGGAGAGGAAGACCAGAGAAATGGTTTCGCAAAGCGGTGTGCCGGCCAGCCATCCCTGGAGCCGAAAATCTCCAGAGGTGTACGAACTGACTGCCCTGCAGCTGGAGGAAAGCCGGACGCCCAGCCCCTGCCCACCACAGCTTCGGCCGCGGAGTCTTCCGGACACGCGTCGCCGGCGCGATACGCAACCTCGCAGCCTGCTGCCGTCAGACCCGCGGCACGGGCGATCCGGCTGCAAGCGCCGACCTTATTCTAGAGGCTTGCGTACTTCTGAAAACTGTTTTAATGGCCCCGATTACGTGGGCTTTTGGTGGGTTTAAAGCTTCTATTTAATTTCACCTGATGCATCGGAAGAATTCTTCTTCCATTTGATTTTAGTTTGACACAACATCGGAGAGATCCATAATTCAGCTAATCACTCATCATATAAACAAAGAAACCTCTTGAGAACCAGAGAGCAACACGTACGTGTATTTGCAATGCATAAGAGGATGGGTTTTTTTTAAATGGTAACAATGCAATCTATTCAGCGTGAAGAGTCTGTGAGGCCAATTAAATACTTTGGGTTCCATAATTATAATTGCGGTAATGAATGGAAAGGATCATTAGAGCCTGCACAATGCACTTCCTATTCAATTCAAGGATTCAGTTCTTGTCTGCTTTCAACTAACCTTTTGTGTCTCTTCATATCAGATCTTGCAGATTACTTTCAGACTATAATAAAAATATCCCCAAATATCCCAGGTAATGTAATACATTAAGCATCCTTTGATTATGCCTACACGCAGTCTACAGAAGGGATTATTCACTAGACCGATAACTCCGTGTTTGTTAATTTTAGATATTCAAGAAACTTCAGCGGGGCTCGGGCCACCATCTGAGCACCCTGGCAAGCCCACGATGGCAGGGGAAAGCCGAAACCTCATCTCCTGGTTTTCTTGAGGGTTTCCCCCCTTAAGAAGGCTCTTCACGATCGCCCCTCGCCTGCGACAGCGGTTTTAGCGAGGGACCCCTCTACCCCGTCTCCTCCCCGGCAGCCGACCAGCGGCCGTTCTCCATGGCGCGCCTGCAGAGACCAGCCTTCGGAAAGTCAAGAGTTGCTCCCAAAGGGGTTAATCCCCCACCGCTCCATTTCAACCCAGGGAAGTCAGACAAATCTTTTTTTTTTTTTTTTTGGTTGGGTTCCTTTGTTGTTTGGTTTGGGTTTTTGGTCAAATATTCTTACAGTTTCCCTAACCTTGGTGTCTATGCTTTGCTGCATTCAACGTATTTTGAGAATGAATCACCTTACAGGAATCCTGTAACTCAGAATCATAGAATTGTTAAGGTCGGAGAAGACCCTTAAGATCATCGAGTCCAACCATTAACCTACCACTGCCAAGTCCACCACTAAACCATGTCCTCAAGCACCAACTTTTGAGTATTGCCAAACTCACCAGAGTTCAGGTACATTTTCTCCCCAGAGAAGCATCATCTTTGGTAAACCTTCCCCAGGGTCTCTCATAGCCAAGATGTAGTACTTGGCACGCAAATGTATTTTGTTATCTGCCGACACCCCACAACCATAATTCCCCGGCAGCTGGCCCGCAGGTGTCAGGAGGGAACTGGGCATCACAGAAGCACCACGGAGATTAGCTTCACCCCCTCCCTTTTACATCATTATTCTTAGGTTTGGCAGGGGAAGCTTCCCCCTAACGTCAGCAGTGATTTTGTTGCTTTGGAGCAGGCCAGCAAGCAGAAGGCGCAGCAAACACGAACGCTGCACCGCGCTAGGCTCCGCGCGACGCGCACGGTGCAAAAGTCATCGGCGTGCACACCTCTCTGGAGAAGAGGAGGCAAACAGAAGCAAAGGCGTCAGCGTTCGAGCCGTCAGCACAAAGGAGGTCTGGGAAGCAAGCCGCCACCCTGCCCGCGCTCCCTCGGCTGCGACGCCGCGCACGCCGCCTTCCCGGCGTGCAGCTGCACCGTCCACGTGCACAGTGCGTACGCCAAAAACATGAGGTGCGGGCCCTAGGCTTTGGAAATACGGTGACACAGGCTGCGCAGGGAGCACGGGAGCTCGTTTCTGATGCCACAGCGGTTTAAAGTCGGTCGAAAAACCCGCAGCTGACACGCACGGACGCCGAGCAAGGCTCCTAGGCGCACCTCGCGCTTCGGAAGGAACCGCGATTCCTCGAGTCACCCGCAGCGAACGGCTCCCCCGTCTCCCGGATTTAAAGACTGCTGACCAAGGCTACAGACCACCTTTGCCTTTACGCCGAACCACTTAGCAAAGTCAATATCTCGCCCGTTCGCCTTGAACGCCGTGCTCCCTAAGCAGAGCAGGCAGCTGCGACGGGAGAGACCGCCCGGGAGAGAAGCGCAACAATGCTGCGAGAGATATTTAAGTTTCTCTGGCTTTCTTTAAAAATATATTCATCCAGCCACAATTTACTGAAAAGGATTGCTTCCTCGCTCCCCCCACGGCCATCAATCTCTTTAGAGAGAACATTACATTACACCCGTAATAGGTTTATGCAACACAGCGCGTATTTGATATGTTAGTCATGTCTCCAAAGCGTTCTTTCCTTCGTTTCCTAAGCTTCAGAGAAGCTCGTTTTCCCTGAAAGAGAAAAGGGTTAACGCTGGGCCAGAGCCGCACACGCACCAATTCCCCCGCTTGTCTTGAGGAAAGGCATAGGAGAGGTTCAAGCAAATCCAGTTTTATGAATTCAAAACTTCAGACGCCACTCGCAAGACAGCAAAGCAACAACCTTCACAGATTCAGAGAGAAAGGGAGAAGTTAAGTTTATTGATGGAGGACCCAAAAAAGGCAGATCCCAATCTGGGCGAGTAAAAAACCTCCCCCAGCTACAACAAATGGGACCCGGAGCAGCGTGGCACTAGTGAGTTACTACAAACTCGAGGAGACGACGAAACCCGCCTCCTTCCTTAGGACTAAAACCAAGATGCTTTTGGACTGCCGCGGCTCATCAGAATCGGCTGAAGAGCCGACCACCTTTGCCAACAAAAGCCCTGGGCATCGTGGCAAAATAAATACGCTAGCCGGCCCTCTTGCAGGACTTCTGCTCTCTTTTCTCTCCGCTACAGGTGAATACGACGTGTGCGAAGCAGCCCGCTCGGCTCCAGCAGCGGCTCGGGCTGGAACACGGAGTTTCATCCCCAGCTCTGCCAGGGCTGCTTCGGACAACTGCAGCCAGCTTGCATCGCTGCTCATGGACGACCACGAAAAACCAGCTTTTGGAAAACCGCCCAAAATCACTGCCTGCCCCCCGAACCTCCGCTGGGCATCGTATCAACCTGAGCACGCCTTCCAGCTACCTACGCTGGCAACTGCTTTTATTTCTCTTAGGTATTCTTCAGAAAAAGACTGATGAAACGAGGCCTCCCCACCCTCGCCTGCTTGAGGATGGCTCATCAAAGGCCAAGAGGAACTCTGCGCGATCACCGGTTACTCAGCTTTCACACTCACCGCCTTCGAACGAGTGCGACTCATACAATTTGTCATCCGGAACGTAACGAGACTCAGCGACAGCCGCATGCGGCGGTGCATCTGCCCGGGATTAATAGAGACCTTTGAAAACCCCGGGCCCGCCGCAGCCCGGTCCGAGCGCGCGCGTGGACACGTTAGTTGATGTTTCCTGTTGACTGAATTAGAGCATCTTTTAATGAGGCTCACTTCAAAATCATTTTAAATCCATTTGCTCGTGTCAACATCAATGTACGCGGCATTATCTACCAATTAGTAAACCGGAAAGTATTCTTCAGATAATCTAAAATCTCAGTAAAATATTCAACGTGTCATTCATTTGCTACAAACTGCCCTATAAAAACAAATTACTGGAACCAGCTGTCACAAAGCAACAAGCGCCTAAGGACGGAGCGCTTTTTAAACCTCGGGCTTTCCAGAAGGTGTCTAAGGCGTCAGCGCTAATACCGGCGTCACGTCTTCATCTCCGGCCGGACTCGGTCATTTCAAACGCTGCCCGTGTCCCGGAGGAGCGGGCGAAGCCACGGCAGGCGTTTATGCCACCAGGAGGATGCGGGCTGCTCCGTCTCGGAGCGCAGAGGGACGTCCCGCCAGCCAGAGGCGAGAGCTGGGAAGGGGTTCGCCCTTCGGAAGGATCCAACGCTGGGGCTTTCGCCTTCTGGCTCCCGGGAAGCATCCCAGCGCGGCGTCCTGAAGGAGAGGCTCGTGACCCGAACCGGGCACCTTCTCAGGCGGCCAGTTAGCAAAGTCTTGCCTGCCTTTCCAGGCTTATTCCAGATTGCCAGATCAAGCGATGGGAAGGTATTTTCCACTAGATCAGGTTGGCAGGGATCTCGAAGGGCTCTCTGCTTCCAAGCCAAACCCAGTGAACCGCTGCCAGGGCTGCAGCTCAGGTAGGGCGCGTTGCCAGCCCCGCACCAGCCCAGCCAAGGACTGCTCTAGAAGGATTTCTAACCCGGCGAAACCCACCCGGCGGGGGCCTTCGGGCCACCGATGGGCGCCGAGCGGCTCCGGGCGAGCTCGCCCGAAGGCTGTGCAGGCCGCGGGCTCGGCGGGGCGCGGATCGCTCCCCAGCCGCAGCGTCACGCACCAGAACCACCCCCGCATCGTCCGCCCTCACCCACTCCCTGCCAGCAGCGGGGCCGTAAGCGGGGGAAAAGGAGGACTCTGCACGCCTTTGCAAAAACATGGCAAAAACGCCTTTTTTTTTTTTTTAACTCACAAGAAGAAAAAAAAAAACCTTGGTTTTCCCTAAATTTTACAAGCGAAGGAAGGGCGGCTTGGAGGGAGGTTGGTTTGTTTTTTTTTGTAATCTCGGGAGTGTGGCAGAGCAGTAAATCTTGCATTATGCTCTGAAGAGCATCAGGTCGGGCCTTCATTTTGGTCTCAGATTAGACTCCTGAAGCAATGCATCTTCCATCGCGGAGGCCATTACCAGCACAGTTTTCCTTCATTTTGGACCGCTTTACCCCCGATTGCGTTATCAAACCTACCTCCAACCCTCCCTCAGCTTCTCACAGAGTCATCGACCGCAGAAGCCAAAAGCCCAAAAAGCAGGCGCTGCCAAGGCAGGGCCAGCTCTCCTCTGCAGCCTGCCGTCCCGATGCCGCCACGCGCTGCTCTGCTCGTCAGCGGCGTTACTTGTCAGTACTATTTGTCCCTGTGCTCAGCAAGGTGACAAAATTCTCCGATTTAAATCACGCCGTATTTTGACAGTTCTCCCGCTTAAGACGCCCGGATCCCTGAAGAATCCCCGCCGCGCGTCCGGCGGGGCCGCCCTGACGAGGACCCGGCGCCGGGGCCGTGCTGGAGCCAGGACGCTCCGCAGCACCGGCGGCTCCGCCACGGCAGCAGCGCCAGCGCCCCGCTCGCTTCTGCCCCAATTAGCACCTCGACGCCAGGTGCAGATTAAGAAGCCGGCAGCAAAGCCGAGCGACTCTTGCAAGGAACGAATCCTGCAACAAGGGTCGTACCCCAAGAACGCTTAGGTATTTGCCTGGGATTCAGGCCGATTAAACCAGCCGCAGCAACCCGCCACAGCAAATTAATGCTACAAGAGCCCGAGAATGATACAGCAACCGGAGGAGGAACGCGGACGCGGGCTTGAACCGCGCTGCAGTAGATGGGGAGAAAACCAACCTTTCCCATCACGTTAAAATCCCGTGATCCGCTAGGATCTCAAATTACTGTATGCAAATCTTGGCAACTTAAAGGCATTTATAACATTCAAGTAAACCGGTCCATGAATATTGAAAAATGCTTAAGTGCTAAGTTAAATGACAATTTTCAAAACACACCAAGGAAATCTGATCATAACAAACCAGTCCCACGAAATACCGTATCTATCATCAACTTTTTAATTACCAATTGATCAACATGTAGACAGTGTAATAGCTTTCAGCTTTTAATTACTGAACTATCAAAATTCCAACCAAAAAAGGAACCTCCCGAGATGAAACTGTAATGCTTGATTATTCATTGCTACATAATGAATGATTTGTTTTTAAACAAGATGTCAAGTTCCTCCTGCAATCCATCTGGATGTGTGACTCTGCAAAGCTTACGCTGCCCATGCTAAGTGCTCAGGGTTCCTCTTCTCCCTTTTCTCCTGACCCCACGAGCCAAGATTTTTTGCGCTTTCCCCCCCTTAAGGCAAAACAGTCCTGAGTCGAGGGGCTGAAAGGCAAACGGAGCGCCAAACCGCGCTACCGCCCCAGACGAGCCGCTCCGTCTCCCAGCGCGGGGACGGGCTCTGCCCGGGAGGGACCAGATCCTCCCTCCGACTCGCCTGCGCTCCCGAGGAAGCGGCTCCGAGCGAGAAACACGTCCACCGAGCGGCGGGCACGCAAGCGCCGCTCCTCGTTTCGCGCGCGCAGGGCCGGCGAGGGAAACCGGCGAGCGCGGGGGGGTCCGCGGCCGCGCAAAACCCGTCACGTCTCTCCTCTCCCTCCGCACGCAACACGGCCGGCTTCTCCCTCCCCGTGTCTTTTTTCACGTAATCACCACCACCACCTTCAACTACCCCAAAACCTCAAATCACACCACCACCACCCCCCCAATTTTCATTTCGCCTGACCGAACGCACAAGAACCAAAGATTTTCGGCAGCGCGAAGCCGCGCCGAAGGCTGCAGAGGGCCCTCTGCGATCCAGGCCCCCCGGCAAGGATCTTGCCAAACCCAGGCTTTTTGCACCCAGAGAGACGCTTCCCAGCAATACTCGTTTGCAAACGCAAGGGACCTAGGTGGGAACGTAAGGCACTCTGGAGGCAACACTGCTAAACAACGGTAGCTCAAGCAGAGCGTAGTAGTCAATTAAAAAGAAAGCACCGGCAAATAACGCATTTGTTCCTTCAACCCCAGTGGCAACAATTAACATCGCTCATCCCGAGCCCCCGGTGCACAGCCTCACAGATCTTTTCTCTGCATATCATCCCCAAGTACTTATTCCACGTGACGGCGTCTGTTCCCGCGAAAGGACGGGACCGAGACCCTTTTGTCCTTCCTTCGCCGCAGCCTGGGGGCCCCAGTTGCGGCCAGACAAGACCCGACACGGCTTCCCCCACCTCGCCCGCTCCAGCCACGCCTGGGGTCCGGTTTTACACGGAAACCCCAAGCCCGTTTCACGCGCTGCCCCGGCGAGCTGCTCGCATGCAGAGCTCGTACGCGTTTTCACACAAGAAATTCAGTAATCAGTCCAGTAGCTGTAAGCACTTATGACAACAGTATCTATCAACACTTCCCATATTTACAACTAAATCATGCAAATACGAGTCAGCTCTCCCCTGCATGCCGATAATCTGGACAAGCGAAGGCTGACAAAAGCCACTCCAAGAGGAGACCGAACACGCAAAATCCTGCACGGCGAGGCACAAGCAGCGATCGCGCCGGTGAAGCCGCTGCAGGCAAGGAGAAACCGGGGCCGGGGCTGCGCCCTGACCGCAGAGCCGAAGGACGCGGCCGGGGCTGCGCGTACGAGCACCGACGTGTGCGGCAGCGGCCCAGAGCTCGGCTTCTCCTCCACGGGATCCGTGTATTGTCCGGAAAAACAGGGACGAGTCGCTTCCATACCTACCCGGAGCTCTTCGCTCTCTATCTGCCTTTGAATTCCGTATAAACCCTAGGAGCCAATTTAAAATTGAGAGGTACCCGTTGCAGAGGTGCTCTTTCCCCCCCTGAGATTTACTGGCTTTTTCTGCTTATTAAACTGATAAAAATGACTCTTCAGCCAGTTCGTTCAAACGCAACTTCCACAGGGGTTTAGGCAGGCCATTTCCTAGATGTTTATAAACTGACTGAGCAAGGAGAAGTTACTCTGTAACTAACACGATTTTTTGGCACAACAAAATAACTCGGTTATCAAAACTTTCACCTTGCTTTGGATTGCATCTTTAATTAATGGCCGCCAGTTTCCTCCACTGCTACAGAGAGGCCCTATGTGGAGCAGAGCCGAGCCTTTCCAGAGGCTTCCCCCGGGAATTGGGTGACAGCCTGCGGCGCGAGGCTCGTCCTTCGGGCAGCGAAACCCGGGGGGGGGGACGACACCCACAATCCCCACCGCTTCCCACCGACACCCCCCTCGCCGCGGCAAAACGCGCTCGGCCCCACGAGCGCGGGACGCCCACTCCATCGGCCGGTCTGCTGGGCTCTCCCCAGGAAGAGAGGCCGATCACCAGGCTTAAAATAGCTTTCTAATCCTTGATTATTTACCGCAGGATAAATTAAGCCACTCCCTGCTCGAGGACAGGATTTATACAGATCAACGGGGAGAGGACGGGAGAAGGAGGTACCGTGGGCTCAGCCCGCAGCGCGGGGAACCCCAGCCCTGCCGGCCCCCCGTTATCGCTCGGAGTCAGAGCGGCCCTGGCCGTCGCGGAAACCACGGCAGAGTCGCGCCGAAGCCCGCTCCGAGGGGCGGC
The DNA here is from genome assembly GCF_965183815.1 of Platalea leucorodia. NCBI lineage: Eukaryota > Metazoa > Chordata > Aves > Pelecaniformes > Threskiornithidae > Platalea > Platalea leucorodia. The sequence goes on along the minus strand of NC_138842.1, from coordinate 8,321,463 downwards.
TACTGGCGCCGTGACGCTTCCTGCTGAAAACCTCCGCGGCGTAACACCGGCGGGAAGATCACGCTCCGTTTTAAGGCTCGTTATTTGCGCCTACCGCAAGTTTCTGTCACCCTCTAGACGCGCGACGCTGTTCCACCGACACCACCTCGCCGCACGTGGCCACGCGCTCCCCGAGGGTTAATTCCAGGAGTCCCTACAAACGCCGGCCGCAGCCCGGCGACGCACCCCAGTCACCCGCAGACGCCGACTTTCGTTCTCTTCTCCTGCCTCGGCAGCCTTGCACGTAAACCCAAAGAAGTCAGATTTTTGGGGGGTGCGGCACGTGAGTGGGGAGGAGAGGAAGAAACGGCGGATCGGGAACACAACGCATAGTCCACCAGATATTTACTCTTGCCAGGAATTAAAAAAAGTCAAGCTACAGGAAACGCTGAAATCGCATTTAAGCGCTGGCTGAAGCCAACCTCCCCCGTCGCAAACAGGAACGAGACCGGCACGCCTCAACACAAAACTGGAAAAGCACCCCGAAGCAGACAGCCTGGCCCGCCGTACCACGTGCGCCTTCCAGAGCCGCGCGCCACGTACGTCGCGTCGCGCTAACGGGCTCGAAAACTTGAGATCCAATTCAGCAAAGAGCCTGGAGGAGAGAGTCATCGTATGATCGTGCATCCGCAATTCTCCCAGAGGGATTTAAAAGCTACATCGTTGGTCTTGCTATAAACCCTCTGTTTACAAGGCTCTATATATTCCTATATAGCAATAAATGATTTGCCGCCGAGTATTTTCTTCATTTCTTGTCTGCAAGTTACTCCCCCTTTCCCTGAAGATGTCCAAAGGGAACAGCGTTAATCTCCTTTCTATCCCGCTTTAATCTTCGCTCTTACCGAGAAAAGATGCGACTGGGCTGCACACGCTGGCGAAGCAATACCTGGCAGCCACGGATTCAGGGCGAGTTGATTAAACGTGTACGTTCTGTTAAAGATTATATGGAACGATTAAGAGTATAAGACCTTTAGATCGAACGAGAAGCTGTTAATGCGGACAGAGCTCAAGAACCTCAGCGTGGGAGGGTCTTTTAGCAGTTCTGCCTACTGGGTTAATGAGCGATGCCTCTTTCGGAGCCACTTTCAGACCCGAAGCTGAGCAAGGAGGTGGAAAAACGGTCCTTAACTGCGGTACGGCAGAAAAAAGCTGTTGCGTTTCACGACCCTACAGATAACGCTCTCTTAACGACGCAGCGCAAGTCTTCGTTTTGAGCCGTCGGTAAACTGCCAGAAAACGAAGGCCAGAGGTGAAAAGTTGAGTGACGAAGGAGAAATTACGCTCGGTTTTTACGCACCCAGAAGAATCTTTCCGTGCCTCCACGCCTCAACGGTGACTACGGACAGGAGGCAGGAGCAAGCTGAACGGGTCCTGCCTCATCCCTACCAGGAGTCGCCGTAAGCATCCACGCGAGCCGGAGATCAGTGGCATGCCGCCCCGCTCCGGGCGGGGATCTCCGCTTCCCACTCGTCCGCCAGCAGGCACCGAGGATGGGCATCCTCCTCGGCATCCTCCTCTGCTCCACTACCCACGTCCAGGAGAAGCGATGTGCGGGGGATCAGTTTGCAGGAGAGCCAAGGAAGCACCGGCTGGCTCAGCAGGGCGCCTTATTATGGCCCAGCTACAGCCACTGCGTCCTGGAAAAGCAGGCCGGCTCCCAACAGTCCTAACGAAGCCCAAGCATCCTCCACAAGCTCCGCGTGACAAAGCCGCGCTGACTCGATGACAAGCGTTCACGGTTTGATGTTTGCCAACCGGCTTTCCACCCAACGCCACGAAGCCCAGTCAGGCTGTCGTCGGGAAACGGTAACAAAACCCGGCGTCGCTCGGGATCTCGGCAACGTTACCAAGTTATCCAGCAGCCTTCCCCCGGTTAAGGCAGGAAAAGCGATCCAGGCACGAACGCTTTGAGAGAGCTGCTGACACCTAAACCAGCGCGGCATACTTTCTTGTTAAAAAGAGCTCCTGCAGCGCGCGGCAGCGCCTGTCCTCGAGTCGGCCAGAAAGAGCATCTAACGCTACACAGACTGGGGAAAGCGGGAGGGGCGACTCTTCGGAGCATCCCTGCTTCTGCTGAGCTTCTCGTACCATAACCTACGTCCACGTTAGCTAACGTGGCTAACGACATGAAAGAGGCGAGTAATCGGAGCACAAGCAGATAGCTCCAATCACGTTTTCAAGCAAAATAGCTTAGAATGCAAATCCAAAACAAACCAAGCAACAGTTCTCAAAACGCAAATATTCCAGGTCTTCGTTACAAGGAAACCAGCTAGAATTAGCTGACCCACCTCAGAACCCAGCTGCACGGAGCGATACAGGGTTTCTGTGTTTGTCCCGTATGCTGGAGCAGCTTGGGTTCGTCCAACACCCACTTCACCGCCCCAATGGATTATCCGTGGCCTAACAACACACCTTACCTGCAGCAGCGTTGAAAAGACCCGATCAGCATCTTCTAGAGCAGCGCTCCCGAAAGCGAGCCATCTTAACCGCAGCGGCCAGCAAGAGGCTCAGCATCGACGAAAACAAGACTTGCCATTCTTCTCCAAACCCCAACGACTTGAACTAATCCATGCAAGATGCCTGAGCCAACCCAACCGGGTAACCAGAGGCACCGCAGCTTTGCAACCGCACGGGCGAGTGAGTGTTTTGATACTACGGAGCAAACGTTAAGGACCGAGGTGGACGTCCACGTGCCCCCGCCAGCGCAGAGACGACCCTGCCTACAGAGGAGAAGTCGTCGCAGCTGAGCCGCAGACCAGGGCCGGCAGCTTCCCCCCCGGTCTGACCCGGCCGCACCGTTTCAGCGCCTTTCGGCTGCTGCCCCGAAGTCATCCCGTCCCACAGCAGGGCGGCGGGGTGGACGACGGCTTGCAGGAAAGCCACCGCGCCTTCTCAAGGTCAGGGACGCAGCGGCGTCCCGACTGCATCTCAGAGCAGCGTTACCGCGGTGAAAGGCACAAAGCGAGCGCTCGCTCTCTGCAATTAGGCGTCAGGGACGAACGTTCCTCTTCGCAGCTACAAAATAAGGGCCAGGAGGGTACAAGACACCTTTATTTTCGCGCGTTAGCCCAGAGGCTGCGCGCAACGCTCAGGCTGCGCAAAGGAAGTTTTCCTTCCAGCCCAATTTTAGCAGAGCCCTACTTTGCTGCAACCCCAGCTCCAAAGCTTAACGTCAGTAATATTTAAAAGTCTTCTGCGAGGGAAGCTGCCAGGCAGCCTCATTTAAAAACAGAAAAGCGGCAACAAGCAGTTTCTTCGTGCTTGATCCGATTACTCTGATCTCTCTTTTGATGCTGCAGACTCCGACTCGTATTTCTATTACTGCAGGGGGGGAGCAGGGGAGGGAGGGGAATGTCACTTGGCTGCTTGATGTTTCTTTCTTCCCCGTCACACTTCGGAGAAGGGATAGATGCGGCAGAGCGCTGGAACACGGCGGACGAGGGGTCTGGGACGCACCCGCCTCCCAGGCGGAGACGTCGGGCAGGCTGGGGGTGCCAAGGGCCCCATCCAGCCACCGCTCGCGGCGACGGTGGCCTCCGACCTCTCTCGCCGGAGCTTGCCAAGTCCCGGTCTGGTCTCGTGCTGTGTGGGAAGAGAGGGTGTCTATAAACAGCGTTACCGCTCGAACAAAAAGGCATGTTCCCGCATCAAATTTTGAGCTATCTTAGGTCCAAGCTCACGAGAGTCATCGCGTTTCGGCTTCGTCCTCGAGTACATCTTTGCGAGCGGGAGACCGCCACCGCCAGAGTCCACCCCAGAGAGGACCGACCCGAGAGACCTGCTGAGGCCCCGGGGAGCACAACGGCATCTCCATTCTGGAAGCAGGCCTTCGAAGAGATTGTAAATCAGATTCGAGCGCTTACTAACGCTGCTAAAAAAGGGCACGGCAAGATCGGAGAGGTTCATTCGCAGCCGTAAGCTGAACCCGGGGCTTTAGATACCCGGCACCTGCCAGGCCCCAGCGTAACGTTAGGAGGCAACGCCGGTCCCGTGGGCATCCTGGGCCGGCAGCTGCACTCGCCGCTCCGCAGGCAGCGCTCGCCGTCCGCCATCGCTTCCACCGCTGAGCCAAGGACCCCAGACCAGGCAGGGCAAGCGCCGTGGTTTTGCCGTCCCACTGAAGAACCGCGCCAGGAACGTTACTGCTTAGGGCAAACTTCACAGCCGGGCTTGGCGGGGAAGGCAAGTTTCTAACACAACATTGCCCGCTGCCAAACGCACACCTGGGTTTTAAAAAGCGCTCACCACCACGTACTGCTAAGAGCCTGTGCTCTCTTCAGCGTTTGCAGCGGACCGGCACTGCCGGCGAGAGGAGCGGGGGGCGACAGGGACCTCGCTGTCGAGGCAGGACCCACAAAAACAGGTAGTGCTACTCCAGAAGGCAAAACCCAAGGCAAACCCATCGCGGACCTGCCAGGAGGCAGCGCCTACGCCTGCGACCGTCGGCAAACGGACAACACCGAGAAGCTGCCAGCATTTCCAGTGCCAAAAAGTACCCAAAACCTCAAAACTAAAGGGATTTTTTTCAGTTCAGCTACAGCCCACAGAAGTTTGCTATTTCTGAGCAAAGAGATGCGCTTAAGTGTCACTTTGATCCTTTATACCGGCATCTTAATGGGGTCTCAACTCTCATAATAGATTCACCTTGAGAATTCAGTAAGGTCGGAATGTTTTTAACGCTCAAGTTTTTGAACCACAGAAGAACGTAATCAATTAAAGCCAAACCGCAGGGTAAAAATAGCACGCTGGCCCAACCCCACAAAGGGACGCCGTCGATTTAAAATAACTGGGCGTGCAGGCCAACAGAAGTTCCTGGCTCAACCCAGTCGAGTGTTTTAAATACAACAAGAAAGCCACCGACCACATACAGCGGGCGAGCACGTGGTAAGAGATGGGCATCGGTCACGAGCACCACCGCTGCTCCTCGCGTATTTTTATCGCTCGCCAGAATATAATTGGCACGGGTGAATCGGACTGACCCGAAAGCCAGGTTTTCGAGAGTCCCGTACCGCACCCTCCGCAGGGCTCCCCGACATCTGCCTCCGTTGCCGAGGTGAGACTTGAGGCGAGAACCCCACGGGCAACGGAGCGGGAAAGACGACGAGTTCAACGGGTAGGCGAGGAAGGAGAAAAACTGTTGTTGTGGCAAAAAAGGCTGAGAGAAGCCAGGCGGGCGCTAGTCAGGCGCAGGCACGGGTCGTCGGAGGAGCCAGCCTGCGCCCGCACGGCTTGCAGCCCCTCCTGCAGCTTTCTGCACGGTTAAATTAAAAACTGGAGCAGCTAAACTCAGCCCACGGCTCAACCGCAACCGCCAGCTCATCTCGGAGCAACGCGGGCCAGCTACCACGCACCGACGTGCGCCCCGCCGACAAGCTCCCCTCTGCTTCAATTACCGAAGTTCTGATTGAAGCCTCGTGGCAGTTTCCTTCAAAAAAACGCCTGCCACACATGCAAAAGCCACCCTCCCTCCCCAGCGCGCTCCCCTCGACGCCAAAGCGTCCAAGCCAGCGCTGGACGACCTTCAAAGCGCTCTGTGGCGGAGCTCCCCATTAACCACAAGGGCAGCTGCTAGCTGCAGCGTGCAATTAAATCGCCGGGAAAGCGACTGATTTATGAAACTTAAACAAGTACATACCACTGGTAATTACCACATTCCACCTAGGGTCTCTCCTTCATTGCAGGTTTCCAAACAGCCTCTTTACTTAGTGCTGGCGGGTTTGCGCCGCCAGAGAACAGCACGCAGTATTCCCCGGAGAAACAAACACAGCTTCCCCCCCGCCCCGCAGCATCCAATTTCTCAGAAGAGACACAGATTGCGCGTCCAGCTTTGCTTGTGCTCTTAAGCCACTGCAGGAGTGTTTGCTTACTGGCCGAATTCCAGCTACAGCGAGCGCTGCAGGCTCGCAGCCTGCGCCGCGCTCTCGGCCTCCGGAGGCTGCTAAAATCCCATCGCCCTGAACCGCGGAGGGAAACTTCACGCTCCGGACACGGGGAGCCCCTGCGCTCGAGACAGAAGTACTGCCACGTGCTGCCAAAAACCAGAAGAGGCACAGGTTGTCAAAACCCCTTTTAAAAATATGAGAATAACCTCTACGAAAAGCGGCGTTAAACAGAAACGCCTAGAAAAACCTGCCTACGTACAACATCGGGGAGTATTTCTTTTGAGCAAACGCGTTCTGAGGAGCGTTGAAACGGTCACGGCAAACAGACGGCGTATCCGAGCCGAGGGAAACGTTTTATTCCGGATGGCCTCAGGCAGACGCGGGGTTAAAGAGCTGACCCATTTTTAGTCCGGCCATAGGGCAGAGACCACGTCCGCAGCCATCGAACCTGTCTTTAGCCCTGGCGCGGCCGGAGGAAGGCACGCCAAGCCACCCGGGGTGACTGACTCAGAGCGCCGCGGTTACAAAGCCGCCTTTATTTGCGCACCCAGGAAAGACGGCGAAAGGCAAACAAAGAAAACAGCAACGCAGCACCAGCAACGCAGCCGCTGATAAGGCCCGGGGTCCCCGGAGGAGCCCAGCTCCTCGCTCCAGCCTCCCGGCCGCACGGCTGGGAGGCGGACGGCAGCAGCGGCCGCCGGTGCCGAGGAGCATCCCGACGGCCGGGAGGTCTCGACGGCGGCCGGCCGGCCAAAGGTGCTGCCAGCTGCCCCCTCCTCCGCGCGGAGCGTGCGTGGAGCTACGTCCCAGTCTTCCCGTCTTCGGGAGCCACGGGAGCCGCCTTGGCAGTGGTTCCCGAGCCAGATTGTCGTGCTTGTAAACCTGCGCTCAACTGCCTACGTGCAAGACAAATGAGCCCAAGCTGCAACCCAGATGGGTTCCTTTATTTACCAGCCCCTTCCTTGCAACGGTCCTCCGGTGTTTGCATCGCATGCAGAACGCAACCGTGTGTTTTTCAACGCCAGGGCTGAGCCAAGGCTGGGCGAAGCCGCCGCAAATCAGGAGGCTCGCCTTGCTTGCGTGCAAAAGCTCCTTAGACGCTCGCTCCGTATTTACAAAGGAGCCCGGCTCAGCACAGCCTCAGCGGGAGCGCTCGCCGCGATCGAGAGGGTCTCTCGCTGGCCTGCCGCCTACGGGGCTCGTTTGATGTCGGCAGACACGGAGACGACGAGCGCGACCGCCTCTCGTCCGGCCCATCGCACCTCTGTGCCGCGGCCGGGCTGCAGCCCAGCGCCGACGCCGCCTCTGAACGCCTCCCGCGGCTTCGGCTGAAAAGTTATTCTCCCTGCGCTGCCGTGCGAGGCTGCTCTGCACCGTCGGACGGGTGCCGCCTCCCACCCCGGGGCCGACTGCCTCTCGGTACCAGCCGAAACCGCTCCTCAACTCTCTCCCGGCTTCGCAGGGGTGTCGTGAAGTTTCGTTAACTGTAAAGCACCGAGATCAGATGAAAAGGTGCCACAGAAACGCGCAGGTTCCTCTCGAGGTACCGGCTTAGTTTGAACCCAGCCCAGCTGCTGCCTATCGCCGTTCCAATTACCCCTGCCCGAAGCGGGCAGCCGAGCCGTTGCCCCACGCTCCAAAGCGCGCCCCGGATCACGGGACGCCACCGCGGCGGCGATACGGCGCTCGCACCGTCGCGCCCCGGGTAGCAACCCCGGACGACAGTGCTCTGCAATCACCGCCAGGCGTTTTCTGCCACAAGGCTCATTTTCTCTTCCAAGACTACCGAAGCTAACAAATCGATAGCTTGAAAAGGTGGGGGAAAACAGGGAGGGAAAAAAAAAATAAAATTAAAAAAAAAAACAAAAACAAAAATAAAAAAAAAACAGAGTTCTTCGGCCTTAAGGAAATTTGGAAATTTTGTCTAAAAGGCAGTACAGCAGGAGGTCCAGGGTTTCATCCTGCGGTTCACGACGGAGCACCAAAACCACGAGATAGCTATCTGCTACCAACAGCGTCGCAATCTCGGTTCGCAGCGTGCGGTGCTTTTCCCCGTCGGAAAACCCCAACCGCAGAGGTCGGTTTGGTTCAGCATCCGACCCTGCTTTTGTTTCCCTTCGGCTGCTTCGCTACCCCACATCGCCTCGTTATGCCCATCAGCTGGGCGGCGATTAACAGCCTTACCCTATCGGAGGATCACGCCAGCCCCGAGTCAAAAACAGCTCTGCAAAAACCGGGCTGGAAACGCCAGGCGAGGCGTTAGAGTCGGAGAGCAAAACAAAGGACGAAGGCGGCTGTCCTGCCACAGGGCTCGTGTTTTCACTTCGGGCGCCTCGCGAGGACAGGGCCCCCGGCTCCGAGCGGCGGGCAACTCCCCAGGCACCGCGCCGAAGCCCCGCAAAGAGCCCCTTGCGACAAGGCAGCGGGAAAAACCAGGAGGAGACGGCGGCGACCACGCAAACACCCGGGCGGCTGCCGCCAGGCGCCGGGAGCCGCACCGCCGCGGTGCTCCGGCGGCGGGCGGAGCGGGGCCGAGCCGGGGCAGCCCGAACCCGGGCGGGGCGCCGCCGAGAAACGGGGCCGCTTTCGGCGTCGGAGCCGGCCCCCGGGCAGCAGCCCCGGCCGGGGGGCGCCGACCCCTCGGCAGAGGGCGAGGGAGCCGAGGACGCCGCCGTCCTGCCGAAGCGGCCGCCGGGGAAGGCGCCTACGGCGCGCCCCTGAATCGGGCTCTTTGTCCGGCCGCGCCGCCCGCTGCCGCGTCCCCCCGTCCCCCTCCGCTGAAGGCAGCGGAGCGTCAATGGCCGCCTTGTTCCGCCCCGGGCGCCCCGGGCGCACAATGCCCGCTCCCCTCGCCGCCCCGGCCCGTAAATGGGGCCTTGTGCCTGCCGGCGACGCGCCGCCCATGCAAAGCACCGTCCGGGAGTCCCCCAGCAGAGCCGCCAGACCCGAGCGCCGGTCCCTCCTGCGGCCACGCCGCTCAGTGCAGGGGCGCGGCGGGGCCGCCGGGAGCCCCCCGGGGCGCGGAGGGGGCCCCCATCGCCGCGGCGGCTCCGCCGGCCGGCGGGGGGGAGGGGGCTGCTCATCACCTGTAATTAACGCCCGCCGCACCCGAAGCGCCTCAGCCGGGCGCTGGCGGCCGGGAGGGGGCACCGCGCCCGCTGCTGCCGGGGGGGGGGGGGGGGGGGGGGGGCTCTCGGCGCGGCGGCCGGGGGAGGGCGGCCGGCGGCGCCCGGCAAGTTGCACTCGCGATTCCAACAGGTTCCCCGCTCCCCCGGCGCCGCGCCCGCCCGCCCGCCGGTGCGGGACCCCCGCCGCCGCCGCCGCGGGGAGGGCGGGGGCGGGGGGCGCGCGCGGCAATTACTTTTTAATTGCGAGGCGGCTGGATGAGCCCGCGGGCAGCGGGGAGAAGCCGCTGCCATGGCAACCGGCAGCCCGCGCCGCGCCGCCACGCACGGGCGGCCGCTCCCCGCCGCCGCGGGGCCCCGCTCGCCCCCCGGCGACCCCCGGAGCCCGCCGCGCCCCCCCCGAGCGGCGCCCCCCCCGCCCCCCCGGGCCGCGCCCGGACCCCCGCCCGCCCTCCCCGCGCCCCGGCGGCGCCCCCCGGCGGCGGGGCCGGCGCCCCCCTACCTCTGTGGACGATGGCGGCGGCGGAGAGCAGCAGCAGGAGGAGCGGGAGGAGGCCCGGGGCGCCGGCGGCGCAGGCCGCGGGGCCGCTGCGCTGGGCGCCTCCCGCCATCGCCGGCACCTGCTCCGCTCTGCCCGCGCCGGCCGCCGCGCGCGCCGCTAATGAGATGCGCCCGCGTCAGCGCGGCGGGGGGCGGGGCGCCGCCCAGGCCCCGCCCCGCCCCAGGGGCCGGGGGGAAAGTGCCGGCCGCGGCGCGGGGCGGCGGGCGCGCTCCCTGCCTCCCTCCCTCCCTCCCTCCCTCCCTCCGTCCGTCCGTCCGTCCCCGCTCCGTCCCCAGGCCGCTGGAGGCGGTGTTGAGCCTTCCCCGGCTCCGGGGGGCCGCAGCCCCCGGGGCCCCACAGCCGCCGCCCCGGCCACCAGCCCTCGCCGCCGGGCTGCGGCCGCGGCGCGGGTCCCGCCGAGCCACTTAACGAGGAGACGGCGGCGACGGCCCCGCCGCCACCGCTAAGCCGCGCCTCCGTAAGCCGGGACGAGGCAGGCTCGTCCCGGCCGGCCAAGGGACGGCGCCCGCCCGCCCGCCCGCCCGCGCAGGGGACGCCGACGGCGGCGGGGCACCGGCGGGGCTCCGCCGCGTCACCGCGGGCGGGCGAGGCGCCGGGGCCCCCCGCTGCCCCCGGCCCGCCGCTCCGAGCGCCCGGGGCCGGCGCCGAGGCAGAGCCGAGCGCTGGGACGCGCCGTCGCGGCCCCGAGCCTGAAGGCGGCCCGCCGTCACCCCGCCGCCGCCCCAGCGCCGCTCCTTCGGAGGCGCCCGGCAGCGGCCCCCGGGCGCCCGGCAGCCCGGCCGGGCGCCGCTCCCTCCCCTCCAGCGGCGGCCACCCGCACCGAGCTTCGGGCCACCGTAACCATCCGCCACGGCAGCTCGGGCCCCCGGCAAGTCCCCGTCCCTCCAGCAGGACCCGAGCGCCGGGAAGCAACGGCTCGGGCCCCGTTTGCCGCCCCGCCACCCCGTTTCTCCGTTTTTAATTACGCGCCTTCGACCCTTTTGCACAATATCGTACACGGTGACCCGCCGCGGCTCAAACGTCAAACTGAAAGACAACCCGTATTAACTAAAAAGGTTTATAATAATTTAAGTATTCATAGGGCGCAGAACAATAAGTAGTGGGAAATACAATTTGCATAATAAATATCAATAGCACAACAGCTAAAACAAACCGTGACAAATTATCTGCTGCTAAATGACCGGGAGATTATGGAATGCAAATTGCAAATCCTGAACTCTAGGAAATGCCTTCCCTAACCTCCCGCGCCTCGTTCCGCAGACAAAAAGGGGCTCGAGATGTACGAAACCTGGCCGCGTTCCTGCTGGAAACATCTTATTGCGTTCCATTATGCATCAACTTTAATTTCAAGAGGAAAACGATTTCCTCTGTCCTGGAAGCTTAGCCTTAGATTATTTGTCACAGCGTGTTTAGCAGTTATGATATTGAAGCGCGAGCCCCGTTGGCAGTGATTGAAAGCTGCCTTAAATCGAGTCGCAGGCGGCCGGGGCCGGCAGCTAATACGGGAAGGGTGGTGGGAGCCGGGGGCAGACGGGGCGACCCGGCCACCGGTACCGCCGATGTAATCGCGGCCGTTACACGACAAGGCTGCTCCCCAAGCGCCACGTCCCGCTGGCAAGCGGCCGCGCGCTTCTGAGCCTCGCTGCGACCCGTCTCCCGAGGGAAGCCGCCAGGAGATGGAGGACGCTGGAGAAGCGCTCTGCGCCCGCTCCGGAGGCCAGGCTGGGAGCCCTCGACGGCCCTCGGGTGTTTCGGTACCTACAGACGTCGCCCCGGCACGCGGCGTCGGGGAGAGGAGCGCAGCCCGTGGCAGGGGACCGCGGTCGGGGCCCTGCGCCGCTGGCGCCGTGATGCCGCAGCGGCACCCTGTCCCCCCGCCCGCCCGAGGGGCGAGGGCAGGCCGCTGGCTGCGGGCTTACAGGCAGCCACGCGAAAGATCACGTCCCCTCGGCTGCTCGGGCAGGGGCTGCGAGCAGCGGGAACGTCTCCCCGGAGCCTCGCCTGCGCCGCTCGCGGAGATCCCTCGGATGTGTCAGCCCTGCTCCCCCCAGCCGCAGCTTAGCACAGCTCAAAGACCAGATGGTGTTTTTGCATTTTAAAACCGATAATCAATTGTTTGGTAATTCAGCTTTTAAATCAGGAGCAGAAACGAACTTAAAACCAAGAACTCCAATCTGCGGTACGCTGGCAGAGACAGAGCCAGGCCCACGGCTTAAGCACGCGCCTAAGGAGACGGGCAGGAGCAGAACGGCACGGTCAGCTCGCACCCTGCCTTCCCGCACCACAGCCCGCGCTCGGCGCGTTCTGCTGTGCCCCGCGCGGCGTTCGGCGGCACGGCAAAGCCGTAGCTACGCGGATGAGCGGCAGTCGCCGCCGACGCATCGGGCCGGGGAGCGAATCCGTCCCGGTGCGCAAACCCGTCCCGGCGCAAGTCCCACCGCTGCCGGGAACGGCGTTGGAGGACACAACGTCACCTGACTCGCGGGTGATACCGAGTAACCAACATTAATCATATCCGCCACAGAAGATGTTCCAGCAGAAGCTGTTTTCGGGCGGTTTACCAAACCGGCGATCGATCGCCTTTTATTCGTTTCCCAAAGACAGGCAAAGGGAACCAAGATTGCTCGCTAGCCGCAACGGCTTTCCGCCGAGCCCCCTAGCTTTGCCCCTCATTCCCTGCAGGAACCCAAGAAGGGAAAAGAACCCAAAGCAGCCCACGCTTCCCGCGCTAGAAAGGGACGATAACGCAGAACGCATTTCACTTTTGCAGGTACTGCGGGACTTGCCATCCTTAGGCGGCTCTTTGAGCCTTGGATTAAAGGTGCTATAGAGACCGAGACCAAAAAGATTCCTCGGTGAATGGCAGCGTCTGTTCGTTCTACATATGCTGTCAAGAGAAATAAAACAGTTGTCGATCTTGGGAAAAGCACCGGCTCTGAAATTTTCAAAGAACTGCATGCAATTTTAGCCACACAATTCACGCTGAAGCCAGCATGGGGCTAAATCCTGTGTAACTCTTTGAAAACGGAGGAGGTTCTCAAAGAGAATCCGGAGAAGGAATAATCAAGTTATAGCATTTCAGATTGAACGGCTCGCCTGAAAGACACTGCGGCGCTTCCCGGGCGGCTTGCCGTCCCCGCGGCCGGCCGGGCTCCCCGGCGGAGCCTGCCAGCACCTCCTCCCGCCTCTCCCCAGCCCGGAGAACCCGGCGCAGGCTCTTTACAGCTCAGGTAGAAAGGCAAAGCCTCATTTCCAGCCTTTCATGTACTGTGACAAAGTTGTCATTTGCTACGCTCTCCCTCTATAAATTTAGGGCTTTAGTTACACTGCAAATAGCTCCCAATATATTTTATTTATCTGCCTTCCACTGTGATGAACAACAAATTTGCTCAAAAGTTTAAACGGTGTAAAATGGATGCCAAGGCACCGCGCGGAACGACTGCTTGCCATCGCCGCCAAGGGAGGAGGGACCGGTCATCGGTCCGGGAGCCGAGACGCTCGAGAGCCGCGGTGCCGCCCCGAGCACGGCGCGCGCCCCTCCGAGTACCGAGGTCTTTCGGGCAGGGGCCGCTGGGCCCTCCCGGCTCCCCAGCGTGGCAGATTTTAAAAACAGATTTTAAAGCAGATTCCAAAAAACGCCGGGGCCAAATTAACAAACGAACGCAACGTTTATAGCGGCGCGTAACGCGTTGACTTTAATTCCCTCGGGACAAACGCTGCAGGCACAGACCAAGAGCAGTCACACTTGCCGGCAGCAATAATGTCGTCTTTGTAAAGCGCCTGTGCTGGGCACCCCCTGTAAATGCGATATATTAATTCATAATTTACAAAATCTTCGCCGACGCCCACTGGATGTTTGCGTTTGCTTTGTCTTTTTCCTGCATGTGGGGGGCCTGTTTTTAAATTTTCATTTTTGTTTTGAGCTAAAAGATGAAATTTAATTATTTCCAAGCCACAAGTGTGACAATAAAACAAAAAAAGTCTTTTGATTTTGGAGAAATCCTATTGAGGATCTGAAGGGCTGTCATCAGTGCAGCATCAGTCTTCATTATCTGATTCTTTTTTCAATTGGCAGAGCTTTACAGAGAACACCGCTCTTTCAACAAAATGATAAAGGGGTATTTGAAATAAACAGAGAGAGTCCCCAGCCAGCGAATACCTTAGATTGCTGCGGACGGTGACTTAATGCTAACTCCTATGAACTCCGGCTTTTTATCTTTTAATAAAAAAGCCATACAGATGGGATTTTTTGCTCGGCTAAAACCTTTGTTAAAAAAAACACACAAAAAAACCCCTAAGGAACAACAGACACTAAAAGTATAAAAGTTCTCTCCGAGCAAAGTCTCTCACATGTATTTATTCGAGACTGTCCGAAAATAATAGAAAAGCCCGTTTCCGTGCCGGCGACGGCTGGCGCATCGCCATCGCCGCCCTGTCCCCGCTGCCGTGCTGCGCCAACGGAGGCAGGACCGGCCCGCTGCCCCCGAGCGCTCCGAGCAAGGCCAGGCTTTGCTGCGCCAGGTTAGAGAGGGCGGCCGGTCCCCTGCGCCGCGCGGCTCCGACCGAGAGGAGCGGGCTCCAGCTCCGCGCAGAAGCGGGCTGGCACCGGCCGGTGCTCGCCGCCGAGCACGGGGCGAGGGATGCTTCGCTCAAACCGCCCTACCGCGGCTCGGCACGGCGCCGTTGAGTTTCCAGCTCTCGCTGTAGGACGGCTGTATTTATCCGCCGGGCGGCCGCCGCGTCCAGCCCCGGGGCCCTTCTGGGTCCGAGCGCACGGGAGCGGTTCAGGTCCTCGCCTTCGGAGCCCAGCACCAAGCAGCACGCGGTTACACGCCGGCGGAACGAAAGCGCACGCGGGTTTGTTTTCCCCCGACGTGGGCAGCAGCGTCAGCGAGGCGCCCACGCACCGGTTTCTCCTCCCCGGAGAAAGCCACGCGCGCTGCTATCGTGGAAAACGCGCACCACGGTCCAAAAAAATCACCCCGGCAAAGCCCCCGGCGCCCGCGGCACCTCGACGCTGCTGCAATGCGAACGCGAGCCTTACTTAACGCCAGCGCCTTGTTCCTGCCCGTCGGCACGGCCGCCCCAGCCCCGCCGGCGGGCTCGCGTGCTGGCACGCAGCAGCCGCGCGCGTCGGCCGCTACGGCTGTGTTATTTAGCGCCTGGTAAGACATATGCACAAAACACCCATCGGTTTTCTATCATCTCCAATAAGAACAACCAGAAAGGTTAAGCTCCCGAGTCTGCTGAAACAAGATGAAGTATTTTCAGATGGTTTTAAAGAAACCAGATTATTCCCTAGCGTAAGGATAAAGCACGAAAAATCTAGCCAGTCTGGCTCCCCTGCCGGTCTAACCTTTTTACTACGGGATAATGAGGAATAAGCTGTAATTTAGATATTTTTTTATTATTTTTTTTTTTTTAAACACAGATCCAATTGAGAAAGGAGGGGGACAAATCACTTTATAGTCTTGCATCATCTTTCCTGCAGCCGAGCCTCTAATGCACCCGCGCCATAAAACTCAGGAACTGTGCCCTCTGCATGTTGTTGTGACAAATTTCAAATCAAGAGGGTGCTTGAATTGGATTTATTACAATTGGAAGACAAGAAATTGTAATCTTTATGAGCCAATGACACAGAGCCTTATAATAAGAGAATGAAGTATCATTTTAAATGTAAAGCAAATTAGATTACCGGGGTCAAACCCTTCTACGGAGACATCATGCCTTCAGAGCGCCTCTCGCGTTTGACATCCTCTTTTCAGGTTTCACATTAGCATTTAAGTGTTTTTTAAATATGTTTAATATTCCTGTAGGAGAAAAGTGCCTGCAGAAGTCAAGACACGGGGACCACGGGGAGGCGGGGGAAGGCAGCCATCAAACTAAGTGCCAGGGGAAACCGCAGCCCTGCCGCAAGGAGACGGCTCCGGCGCTACCGGAGCGCTGCCGCCGCGCGTTTGGCGTGGTCCGCCCGCGACGCCGACGCCCTCCGTCCCGCCGGGGACCCGGGCGAGGTCCGCCCGCCGTCCCAGCACGCAGGTCCCGCATTTCGGGTCTGCTGGGAGCACTGGGGAAGCTCCCGCCGCTGCCGGCCTGGCCCAGCGCGCTCCAGACGGGCACCGTGGCAAGCAGTTTGGGGTTTTCTCTTCGGTTGTTTGTGTCGTACAAGCTGCCGGGGGAAAAAAGCCCTTTTGATCCCATCAAAATCCGTATCGTCCCCACAACAAGATGCCTCGTGGGTGTTGTCTGCCCCACCCCAAGTCCCCAAAACCCAGCGTGGACCCTGGTGACCGGGCTCCAGAGCAGCCGCCCGTCAGCCCCGATCCCGCCCGATCCAGCGGGATCGTCCACTGCCAACTACCGCTACCAGTAAAGGAGCGTTTCCCCTCTGGCACTTGCTGACACGGCCCCGTTCGTTGTTCCCTTCGGCACCTCCTTGGCTGGGGACACCTCGAGCTGCAAGAGGCAGCAAGTCCCAGACCTCAAAGTCAGGCTGAGACGATTGAAACGCTGCGGGTAAACGCCTGAGCCCACAATGCAAAACTTGGGCTGTTCCTCTGATTTAAGAGACTTCATGTCTTAATCATCTGTCAACACCGCACGTAACCAAGCATGGTACAGAGGAGAGGGCTCCCAGAAGGGACACAAACATCGCACATGAAAGGAGAAGTCTGACTTGGCCTAGAGGGAATTTCAAATTAGGTACAACGTTACTTCAGCTTTCACTGTCAAGAGCGGTTAGATTTTCATTGACTTCTTTTGCAACAGCAGGGCTCGCCTTTGAAGAATCCACAAACATCTTCACCTTCAGCTCACATTTGCTAGCTCCTGCTCATTTTTCGCGCCGCGATAGCACTGAAAAGCCGCAGCCAGGGGCCAGGACCCCAGCTGCAGCAGACGCTGTGCAACAAGCAGGAGTTTCCCGCTCGCTCGCCCCCAGAAGAGCTTCCCGCCGCTGAAAAAACCCGAGCAGACAGGTGACCGCAGATAAGATGCCGCGACAAATGCTGCCGGGCGGAGGGAGACGCGGCCGGCCCCGGGCTGTCGGGGCTTTGACAGGTCAGGAGCGCCCGTATCGCTGATCCGGAGGCAGACGCCGGTGTCACCAGCCCCTGCGAACCGGAGCCACGCTACTCCGTCAAGACTCGCAGCGGTTGCCTGTCCTCTCCTTGCCGCCCGCCCCAGTTTTCACCGAGCAGCGCCCTTCTTGTTTGTCACCAGAAACGCCTGCGAGCTGCGGGCATTCGAGCAGGCTCGGAAGGGAGATGGCGCTTGCTTACGGACAAATAAGAAGCAGGAAAAACCCCTTCACCGGGGTGAACTACAAAGGACTCGTGAGAGCGTTACCAAAAGGACCCCAAATTTGTTTTCTTAAGCGAAACGCTTCGCCCGGCTGGGGAAGAAACACGGCCAGCTGGGGCTTGGGAAGGGCAAACCGGGGCGGGTTGATCTTCAAAAGGACCGCAGACTTGGGAAGCCATAAAAGGATTGCTGTGCTTTCAAATCGCCGGCTGGGACGCTGCCAACGGCGGCGTTTACCTGGACAGAGGAGATGCAGAAACCCCCGAGCAGGGACGCCTGCTCCTCAGCAGCCTGCGGGTGCCCTTCGGCGCCCGGGCTCCGCGCGCGGAGCGTCACGTCCCCGGCAGATACAAATACGTGCACGCGCGGTGTTTTGAACGCGCATCTTAGCCTCGTAATTGCGGGGCTTTTGTAAGCTTGTCTCAACTTGCCGACAGCTACCGAGCAAAACATAATTCGTTACCTCTACTCGAGTATTAAAGAACAAAGCTGGAACTCCCATACAATTATATTTTATCTCAGAGCAAGGTGAAATCATTAGATATTAGCGAGGTGCAGTGGCATAAAAATGATGTGTTAGCAGGGGTTCATTACATTGTATTTTCAGAGCCAGGAAGATCAATGCGTTCATGCATCATGAATTAGTCTCATGCCTTCGTCTTCCCGGCTCTCCGGAAACCCAACATGATCTATCGCCAGCCATACATCATTGTTTCAGCATCGCGCGTTAATGACAAAGCTACGGTTCCCACTTGTCAAGCTGACCAGCTGCATTTTTCTGCACAAGACGGAAAAAATGCAGAGGAGGAGGAAGAGGGTCATTTCTGGGCCAGGCTTTGCAGTAAATTTCAGCCCTCCGAGCCTCTCCTTTTCCTGTAGATCCATCACTTTTATAATCTGCGCCTTAACTCGCTCTCCTTGCTTCTATCCAAAGCTTGGAAGAGCTCGAGGGAATTGGAAGAATAAATCGATTAAGTGATTTTGCCCAGTCACCCTCTGCCAGGGCAGAGCTTTGCCTCCCTAGGGACATCCCCCCGACCGGGACCCCTCTGGGCTCGCGCCTGGAGCAGAGGGGCTCCCGGCGCTCGCTTTAACAGCGGAGTCCTTCTGTTCTCGCCCCTGCCAAGTCAGGAAGAAAAGACCATTTTCCAAAACGCCCGTCAGCGCCAGCCCTCGCGAAGAGCCACCTCTGCTCTTGGATGGCTCTCCCTCCCGCTCCCCGGGGCGGGCGATGCTGCCTCCACCTTTTCTCGCCGCTGGGCAGGGCAACATCCAGCTTCCCTCTCCTGACTCATCGAGCTGCAAGTCTGAGTCTTCCCTTTCTCCTCTCAACCACCGAAATGCCTGCCACTGCATACTGCAATTAATTACGGGAGATACAAATCAAGGAGATGGCCCCTGCCAGGCTTCTCCCACCTCCCGCGCTCAAACGGCTCCCAGGATGGCGGCGGCAGCGCGACCTGTGACTGTCGCGGGCATTTACCACCCCCGGAGCATCTCCGAGATGCTGCTGTCCCATTCCACAGCCAGGGCGCTGAGCTAGGGATCAGTTAGCCCAGTCCCCACAGAAACGAAGGCAACACAACGCATCGCAGCTGGGTCTCTGGCACCGCGACTTTCCCCTCTCGCGAGCATCCGCCCCTCCTCCCCCCAGCTCGCCCCATTTCTTTCCGGTGCAAAGACCTCCGACAAGGAGCAATTTATTTGATGCAACTTCGTCCTCCCCTTTTGAACACCAGCCACGACGCTCGGGGGGAGAAGGAGATACCCGCTCCTACGCGGCCCAAGGAGAGCGGCACGGGCCCTTGCTGGGCTTCGACCACCGCGCAGGCGACGAACCAGCCCTTTAGCGGGGCAGCTGCCGAAAGCTCGCGGTTTGCTCCTCTGCCGGACGACTTCAAATTGCAGCGATGCCCGTTCCACACGCTCCGAGAACTCGGGGACAGGAGCCGGGTCCCCGCCTCTCTGGCCACTGCCAGGTCTGCGCCGCGCAGCCAGCGCGGGGCCTCTGGGCACACACGGGGCGAGGTTTTATTAATTTTTTTTTTTTTAAACATTGATCAGCAGTGTTTGAAACATGACAATGTGCCAATACTTTCCTCGTTACATGACAGATGACTGCACGGATGCAGGGCTAATGCTGCTCCTGCTCCTTATTATTCGCTAATGCTTACAAACCAGCTGACAGTTGGCCGAGCTCTTTAGGGCAAATCGTTTCTCTCCGGGCCTCGGATGCTTTCAAGCTAATGAGGCGGCCGTGGCTGGGGGGCGAGGCCCCTCAGACTGCATTTGGGTTTGTAGGAACCCAGCTTGGTCCCTCGATGGCCCTGCCCTCAGAGCGGGCAGCACCCGGAGAGCGGTCCGCTGCCGCCGGCCTCACGGCACCCCGTCATCAGGGCGCGCGGCGTTAGATGGGTGCGTGTAGGCGCCCATCCAGCAATGCACGGATCCATTTCGATTTCGATGACGGTGTCGCCCTGGCCCGTCGGACAGCCGCGGGTCCCCCGAGGGGGCCCGAGTCCCAGCCCCCCGTCAGGAGGGAGCCGCTCGCCCTCCGTGCCCTCCCCATCCTCCCCGCCACCCCAGCTCCTCCCCGCGCGTGCCAGCGGCAGCGGGAGCCGAGCAGCGGCTCCTCTCCCGGCGCGGACCAGCCGCCGCCGTGCCGGCGAGTGCCCTTGCCGTGGCTATTGACAGCGGCGAGCGGGGAGCCTCTCAGTGCCTTTCTGTTGGTTTTAAACAGTGACTGTTGCCAGAGCTATTTTCGCTTCCTCTCCCCCGCTTTCCCCCTCCGTGCAGCGCTGGGGCTTTTTTTTTTTTTTTAAAAATCAATGGGCTCAGATAGCGTCGTACTCAAAGTGACCTTTCGAATACCAGCCGGAGCCAGGTCATCACAAATTGTGCTCTCCACCCCCGCAGAACATGAAAGCCTTTTCATTTCTGTCTGAAGGGCCGGGGAAGAGCACGGCTGTGTTTCGAGGACATCCGCTTGGAGCCTGGTCCTGGCATTAACAACAGCCGGCGGCCTCCTGCCCTGAGCGGCAGCATCGCCCGGCAGCATTAGCTGCTGCATCCCGATCCTCTGGCCACCCTACTTCTGCACTTTGAACAGCGGCCGCGAGCCCCAGCTGAAATCCTGACAGCGGAAAGCCAGCGCGGCTGCCTGCGAAGATCCAGGCAAACCTGAATTTTGAGAGCGGGGCGTCTCCGCGGGGGGCAGGCAAGCATCCCACTGAACGTGCCTGGCAGGAAAGACACAGCTTTCAAAGTCTAGAAGCCTTTGCGGGGCCCGTAATCAGGCAGGGATTTGGGCGCTGGGGCAACGGGAAACCTCCCTGCCTTGCCCTCCGGTATATAATTCTCACACGCACCGCTAAATTCCTACGTCTGCAACATTACAGAGCATCGTACCACGAATTACGCAAGCCCAATGGCATCCGATACCCTACGCCCCCAGTTTCAAAGCAGAAGTCATTCTCCTAGACCCAACAGAAACCGTTTTCTTCCAGCGAAACCCAAGGGGTAGGATCAGCCCTCCAGACCACGGAGCAGGAGTTGCTGCGCCGGCAGAGCCGGTAACACGGTGCAACACGCGGCGGCGGACGGAGAGCCGGCGGGAGGGAAGCAGGGGTCAGGGTCTGCGTGCCCTCTACCAGCCCAGGCAGGACCCTAGGCGATGGTTTTTCCTGAATAAAACCAAAGATTTGATGATGCACAAAGGCAGACAGAGCCCTGCAACGCAAAGAAGAACCGATTTCCTTCGGCAGAAGCACGGCAAGCGCGAGGCGCGTTCCAGGGGCAGGGACGAGGTTTGCTCTGCGGGGTTAGCCGTGCGTTTGTACGGCTGGCCGACGGCAGCACCGACGGCACCCGCGGGCCGCTTCCAGCGCTACCGGCGCCAGCGGGGAAGAGAAGGAACGGCGCAAGACGCGCTGTGCTCAGCTCGGCACAAGCAAGGACACCGCCCCTCCGTCACTCGCAGGGAAGCGGTAGCGAATGGCTTCTATTTCTTTAAACCGCTTCACTGGTCTACTTTACCCTTTCAAAACGCAAAGAGGGAGTCAGCACCACGCTAACGGCGCTTCAGAAGTATCCTCTGCCGTGGCACCAGACAGCCCGTATGAAACAGGGCCAACTGCAAACACGTTCCTCAACAGAAAGGGCCAAACGCTCGCGTCCTAGGATGCTCGCAGGAGGAAGAAACATTCCAAAGAGCACTGTTTACCGCTAGCGTTGCGCTGACTGTTGCCTCCCGCGCCGCCTGTGCCAGATAACCATCGCGGCACGGGCGCCGGGCAGCCCTTTCCCCAGGGCACGCAGGGGTCTCGGGGCAGGATTTACCCGCAGGACAGCTGGGAAGCATCGGCGCTGCCGAGGTCAGGCTCTCCCCCGCAGGAACAGCTTTTCGCAACTCCAGAGGCAGCCTGGCTGCGCGATGCTCTCGGCAGTACCTCAGTCCTCCTCCAGGCTCCGAATGCTGCGTCGGGCCAGCTCGTTAGCGCTCCAAAATTAATTTACAGACCAGAAACGTAAGCCGTGCAATGGAAAACGTATAGTACTACGTGGATGCAGTCTGGGAAAAGCTGCTTGCTCTCCGCAGTAAGCACCTTGCTCTTCCAGTGGAAGAAACCCACCTTCCACTCTGCCCAGAGCGGTTCCTCTTTTCTCCATTTTACTGAAAAATATGCTTAGTCTAGCATTTTTACTCAAAAGTAAGGATCTTCTTGCTTTTTCGTCTGCAGAGCCTAAATGAGTAGCCTGCTAATTATTTATTTGACCATTTAGGCTTATAATATCTGCAAACAGGTTTTCAATTTTCTCAGATTTTCTCATTATTGGGAATTATTCAAAAAGACACTGTGTCACTACAAAAAAAAAAAAAAATCAATGGCTTTGATCATATTTCCTTTGCAACTGTTCGATGTTTACAATTTAAGCTGTATTAAATTACAATTGGCTTCAAAGGCCTGGGTTTTATCTGGGCTTATTTGCTTGGAGAATTGAGGAATCGCGCAGTTAAACCCCAGACTCGTCAGGCTTGATACCAGCCAGCTACTGATAAAGCAAGCAAACGTTTTAAAGGTAGCGAAGGGAGCGAAAACCGCAAAAAGCATTTGCTTGGCAGGATGGGCTGGATGCTTCTGAGAGATGCTCTAGGAGTGCTCGTGCAGGACCGGCTCCGGGAGCGGCTCGGCAAAGCCGGCAGCCCAGGAGCTGGGTACGCTCCGTCGGGACTGCGATTCCTGGATCCTCGCTGCTGCCCCTTCCCCGGCGCAAGCGTGCCGCACGCCTCGCAAACCCCGCTCCTCGCCTGTGGCTGGAAGCCTCCGGGCTGAGCGGAGGCCACCGCCGGCCATCACCTCCCTCCCTGCCTGCCTGCCTCCCGAGGCGCTCGGGGGGACGCGGCGCAGAGGCGAGACCCATCGCTCCACGAATCCAAAGAAGGGAGGCAAGAAATCCTCGAGGTCAGGCTCCAAAGTAGCATCTCGCAGAAGATGCAAAGCCTGCTCTGGACATTTTTTCCTATTCCAAAGCCTCGGGGAACACAGGCTGTAGCACAAGGCGCTACAGCGCTCTCTCGATATTTAAGAGAGCAAAAACCGGTCTTAATTTTGGCGAGGACCTGGCGCTCGTTGCGACTCAGCCATCCTCCTCTCCTTCTGCTGGGCTGGGATCCTGGCCACCCTGCCTGCGGGAAGGTAAGGCAGGTGGCTCGCCTGCCTCCCTCGCAGCGCCTCGCCCTCGAGAGCGAGTCACCGCGGGCCACCCAGCAAGGACGAGCTGCTGCCTCTGCTTTCCAACGCCCCTCTCCAGCCTTTGTACGCGGCTCTGCTTCCCCTGCTGCACGCAACGGCAGCGCCGGGCTCTGCTTCCCTTCGGAGACCCTTCACAGCACCGAGTTTGACTGAAGGGCGGAGGAAACAAATTCCTTTTTCTCGGGCATTGTGTTAAAAATACCTTCACCTCCGCGAGGAGAAGCTGCCTGTTCCTCGCTGCTATCCTTCTCTTTTAGGCCCTCGGCGCTGGTAGTTAAAAGGAACAAAAGCGCGAGTGTAAATTGAAGGGACAGTGCTGCAAGCGAGCTAAATATAAGTGCCCCGAGAGCCGCGTTTCCCAGTTCAGGGGTTGTTTGCTGCTGGCTCCCTCCTCCCCCGACAAAGGGGCCCTTTCACGAGCCTCCTAAAAAGCGCCAGCGAGCGCTCGGAGCGCGCGGCCGAAGGGGGCGAGACGAGGACCGCGGCGCACCATCGCTTTTCTCCCAAGCGCCTAAAGAAAGACGCGTTTTACTGACCGCGTCTGGGAACGCCGCTGCGCCGTCCTAGCGAGGCTTAATGCAGGCCGGCCGGCCCCGCAAGCGCGCGGAGCCGGCGAGCGAGAGGCGGGATGAGCAGACCCGAAACTTGAGGGATTTTAAGCGCTTTTGACTAGGCATTTTATTGCAGCGCAAGATGTATCCAGGAGATCTATTACGCCTGTCAGGCGAGGCCGGGGTTGCAGAGGAAGAGTTAAGTGATGCCCAGCGACACTTGCTGTAATCAGATTTTCACTTTGTGTGAGTAGATACAGTTCCCGAGCTCCCAGCTGTCCGGCCTCATAAGCGAACGCATCTCCCCACTGCGGGTGGGCCGCAGCTTTAGCTTCGCTCCCAAGGAGGCTGCGGAGCCCAGCATTAGCCCCAGCGGAGCCCAGCATTAGCTCGGGGGCAAGGCTGAGGCTGTAATGGAAAACCAGGCGCCGGAGCCGCTCCGCTACCCCGGGGCGTCATCCAGCATCGATTCCAGCGCGGACGGCACAAGCTCCGGGTCAGGGCCAGGGGATGCTCTGCCTAACGCGGCCAAGGGCTCGCGGCAGAAGGCGGGCGGTAAGCCCCGCTGCAGCCCCTTCGGACAACGCCTCTCAGGGGGCACCTGCTCCCCAGCCACTTTCCCGAAGTTAGCTGTTTATAAAAAGCCTAAAATCCTCAAGTCCTTTGCTCATACACAGGTTATTGGGTTTTTTCCCTTCCTCTCTCCTGGACAAAAAGTCTGCTCACTGGAAAACAGTATTTCCCAAACACACATTTGTCACCCAACGCGTTCGTATCTCGGAGCCAGGACCCCTGACTGCAGGTCGAAGCCCACCGCCACGGTACCGAGCAGGTACCTTTGGTTCATTTAAGCCGCTAAAACCGGGAGCGACGAGCCGCACCGGGTGCCCGCTGGGATGGTCGGCAGTCGCCAAGGGCCCCGGGCGAGAGGCACGGCACAAGCACAGCGCGCGGTGCAGAAACCACAATATTTACAGCTGCTGTCGGGGTGGGGCATACACGCGGACGCAGGAGTTGCTGGCAATACATCCCTGCTGTTGGTGCAATAAAGTACATAAGCCCTTATTTTTCTTAATTATTCCTGATATTTCACCTGTCATGCTGTCAGCTTCCTCTGAGAGCAACGATAAATAGCGCTTCTCATCTCACATCCTTAGGGAAAGCTTGCTATTTATCCCTGTGATGGGCAAGACATCATGACTAATTAGGAAAAATGGTAGCCCGCTTGCACCCCAGCAGGAGAAGCGTGTCATCGGTTCCTGCTCTCGGGGAGACCGGCGGTTTTTCTCCGCGGGCGTTCAGCAGCTGCCCCCGAGGCATTTCTGCGCTGGGGCTGGGGAGCGGGAGGGGATGGGGAAGGGGTTCCTCTGCCCCCGAGGGCTCCGCGCCCCAAGGCTTAAACAAAGGAGATCGACGGTGCAGAACAACCGATTTTCCGTCGGGGAGGTGGTCGCAGGCGGGCAGACGGCTCGTCGGGCGGGCTGCCCCAGAGCCGAGCTGTGTTAAAGAGGGGCGTCCCCCCGTGCCCCCTTCGGCCCCCGCAGAGCCCAGGGAGATCGGCCTCCGCGCTCCCCTCGCAAACCCCGGCCCGCAGCACGTTCTCAGCGGTGGCAGGATTCACTCCTCCGCTTCCCCTGCCACCACGCGCTCCGATCATAACACGGTAATTGAGATCAGCGCTGGAGAGGACAACTCACGCGGGAACTGCAAATACTTCAGATTAAAAGTAAGCAAAATTAATTTGGAAGTTGCTATGACCACGGAAGAGAACACCACTTACTGTAACTCCTCGATCTACGCTAAGCAGCAAGAGGCAAGCCAACCACCGTCCCTGCCCTCCTCCCCAGGCAAGACGGGGATTCATCCTCGCGCCCGCAGGGCCGAGAGCCCTCCCGCAGACGCAGAAGCAAGGCTGGGGTGCGGCGGCAGCGGCGCAGCTCGCCGGGCAGGGGAAGGGCGCCTGCACTCCTCGGGTGCCCCCGGCACCAGCGGCTGGCTGCCAGCAGCGAGGGGCGGCGAAACCCGTTCCCTGGGCAGAGCACGCGCCTTCTGTTGGGAAAACTGAGGACAACACTCCTCTCGTCACCGTCACAGCAGCGAGCATCGCCGCGGATTTTTGCAATCGTCTCTTGCGCGCTGTCACGTCGGGTGAAAGTTATTTGTTTGCAAATCCTACCTCTGGGCACCAGCCCTTTCTACATAAGCTGTCAGACCTAACCGA
The DNA here is from genome assembly GCF_965183815.1 of Platalea leucorodia. Lineage (NCBI taxonomy): Eukaryota > Metazoa > Chordata > Aves > Pelecaniformes > Threskiornithidae > Platalea > Platalea leucorodia. The sequence continues at coordinate 8,296,028 of NC_138842.1, read as the reverse complement.
GGCAGCTAACAAAATCAAAGGGGGGGGGGGTAACCTCCTCATAAATGGGTGCAAATTAAGAAACCTTAGGTGGCAAATCTCGTAACTGGTGAGATAAAGCCAGGCGTAGGCATGCAGGCGGCACGGCCGCCCCCTCCGCTCGGGGCTCGTTGCCGGCAGATGAGCAAGCCGGGAGCAGCGCTCCGGTCCTGCATGGGAGCCGCGGAGCGCAAGCAGCGCTGGATTAGCTGGGAGAGGGCCAGCCCCTGCTACGGGGCGAAACGGGGCACAGCGAGCCTCCTGCGTCAGTGACTCACTTCTCTGAGATTTATCTCGGGTAACATGCCAGGGCTGCCGGCTTTGCCTGCGTTCCCACCCATTCCGCTCCGGGCTCCCGGCCACGGAGCGCCCTGACCTTACAGAGCTCCACGGGGGTGAGCGGCTTCTCCCCGCGGCCCCAGGGCTGGGAGGGAGGGCAGACGGACAGGACAGCACTGGAAACGAGGGGACAAAACGGCATAGCCATCTCGTTTCATCACTGGTGCTGTCTTTGCCGAAGCAGCTGGGATTGCGCTACCGCCGCTCCTATGCACACAGGGGTTCGGGTCACGCGGGAACCCCCGTGACCAGCTATCGCGCATGCTGGTCCTGGGAACGTGGGTTAAAAAGCGATACGACTCGGTTGCGATTCCCTGTTACGTTCCTCGAGATGAGCAGAGGAGGATGCACGGGGCCACCGTTTGGGTTTTATCTGCTGGAACCCGGGGCGAAGGGCTAAGGGAGCGGGCAAAGCACCCGCCGCAGACCAGAGGGCTGGGAAGGGATGCTGCTGGCCTGGTTTTGGTCCTGTCCCCGTCCTTTTGGAAACCGCCAGCTTTAGACAGCTTCGGGGAGCAGTTCTGTTAGGTGGCGGCAATCGTAAGCTTTGGTCCGACAGAGCCATCCCTTACAGCCAGGCTCCCGGGCACCCGTCCAGGCGCAGAGCAAGGCAGGAACCTCGCTCGTTCCAGCCGCCGCCGAGCGTCGCCTCGCATCCTCCCCCTTTTTTCTCACGATCATTTGAGGCTCAGCGCTGCTTCCCATATGCCACCGATATTCCCCATTCATAAAACTCCGCACCTCAGTCACATCCCTGGAGAGACGCCGTTTACAGAAATAGTCAGGCGTCAAGCCCCGTCTGCCAAGCGTTTTCCAGAAACCGGGAAGCCTCCAAGAAAATAGGGAATCTCCCGGACCGCGGGCTGGCCAAAGGCGGGAAGATGCCCGCTCCGGCTCCGGCGTCACAGAGCAACCGGGCCAACGGCGGCACAGGCCTCCTGAAGGACCAGCTCGCCGCCTTCCATTTCTCGGGGTCTACGTGGCGATTTGTCGCGTTCGGCCCCAAGCGGCCGACCTGCGCTCGGGGCATCCCGCGAGCAAAGCTCCTGGAGCCTCTAGAAGGCGGCGGCAGAAGGCGAGGAAACGGTTCCTTCCTTAGGAAGGGGGGAAAAGGGGGAAAAAATGGGAAAGATCTGACCATCCAGCATCCAGAGACACTGCTCCGCTCAGCAGAGGCTGATGAAATTCTTGCTTGCAGATACAGTTTCTTACAGTAGCCCGGTAAATTAAATTAAAGCTATTTACTCTGCATTTACAGGCTTACAAATAAATCTCAGAAAGCATTTTACTGAAAGAGGCAGGGGGAGGAGAGGAAAAAAAAAGCATTTTCTGGGCCAAATATAATAAACAAGGCCACAAACCTCCTCATGATTACTTATTAGCTAAGGGAAAAGGGAGCTGAGAGTCGGTACGCTTGGAATAACGCTACACAGAGCGGCGGAGAGCAGCATTTCGTTCTCATTTGCAGGTAACAAGAAAGAAAAAAGCAGAATGTTCTTTTTTTATGTAAGGAAAGAGCTCTCCCGAGCCTGCATCTCCAGCCTGTATTTGCACCGCTGCCTTCATTTTAACTGCGTGCTATGGGTCAATGGGAACCCTTTCAAGTTACAACTGCATGATCTGCCCAGCCTATAATGGGAAGCCGGTGGGTTTTGTTTGATTTTTTTTGTTGTTGTTTAAGTGGCTGATTGAGTTCTCTTTGTTTTGTTTGGTGTGTGGTGCGCGATGTAGCCCGCTGCATTAGCCAGGAAAATCAATAGCCGCTTGGAAGGGGAAATTTAGAGGCGAACCCGGGGACTGAGCGCGGGGAAGGAAGGCGGAGAGCGCTGCGAGGCCGGGGGGCCGGGGGCAGAGGCCCTCCCGCCGGGCACCCGCTGCCCTCGGCAGAGCCGGGCGCGTCGTGCGGCAGCGACGGCACGCGACGCCCCGCCGCGGCGGCGGCGAGGCTGAGCCTGCGGCACTGAAACCCAGGCGTGGCACCGCAAAGGCAAACAGACCCGTTCCCCCACACCTAAACCCAAAGCTTTAGGGGCCGTGAGCAAGTGTTGCACCTTCAAGGCACGGGTTTGGCATGCGAGCATCCATTTGAAGTTCTTTTAAATTGAATGTAAGGCTTGAGGCTTCTCCTGGGTCAGATCTGGAAGCCCTGCTCCAGATCAAAGGCCGAGGTTTCTACTCGTTTACACCCGTTTCGTGTATGCAGAAGCCAAAGGACAGCAGCTTTTAAAGCTCAAGCCTCTCCAGACTCACCACGCTTGCGGTTGCGCTGCAGTAAGATTTTTCTTTCCAGACAGAGCTCGACACTGATGGTTACCCGACAAGAGGCAGCGAGCCTCCGCAGCACTCGGCTTCGACGCGCGCTGCATCGCCAGTCTCTTCTGCAAAGGGGGACAGGGGCTGGACCCCCACCCAGAGCCGGGGAACCGACGCACATACTCGGGGCACGAAGCAAGGAACTTTAAGCACACATCTGAACGTATAGCTTGTAAATGATTAGCCCTCGTCTAACAAAGCTCGGATTTGCTGGTGAGGCATTAACCAACGAACGTACAGCCTTCCCGACTCCAAAGAGCTCCTTATTCTCGCGTTGTCGGGTTTCCCAGGAAATCCGAGATGAAAAGCCCGCATTTTAAAGCCACGCTTTGCAGACTTGGCCTGAAGCGCAGGGAGGCAGGTGAGCCTGCGGTCACGGCGCAAGCTGTGAGTGTGCCTCAGCCAACGATACAGCGTCTTCCCCTTTTTCAGGGATTCGCTTCAGCGTCAGAGCCCGTCCCGCCTGAAGCCGTACGCCAAGCTTGCCCGCACCTGGTCCCGCAGAGCTAACCCTGGCCCCCACCTCCGAGCGCTCCTCTGGGGGCTGATCCGCCCAGGGGAGCCCCTTCACCCTCTCCTCCCCCTGCCTCACCTGAACGCACCAGCACCGCGTTCAACGCCTGCCCGGCTGTCCCATACGGGACACGGGCGGCGTCCATCCCCGGTCCGGCAGCCGCTTCGCTGTCCCGGCCAGAACCCCCAATACCTCTGCTGCGGCTGCGTCCCAAAAACCTCAGCCCCATCTCCCCCCTTGCTTTTTTGTACCAGTACAAACTCTGAGCTAAATCAATCGATTCCTGGCTCTCTGTACCCGGCCGCTTCCCAAGCCCTGCCTGCCTTTGAACTTTCCCTGCTCTGAAAAAAGCAGCCGGACTAATCTATAACAATACTTTGGATGCTGTGTTTGGCAGCCCTGGATTTCTGCTTTTTTCTTGTCCTCCCCGATTGACGCAGGTGCCTCAGAACAGTTTACGTTTAACGGTGGTATCATTAATAACGACGCGGCGGGCGCTGCTCGGCGCTCCGCCGCGTGCACGGGGAGACGTCGCTGCTGTAAACCTCCGCCTCCGTTGTTGCGGAGCACAGAGGCTCTCCGTGCGGGTTAGGCAGGGAGCTCTCGTCTGGCAGGGCACGTTCCTTCATCGGGCTGGCGGCTGCGGCGAGGCAGTGATCCGATTTGGTGACCATCAGGCTCAGCAGCTCAGTCGTCAGGCAGCCGTGGCGCAGCCGAACCCTCCGCGTCGCCGCTGCCGTCGCCGGCCAGGGGTCTGAGCTACCAACCCGGCAAAGCGGGGCACGTGCGGGTGATGCCAGGATGGACCGGTTGCATGCCGCGCTCGGAGCGGGTCTGGAAGCGCTTCAGCGGCGAGCACCAAGACGATGGGAAGCGGAGGGAGCGGACTGATGGCTCCCCATCCTACGGAATCGAGTCAGTCAGTAAGAAAGGCTCAGCACCACAGCTCCCCTGGATGAGCTCAGCACATTCAGCAGCACTGAGGGGCTTGTTAAGCAATCCCTAGGTTTTACGCTGACTTCTCCTACAGCTCTTCTAGATGGAGGCAGAGCTGGCACCCGTCCTAAACACCCGGCGTCACTTTTGGCTTCTTACTCCACCAAGCACCATCAGCTCCTTCACTGGCCCCAGCTCCGTCCTGCGAGGCGGGCACCCTATCTGGGGAGGCACGAAGCCCCGCTCAGCTCCGGCACCCAGCCCCGGGCTCTCAGGCTCCCGGCCGGGCATCGCCGCCCAGCCGCCGGCGCGAAACTTAACCTTAGTTATTCGCTCCCTGGTGCGGAGCAAATAACGCGCTGCCCTAACCGCCACTGTTTGCTACCCGTGCGTAAGGGCTGACGGCTTATCGCTCCTCCTGCAAGCAGGAAAGACGGTGACCCCGAACGCTTGCATCCCGGGGCGAGAGGCGCAGACCCCCGCCCCATCACGCGGGCGCTTCAGCAGCGACATCGCGAGCAGGAGCGCGCAGAGGGAAAAAGTTGGCGTTTCTGCGGGGGAGACGGCGCCGGGCTCGAAATCTCCCCCGGATTTTCATTGCCGTGGCTCGTCCCGCCGGCGGCGCGTGCGTAACGCGGCGTGCGAGGCGCAAAGGCCCCGCTGCGCGGGGTGGTGTGCTGAACAGGCTGATGGAGAGGTTGTAATCCAAGCTTAAGGACAAACAGCTGGTGATTAAACAACAGATGGGAAGGAGGGAAAAGGGGACAGATTTCTTCCCCCTTCCCTGTTTTTCTTTTTTTTTTTTTAATCTATTCCCCTTTCAGAGACAGAACGCAGAAGAGACGGGAAAACCCCCAAACGCACACTCAGAAGCAAAGGCAGGCTTTAATTTGCACAGATGTTAGGGAACGGAGCATTTCCAACAAAGTATTACAGCCTTTGGGGAAAGCGCGCGCTCAGAACCACGCTCGTCCTGCCTCTTCCCCACGGCTCCAAGGAAGGCCACAGACCCCCCACCTTAACGCCTCTCCCGCGCCGGGGTGAGAACCTCTGCTAGCAAACAAGCTTTGCCCCGAGGAGCCGGGCTATTTCAGCCCTGATGCCTCATCCTTCGTGAGATTTTTAACTGCCAGAAGAGCACAGAAACCCCTTCCTCATCTTCAGATCCGCAGCAAGTACCAGCACCTCGCCGAGGAAAAAGGCTCCAATTCTGGGAGAAGCGAGACGCCTTCGAGCGCAAGCTGGGTACCGCTCCTTCTCGAGATGGCTCCCTTCTCGGTTGAGCAAGACGGGGAGACTAAAGTCAGCGCTGGTTTTAGGTTTGGGTTTTCTCCCTGTTCTGTAAAAAGAGGCCTCCTGTGCAAATGAAGGCTATAATAAAGTATGCAAGACAGGCTTCCCTTTGGAAATGGGAGATTAAAGTCGAGGGATCACAGGAACACATGCAGAAAGCAAGGCTGCTGCTTCTTCCCCAATTATTGTGCACTGTCTGCTCTGTTTTGTTGACCTCGCACATTTCAATCAGGCTTCAGCACATTCTGCCTTCACCTGCTATGAATCAAAACCTGGAGGGCTCAGATCTCCCGGCAAAGAAAGCCTTTGATAAGCTTGTTACGGATGCTAGGCAGCTCTGCTTTGGTGGGGAGCTTTTGCAGAGCGCCATTGCAAATTTATGTCGTCACCCAAGAAAGTTGCGGGATTTACTTGGCAGCATGTGGGCAGGCAAGGGAGCCGAGACGCCGCTTAATTTGCTGCGGCTACAAAAGACTAGAGCGGAGCGCGCTCCCCCCAGCCGCGGGGCCGACGGGAAGGCTTGCCGGAGTCTGATCAAAAAAAAGAAAAAACCCATAAATCAAAACATGGAGAAAGTGGGGCACTCGGTGGAGGGTTAAAGCCAGAAGCATATGGCATTTCTACCACATTTGGCTTGTCAGGCAGCCAAGGATCTCTTCTGCTGCTGCTTACTCTTGCAGGCTTTAAAGAAACGCTCGTCCATCTGCAGGGCGTTTAGCGAGGCAGCAGGGCGCGTGCCGCGCGCAACGCCGGGCCAGCCCCGCAGCCCCCCGCGCAACGCCGGGCCAGCCCCGCAGCCGCCCGCGCGTCGCTGCGCCCTCGGCCCCCAGGCAGCTCCCGTCCGTCCCCGGAGCCTCGGGCCACCAGCGCGAGGGCTGCCGGCCCGCCCGCGGCGCGGCCAGCCTCCCCGTCCGCCAGCACCGCCGCTCGCCTGCGTTCCCGGCCAGGTAGCACGCGTTTTGCCACCGTCCGCTCCTCACTTCCCGCTTCCCAGTAACATGCTGAATATTCACTACGTGCCTCGCTGTCAGCTTGCCTAACAGCAAACAGTTAAGGGAGGCAAATAAGCATCCCACGGGTTTTGCGGGGCTTTTCTTTTAGGCTCCTAAAGTTGCTGGCGACTTACTGCTCTCAGTAGGCCAGCTCTCACCAGCCCACCCTCCCGCTCTGCTGAGTAGCGGAGCGAGGAAAACGGAGTCCGATGCCCTCCCAAAGCTTCTCCGCCTCGTGGAGGAGCATTTGACCCCTTTTCTCTGCCCATCAGCACTTTTCCCTCGCTCTGCCTGGAGGCAGGCTCCCCTCCGGACCCCCTGCGCCCGGCTGCGGCGGAAAGCGCAATGGAAATCAAGCACAAGCCCCTTCGGGAGGGGGAAAAACTGCCGTGATGCCAACGCCACAAATGTTTCCCAAGCACCAGACTGCTCTTGGGTATCAAGAGGCCACAGATTTCAGAAGCTTCAGTATTTACCTCCTGAACTTTGCTGCTCTGCGGAGGGACACCCTCACAAAGTCAGCCCCGTGCATCACACAAACTGCTGGTTAATCACCGGCAAAACGCTCGCAGCCCCGCAAGCCACATCGTTCCCCCAAGCACACCAGCTTTCCCTCGTGGCTCTCGCAGTCAAGCACGTATTGGGTCCAGCCCTGCTTCGGCTTGCAGGAGCAGCGACCGCAGCCCGAGGCCGGGCGGCTGGGGGGCACCTTCTCCCGTCCCCGGGCGGCCGGGGCTCTCGGCTCGCCTGGGTCAGACCGCACGCACCACGGTTCTTGGGCCGGTCAGCCTGACCTCCCCAGCACCCGTTTCTGTGCTCCCCGCTGGTGACTCCACACTCAGGCATTTTAAACACGACCGGAGCAGCCAGGGTTATAAACACTGTAGCGGGGGGCTGCAGAGAGTTTAGGCCAGCAGCGTCCGAAGGGCTGGACCGCTCTGCTCAATCACTGGCGCAGACTCTCCTGCCTCTGGCGCGTCCCAGTGACACCCCCTTATCTTTCACCTGCCTGACGAGGTTGCTGCAGCTGGCTTGGTCGGCCTTGTCCATCTGCACAGCTCCCGTGGGCAACGGCCACCGTCTCGCGCTGCCTTCCCTCCTTCTGCAAAAGCCTGCCGGATAGCTCCAGCTGTTCCCCGGTGCCTCCTCAAGGTCTCCCGAAACACCGCCCGTGCCCAACCGCAGCGCATTTAAACGACGTGACCGACTCCTACCACGCTCCATCTACTGCTTTATTCTCTCGAGGAAAACGGCGCGTGCAGAGGTGGGTTTTGGCAGGTTTCAGAAACCATTAGAGCCATTCCGTCCCATTTTTTCTCTCAAAGGCAGCAAGTCGGACGAGCTGGTTTATACGCACAGAAGGGCGCCCTGCACCCGTCCCTGGCCGCACGGTGCCGTGCCCGGTGCCCCGCCAGCTCCCCACGGAGGGGCTGGTGTCCTGAGCATCCCTGCCCGCATCCCTGCCCGCCCGCTAGGATCTGCTCCACCCCGCCCCCGATGCCGCTCGCTTTCCCTTGCTCATCTCTTCTGCGGGATAGAGTTTGTTTTTATGATGAAAGACAAAGCTGGATTTTATGTTTTTACACGGACGTAGATGCTGGCTGACAGACTCTATCCACAGTAGTGCGGGAATTCAGAGCCTCCGGCGCTGGGTGAAATAACCCAGCGCATGCAAACTCCACCTCGTAATTGGAAACATTTGCCGCTGCAGCTCTGCGGAGGCAGGGGGCACGGGAATGTTTTCCTTCTCCCCCAGCTTTGTTTCATGGAGCTCCAGAAGCCGAGCCTGGAAAAATTTAGCGGAGGAGTTCACGACCTCTACAGCCAAGCAAACCCAGCAGTTCAGGCGGCTTTGTGGACTGAATTGCTTCTTACCCGGCAGGACTCACACCCTGCAACCCTTTGCTCAAAGAGCCGCCAAATCCTTTATTTTGCTGAAACACAGGTTCCCTGCTCTGAGCAGCGAGTTATCCCCGGACTTGTTCAGAGCAGCTCGCTCCGACAGCAAACCCCAGCATCGGATGGACGCCTGGATGCCCCGGGCAGAGCTTGCACCCAGCACCCCGCACGTCGTTTCTGCGGCCTGCCCTCGCACCCAATTCGATCGCGACCCAGCACGGCGACCCTCGGCAGCCACCGCCACGCTGCTCCTTTCACACCCACGGCTCCCAAACCCAGGCGACAGCCCCTCATTTCCCACGGTCCCAGATGAGACCGCAGGCTAAGAGCGGCGTCAAAGGCCGCCGCGGTTAAAGCCAAGGGGCGGCACGAGGTTATTTTCCGCAGCACGAGAGAAGGCACTCGCGCGTTCCGAGCCTGGCAGGCGTCCTCGGGTGGGATGCTCTGACCCGCTGCACCGGAGAGGCTGCGGCACCGCGCCGGCTCTCCGCAATCTGGAGCCCACGCGCACAAACACAAATATTTAGCTAAGGGAGGGCTGTTTTCCAGGCACAGCGTTTCCTCTCCAGCCACGGCAGTCCGAGCACGGGGACCCCACCTCGGCGCGTTGGGGAGCGGGCACGGCAGAGCCAGCGATCCCCCCGGCATCCCCCGGCGCCGGCAACACAAGCAAAGCAAAAGGTGGTTCTGCTTCTCAGCCTCCGGGACCATATGGAGCTGAGGCATGATTGCATTATTCCTACTGTACTGCAGCAGAACTAAACAGAAAGCTGTAATAAACTGCTCGCAGCGTGTCCCTCAGCACAGTGCAGAGAGCAGGAAAAAAAGCAGCTCAACAAAAGCGTGCTTAAGGAAGCCGTGCTTCTGAAGGCGAGCCACGCGCGGCAAAGCAAGGGCTCTGGGGCTCGGAATCGCAGGCGTTTCCACACGGCTGGATGATGAAATTTCGATGTGCTTTCTTCTCTGCGCTCCCTCCCCTTTCGGGATAATTAGATTTGTGTCTGGCCAGTTATAGAGTATGATGGGTTTTAGTATGGGCTGGCATCGGAAAGCTATAAATAGAGAAGCACGCAAAGTGAATTCGTATGGGAGCCACGTAAACAGGGCCCGCTGGCGCGCCCAGATACCGCCGACGGGCAGCGTGGGTGCCGGTCTCGCCTCTCCCCCAGCGCGGAGGGCGTCAGCCCTGGACCGCTTTTCGTTTCTGTCTTAGGGAGCCTTAGGAAAAAAGCAGGAGAATCACGGACTCCCTATAATCTCCTGCTGTACACAGCTATAACGTACGGGACCCCCGTAAAGATGGATAATTCGGCTAATACGTCAGCTCCGGCCCCTGCTAAATGGGCAGTATCAGACTACAGACGCAATTAAAATCCCGAGACAGAGGCAAAGTCGAAGACGGTTATCTCTAGCTCCGACGTGACTTTGCTTCAGCCACAAATGCACTTGCTGAAGCGCCAGAATAAGCCCCAAACTTGCAGACGCCCCTGTACGAAACGGCCTTAAACTCGGCGTTCCCTGTTCTCTCCACCCAAACCCCCCATTCGGATCAAGAGAAAAGGCATTGCCAAAGCCAGTCAGCGGAAGGGATGCTTCAGTGAACGGGATGCGGGAGCCAGCCGATGCTTCCAAGTCCTCCTCCGAGAAGGCAAGCTGCTTGCAAACAGATTTGCAAGTAGTGAGGGAGGAGGGGAAAAAAAAAAAAAAAAGAAATCTGTCAAGTTACTCGTTCAGGAGCCATTCCAAAGAGCTAAGCTACAAATCTCTCTACGCTCTGCAGCACAGTGCCAGAAGCGCCTGCTATTTCATCCGAGGCTGGATGCAGCAGCACCATCAGGACCACGGTGCCCGAGCTCGCTCGCTCAGGGATCCTCAGCTCCACCTCAGGGCTCGGCTACCAAAACTGCTCGGGGACCAGTCCAGCCAACAGAGGAACACGGTCGTGCGCCCACGTTGCCTTCCAGCGTGGGGCGCAGATGCGGAGGGAAGGGCACCCAGCAGCCAGCGAGCTTTGGTGCGAGTCCAGTATCCAAGGCAGCCCGGGGCCGCAAGGCGCCAGCCTGAACTCCCAGCCTGGCAACCCGCTCCAGCCCGCCTCGGTGAACGCCCTCGATTTGCGGCAGCACCTTCAAAGTCCTTGCTCAACCTCGGGAATACCTGAGCAAAGCAATCACACCAGATGCAATCTCGCGCCGGCTGGATCACCCTCCCGTCCCAAGGATGGAAGTTTATTAGGCTGTGGCCCACATCAGAGTTATTGTGCTGTGTTAAATTTATTGGTACTATCTCACCTCGTTAAATGCTTAAATAGACCTGACAAGACAGAAAAATGGGACTTTCAAAAAAAAATAAAAAGGAAGCCGGCGTTCACATGCTTTGAGTCACCTCTAATGCAACAGCCTGCGCTTCAGGGAAGGACGGGGCACGGCAGCCGGCACGGGGAGGTTTTACAGCACGGCCGGCTCGCGCTCGCTTCCCAGAGAGCCCCGTCCCCGAAGGAAAAGGCTCTGGCAGTGCTCTTCAAAGCCCCGCTTGCCCGAGAAGCACGGGTCGTTCTGGCCAGCCGGAGCAGGAGGTCAGCACGAGGAAGGAGAGAACGGAGGCAGAGACAGGATCCACGCCGTCCACACAGTTAAACTCGGCTTAGCCCGAGCTGAGCTTTCGCTCCACACATAGCTAAGAGCAACAGCTCCCAGCATCCGCCGCCCTCGCAGCTGCAGCGGTGCCAGGTGGCTACTCGAGACCTTCGGGGAAAGATTATTTAAAGCTTCCATTTGTTCTGTACTCTTAACCTTCACTGCAATTACCTGCCCGTTTCACACCAGAGCCTCCTCTCCGCCTCGCCCGCCCGAGGCCGCCAGCGCCGAGCGCGCCCTGCGGCAGCGATGGGCCGGGGCCAGCAGCAGGAAGGCAGCCAGCGCGAGAAGGCTCCGCTTTCCCTGCTCCAAACGGGCATAATACCGCACTTAATTTTGATTTAGTGGGATGGCTACAGCATAATGGCTGCGGGAGGCCATTATCCTGCGACAATGTTCTGTTCCACTGTTATTGCTTCATTAATTAAGTACCAATTGACTATTAATTGTGGGAGATATTTATTGTGGGAGAGAATCAGTTACCAAGTAGTTAAAGGTCAATAAGAGGTTTAGCTCCTCGGCTGGTATTTACACGCACTCGGCGCCGTGCTCAGGGCAGCATCTTCCCCCATCGCTCTGCGCGCTCACAGCGGCGACAGCGTCTCGCCGCTGCGGTCGCGCCCAGGTTTGCGCGCGGGCGCTCCCGCTTCCCGAGCAAAGCGAGGTGAAAGGGCCCGGTATCGACCCGCCGCTGTCCTGCCGCTTGCAGGCTGTTACAGCTACGGAGGGAAAGCTGCCCGCTGCCCGAAGTGATGGACCTCTACCCCCGAGCCAGGCCGCGGGGTCGGGATCTGAGCCAACAGACGGAGCGAGGGCAGGAATCCCAGCACCAAAGGGCTCCGGGGCTACCGGCCCCACGCCGCCGCGGAGCGGGACGGACAGATTAAGTGCCTTGCCCTCATCACACGCAGTTTGCGGCTGGAGGGAGTAATGAATTCAGAGTTGTGCATCCCCAGACGGCGCTCAGCCCGCTGGAGCCTCTTAAGGACAAGACGTGCCCGAAATCTTAGGAGTGAATTGTCACTGAAGTATTTTTATTTGCCTTCGGAGACCCATCGCTCACTCACGCAGCCTCCTGGAGTACCCTTCCCCGTTCCGGCAGGGACGCGCGGGGGGAAGACGCCGCGCTCGGCTCCAGCGTGACGTCTCCGATCAGCGCAGACGTCACCGCCACGGGCCAAACACCCCCGAATTCGAGCGACAAGCCATGCAAATTCCAGCTAATTGATATTAGGCAGCATTTCACACTCTCTAGGTTGCTTTCCGCCTTTAAAATGTACTTTAAAGTGACTCCGGGCTAACGCGTTTTGAACCTGAAAGGAGCTTCAGTTAGGAACAGGCTGCTTTTCCCGCAGAAGAGCTCAACTCCTACAATGACTGGGAGATTATCTGAAGAGACCTTCGCTCTCATTTAACAAATTAAATGACTAGATTTTCAGGAGTTCAGCATCTGAAGTACTACGCTGTTTTTGAAAAATCTGGCTGTAAATGTCATCACGCTGGGCCCTTTAGAAAAATCTGACTGCAGTAATGGCTGGGAACTTTTGAAACCCAAATCCAGCGCACTGCTAAAGCGCTGACCCTAAATCGATCCTATTCAGGAGCAGACACCCATCTTTGGATGGGAAATTTACTCTCTACCTTCATTTCTACCTAAAGCGAGAGCATTATAAAAGGAGGAAAATAATCAAAGGGCCGAGCATCCCTTTCCCCTTCCCGCCTGATCCTGCAACGCCGAACAAACCGTCCCCGACCGGCTCCCCCGTCCCGCTGCTGCCTTTTCCCTCTCGGGGCGTCCCCGGGCAGGCTCGCACGCCGGCAGCGCGCCGAGGCCATTAGACACGGCTCATCAACACCACCGCCGTCCCTGCGTAAATCCGGTGCGCACAAGCAGAAGGTGCCCTTTCCTTTGGAAGGCAAAGCGATGCCCAGCGCTCTCTGGTCCCCCAAACGGGCTCAATAACCTTCATACGGTTATTTTCCCCCCTTTCCGAAGGAAGGTGGAGGTAAGTCTGCCGGGGAAACAAGACACCTTGACGTAGCTCATCTCTGGCGACGCGCGTACGCCGGGAGTCCTGCCCGCTCAGCCAGCTGGCACGAACAAGCCATCAGGGCCACCGGCGCTGCAAAGGCAGCACCGCCGCAGAGGGGAGAGCCGGAGCCTCGCTGCATCGTACGGAACCGTGGATCACACAGGGTCGTACGGATTAACGCCACGCTGGCTCAGCCCCGACTCGGGAACTGGTATTGCAAGCAGCAGAGAGGCCAGAAGCAGTAAGTAAAATAAATAAATAAATAAATAAAATCACAGGATAAAAGCAGAAGAGACCAGCTCCACTCAGATTTCAGCTTGAATTTGCAGCCTTGCTTCCCATTTTGCATTTGCTGCAGAGGTCGTACGGGCTTTTGGGCAGGGACAAACTCCTGAGTGCACGTGCAGGACGCCCAGCGAGCCTCGCCTCTGCTAGGTGCTTCTCCCCTCCCCGGGCGATCTCGGAAGGCCGGAGGCTCCCCATCCGCAGCGCGGGACAAGGAGAAGGCAGCAGCCACCCCGAAACCCCAGCCCGCCGCTCCGGGCTGAGCAGCCGTTCCTCCTGCCTGGCTACAGCTGCCGCGCTTCCCCTCCCGGCAGCCCCAGATTCTCACTTCGCCTTCTCCGAGTTTACTATTATTATCTCCGTGTTTTGCAAACGTCTCACATGCCTTTAGCCCGGCCCCAGGAAACAGCTGAACAGGCAGCTGATGAGCGGGGGTACAAGGGAGACGCAGCCACGGAGGAGAAGAGAGGCCTCCCATCTGCTCCTGGCTCTGCCGGGGACCCGCAGCATCGTCTCGGGCCGCCCGCGCCCCTTGGCGCTTCACCTGCCTTCTCGCCGAGCCGGCGGCGCAGCGGGCTGCGACGGAGCACCGACACGCAGCGGCGCGGCTCCTGCCGCGACAGCCCTCAACGCGCCCGCGGCGCGGGGAGCGGGGTGCTGCCAGCCTCCCGGCCCGCTCTTCCCCCCAGCGTTACCGTTACCACGGGCCCTTTCTGGGCTTCCGCATCCACAAAGCGCCTTGGCGGGGGCACGACGTGACGCCAAAGTGACACCCGCGCGCCCCATCCCTCCGTTAAAACCGCGGATTTAACGTGCGGAGAACGACTCCTTCAAAAAGCGCCCTAAAAAGCAGCTGCGTGCTGCAGGAAAAAGGAGAGTTTTGCGTATCGAAAAATAATAGCAAGATATTATCAATGTAGGGCTCTGATTGTGCCGTATAAAAAATAAAATACACACTGGCTAATCAAAGAACTACAGACACTTTTAAGTAATCCCAACTCTGGCTTTGCATAACTCCATATACCGCCAGCAGCACTCCCGTCGACCACAAGAGACCATCATATACATCAAAAATTCTCCTTTAAATTTATTTTCTGTAAAGATTGGTCTTTTGAACTGCAGTGCTGGAAGCTTAAGGGTACAAAAATCTGCCTTTTTTGTCTCTCCCTGTCGTGGAGGATGCTGATCTGTGGGGAAAGTGCTGCCACAAGCTTCTGTGCCTTGTCAAGATACCTGTCCTTTTCATGGATCACTTCTCTTATCAGCCGCCTGATTAAGACATTAAAAGAGGGAAGGTGAAGGAAGGTTGCGCAGCAGGAAAAAGGCAGCCAGAGGCTCCCTCCTCCTTGACGGCTACGCAACGACTGCCTGCTCTCCTTCCAGGAGCCTGCCTTATTCGGGAGCCGAAGCGGCGGCCGGCTGGCGGAGCCCCTGCCCAGAGGCTCCCCGAAAGCCGGCCAGGGCAAAGAGCCGGCCCGGGCAGGGCCGCTTCCAGCCGGAGGGAGCGGCCCCCGGGGAGGCAGCGGGACCGATCCCGGCTCCGCGCGCGGGACGGCGGCACCCCTGGGGAGGGAGCCGGGAGCCGGCTCTTTTCCAGCCCGGAGCATCGCTGCGGTGCCTGACGGAGGGGGAACCGCGGCGGGATCAACAGCTGGGGTAACAAAGCGGTCCTGGTGCCTTAGCGTGAAAAGGGGGGCTACGGTTTTATCGGCTAAAAATGTCAAAAATAGTTACGGCCTTAAGGCAACAGCGCGGTTGGCTGGAAGCCCTGGGGGTTGGAGGGCTTCGTGCTCAGATGTGGGAACTGGCAGACATGAAAGTGGGACATCACTGCCTCGACTTCCCTGAAACTCTGCTTTATATGCAGTGCTCTTTACATTGTCAAAGAACTTCATAAAAGTTAGATTAAATACTTACACTTCCCCTGTGAGACATCAAAGCAATACTTACTGTAGCAGTGGGGAAACCAGAGACGGAGGCAGAGCCAAGACCAGCATTCAGAGGCGTGCTTAAGAACAGGCTCCGACACGTGCCCGGTACAAACACCCAGTATAGATGAGGCTTTAATGTGCTGTAGAAAGCCTTAAGCACACTAAATACCTGCTCCATCGCGGGTGTGTTACCGAAGGCATTCTCAAAAAAATACCTTTCGACTTTTTTATGCAGAACATGTTTAGTCTGGACAACGAGGTGAAGCCATTTTCCCCTACAAGAACGGGGAGGTAAGGGAACGACTGCCGCGACGCCAGGCCTGCCGCCTGCTGAAAGCCGCCCGAGCGCCGATGGGAGCAACGGGCCGGCCGGGAAAGCGGCAGCGGGTTTCCCCGCGGGAAGTCCTTTCCGAAAAATCAACAGCCAGCGCCGAGCCAGGCGTCGGGGGTCCCGGCGCAGGACCGCGATGGGGCAGTGCCCGGCAGCGACGCCCGGAGCGACCCACCGCAGCCGGCCGGGAGACGAAGCCCGCGACGCTCCCTTGCCTGCCGGCTCCCGGCGGAAGGTGCGGGAGAAGATGAAGAAGTGGGCTCGGTTTATTAAAATCTCAGATCAAATTCCCAGTAGATGAGCCAGACTCCCCAGCGGAACGAGTGCATTAAGGGGGGAGAAAGCACATCCCGCCAAACACATTTACCGCCTTTAATAATTCATCACCGCATATGCGGCCCAGAGAGCGCGCAGTCCCTCGGAAAGCAAAAGCCTTTCCGACTGCGCGGATTCGGCTAATGTCTTCATAAAAGGTTCTCCACCAGACCTCCTCTCCACATCAACTGCACCAAAGGAAAACTAATAGCTCCAGCTGGCACTCGTTGAAAAGTCACTTAATATTTCACAACGCAGGGAGCTTTGTTTAATGGGACACGTTGTTTTTCCCTAAGCAGTTGGAAAACCCCTTGACATCATATTAATAATGTCAAGTTTTATTGGCGCTCTGATCTGAAATGATATTAAACTTTTCAGACTGTCTCGACTGAGGTAGGAAGCTGTTAAGATGCGGACAGTTTGGATAACTGGAAAAATAATGGCTCCTGTCAGCCCTTTCTTCCAGACTGCAGAGGAATGATGCAAAAATCGAGGAGCGGGGCATTTATCCTCTCCGCCAGCCAGATAGGAAACGCCACTTCCCAGCACGAACCCTGGCTCGGCGTGGCAGATGCCGTGCCGAACCTCCGGCCACGGGGGTACAAGCCACCTCCGTCGCGGCCGTGATACGAGGACGGCCGTGTACCGAGGAAAACGCCCTTGTTTCCAAGCTCTGCAGCTGCTGCAAAGCGCCGGGGCCTCGGTTCGGCACCGAGGCGGCTCCCCAGGCCCGGCAGCGCTGCAGCCCGCCGGGCGCCGGCATCGCCCCGGGCAGGCGGGCGCTGCCGCCGCAACGCCCTCGTATCGCCCGCCTGCACGCGACTCGGTGACGCAGCCTCGCTCCCTAAAATACAGTTACGCCGAATTACCTTCTGCGGTGAGTCGCCGCACGGGGAAAAAGTCGGCCAGCCAGACGCCTGATAAACTGGAAACTCGCGTGTTATTTTCATATACATGTTTCCAGCTTGCCTGCTGTCAAATGACTCTTCATTACCAGTTTATTCTGGACCACTGGCTTAAAGCAATCCAGTTTTGACAACCAAGCGCTGCTCAATACACCTAAGGATGGTATTTTAAATTGCACCTTTTGTTTTGCATGACATGAAGCGGCGATATTGCGACTCGGTTTATCGGGAGGCTGGAGCGGCCCCTCCCCAGGTCCAGTCCGCGGCCGCTGGAGCTGATGGAATTTACTTTGCTCCATTAAGACAGCGCACCACTCGCTATGGCTGCTGCATGCCAAACAGCCAGCGAGCGCAGCCGCTCTGCGCGGCGGCCGTGCCTGCGCCCGGCTAGCTCGTTCAGGGTACAAATTGTCCTTACACCGTGCAGGCAAGTCTGCTCCTCCAGGCTTTCACATGCCTCCACTGAGGCTTGGGTCCCATTTCAGACCAGCTTCTCGACAAAGACCGAGCGGAGGCATCGCACTGGCCTAGAGGAAGCGCCCCTCTGACCAAGCGCTTATTTCCAATTTCATTTTTTAAGGCCTTATTAGAGTAATGTTGCAAGTAGAGGCACCTTACCGACACGGGTATTTCTGCTGCTCTTCCGACATTTCCACAATACGACGTTTCCACAATGATTCAAAGCGCTCCCTTTGCCCCGAGCTCGGCGGGCATCGATTCACCGGGACCTGCCCGAGTGGACGCACCGGCCACCCACTCCCTGCAGCCCCTGCTCTGCATCCCACCCCGCCGTCCCAGCCTTCCCACGGGCTCCAGACAAACAGCAGCGGCGTTCCCGGCCACCCCGCACAACCGCTCCTGCGACGGCACTCCTTTGGCCGCCTCTCCGCTTGCAGTTGGTGGTTCGAAAAGGCAGTCTCTCATTTTGATTATTTCCCAGGACTGTGCCGTAAGGCTCATTTCAATTGCGGCTTTCCACTTTCGCAGGTGAATAGACCTATTCTTGCTGACAGCCTAGCCAAGGAGGAGACTCAAGCTCCGTTCGGGTAATTCACAGGACAAGCTTAGCTTCCCTCATGCAGGTTCTGGCCTTTACTCTGTGTCAGATTTTATCAATTAGCAATTAACGGCATAACAGACATCTCTCAAAAAACCTCCTCCCGATGATGTCTATTTAAAACCCCTGAGCATTTTGCTTGCTGATGTGCTGAAACCGCCGCCTTTCACACTGCAACGTCAGCTCATTGCTCCCCTGCATCCCTCCTCTCGCCGGCTGGCAGCGCGGCACCGTCTTCATCAAGGGGCGGCACCAGCCGACCCCGGCACCCCTCGCCGCAGCTGCTCACAGGGCGCGAGAGCGGATCGGACGCGAGAGCCGGGGGTAAAAGACCGAGGGGGACCCACGACGTGCGGGTCTAAGCACGTTGGGTAGCCCTAAAATGCAACAGCAGCGGACAGGACTAGGCGGCATTAAAACTCCTCTGAAGCTCTGCAAAGGAGGGAGGCGCAACAGTTGCTCCCAGGGAGTTTCGGGACCGATAAGACCAGCAGCCACGTAAAGCCCCAAGTTACCTACGGCGCGCCGTATATCAGGCATCGTCCCCTTAATCGGAGCGCACCGTGGACTGCAGCGTCTGCAGGTTTACATACAGACGCTATTGTTAGCAAATTTCTACAGCCACGTTGGCCGGCGCTGCGCCGCTCCAGCAAATTAAACAAACTCCCGCTCAGTGGGAGAGTTATAAATAAGCGAGTCGCCCACTCAGGAGGTTGGTCCTGCTCCTCTTCCAGGCAGCAGACGTACGGAACTCCTCTAGCTCTTCCCCTGCGGGATTTCAACGGGAGGGTTACGCAGAGACGCCCCTCCGCCCCCCGCGCGGCCAGCGGCTCGGCGCCATCACCACGGGGCGCAGGGCGCCAGCAGGCCGCGGGCTGCCCATCCCTCGGTTCTCCAGCTGTGGCAGACCCGGGCATCGGTTTGCTGATGCTATCGGCGGGTGAGCTTGAAGCCAGCCCAACACCACCCCCAAAGCCCCCAGCAAACCCAGCCCCAGCTTCTCGGGGAGGCAAAGCGCACAGACCCCCGGCAGGACCGTACAGAAACCCTGCAGAGCAGCTGGAAGGAGCCTTCTGATCCCGCGCGGACGACGGTGCCGTCAAACCCAAACCTGCTACCGGAGAAGTTCAGGATATCAGAGCAGCACGAGAGAGAAGTGTTATTAAGAGTCTGAGGTTAAGAGAAATTACTGTTATTTGGTTTGCGTAAAGCCTATTCCACGTTGTTTATCGGGGTAAAAGTTAAAAGTTCGTACCGGGTTGGAGAGCCAGCGCCGGAGGAGCGGCAGGGGTTTTTGTAAGTGGCTCCTGAGGTTCAACGCCCAAACGAAAGCGCTTCCAACAGCATTTTTAGAAAGCAGTTAGCGTGCCGGCTCCGAAGGTCAGGCTTTGCTCAAATAGCTCCGTTTCAGACATTAAACTTGATGTCGCTGGTCTGTTTGGAAAATCTTGACCTGTAGTTTCAAATGAATTATTCAGCCTAACCTCTACATCTGCAATTATTGGCACGTTCAAACCTACCCATTTGTTCTATTAAACCAGCAAACAAATATTTTGAGTTACATACGTAAGGTTTCACGCTCGCGAGTAAGCGCGGGGACGAAGCACGCGAAGCGGGGAGGCGGGTTTACGAAAGCATCATCTGAAACGGAACTAAGCGCAGAGGAAAAGAATTTTGCAAGCGCTCTTCTGAGCGCACGAGAACGTAACAGGGCCAAGGGCTGTTTGCCTCAAGAACTTAATAAAAACGCTCGACTTGCGGAATTTCATTCCACGCGAGCAAGGGGGATGAACGCACACCTCCAGGAAGCTCTCGCGGGGGCCGGGCTTCCCCCGCCGCAATATTGGAGAGCGTTCCTAGTTAGCATCATCCTGCACGCCAGCGTCTTTGCTGGGAACCGCGGGCCGCAGGCGAGGGGCTCGAGAGAGAAAGCGGACCCCGCGCATGCGGGTAATTCCGCTGAACCAGGCAGGCTGCTGGGGCGGCCGTCGGAGCGGCCCAGGCAAACAGGGACGCCGGCTCCCCGGGCGGCAGGAACCGGGGAGGGAAGATGCGATCTCCGGCTCTCCTCCCAGCACCAGCACCATTGATACTCTTTCATCCCTCCCCAGGCGACTCGGGCGGCCCCTGGGCTCCACCGGCACGCAGCACCCCCTTCGCCTGCCCCCGAGGTGCTGCCTCCGGGACGGCAGCCCCCCTCCCCGGGACCTCCAGGCAGCGGCATCGGTTTCAAGAGCCCCCGACCTTCCATAATCGTTTCTGCTGTTATCCGAACACTTCCTAATTCATCCCCTTCTGTCCCTGAAAATCTAAATCCTATTTAAGTTAATGCCCTTCATTTTCATTTATAAAGACAGATACAAAATAATTATTTCCTATCTCTGCTGTTTCCTTATCTTCTGTCCTAATAATTCCTCACTGTCTCTCTTTCATCATCTGTCTGCAGTACAAGAAACTTTTCTGTTAGTTAAAATATTCTGTGTGTTCATTTGCCTCCGCTTTCATATCTCGCCGCTCCTCTCCCCCTACCTGCCCTCGCTCCCCCTCTCCCAGCGCTTTTCATGCTCACCCTTCACACTCATCTTCACGTCTTGCTGCTGTTTGGATTTCAGCTCGCAATTTCCTATGCAAATTCCAGCAGGCCACCTCTGCAGTCTCTGCCTTTGATATCCGCCTCGCCCTGCCTGGCTGAAGCGCTTTGCCGCCGCGGCGGCGCGCTCAAAGGGCCGGCTCCGTCCTCACCCCCGATGAAAGCGGGGAGGCAAGCGGGAACAGATGTGCCTCCCGGTGACAACTTGATTAAAAGAAAATAAAGGCGTCTTGTGCGGGAGAGCGGCCCCGCGGACGCCAGGAGAGAGACCCCGTCCCCCGGCAGCCAAGGGCACGGGTTCTGCCGGGAGCTCGCCGCCACCAGATGCCGGAGACGGGAGGCAGGCAGGGCTTCCGAGGGACACGGGCTTCGCCAGGGCCCAGCACCCTCTGAACCCCGCCGCGTGCGCGTCGGCATCCCCAGAGCGCCGGGGCTCCGCCAAACCACGCTCGGAAGAGATTCGGCGACTGGGCGTCCTCGCTGCCACATCGCCCAGGTTCACCCACGGCGCATTCGAGCCCTTTCCCACCCGCAGTCCCCAAACGCAGCCTCCGCCCTACTCGACGCTGCTCTGCTTCTGCCGAAGCAGCACCCTCCCAGATCCCCTCTAGTGACAAATATCGGCCCTGGTCAAGTCCGACCACAAACGGCGACGGCTCCTGTCGCTTCGAGTCTCTAATCCGCGCGGCAAGGCTTCAGGGCTCGCTTTTGGTAGATACCTCGTGAGCCACCTTCCTGAAGACGTTTACGCTTGTTACCCACCCTCCCGCGTCGACACAAATGAAAACTTGGCGGGCACGTGCGTGGCTTTACACGTTTCTTACAGCCATTCTCCGGCTGCGTATATCGCCAGCCCTTGGCACAGTCCGTCCGCTCCCTTCTCTGCATAGCGAGTCACTCCTGCATTAGCTGAAGAGCGTTTACGTGTTTGCAATCAAAAGAAATGGGATTGTAAGCGTTCAAAAACTGACAGCGGAGCTCTGAGCATCCGAGATTCCCAAAATGCATTTCTAAAGGCATTTTCTGAGAAGGGCTTAAGCTTATTCCTTTGCACCAGGGAAAAGGCTGCGGTCTCGGTGCTGTCTATGCCCTTCTCTAGAACTCGCCAGCTTCCCAGGGATGTTAAAATCGACTCAAAATCACGTAATCAGGGGCAGAACTTCAGAGCCCTGGTAACTGTGCAGAGTAACCGCGTCGCTCTGGTGAGAGAAGCGAGAGCTCAGCCTTCTGCTGTCTAGCACAGAGCCATCGCTTCGGGTAAATAATTTTGACTAGTGACTCAGCAGCAGCCTATGCGGGAAGTATATATTTAAACCTGCGCAGCTTAAACAATTGTTAAAGATGTCAGTTTATCATGCAGACAGTTTTTATTGAAAGGAGGAGGAAAATATCATTTTTTAAATTAACGAGAGCAGACCTTATCTCGGCTGCTTTTACTACACTGTATTTTGGAAAATATTCCTTTATTGTTCACAATTGCTTCTCTTTGTTGGACCCGCACGCCAACAGCCGCATTTCAAAAGACTTCACAAACATTAACCAACAAAACCTCAGCGCCGGGAGCTGCAAAAGCAACAAAGGCAGGAAGATTAATTCACTCGCCCAAAGTTATATTCAATCAAGCCAAACTCGCGCGCGGAAGCCGGGCCTCGGCCTCCCCGCTCCGAGCCCCGGCGGTCGGCGCGCTGCTGCCCCGGTCCCGCTGCCCCAGGGCAACGCGGCGGTCACGGGGCGCCGCCCCCATAACGGGGAGGCGGCCACGGGCCCCAGGGAAGAACGGAGCATCTCCCTGCACGCCTCACCCAACGACCGGACTATTTATTTTTTCAACCGCTGTTGTCAGATCTAGGGTCGAAGGTGGAAGCTTCGCCCTTCCTTCAAACTCCCTAAATCACTCAGACCGCTGCGCGGAGGGCCTTGAAAAGCCACACGCGCTGGGGGTGTCCGATTGCAGGCTTTGATGTGCGTTATCACCCCAGCAAGCAGCAAGAACGGCAACGCCATGCGGGCAGGACAGCTGCTGCACTTCGCCGGGGCCGGGGAGACCCAGGAGCCTCGGGGATCAGCAGAAACTCAGGTAAGGCGGCAACGAGACGCCAAATGGGGACGGCCGTCCACGCAGGGAGCAATCTGGGAGGGAAAAGCCAACTCTTCCACCATATGGGATTTTAAATTAATCCTGTCAGCTCAGCCAGAGGGCTGCCAACGCTACAGACAGCTCGCTGAAAGCTCGTGCTCGGCGGCGAAGGGCAGGGAGGCTCCTCCGGCTGGGACGGCACCGCGGCAGGGAGGGCTGCGGCACCCCGCATCCCGCCCGTGGCACCCTGCATCCCGCCCGCGGCACCCCGCCCCAAAACAGAGACCAAAGGGACAGGGCTGCTCAGAGGAAGGTGGTGAAGGTGCGGGACAACTCCGGAATAGAGACAGGTTTTTAAAAACGAGACTCTGGCTTTGGGATGGCAACTGGTGAGAGGAGGCAATAAAAAGACAACGGAGGATCTGTAGATTGGGACTTCTCCACCATCTCAGGAGACAGGAGAACCAAGGCTTTCAATAAAGTCAGACAAGGGGGAAGTCCAAGCTGATAAAGAGAAATACTTCTCCAGCGCGGTAATTAAGTTGCTGAAGTTATCGCCCCAGGAAACGAGGACAAAAGCGTAGCGGGACTCCAGATGGGCCTGCGTGCTCCCGCAGCTGCCAGCAGCACCCCGGCTCGGCGAGACGCGCCGCGAAACATTTCCGAGACGCGTTTTAAGCCTCATCTTCCCTGCTGAAGAGCACCTCGGACTCTCGAGAGACTGGGACGAAGCCCAGTGCGTGGGGCAGACAATCACACGTTTGTTAGCTTGGCCTCAAGCGTAACGACAGGGCGGTAACACCGACGACGAAATGGGCACAGACCCCAGCGGAGGCGGCCCACGGGCTTCTCCGGCGCAGGACGGCCCCGGCAGGCTTCCAGGAGGGAGGAGAAGGCAGCCGGCAGGCCGCGGCCCCCCCGCACGGTCCCCCGGGCGAAAGGGGGAGATGCCCATTCTCCCCCCTTCCCTCCCCACCCCACCAGCTGCTAAATCAAGCCCTAATGGACTCGCACGAAGCTGGCTGCTGATGAAAATCCCCGCAGCCGTGTACGCTTAAAGGGCTAAGAGAACTCTTCAGCCAAGTCCCTGCTGTGCTCTTTTCAGGAGAGGCCCTTTTAACTCGATGCTATTCCCAGACCATTGCGCTGATTTAAATGTTAACACGCTCTCCAGGATGCGGGCACCTCCCGCGCGTCAGAGCCGGCGCGGAACGGCGCCGAGAGCCGGGCCGCGGGGGCAACGGGCCCCGTCGGGTCCCCGGGCGGCCCTTCCCGGCCCAGGGGACGGCAGGGCATCCCAGAGGAAGCAATCACTTGGAAAAAGAGACACTGTTGCCAGTTTGCGGTAAATCCTGGCGATATTTACTAAATACCCCTTA
Organism: Platalea leucorodia; assembly: GCF_965183815.1. Lineage (NCBI taxonomy): Eukaryota > Metazoa > Chordata > Aves > Pelecaniformes > Threskiornithidae > Platalea > Platalea leucorodia. The sequence goes on along the minus strand of NC_138842.1, from coordinate 8,272,185 downwards.
CAAAGTGCAACACCGATCCAAAACAAAGGCGACTGCGAGAAAAAGCCGCTCTGCAAAGACAGCCGGGAAAGGCGTTCGGGGAATATACTGGGAGATTTGAGAAAGCTTAAGCCTGGGACACAAATCCCTGTTCTCTGTCCTTAACAATAGAGGACAAGGTCTGACACAGCTCGCCGGTTGTGATGGAGGGATCGCGCTGCCTGGGCCCAGCTGAACAGATACGATCTCTGCCGATTACCTGGGTTCACATCCTCGACAGCAATTGCACAGCAGCACCGGCTTGCCGCGTGTTTTCCGTAGCGGCGAAGGGGCACGGAAAAGCTGCAGTACAACGTAAGCGATGCGTTAGGAGCAGGACCGTGGGCCGTGCTTTCGCCGAAAGAGGCGGGTTTGAAACAGGACACAAAGGGGCGAATCCCAGAGGCAGCCGCAGCCGGAGGAGGTCAGAGGCAGTGCTTTCCCCAGGGAGCCGGGAACAAGCGCGCCCAAGTGAGCTGCTTGGAGACGGACACAGCGAGGCACCCGGGGCCCCGAAGGGCAGGCGGGAGCTCCCCCCCAGAGACCCTGCCCTGGGAAGAGCAGCCCGCTCGGCAGGAGCATTTAGAGGCAGAAGAGGCCTTTTACCCCCCACCCGCGTCCCGTGGCCGCGCTCCCGCCCCGGGGACCCGCCGCGTCCCACCGGCAGGCACAGCCGGGGCGGCTGCTTCGGTTCTGCCCGCGCCGCGGCGTGCTTCCAGGGTGGGGAGGGCAATAACACGGGCTGTCGCTATCCGGAGCTCTGCAGCCTCCTCTCAAGGCAAGATTTCCCCGTCTCCTCCCGGCTGGTGTCTGCAGCAGCACGGAGAGCCTCTGAACGAGGCTCCCTATAATCCGTCAGAGGTGCTGCTGCCCGTTTATGCTCTGCGGGAGCTCTGCCTCTCCACTAAATCCCTCAAGCCATCTCCAGATCGCCTAATCTCCATCTCCGCCACCTCCCTCTTTTCAGTGACCTCCCCCCTCACGTACAGCATCTGCAGGCTTCCAGATAACTCCCTCGCATCCTTATCTGCCAGAGTATTTTAGCTCCTGTCCTGGCATTGTGCTCAAGCAGCAGTAACGACACACGAGGAAAGCACCCGGAGCGTTCGGAGAGGACGGCAGCTTTCCAGCTGCTCACCCGACACCTCACCAGCACCTTCGGTTTCGCCCAGAGAACAAGGCGCGTCACATCAGAGGCCCGTCTGGCAAACCCTCGCAGCAGAGCCAGCTGCACTAACCGGTGAAACCGGTCGCCAAGAGCAGGGGTGTTTGAAAGGGGTCGTCCTGCAGCGCGACCCTCGACACGGGCCGCGACGCGTCGTGCCTGCCCGTGCCCCTCATCTGGCAGTGCTCTCGGGTCTCACTTGCCGCGGCCTCACGCCGTCAGCCGTCCCGCTCCCCCCTTCCTCCGCAACAGATGTAGAAGTCCCAGCCCTCGGCTCTGACCTCCTCCGTGGCCCCGCGCATTGAAGTGTCCTTTCTTCTGCCAGGCAGGGGAGAGCAGGAGGAGAGACAGGAGCGGGGACGCGAGCATGAAAGCTCTAGCGAGGAACAGTTCCTTTGCACAGACCTGGACCGGTTTCACAAGCTGCAAATGCTGGCTTTCCAAAAGTCACTCGGAGAGCAAGTCTAAGCCAGTAACGCACCGGAGCGATGGGACGCTGCTGGACCTGTCCTGGAGTCAGTGGAGCAGGGAGGCCACCCCGCAGGTCCCCGCGTACCACGGCCGGTTACGGTAATGGCCGTTCGGGCGGCCGTAACGCCTGCGAAGGCCGCAAGCGGCTCATCTCCTAAACTTGAAACATGTGCGGTTTCTAAATAATACGGAATTCCCAGGTCTCTCATAACCCTGCTTTTATTTTTAACAATAAAGAGCTTCCCCCAGAAGTTTCCCACCGTAAACAGACACCGTAAAGGAGACAGATGTTGCTTCCGCAGTGCTAACAAGGAACACCGGTATTACACGGAGCGGCCGGGGCGCAGAGGTGAGGACTTATTACTCCACGGAGAGGAGATGGCGGGGGTGCAAAGGCACGGGCTTTGGCAGCGAGGTTACTCAGAGGTTGCACACAGCCTCTGCTCGGTGCGTCAGCCTCGTCTCTCTCTGCGGCTAATGAATGTTACAGGAGGAGAGGGAGGAGGCAGAGGCTGGAGGGAAATGGAGCAGAAACGTAAGGCTGCCATCTCAGATATCGTCTGCCTCTCCGCAGCCAGGCTCGCACAGGAACAAAGGCACGGCAGCACCCGCCGCACCCGGGGCCGGGCTGGAGCAGGGGGCGAAGGCAGAGCCGGCCCGAGCGGGCAGCAGCAAGGGACACGTCCCAGACTCGGAGCCCTGCGCAGCAGAAGCTGTGTTCAGCAACACCTGTAACTGGAAAATAAAGGATGATACCAGCTCTGCTGAACCCTGCCTGCGCTTTTGTCCACCCTCTGCTGAGGAGGAGGAGGCGGCCCAGCTCCGGCCCTGGCTCAGCCGCCGGCTCCCCTCGAGCCCAGCAGTCTCCGCCGCGCTGGGGGCTGCGCAGGGGTGCGGCGCAGGCTCTCCCTGCCCTGGGCAGTTTACAACACTGAGCAACAAACTGCCGACGGAGCTGAAACGACGAGCTCGGGATGGCAGAGGGAACCCGTAGACCCCGTCCCCCGAGCCAGCTCTAGCGCCTTCCCCACGCGCTCGCCCTCCCGCGCTCCCTGGGGCTGACGCCTCGCCAGCAGCACCGCCGGCCCCCGCTGCAGTTCTGCGCCGTGGGCACGGCTTTCCGACAAGCAATCACATCTTAGAGGCTCTGGCATTTTCTTAGAACACCTCAAATTGCTTTTTTTACACCTCGCTGCTCAGTGCCAACCCCAATTCATGTTATTTGTGCATTTGCTTAGAGAACATTATCTGATCAGTCACCCTGCGAGAGGCCGGGGAAGAGGCTTCAGCTTCTCCCTGTCACCAAAGCAGGTCGGGCACAAGTGAATCCACGCAAATATTTTGTAAAGCAAACCGCCTCCCCGCCTGCGCGGGAAGGCCCTTGCTAGGGTCCTGAGCGCAGGCCGGCGCGGCCCAGGATGAGGCGCAGCCGCGCCAAGAGATAACGTCAGGGTGCCGAGCATCCGCCCGCCCGCCGCCTGCTCTCCAGCTAAGCAGGGCACTCTTAAGGGAAGCAAACAGAGGAGAAAAGAGCATTTGGCACGTTTATGTCTATTCCCTCTGCTGGCAGAAGCTGGAAAAGGCGACACCCAAAAGCCTCACGAAGATGCCGGGACTCGTGAACTACGTCTGAGATGTATGTATTCGTGTACCCCTCCAACGGCACGCCGCGGTGCCGCAGATGGGCTGCTCGGTAGGAACCGGCCGCTGCCAGCCCCAGCAGCCACCGCAGCCTGGCTTCCTCTCTGCGAGGAAGATGCGAGAGGCTGAACCACGTAAGCGTGCAAGCTCCGTCCGCGGGAAGCGTACGGGATCGCTAGCGCGGCTCAGCGACAGGCGGCTCGTGTCGCCGTGCCCCCCAGCCCCCCACACCGGCCGCATCAAGCCGCCACCTATCGCAACAGGCGCCCGGAGCCCTCGCTTCAAAAAAGGTGCAAAAATCGCTACAATTAATAATTTTCTATTAGCCCATCCCTCCAAGCTGTTCCTTCCTAACCATCTGCATGTCCTGAAATGTGAGGTTTTAGTCATAAATGCCAGGCCTCGTTTTGGAAATTTATAAGCTGTTTTGCTTCCATTACCTGAACAGCTTCCAGCTACTATATCCAGGCATTTTAATCCTCCCAACTCCGGCGCAAGACGGCACGGCAAACTTCACAGCGCACCGCTCCCGCGCCGCCGCGCGCTCCCCGGTTCCAGCGCACGCCCTCCCTCCTCCGACAGGAGCCGGGTACCCGGCAGCTCGAAGCCGGGCGCCCATCTGCTGGAGCGCACGGGGGCACGGAGGCTTTCGCGGCAACGCGTTAGGAGCCGTACTCCAGAAAGGCGACATATTTCAACGCCCATATTGCAGCCACAACCCCTGATGCACTATCAATTAAGAGCAGCAATAATTACAAATGGAAAGCTGCAGACCTCGGAGCAGATAATGTGTTTCCATTAGATTAAGTAGTCATACAAATCAAAAATAAAACCTATACTTCGACTAATTAAGCCCACTCACCATCTGATTAAGATGTGTTGTGATACCATGGAAAAGTACCAAAGAGCTATTGTAAGGAAACCAACACAACTGGGTATTAATGTTACATTCCTCGTCAGAAGGGATAATTGATCTGCCTAGAGGTTAACCAAGATAACTACCGCCAGCTGACGACGCCGGCGACGCTGAACCCCTCGCTCCGTGCAGCGGCGCCGGGGGGGAAAAGGCGGCCAAAAACCCGTCCCCGGACAGCCCTGCATTTCGGACTTGCTACTTGGTACCGCTGAAACGACCTCCCCCTTCATCCGACCTTAAAACAAGCACCGAGCGCCTGCTGACGTTCTCCCCATCCCCAAACCCTTCCTTCTGCTCCGAGCTGTGCTCGGGAGAAGCTGATCCGGGGTTCTTTAAAAGCAAATCCCACAGCTCTCTTGGTTTTGGGGGCAGGGGCAGAACAAACCGCGCTCCGGCCGTGACCCGTGCCCACAAGGCCGGCCTCTGGGACTAATCGCCCTTCCTTCAGAGAGCCTGGGGGCAGATTTGTACAGGGCATTCACATGCCTACCAGCATCTTTGAAAATTTAGCTCCCAGCAGCCAAATCAACCCACTGCTTTGTATCTGCGGCAGCATCCACTGACCTGCGCGTGGGAGGGTAAATCTGGGACAGAACGCACCGTGCAATTTCTTAAGCCTCCCACTGCAAAGGCACAGGTCTCGCCGTGCTCCTTTTCCCCAGCGGGGAGGGTTTAGCGGGGAGGAATCCCCTGTGGCTGCAACCGCTGCAGCCAACGCTCGGGTTTGTTCCGCCCGACTTCGAGGCAGGTCCCCGGGGAACCGAGCGAGCAGCGCGGGACGAGCACGAGAAAGCCCGCCCAGATCCGACCTCCCCAACCGGCCGCCGGTCCCCCAGGGGTGCCTCTCCATGGGAGCCCCCCCCTCGGGGCAGCCAGCCTGCCCTAGGCTGCGGTGCTCCTGTGGGGCTGGCCGCTGCTTTCAAGAGTATTTTGGGAGGAGCGACCCTTTGGAATGAAGCCCTAGGTACACCACCACGTCGTTCAGACTCTGGCCAGAGAATGCATTTATGTCACGGGATAAATTACTGTATGCAAAGAGCACTGTTAACGGCCTGCTGCCAAGCCCAAAGGATGTATTTGCTGGGGTCCGAGGTCTAGCACTACTCGGTATTTTCATTCATGACCAAAACGATGGCATACAAAGAATTATGAGATTTGCAGAGGAGACTGTGCTAGGAGTGACGGTACAGCAGAGGATAAGTTTAGGATTGACAGCGATCCTGAAACTGGGAATAGGATCAAAAACCCCGGGAAGCTAATGAACTCTTAAGGTATTGCTAGCAAAACAAGGCTGCAGAAGGAGCCGGGGGTGGCTGCGAGTCACAAATCGAACGCGAGGCAACAGCATCGCGGCGCCGCACAAAGGCGTCACGGCGGGACGCATCGACTGGCGCGCGCTTCGCGGGGCACGAGGCGCCCTTCTGCCCGGGAAGGACGGCGTCGGCCGCGCCGAGGCCGCCCGGGGCTCCGCGCCTGCTCTGGGCATCTCCCCTCAAGGCTGCCCTCCGCTATTTTCTTTAAAGTCCATGTTTCCACGAAATCTGTTTACGGAAGATCCACGGAAAATGAAGATAAAAGGGGCATGACAGGGAATTTAATTAAATATTCAAAGATTGGTTTTGGCATTATTTACTCAGCTAGGACTCCGAGCTTTGGGTTCCAGGTTTGGTTGTTACTGTGGAAACCGGCTTAACGTGGATGTATAAAAAGAAAGGGCTCGTCAATTAAATAATTTAAAAAGTGAAATAAAACCTCGGGGAACACAACATGACAGGCTGTTCTGTATTTAGGGCTCTCCATTCCGATGCCTTGCGCCGCGAGGCAGGAGATGTCTAGGACGCTCGGCTTGCCTGCCAGCCGACCGCCCGGGCGCTCCGGTCCCCCGGGACACCTGGAAGCGCAGAGGAGCGGCAGCTCCCGGTCCCTGCTCGCGGGGCAGCTGCCAGGCCACACGCTCTCCGAAGCCGCGGGCAGGACCCCGCTGCCCGGGCAGGGGCCCGGGAAGCAGCACCGCGGAGCTCACACGCTGCACGGCCTTGGATTCGCTCCTGCACAGCTGCTGGTTTGCGCCGAGCTGTTCAACGGGAACACTAATCCTCACCTGCCGCCTTCCTTCATACTCGCAAAGGGCTCGGAAACCTTCCGGTGCAGAGAGGTGTAAAGTAGTGAAAAGCATTATTCAACCCCCCCAGCTCGCTGGGGAACGGCGAGCCGAACCGCTGCTCGGAACAGCCTATCTGCGGAAAAACCACGGGGGAAATCCGAGGCCAGACCGGTACTGACTCCTCGTCGGCAACGCGAGGCCGCTGCCAGCCGCGGGGATGAAGGACGCCAGCGAGCCCGAGTTATCAAAAGCCGGGAAAAGCCCCGCGCAGCTTGCCACCCCTCCCCGCCCGTTGGCCCCAGAAGGGAGGGCGAGCGGCGCGGGCAGCACGGCCCCTGCACGTCTGTCCCTCCCAGAGCGGCTTAGCCAAGGGTCACCGTCCCCTGTTTTTAGAGAGGAGCACGAGGGGATTAAGGGGCCCGTGGCCGGTCACGGGGCGATGGGACAGCTGGGACGACAACACCCATCTCTGCAACGAGCGCTCAGGGCCTCAGCAGCTGCTCAGGGCCCGCCTGTCCCAGCCCAGTCCCCAACAGTTCTGCAAAGCCCATCTGCTTCAGCACCTGCCGCCGCGCTGGGAGAGGGACGGAGGACACTGGACTCGCACCAGCCGCGGAGGTTATTTGTCTCACCTCGCCGAGGAAACTAGATCAACGATGTGCTCAGAGGAGCTAAGGGCATGTTTGACAGCATCCATAAGGCTTTCTGTCACGCTATCCAAAGGATATTTCTTTGCTGTCCAAACACCACTATCATTATTTAACCAGTGCCTGAAGATGGATTTCCTTTTTGCTTCCTCCCGTGACGCTCACTGTCCTCACTCATCGCACACCAGTCAGCCCCTCGCTGTGCCGCCTGCAAGGCCCAGGCTCCTCGAGCGAGTCTTCCCATCCGTCAGAGCAGCTCGGGCCAAGATCTATATCCTACGTCCCCCCCGCGACCCACTGCTAAACCGGACCCCCACCAGCAGCGGTGGGGACGCAGCTGGCGCGTGGCAGCGTCAGCAGCGGGTGGGTACCCCGTACCCCGACTCCGCTTATTGGAAGGTCGGGTCACACTCAAACCCCTCCCAAACCTCTTCATCAGAGGAAGATGAGGCATGACCGAAGCATCCTTGCAGGCAGGCATCTTTCCCCAGAAATTCGCCGGGAGCCCAGCTCTCCGCAACTGCCAAAATCCTCTTGGAGGCCGAAGACGACCTCGCGCGGGACAAGGCAGCGCTGGCGGAGAGATGCCGCTTCTGCGGACGGCTCTCGGCAGGGCGCCTGCCCGTCCCCTCCTGGGGAGGGGTCCGGCTCCCCAGAGCCCCCCCGGCAGCGCCGAGGGGCACGCGCGCAGCAGACGCTCCCTCCAGCAGGAGCCGGCTGCGCCGGAGGAAGAGGAACTGGCAGCCAGCGCTTTTAATTGAATAATTTAAACATTATTGATTTTTCCTACTAGCTGGCAACAAGGCCCAAAGCCCAGGCAGACCAGAAATGATTAAAAAGTAGTCTCTTTCAGACAGCTGAGATACCATTCTCCTCCAACGTGGAGGAAGCAGATGGAAACCCAAACGAGCTGCTGGGTCAGCTTTGTTCCTGGCAAGGGGAGCATGGGACCAAAACGTCCTCACCTGCCCGCTCCATACAATTAAAGGAAGGTGGAGAACGTTTACCATTACAGGTGACAAGTCACAGCTCTCCATACAGGGCTAAAAGCATCCCAGCACCAAGGCACTAAAGCCAGTCACTCCTGAGCCCGTCGCAAAGCACCGGTTGCCGTCTGGGCAGCGAACGCGCGCTCCGCGTCGGCAAATCACACACAGTGAGCAGGGAGCGGTCGTAAAGCAGTAGTAAAGGGTCCGTGCTGGACCTGGGACCTGCCGGTCCAGCTGGCTCCCTGCAAGCACAGCAGGCTAGGCAGGTCCCCCAGAGGAACATGAAAGAGGGCGGCGAGCGGCCTTCCACGCTCCCACGCAGGAGAGCCATGCTCTAGAATACGCTTGCAAATGCGTAAGTCCCCCTGAGCAAAAGGAGCCTAAGCAAGTTATTCATGCTTTGGCACTGCTCGTGCCCCGAGCGCGGCCGTGTTTTGAAGCGTGAGCAAGCTGTAGGCTGGCAGCTGCTCCTTCGTCTTGGAAATCTGCAGCCACGGAGCTCCCCTGCTCCAAAAATCTCTCTAAGCCCTCTTTGCCCTGCTAAGGGATCAGCCATCTCACGGGCAGCCCGCAGAAGAGAGGACAGGACAGTGAAGTATTTCCCTCTACAAGAAGAGATGAACTTGTTATAAAACAGTTGCCAATGCAGTGATGAACACAGCAGCATCGCGCGCAGAAATTGAAGATGCACTTTAATGGCTTTGCTATTGATCCAAAGATGGTGATTTTGCCTTTGACATTGGAGCCCGCGATGGGAAAAGGAAAAAGGCAGCTTGCAGCCTGCTCCCGCGGGGCTGCCGAGCGCCGTGTCCGTCAGCTGCGACGCGGGGGCTCGCCGGTGCCACTACGACACAGCAGAGCCGGGCTCTGGCGTGCCGAGTGCCGACCCGTCCGACACGCCAGCCCACTTTGGGGTCCGCAGCCCCGAAACTGCATCCCCCGAGCACAAATCCACGGCTGCTGCAGCCGGACCCCTCCGAAAGCAGACAAGAACTGTCCCAGAGGCAACGGCAACTGCTCCGAGAGCCGAGGCCTCTCCCTCCAAGCAGCGGAAGAGCAAATCATGAACTTGCAAAGCCGAAACCCAGTTCAATGTCAAACCAGTCCCCAAACTTCACGATACTCCAACTCAGGTGGAAAGGATTTAACAATCTTGTCTCTCCCCTCCCTCCAACAACCTGGAGTTTCAAGATAATTTTCTCTTTTCAATTGCTCCCGCTTCCCTAAAGAGAACGAGTGTGCCAAACGGACGCGCGTATCAGGAAATCTGGATGCATTTAAATAAGAAAGCAATTAAACACTTTAATAAGGTGAAGGGGGGGGCCGGAAGGAAACTATTACAATGATTTCAGGATGACCTTAAAACCTTCCGCCGCCGTAGCGTTAGCGTTTCGCGAGCCCGGCTGACGCGCCCGCAGCACCAGCACCCATCCATCCCCGCCCTCGGGCCGGAGGCTCTGCGCGAAGGGCACCCGTACCCTCACCGAAGGGGCTCCCCCCCCGTCTGGCTCCTTCTAAAGGCTCCTTCCCCGCCATTTGGCGACGGGGGCGAGCGCCCGGCGAGCCCGGGCCGGCGGCCGGGGGGGGCTGCGGCACCCAGCGCCCAAGCCCCCGCTGCGGCAGAGGGTGCGGGCGGCCGGCCCGCCGCGGGCAGCGCAGCCCCCGCTGCTCCAACAAGAGCACTCCGCAGCCCTCGGAGGTTCAGCAGGCCCTGCGACGCCCTCAGCGAGCACCTTTTTAGTCTCGGCTTTATGGATGGGGAAATTGAGGCCCGGGCGGTAGGAGGAAAGGCAGGACAGCAGCAGCTGCCCGAACCGCAAGCCGCCGGCCCCCGGCCGGCCCCCGCCGCTCGCCAGCCGCCCCGCAGCCCCCGGGCGAGGGGCTCCCACCGCCGCGCACCGCGCAGGGGCTCTGGCCCCCGCCCCTGCGCCCGGGGGCAGCGGCTGCTGCCCGAAACTCAAACCCGCTGCGAGAGCGCGGGGCCGGGCGGGTAGCCCCCGGGCCGGGGCGGCAGGGGGGCAGGCAGGGAGGGCAGGGGGGGTTCTGCGGGACGGCCGAGGAGGAGGAGGAGGAGGAGGGCAGACGGCGCGGGCGGGCGCCCCGTCTCCCGCGGCGGCGGGGGCAGAGCAGCCCCGGCCCCCGCCCCAGCGGCCGCCCTGCCGAGCCTCGTCACCGCTCCTCGGGACTAATTTTTTCAAATTGCAAAATCTTACAGAGCTATTAACCTCAGAAGAGTTTAACATATGGCAGCGCGAGTCTCCCTCTTACCCTAATTATAAGGCTTGCAGTAATGGGGCTGTCTTTTAAGTTACAGCTGCTCTGCTTTTGGCTTTTCGCTAACGCTCCGGCCTATTAAGGAGCTACACTTAGCGCATGCAAATTGCCCGCACACGGAGCGCTCCGGCCCAGCGAGGGGACGCAGCGCAGCAACAGCAGCAATAGCCCAGGGTCAGGCTCACCCTGCCGAGAGCTCCGCGCCAGCCATCAATCAAAGCCCGCTCGTTAATTAACTAATTCATTAAATATCTTTAGAGATGAAGGGTCGCCGAGGCGGAACATCGTGGCGACAGCGACGTCCCGCCAGCGCCCCGCCGCCCGCCCGCCCCGCACTCACCGCAGCTCCGCGCACCGCCGCGGCTCCGGGGAAGGGGGAGGGGGCCGCTGCCCACCCCCTTATAGAGCCCCTCCCAGTGGCCCCCAGCTGCTGCCCATCGCCATCAGCCCGCTGCCTGCCCCCCTGCCCCAGCGCCGGGCGGGGCGCGGCTCGCTTCTTGGGGGAAGAATAATAAAGTTTGCAAATAGAAGTAAATGCGTGCTCAACAATCGGGAATAACGGCAAGGCGATGCTGCGGGGGGCTCGTGGAGCCGGGGACGGGCCCGGCTGGGAGGGGAATGGACGACAAAGCCCGGCCACAGCAAAGCTTTCGCACCCAGCCCTGCCGCGGCGGTTTCTTCTGCCAGGCGCGGCTGTTAGCCACCGTGGGTGTTGCTGGGAATGACAGCAGCTCAGAGCTGGGCCAGGTACTGCCTGGAAATGCTGTCCCAGGGGGGCTTGGGGAAAGCCCGCCTCAGCAGCGGAGGGCATTTTCCTACCGCGTACACAGACCCACGCCAGAGACGCTCGCACGCGGAGCTGTACCCGCAGCCCCCGGCCGAACCCGCTTGGGGCGGCGAGGCCGCGGTGCTCGGCGCTGCAGCCTCCCGGGGCCCCCCCTCGCCGCCACCCCCCGCCCGGTGCCCGGAGCACGGCTACATCCAGTCCCTCCGGTAGCTGTGTTTCTGCGAGCCGCAAGCAGAGCACGCGAGTGCCGTGGCCCTGGCACCAGCCCAGGGGCTAACTCGCTTTCGCAAGCCTGGAGTTCCAGCGGGCATCCTAAACCGGCGCAGGACCCGCTGCCAGCCCCCCGCTCCAGACGGGGCGCTCCCCTTTCCCGCAGTAGCGGGGTATCGTCCCGCTGCTCCGAGGTCTGACGAAATCTGGTCGCTAAAGCCTCCCCCCCTTCATTAACAGCCTCCCCCGACAGCAGCCGGGGGAGAGGCCGTGCCGCGGCGGCGTGCCGTGATGGTAACCTCTGCGGCAATTCTTCCTCCCTGAAGAAAAGCCTCCTGGCTCCAGTGCCACAGGCTGTAATACTGAAAATGGCTGTAAATTTGAAAAATTGGCACATTGCAGTCCAACAAGACAATTTTTGAATTGCTCCATGCAGCTGTGCAGCGCTGGGTGCTATGCTGCCTGCATCCTAAGCTGGGAGGTGGAGCATCTCCTCGGCTGGAAAAACCCGTCCTGTTTTGGTTCTCCCTTCCTGCCTGGCCACAACCCGTGGCTGCTGCTTGCTGGAGGGTGGCGGGAGGGCGCGGGGCTCGGCAGCCTGCCTGCGGGAACCCCAGCCCTCTTTTGGGGAGAACGGAGGCAGACGCCCTGCGGAGGGGGAACGAAACGCCCCGGCGAGGGAACGCCTCACCCCGCAGTCTCCAGGCCCACCCGGGACCCTGGCTGCGACGTTTGCCGCGGCCTGCGGTACTGAACCTTTTCCCTTTCTCCACCAACGCTGGGCGAAGGTGGCCGGGTGCCTTTGCACCCCGCGAGCTGCGAGGTGGGGAGCGAAACGGGGCACGGGGAAGCCGGGACCGAGCCCCTCAGCAGGGGTAAGGGGCACCCGGAGCCGGATCGCTGCGGGCTGGGGGGGAGGCTGTTTAATCCACGGAGCGACCCCGTTATTCAATAAGGGTCTGCATTTACGCTGGACCGCAAGGCTTTCTGCCTCCGTGCTCTGCAGAAAGAGAGAAAATTGCGGAATAAATAAATTGTGGCAAGATGAGAAAGTGAAAGAAAAAAATCAGTATCTGGCCTGTGGGAGGAGGGGGAAAAAACCCAAACCCTCATTTACCCAGCCGTAATGAACTCCTTCACACGTCGTTTCTTCTGCTGAACAAAGAGAGAGGAGGGTTTGTGGATAATATCTGGAAGTCAGGCACCTTTCAGGAGCCACGCTTTTACTGTAATGCGGTTCTTCTGGGAAGCCAAGAAGACCGGCTCATTAAATTTTAGCGTTACCTCTGTAGCCTTCTGCATTGTTTGATTAAAGTTTAATAACTTGTTTGGTGGCTTTTCCTGCCTGTGGCGGAGCCCTGCCCCCCGCCGGCAGCCCGGGGGGGCTTGGGTTCGGAGGCGGCAGGTTTGCGGCGGAGGTCGCGGGGACCCCCGGGGCCGCCCTGCTCCAGGACGCTCTTCGGCCCGCTCTGCCCAGGCCGGCTCTCTTGGGAGGTGCCGGTTCCCTTGCCCAAACACCCCTGGCTCCATCCAGAGCCTTCGGAGCGGACGAGGCCGTGGGGTTCAGTCTCGGGAACCGCTGGCCTGCGAAGGGCGAGAGCCGTGCGAACCCTGCCCGCGAAGTCTCGGTGGCCCCTCAAACCCACCCGTTTCCGTGGCTGCCAGCCGGCGAGAGCGGCTCCCCCCCGGGCGCGGATTTTTGTATCGTCCCCACTGGCGAAATACCGGCAGGCGCCAGGCCGCCCATCAAAACGGAGCGCCCGGTGGGATGAAAACGCTCTCCGTGAAATTAAACGTTGAGTCTGAACGAGCAGAATTTCACCGAGGTGTTTGCGTGTGCATTGAAATGCAGAATGGCCCAAAGCTGTTTGTCTTAAGAATTTAACGAAAACGCTTTGTTTGTTGCGGTGCGCTGTATGTGTGAATTACAGGTGTACATAACGCCTAACGAAGGCAGCGGCGCGCTTCTGCATCCGCCGCCTGGGGGATTCCCGCTCCCGCAGGTAAAGGAGCCGGGTAAAATACAGCCTCAGCTCCTTGGCAGCGCGGGAACCTTTGGTCACCGGCGGCGACCTCGCCATCGGGAGACCTTTCGAGCCGTGTAGGTTTGAACAAGGAGGGCTGGGGTTGTGCGGCCGCCCGCCTCCTCTGCGTGAGATGGATTGCAGCGTCCAGGAGGGACGCTGCGCGCGCCGCGGAGGGGTGCCCTTGGGTGGGTGGCGGTGACGGTTCGCAGGCCGGGGACCGCGCGCGTGCCAGGGTGGGATGACAGACACCCCCCCGCCTTGCCAACCCCGGCCCGTGGCATGAGGCGCCTCGCCACGTTTTGGGGGTTTCAGAGGAATGGGAGTTTGTAACGGGGAGGGTGAGCGCCAGTGCCTCCCTGCGGAGCCCCGGGGACGGCCTGCGGCACGACGCAGCCCCGGGGCAGCGCCTGCGGACCCAACACTTACCCGGCAAAGTTTCACTTGACCCCTTTTCGTGGCACTACAATGGGCCTTTCTTCTCTTTCCCCTTCTTCTTTCGCGAAAATCTGAAGCCATTTTCAGTATTACAGCTTTTGCTGCATAAACCAGGGGGATTTTCTTCGGGGAGCGAGAGATTGCTTCAGAGGTTTCCATTAAGTCACATTAGCACAGCACGGCCACTTTCAAGGGCTGAGCTTGGCAGCGAGCGTATTGTAACAGAAATGGGGCGTTTTCAATGCCCGCCTTCAGCGGAGTTAAGCTGGAACAACCCCATTAGGGCTGCTTTTACCGCGGGGCGTGGGAGACGGCCTCCGGAGAGCCTGGCGAGGATCAGCCAGCCACCGGGGCAGGGCTCTGCTCGTGCCATGGCAGCGCCTCCTCCCGCAGCCCCGTGGCCGAGGAAACCGAGGCAGAGGGAGCCGGCCGGAGGGAGCCTTGCCCAGAGGAGCTGGCGCCCCGAGCGGGAGGAGAGCCACCCAGCCCCTGCCCCGCGCCTCCCCGTCGCTGCACCAGCCCTCAGCGCTGCCCTCCCGTTTCTCCTCGCTGTTCCAGCGGCGACCTGCCAGCAGCCGCCAGGCCGCCCGCGTCTCGCCTGCGCTCTGGGGAGCAGGGCTTGACGGTGACACGGGCGCACTGGGATGGCGAGCCCCTCTCTGCCGCCGGGCAGCGGCTCGCCGAACCGGCTCCCTGACTTGGTGGCACTCTCGGAGTTTCTCCAGGCCCTTCCCCACCGGCATCCCCGCTGGCCGCGGCCCCTTCCCCTTCCAGCTCCCTTGCGGGTGCCGGGGACCCCAAACCGGGGGCAGGCGCTGGCAAGGAGCCGCGTGATTGATACCGCGATTACGCGATTGCACCTTGGCACCGCAGTAATTGTGCTAGACAGAGCTGTTTAAATACCACCAGACAGGGTATTACTCACAGGAAAATGAGGCCTTAAATGTCATTATTTGTGTCATTATTAATAGCCCCTAATTGTGTTCTCTAATCATCATGAAATTATGTTAATATTAATATTCACATCAAAACTGCCTAGGGAACGAGGAGAACTACTTTTAAAAAAAAACCCCTACCATATGTCAATCCCCATGAACTGAAACGCTCGCCTCGCGCGTAGGCCGCGCGGAGGGGGGGTGCGGCTCGGCGCGGGGGGATCCCTCGGCACCGCCGAGCCCTGGAAAGGCTCCGCACCCCGACGTCCCGCGGGTGCCTCTCAAAGAACTCGCGTCCACAGGCCGCAGCGCGGGGTCCGACGGAGCTTTACTGCTTTCGGGAGCGCTTCCCACGGGTCCGTCGGAGGGAGCAAAGCCGGATTCTGTACTTACACACGGAAATCTCAGAAGCTGCAGGCATCTCACAACGTTTTGTAGCATTGCTCGCTGCTTGTACATATTTTTCCTCTGTTAAGTTCACTCTTTTCGTTGTGTTTTCACCAGCACGGAAAACCACCGGAGAGAATGGCAGCAGCACGAGAAGAAACGTTTGGAAAAAGCCTCCCAAAGGCATTAATTTGAACGGCTGTTGCTCAAGAGCTGAGCTCTGCGGCTGTCGAGGCCCTTTGGCACCCTGTACAGGCGTTGTGACGGTTGCAGGGGTCCGCCGAGGTGGGGTTTCGGAAGCCTTTCCCCATGACGCCCCGCACGCGAGGAGCAGCGGGCGCTGCCTCCGCCATCCAGGCCAGAGGAGGAGGAGGCCTGGGCGAAGCGGGCAGCGGCCAGGTGGCAGGGAGCAGGGCTTTTTCTGGGAAAAAACCAAAGGGTAACGAAAACAAACCGCTTGCTCTGCAGCTTTCCGCAGGTCCGTTTTCCCACCAGCTCTCCTTGCAAGCACCCAAATGCCTCAAGGAAGCAGAGAGCTTTCCAAGTGCCAAACCCTTATGGCTGGAGTTAAATATAACTCGGAGCGCGGAAATAAGTGGGGAGCAGAGGTGCGGGGAGCCGACGGGGTTGGCTAGCAGCGCCCCGAGCTCAGCCCCAGCTGCTGGCCGGGGGCTGCGGGGGCTGAGGGCTGCGGGGGGCTGCGGGGGGCTGAGGGGGGCTGAGGGGTGCCGGGGGCTGAGGGGGGCTGAGGGCTGCGGGGGGCTGCGGGGTGCCGGGGGCTGAGGGCTGCGGGGGACTGCGGGGGGCTGCGGGGGACTGAGGGGTGCCAGGGGCTGAGGGCTGCGGGGGGCTGCGGGTGGCTGAGGGGGGCCGGGGGCTGCGGGGGGCTGCGGGGTGCCGGGGGCTGAGGGCTGCGGGGGACTGCGGGGGGCTGCGGGGGGCCGGGGGCTGAGGGCTGCTGAGGGCTGCTGAGGGCTGCTGAGGGCTGCTGAGGGCTGCTGAGGGCTGCGGGGGGCTGCGGGGGCTGCGGGGGCTCCGGCCGGGCTGCGCCGCGCATCGCCCCTGCGGCCGGGGCGGCATCGCCCGGGAGGCACCGGCCCCCGCCCGGCTTCGCCGGCGCCTTTCCCCGGGGGAGGGGAGGAAGTTTGGGGAGGTATTTAGCGTTTTCATGTGACCGATTTTGCCGTCAAATATTAATGACGTACATATAACCTCATTGATTCCTTAGGGCAATACCCTCTGACAAAATGGCCCCGATGAGGAGATAATTAAGTGCGTTGAAGTGCGTCCTAAGAGAGCTTAATGTTGACAAGGGCCATTATCTGGTGATAATGACCCCCTTTTGTCAGGTGCTAGGGCCATTAGGAGAGACTTTGGGGGGAATAAATCCTGCCTCCGAACTCTTTTGTCCGGTTACACCGGTCGCTTTACAAAGCAAAGCCGGTGCTTGGGGCAGGGGTGACGGGCAGGCTGGGGGAGCAGCTCCTGCGGTGGGATGGGGTGCGGTGGGATGGGGTGCGATGCGATGGGATGGGATGCGATGCGATGGGATGCGATGGGATGGGATGCTGCACTCACCTCCCCAGCCAGCTGCCTGCAAATGAGGAGGTCCCGGGTCCCTGCGGGGAAGGGATGCTGTTCCGTGGCAGGAGCCCGCTTTGCCTTGCTCCCTCGCTGCCGGGGTGTCACTGCCGTGTATTACAACCGCCGCGCTGGCTACAAGAGGGGCTTGGCTTTGGCACCTTGGCTGCGAGAGGGCACCTAGATGCAAACCACGGCTGCCGCTCTGTAACTGGGAAACTTGGGATGCAGAGGTTGTTTCCCGGGGCCTGGCTCGGGACGAAGCCGCGGGGTAGCAAGGGGAAGCTCCGGCGCCCACCAGCCTCCACGTCCGATACCCAGGGCGCCTTCCCGGCTGCGTTCAGGTTTCCCATCCTAACCCTTCACCGGCAGCCAGGCGGGAGTTGCAGCTTGGGATAATTTGGGATCGCGCATTCTCTGGGAAGATGCGGGGCAATAGGGAGAAAGGGTGGGAGGCCGGGAGCTGGTCCCGGCTGCCGTGGGAGAGCGCAAAGCCCAGGAGGTGGGCTTTTTCCCCAAAGACAGCCGCCTTCTGAGCTCTCTCCCAGCCGTGCACGTATATGGACGTTCAAGAAAGCATTAATGTAAAACACCATTGATTTCAATTTATATTAATACGCTGTGCAGTGAACTGCGATGGCTGATTCACAATCCTCATCAGATTTCGGTGTGCTGGGTAAATCAGATCCCTTGGTTCACTGTAGTTTAATTATAAGCAAATTGTAAGTGAATTAAGATAAATCGAATTAGAACCACTCTAATACTGAATAAAAACACCCACCAAGGAGTTGGCGAAGGTTTAACTAATCCGCTTCGAGAGGTAATTTGGATGCGTTGGCCTGCGCGTCCCTGTCCGGCCAAGCGCTGGGGCCGGGGCTGGACCGGGAGCCGGCTGCCCGCGGGCGCTGCCGAGCGAGGACCGGCAGGAGCACGGCCTCGGCGCGATGCAGAAGGAACCATCGAGGCCGGGCGGCTCCGCTCGCCCCCGCGGTTACGGCCGCTCGCCGGGGACGAAGGGCCGGCCGGTTCTGAGAGCGGCCCGCCACGGGGGAGACGGGCGCCAGAGCCAGAGCATCACAAACGAGGTGGAAAGCGGGGGAGAAGAAGAACCGGAGCAGATGGATGAGGCACAAATTGGAAGCTGGGGTGGGCCTTTCTTCTTCTTCTCCTTTTTTCCCTCCCGGGAAGTGTCATTTGTACAAATTGCCCGTCCGTGCCAGCTCGGGAGAGACCTTACAAGGGAAACCTGGAGCCTCCCCTGCTTTTCATGTGAGCGGATGCCCCTTTTATTTCTGAGCAAGGAGTAAGTGGAGAAGAAAGGAGCCCCTGTCAGCCTCGGGGAGACAAATTGCTTCCTGCAGCTCGAGGTGGCTCGGCTCTAACAGCCGCCGTTCCCGGAGGTGAGCCGCCGTGCCCCCGCGCTCGCCAGCCTCCCCCCGCCCCCGGCTTTTACACTGAGCCCCAGATAAGTAACGAACCATCCTTTTCCTTTTTATCGGGCCAGAATGATTTACTGGGCCGCCGCGTGAAAGCGCACGGGACTCCGCTGCTCAGGCGGCGGAAAATACCGTGCCGCCTAAACGAAATGACCCCGCCGGCGCCCAGGGTTAAAGATACGTGCGGTGCTCTTGTTCGCCGCCTCCCCTACATCAGATGGGCTGTTATCTCCCTGCGCGCTCGCCTCTTCCGAGAGGGCGGTGGGCAGAAGGGGCCACCGGAGGATGGCAAGCCAGAAAGTTATTAAAACAGTAGAGGCAACAAAGCGGTGCGGATTCCCCGCTGCTCTGACATTTCCAAAGGGTGAAAGGGAAAAACGCAGGAAGGATCTCATGCTATATAAAAAACACAGGCCGGGCCTTTCTGGCTCCTGCCTGAGCTCTCGAAGCAGCTAATTAAACGGGAGGGACAAATCCACAAAGCAAACTTCAAGCCAGCAAAGAAAAGCCTGGCCCGCTGGGGGAGCCGCGGGAAGGACACCAGCTTTTCTCCTCTGAGCCTCCTTCTTTCGGGGGAAGCGGGGAGCAGGGCTTGGCGCAACCAAAGGGCTCCTTTCACAGCCCCTCGTAATTCCCCCTAATTCAAAGCGCCGAGGCCGGGAGCCGAACGGCGCGGAAAGGTGCGATCAACGGCAGGACTGCACCAGCAAACGGCACGTCCCCGGCCGCCGCCTCCAAGTCCCCATTTACCCCCGGAGCCCGCTGGTTTCTGCCCCGCCGCTCCGGGTGCGTGCCCCCGGGCTGGCGAGCGCTGCCATCGCCCCCGGGCTCTGCCCTGTCGCCTGCAGCATCCCCCCGGGTCGGGGACCCGGCGGCGGCCGCTCCGGGGGCTGGCCCCCCGCCACGGGAGGATTGCGGAGGCGGGAGGTACGGGCTGCACCGTGCGGCTGCGGGGGCCCGCGCCTCCGCGCCCTCTCCTTGCGCAGACGGGTCCCCTCCTTTGATTGATCTGGGGTTGGCTGCCTGTCCACCCACGCCCTGCCGCTAATGGCCTCATTAGTTAGGGAAAAGGGTTGCTGAAGCCGGTTTATAATATGTAATAGCGAAAAACAGCAAAATCGCTCTCTCTGCAGAGTCGGGGGAGAGTAGGGGGAGTGAGGGGGCCCAGGGGCGAGTTCACATCACCGATGGGCTTAAAAACCCCGCTCCCAGCACCTGGACTTGTGTTAAATACGTGCTGGTGAGCGTTCGGTTCTGGTGAGGCAGCCCGCGCCCACTGCTCCCGTTGGCCTCCCGGGGCCTCGGACCAGCAGAGCATCCCACGGCTCCTCTTCCCTCCGCGGGGCCGTGCCGCCGTCCTGCCTCGGGCCGCCCGCGCCGGAGCCCAGGGCTCGGGAGCTCAAGCGGCGCAGGCGGCGAGAAGGCAGCTACGGCACGAGCTGCCTTGGGTCTACCTGTGCCGGCAAGAGAAAAATCTGATTGAAGTGCTTCACCAGCCTCTCCGTTAAAGGCATCCTGTAACGCCGTGAATGTAACGAGCTCGAGAGGCAGCTTTGGATCGGTAAGGAAGTTATCCACGGCGGGAGCGATGGAGGGGGTCCTGTTCCGGGGAGAGTGTGATTCGGGCAGGGATTCGTTCTTTTGAAGCATGCCCGAGTTCAGGCAGGAGTTATTCCGCAGCAGCCGAATGTACTGGGCTGGACGCTGAGGGATCCCGAAGGTTCCTTCTGATCCGTGATCCAAAACCGCAGCCCCCCCATGACACAGGCCTCTCTAAAGCTTCTTGCCAAAGATCTCCATTTAGTGGTAATTCCTTTTATAGCCGATTTCTGCCGTGCGGTTGCACACCCCGTGGTTTACAAGAGCAAGCGAGTCCCTGGCAGATAGCCTCTCCTCGCCCTGTTTTGCTCCTTTCTCAGCTGGCTCCCATCGAGCTGATTTCCCCCTCCTCCTGTGTTTTGCCACCGAGTCTAAATCGACACATCTGTTTGGAAGAAGAGGAGCGGTAGCATCGCCGTCGCCTTCCAGCGCGAGGCGTCCAGCCACCGCAGCCGCAGCTGGGGTCGGGCAGCGGCAAAGGCGATGCCCGAGCACTCTCCTCGCCAAGCCGCCCAAGCGCGGCGTTTGTACAGGGCCTACAAAAAACAGGGGTTGGAAAAAACAACAGAACGTTAAATGTGGGGGGTTTTGAGCTTTCCTCATCAAATTATGGCAACTCTTGAAATTTTCAGCTTCTTTTTTTGTCTTCTGATTGTGCTGAGAGCATCCCGCTGAGAAGAGTGATTCACCGCCAGCCATCAGGCAGCCTGAAGAGCCCGCAGCCCGCGCCGCCGGGCAGGCGAGGCGGCGGCGCGGAGAGGGGCCCTGACCCTCCTCCGGAGCGGCACGGGCTCGGCTGCTCGGGGGCGGCCGTCGGAGCTAGGGAGCCGACCGCGCCGCCCTGCGCTTCAGCCCTGGCTCGTAACCACCAAACCGTCCCTCCTTCCACCTAACGGTGTTTTGTGCTTGTGCCCCCCCAGCACCCCGCCGGCGTTTCGGTGGCTTGCGGGGAGCAGGGCAGGGGAGCTGCAGATGCTTTGCAGAGGGGAAACAAAGACCCGGAGGGCTTTCACCCGTGCCCTGTTGATGGGAGAACACGTTCCGATCTCCCGTTCCCAGCAAGGCTTCTGGGAACGTCCCGCCTGCCCCGGCAGAAAGCCCGCGGGCCCCTGGGACGCCCCTCGCCCCTGCCCGTTAGCCAAATAGGCTTAACGAAGCAGGTTCCCCATCGCTCTGCTTGTGCACGCACCTCGTTTCCCTCGTCCCCGTCTCTCGCCATTCTTTTTCCCCATTATAAATTTTGCATTTCTAGCCTGCTTGTCATATTTCCTACCGGATTGGGTGTTTAATTAAAATCATAATTAAAATTGATCTCCTCATTAGCATGCACCTGCTCTGCTGCTTGCGTCCTGGCATTTAATTATACGCTGAAGATGTCAAGTCTGACAGGCGAGAACGAGACCCCGGCCAGCAACCCCTGACAGGAGTTCCCGGTGACAACATCTGGACGCCGGGAGCCCATCTGCTGGCAGGGTCCCGCCGCCGGGCGGGGGGAGGCGGCCGCTGCTGGAGCCAGGGGCTGGCAGCCCCGGGGGGGTCAGCGGGGCCCGCACCCTGCCGCCTGCACGCTTCTGAGTTACCCGCCTCTATTCACGGGGTTGGGGAATCGCAGTGAGACACAGGCCCATCGGCGCGGAGGGGTGGAAAGGGACCCGTCTGTAGCCTGGTGCCAACCGGGAGCAGCGGGACGAGGCCGAGCTCCGGGGCTGGCTTTGATGCCGGCTCGTCCTGATGGCGTGGGCAGGTCCGGCAGAGACCTGCTGCGCTGCCTCCAGTCTATGCCCGCCGCCCGGGCAGACCCAGAGGCCCCTTCCTACGCTCCCGAAGACCGGCAGCAAAGTTCACACCGTGCCGATTGGGATATCGTCCCCGCAGGTTTAACACATCCCTCCTGGGATTAACGCACAAGCTCTGGAGATTTCCGCCACGGAGACACGTGGGGCCGGTTTTCCCGGCTGGTACAAACCTCTTCCTACTCACCGGGCTCCCATCGGCAGCACGCGTGGCTCCCGGCACTGGCACTGAGATCTGAGCCAGCTTTAGATCCATGCCAGCGCTCCTCCGGAGAGCTCCAGCAGCCCGGGTTGCTCTCGCTTCCTTGGTGAAAACAAAGCTCCCCTCGCCTTCCCTTTGGTTGGTTATGAATGGAATTATCGGAGTGGTTTCTGGTTCTTAAACTGCATCTGCTCCTTCCCCTGCGTGTGACAGGCAATAAAGCTGCCAAAAGGCATTTTTGGGGCCGTTATAAATGAGGAGTTTTATTCCCCTGCACTTTAAAAGCCTCTAACTGATGGATGCAGCTTCAGTGGGATTCATGAAACGATGAAAGCGGCCATCAGACGCGCCCACCAGCCTTAAGGCTCTCCCAGTGGCTCCTCGGGGACCCGGCACGTTTTGTAGGTACCCGGGGACCTGCCTCCCTTCCCCGCTGTCGGAGGGCTGCCTGGGCAGCACCGGCCCGCGCGCCGTCACCCCTCTCCGAAGGCTTTCCGACTGTTGGAACTTCAGCTCGGCCGCGCCGAAGGATGCGAGCGAGGTTGCTTACCAAAGTGGCTTCTAACGAAGAGTAAAGCGGAGAAGACCTTTCGATCTGCCTCCAGTAACGCTGCTCGTAACCGATTCTCGTCATTTCTCCCCAGCCAGGAGCGGCTGGTAACACACAGCAACGCGCTCGCGTCTATCGGGGAGAGATGAGGGGGAAACAATACCTTAAGGTGCAGTTGCCCTTACATTTTTACGGCTGCTTATAAGGCTGAGGCCATCAAATGCCAGATACAGAGACCTTTGCGTGGTGAGAAGCAAAGCTGCGACTGGAGCCGAGGCTGAAGCTTTATCACACCTGCGCTCCCCCGGAGCCGGTGCTCTTTGGGAATACTCTGCGTGTCGAAGGAGAGCAACACCTGGGATGCTGCAGGCGCACGGGGGGAGAGAGTCACCTCTGCAGGAATAAACTTCACACGTGGCCAGGGAGCGAAAACCAAACGTGCCCGGTCGGCTTTAGGGCCGTGTAGAGGCCTTTAACGGTAACAACCGCTTCGCTTGAAAAAAACATATTAAAACCCCCACCAATCCGGCTGGCAATAGCTGTTCGACTACTCCTTAGACAGACAGCGAGTCCCATTAATCATCAATAAGGCAGTAGACCATTATGACAAAAATACGCAACCATTAATAGCCAGGCACCAACAGAGCATCCCATGGGGGAACATTATTTAGGAGGCTGTGCTGTTACCGGTCCCGCTGGGAGAAACCCTGCTGCGTGAAATGAGATACGGGAGGGCTACAGCGCACGTGGGACGTAGCAGGGGTTAGTCGCCTCGAGCCAGCAGCGTGTATCACTGGCGATGGACATCGGCCAAGGATGCGGCTCCAGTATTGACTCTGGAAGACAGAGCAGGATTATTCTGCCAGATCCCGGGGTGCTTCATTTGTGCAAATTCTCCGTGATTTTAATGAGATTTTGCATGAGTAATAATTCATCAGCCTTGAGTACAGGCCGGGGAGAAATGAAGTGTGGGCATTTGCAAGGTCGCTGGCTGGAGAGAGGGTGACATTGCACGGGGCCGTGTGCTCCGGGAGCAGAAACGAGCCCGATGCGCTGCTCTTGGAACCGGGCGAACTGAAGGCGTGAGTGAAAAATGGAGCCTAAATAAACATTTGTCATTTCATTTCTAATTACACAATTACGTAAATGTATGATATTAGTAGTCAAGAGCCTGGAGTTTTCAGTAAAGAGTCCCTTAAGTAAATAAACGTTTTCAAGCGATTACATTACCGGGCTGAGATTTTAAAAAATAAAATGCTAAGGACTGGGCAGGATTGCAGCAGAAAGCAAGGGGGAAAAACCAAAACAAACCAGAAAAAGCGGCTGTCGGAGAAATGAGCCTTGGGAGGCGGCGGGCTCTGCAGAGGCCCTTTCTTTTCCCGCTGCTGCTCCAGGGGACGGGAGCTGCGTTACGAAGGCTGGCGGGCTGGTCTCCAGGCCCTCGGTCCAGAGCGGCGCCCGGACTTCTCAGGATCGCCGCAGGGGATTTTTCTCTTCCGTTTCTGGAGTTCAGCGCAAAGCCGCTTTCCTACAATTCCTTCAACGTGCTGCCACTTCGGCTGTGCCGAAGTAAGGACGGCTTCCAGGCGGCTGACAGCCGGCGGGGCGAAGCAGCAACCTGGCTCTTGGCGGCCGCCGCCGGCGCGGCGTCCTCCTGCGTGACGGGTGCCACCTCGGCCGGCAGCCCCCCACTCGCGCGCGGAGCCAGCTCCCACCCAGCCTGCCTGCCGCCCCGCTCCACCGCTGCCTCTGCGAGGAGCTAAATATTCATCGAGTAATTAGCCAGTGCAGATTAGCGGTATGAAAAGACAATTCCCTCTAATTATAAGAGATATCAGCTCGAAGATGCCACACAAGGACGTCAGTCGCAATGGAAGTAGGGAATATAAATAAATATATATGTGTAAAAACAAACAAAAGCCTATCAAAACAACCGATAACAAAACCCAATCCCTGCATTACATTTGATAATTAAATATTTATCAGAGGAGAGGAAGTAAAATCCATTTACTCTTTTGGGCTAGTTACAATCTTTCTTTTAAAAATCCTTTGCAATTAGTTTCTTCCTTCCTCGGAGATGAGAACGCTGAAATAGTCTTCAAGTCCATCTCGAACAAATTGCAGAATATTTTCCCGTCTGATTGGTATGTGCGTGCACAAGTGTTTCAAGGAACTTTCTTTAGCTTAGATCTTCCTGCTGAGTGTCCTTAATGACGGGTTGCTATGGGTTCTGCAAGCTGGAGGAATGGCGTTGTTAATGCTTACCATTAACCCAGGGATTACCGTAAGCATCGCTTCCTATAGTTCCTTTATCCTTGGTAAGGGCTACAGAGAGTTGTGTCTAAACCAGACAAAATCATCTCAGCTCCTTCTAGGCAGTTTTTGGGGCGAGGGCTGCCTTCGCTGCTCGTCCGATGCCGCCTGATTTCAGGAATCCTTATTCAGGACACCGCTCTGCTAACACCCGTGGCATTAACCATCGCTTAGGAACCAAAGCGCTGGGTGGAAGCAGTGAGGGCGTTGATCCGACAGACGTACAACAGACGTCGGTCGACCGCGGCAATGCTCCGTGCAGGCACGGGCTCGCTTCTCCGAGGACCGTGCCGCGGGACGTGGCCGTGCCCAGCTTCTGCCTCCGGCGTGGTTGTCAGCGACCCAGCTGCCCAGGAACACGCGCTCCTGCCGGCACCGGGAGCGGGGCCCGAGCCCCGGCCCAGGGGTGCGACCGCTCTGGGCCAGCCCCCGCTTTCCCCTCCGTCCTCTAAAAACCGGGACGCGAAGCGCTGTTATGAAATTTCGCGTTAGAGATAATTGCATTAAGGTAATTGCCACTACAGCATTATTTTCCATTCCTAGGAGAGGATGAGAGGAAGGCTGAGTGTATTGTGTCTGCGTTAGCAGATTAATAATTACAGCCCTTTGGAACAGCTCTAGTTTGTATAGATTCACAGCTGCCGGATCATTACGAGGCAAACTTGAAGATACCCTATAGAGGCAATACACCGCGTGCTGCACGGTTTGTTTCTTCTGCTGCTCCGTCGTGGTTTTTCTACACTTTCATCAGATTCACAGCTTGTTAGAAATGGAAAACACTTACTACCTGAAGAAAGCGAGAGCTGGAACCGCGTAGAACGGCAAAGCGCCATCGGGGATTGCCGGGCTAATACCTTTGGAAGGAAATGTTCAGTCCCTCACGGGAACGCTCTACGCTGCTCGACGGCAGCCGTCCTTGGGAGGCTCTCTGGCCGCACGCGGGCGTTCACCGAGCCTCAGCGTCCCTCCGCGACGGACAAGGGGATCTGCGGAGATCTGCCTCTGCTGCTGAGACGCAGCCGCCTCTGCGGTCGCTCTCGATTCGCTGCGAAACAATTCCGGAGAGGGAGCGGAAGGCTCCCGTGGCCTATTGAAAAAGATGAATAATTTGGAGAAGCTGGATGAAATTACCAGCGCGGGTTAACTCAACATCACAAAAAAGATAACGCAGAAACTCTGACGATCCCGTAGCGTGAGGGAGCGTCGGTTCTGTATCCCACCTAGTAGAGCGCACGCCTGGCCACAAAGACGACCGGCGTAGCGTGAATTCACGGCAAACCGGGACGAGGACATCGACCGTACGCAGAAGAAACCGCTCTCTTTAGCTCTGCTGCCTGATTAGAGCGAACTGAAAAATAAAAACATAAACAGTGAAACAGAAAATTAGATTGATAAATTGATTTCAATTTTCACAATCTGGGAGGTAACACGGCAAAGAGCTCATCTGAACGCGAAGAACTCCGTCTTCCCTAATGGTGTCTCTTTCATATATTGATTAATGTCTATATAAAGCAGACCATCTAATTTAGGACACGGTAAAACAATACCATATTTCTTCTGCAAAGCACCTTGAGGAGCTTAACCCAGAATTTTGGCGTAAAGCGAGTAGCGGTTATTCACAGGCGACGCGGCCGGTAGAGCAGACCACGGAGAGGAGGCAGGCTCTTTCGGGAGGGCAGCAGGCACGAGGCCGGATCTGCGCATCCGCCCGTCGCTGCTCTTCCCGTGGGGGAAGAAGAGGGGACCGGAGGGAGCCCGATTCCAGCAGGCATCCGATCCCAAAGACGCTAGGGAAGGCTATACAGGACGGCGAGCGGGACGACGCCAAAAGGCTGACAAAGCGGGGAAAGCGGGCGGGAGCCTCCCGAGGGGCGGCGCGGGCGCCCCGTGCCGCCGCTGGCCCCGCCGCCCCGCACCGCTCCGGCGGCGCGCAGCCCGCCCGCTCCAGCTCGGCCAGCCTCGCAGAGGGACTTCGGATCAGGCTCTAAGCTCGGTCAGTCCTTGTCAGAGCCACGACGCGCCTGTACGGCCGCATGGCTCGACCTCTGCACGTCGGAAATTATATTCCAATCTCTCTACAACACCCAGCGGAGTACCAGGACCGAACACCTACAACCACTCCGTGAGGAAAAGAGGATGACAGCTACATCTGTAATACCCAGCAGAGGCGAGGAGACCGCTTCCTCTCTTTTTTTCTTTTTTACATGTGCAATTATAGTGCTGAGCATTATTTGGATTTGCCTCCGCAGCGGCTGCCGTCCTGCAGCGTGCTCCAGCCAAATTACATTTCAGCACTGACATTTCTACTCACAGCAGCAGAGCCCGGCTCCCCTCTGAACGGGAAGGAAAGGGAGGCGATGGCTTTAGCATTTGTTCTTCCAAACAAGAAGCATTTGCTCTTCCACGGACACGACCGACGTACGACGCGAAGGGCCGGCTCGCTCTGCCTTGCTGCTTTGTAGCAGAGCTCGCGAAGACAGATCGCTTGCAGCTGGAGGGCCGGGTCAGGAGTCACTGTTTAAGTAGTAGTAGCTAATCTGGCTGTTTAATCTATTCATTCCCATTTATACTTCTCTACCTCCTTACCTATCCATCAAGGCTAATTACACCAGGCTCATTATCTTAGCATCCGATGCCCTCTAACCGTTTTCACGCTGTCACCAGCACGCTTACAAACTTCTCCGCAGCGTGGCACGCGGAAACGGCGCCTAACTTGCCACGGAAGAGCAGCATGCCAAGCAGCAGACTGCTTGGGGGGGGGTCCTTGCCCGGCTCGTATTTAAGCAAAACTGAAGTCATCGCCAGGGTGACGATGCGTTGTCACAGATGATTTTACAAATGATCATCTTCAGAAGGGCTGTGCGGCATCCAGGCACGCGTAGTCGGGTCTTTGCCATGCTCACCACTAAATTACCTTTCCCTGCTGCCATACTAATTGCTAACCCTCGGCAGGAAAAATGCTGCTGTTGTTTTTCCCTTGCTGTCGAAACGAAAAACACTAAGCAAATTCCTGTGTTTCCAGCAGCGTTTCATCTTCCTGCTGCTGTTCTCTGGAGGTTTACGCCTCGTGGTCTGGAGGAACCCGCAGTATCCATCCCTACCTGTTTCTTGTCTGTTTAAGTGGCAAGGGCTTGTCAATGCACGGAAGCTTCATTGATTTACTGTAAGACACGGGCTTGCGCTGCTGCAGTTGAACCGCTGACCGTGCTCCCGTTCCGGATACGGAGCGGTTCCTCGCGGATCGGCAGAGCCCGGTCAGGCACTGACAACGCACCAGGACCGGAGCGTCCTACGGAAAGGAGGGGGCAGAGGAGAGGCAGGGTAAAGGACCCGAGCTGGAATGGCCTGCGATCGCATCTTCAGCCAAATCTCAGCAGCCTCAGCCAGCTCCGCCGTCCCTGCGAGAGGAACGGGGGCTTCTCCTCGTCTCGCACCGCTCCGCGGCGGCTTCTGCTTCTCAGCAGCTGGTACTACAGGGGACCGCAGGGTCTGCGACGCCTCGCAGCAGAAGGTCTGGGGGATAAGTGTGTGTTTGTTTGCTTTTACAGCTCGTTGCAATCTTCAGGTGCGCCGGCACCGTTAAAAAAAAAGGAGCAGCATGTAAATTGCTGGCTGTATTGCGGCATAATGAAGTATTATGTTTCCCTCGTCGCTGCATTTCATTGTACGGAATCAGGAAAGGGAATTGGCCCGACACAAGCTCCCGCTTTACTCCTAACGCTGTGGAAACGAGAGCAGAATCGCAAACCTCCTTTTCTTTCCGGGCTGGGGAAGGGCTGGCTCGGCCCTGGGAGCTCGGGCACGGCGTCGGGCGGGAGGGAGGGGCGAGGCAGGACGAGCTGCAGACGGAGCTCGTGGACGAGCAGCGCCGAGG
The DNA here is from genome assembly GCF_965183815.1 of Platalea leucorodia. Taxonomy (NCBI): domain Eukaryota; kingdom Metazoa; phylum Chordata; class Aves; order Pelecaniformes; family Threskiornithidae; genus Platalea; species Platalea leucorodia. The sequence goes on along the minus strand of NC_138842.1, from coordinate 8,243,831 downwards.
CTCCAGGGATGCGTCTCTTCTCCGGCAGACAGCAGGCACTCCGAGCACGGAAGGGGTTAGAAAGCTTGTAAACTAATTCCGGTTAATAAATGATCGATGTTGTCATTCTTCGGGGTGTAATTTAAGCGGGAAGATTTATCATCGTTCTGAAGAGCCAGAAGATGTGACGGGAGAGCTTCTGCCTGCTGGAAAAGGAAGCATTTAAACCCTGATGTTTTCGTGTGGGCTGGATTTGGTATTCCTTGGAGCATCCCCTGCACCCCTGCCTCGTCGGGGTGCCCGGTGCCTCCCCGGGCAAGCGTCCCCGCGTTCCTTCGTGTGCACGTGCCATACGGCACGGGCCGAAGCCCTCCCCGCGGCCGGAGCCGCGTCGGCCCCAAGCACCCCGGCTCTCAGCTGCGTTACGGCTGATGATAATCCCCCTTCTAAAGACCTTGCTGGCTGCCGCGCCAGCGAACGCCGTGTTGCCAAGGCAAGCTCTGCAGCCGTATTTTCTGCGCTGATCAGGCTGTCAGCACCCCGCTCCTTTGTTCCCTGCCTGGCAGCGCGAGCGAAATGGTTAAAAAGACGTGAAGAAGAAAGCCCTCGACTCTCACTTCCCTTTCAACTTGCAGGAAGCCTTGGAGGGCTTTCTGGAAAAGCCATCCTCCGCCGTCAGCCCTCCGCAGGCTGACCCCGAGAGCCGCCTCCCTGCAAAGCTGGTCACCGCCCAGCCCGCTTCCAGCTCCGAGCTTCTCCTCCCCGCCGGGCTGCGCTGGGCAGACCCTTCCCTTCCCTTCTCCCAAGCCGTCTTCGTGTAAGGGATGCGCAGGGACCCCAGGTGCTGCTCCCACCCCTTCTGAGCGTCTGAAGCCGTGGAAGAAAAGTACCCCAAGGTCCGCCAGTGAGAAATATAAGTAGCAGCCTGATGCTCTGTCTGCTGAACTCACTGGGGAAACTCCTCTCGAGTTCAACAGGAGACAGCTAAAACGCGTTATTGTTACCGTTACGTCTAAACACCGGCCAATTTGGTTACATTCATCTGCGTTGAGTCCCGGTCCTCTGTAGGGAATGAATCAGGTTAGCAGCTACAGCCCTGGGCTTCCAGCAATCCCCACTTCGATAATATAAACAGAAAATTGGAAAGGAAATGTCATCTCAGTGAGTTCATTCCTGAATCACGGGTTTGATGAAATACTCTGTATAAACCCTTAAACTGCCTGAAGCCATTCGCCTGAAAAAAGGTAACATTCCTCCTAGGCAAAAAACAATTAGCAATACAATTAGTTTTCTCAGAGGCAGCGATAAATAATTGAATTCTTTCTTTCCTGGGGAGGGACGGCAATGACAGATCTCAGTTCCTTGTATCGACAGCAGAGGAAACAGCCCGTGAACCTGGTCATTTGCGGGGGATTTTGATCTATCAGCTGCGAGCGGGGAGAAGAGGAGAAGCATGAAAGCTCAGATTAGCTGTCAAACCTCCGTCCGCTCCCGCGGCAGCGGGCAGCGGCCCGCTCGGGCTGTTAGGCAGACAGGCGAGAGCCGTGCCCGCTTCTGCGCGGAAGGGGCCACCCGACAGCAACAGGCTCCGGGCCCCATGCTTCCAGCGGTTGCGCACATCTGGACGGATACCCCAGCGCTGCTGCGGCTCTCCACAGCTGGCTCCTGGTCTCCCTGCTGCCGGCACGCGGCGGGGGCACGGCGTGGCTGTGGTGCCGGCAGGCTCCAGCCTGGCAGCCCGAGCCGTCGTGCGGCCTCCCCTTTGTCCCTGCGGCTCCCCGGCACCGGGGCCGGAGGGCAGGAGCCCACCCGATTTGTGCAGGGGCATCGCGCCCTCCCGGCAGCTGGGAGGGAGCCGAGGTGCCGCGGACGTGCTGCAAGCGGCCTTTTGCCAAACCGAGCAGATGGCAACAGCCCGAGAGGCTTGGGGCTTCCTCCCAGCTACCGGCCCGGGCACGTGTTGAGTGGCAGCATCTCTGCATCCTTCTGACTGCAAGGACGCGCCAGCAGCGTCGGGAGAGCGCTATTACGAATTGCACCGGCTGAGGTTTTCGCAGGGAAGGGGAGGTATAGATTTGTCTCTGCCACCGAGAGATGAACGAGTACCAGCGCACAATTTTAAGTTATGTATTTCTGATCAATAACCTGTTCCCATTGATTCCCCTATGCGCTGTAATGAACTGATGAAGAGAAAGACAGCTGCACAACCCAGCGCGAGCTGGCCTGCAGCTTTCCGCGGGGCAGCAGGGCGGCAGCCGGTGCTCTCGGACGAGGACGCTCGCCGGGCTGGGCAGGGGCTCCCGGACCACGCTGGGTGACGGCCTCCGAGCTCGAAGACTTCCTACACGAGCACCAGGGGGGGTTTTGCACCTCTCTCCCACCGAGCACACATTTCTTCTTGGCAAGAAATTCCTGTCCCGCGGCCAAGCAGAAGCCGGCCCTTTCAGACCTCACAAAGAAATGCAAACGGGTGGGGGAGAAAGCCGATGTTTTCAACATCTGGCGAGACGTAGCTTCTGCACTGGCAGCTTGGGACCTTCTCATCCTGTTTGAGCCAGTTCGTTTGTATCTGCTCTCTCATCTCTGACTTCATTTGCTTTTCCTTAGCTTCCATCCTTCCCTACCCTTTCCAAAATAGGAGAGTGAAAAGTACATATTTCGCCCCCTTAGCTACTTTCATCTGAAATTAGAGCTCACATTGGCTGACCCTGCTGGGGCTGCATCTCAGCATTTTCTGTATCGAGTCCTTCCTGTAAAATTTATTAGATGGTGCAGCATTACCCTCATAAAAATGCAATAAATGGCCCTGTTTGCATTATACGCCATAATGACTCTAACCTAGTGGCGTTCTTAGAAAGCCCTCTTTAGAAACAAAGGGGGAGGAAAAAAATCTAACAGAAATCTTTTGGATAATTAGATTGCTGGAGTGCAGGAACCTTTAAAATCATTTAAAGGAAACCCAGACTTTAAATCAGAGGTTAACAGCATTTGGTACAGTTGCAAAACTCCACAGCCTTGCCATCTTGCAACGGCTCCTTTGCACCCTGTGTGCGCTAGCGATCGTCCGAGGACGATTTTCGTGCCTTTCCCTGGGTTTCCCCATTTCTTCCAGGCGGGCTCCCGAGAAGCTCTCCTTTCCCTCCACCACCTCCGCCCGCCCTGGGCGGGGGTCGCGTCGCGCACCGCGGTGCTGAGATGCAGGGATGCTCCGCGGAGCGCGGGGCGGGCGCGACACGCGAGCGTTGGTGGGAGGAAAGGGGCAGTTCGTACCCGTAACACGTGCCAGGAGGTTTCGCGTGTGGGGCGCGAGGCCGGGCGTGCCGGCGGGCACGGTGGCATATACGAAGCTGGCCGCCTGTCCGAGGTGGTGTGCGCGGTTATTAAATTTGCTCGCTAGATTTATTTGCCTCATTTCTCTTTGCCGAGCTGGAGTTTGCCCAGTGCCTTCTGAAATTTAGCTGCAAGAAAAGACAGTATATTTCCTCATGCCTGTATTACGCATGCTATAAAATGTTTGTCACGCTGATTTAAAAAGAGATGTTGCATTACTTACAAAATATTTAGCCCTATATGAAAGGAGTCAAATTTTACTGCATTTGAAATCAATGGCGTAGTGCAATCTATTCTGCTGGGTCCGGACTGCCTTCCAATCACTTGCCTTTTCATAAATAACAGCCGCACTGATGTGCGTAAACCACACCAGGGATGAACGGCAGCTCTGGCCCAGCCCCGGCCTCAGCCCCATGCTGCACCGGAGCTGGGACAGCCCTCGGGGACCCCTCCGGTCCCACAGCAGCGCCGGCGCAGGGCTGGGATGCTGCAGCCCGTGCCGCTCGCCCCGGGAAGCCCGGCAGGGATCGCCAAGGGCAGGAAAGCCGGGGCAGCCAGAGCATCCCCAGGGTGCCCTCAGAGCTGCACTCCCCGGGAGCGGCCTCTGAACCGGAGAAGGAAAACCAGCTTTTACGCCACCTCCGAGGTCTTTCTGGAAGTCTGGCCCCATCTCCTGTGCCAGGAGCATCCTTAACGTCATTACAGCCCTCGCCCTGGCGGCGCGGAGGCTGGCGGGAGCGGCGATGGGCGCGTGGCACGGCTGTGAGCCGGAGCGGAGGCGGCAGGCAGCGGCCAGCACCTCGGAGCACGGCTGTCCGGGAGAGGCTGCGCAGTCCAGGGACTCGGAGAGGTTGCAAGCAGCTCTGCAGGCCGCTGGGAAACGCTCAGGGAATTTTTGTTCCCCAGCTGCAGGAGGCGGGAAAGGGAAAGTCCTCCTTGATCACAGCAGAATTAATTACTCACGCGACGATCAGGAAAACCTTTCTAGAACTTCTGAGTTAGAGCGTCTATTCCTCCAGCTCCGGTCCGGGGTTCGGCTGGGAACGCGTCCGTCAGTCCCTCACCCACCCGTGGCCGTGGGGCTGGCGTGGGGACCGCCACCGCCCTGCCCCGTCCCCAGTGATTTACCACGCGCTGTCTGGTGACAGCCCGGTAATGCAATAATGCTTAGGAGCACGTCGTATGCTCACAATAAAGGGCTTTCAGCTTTGCTAAACACTTTGCTGCTGCTCTGGTGTTTACCTGACCTGGCAGCCATTTATTGCTCTTTCAACTGCTCGATTCTAAACATTATGGCTTAATTATATTTCAGGAAAGCAGCACTTCAGAAATATGGAGCTTGCTGTTTCAGTCAGGATGTGCATTTACTTGGCCCTCAGTTCTTTACCGGCTAAAGCAATTTTATCTCTACTTCATGGAGTTAAGTTATAAAGCGGAGACATAAAGCCACCGCGAGGAAGAGTAAAGCACGGCTGGGACAAGGGAGGGGAGAAGGACCTTGCATCGGAGGCTGCGCAGAGCATCCGTGGCCCTGGTGCTCACCTCCTGCCAGGCAGGGGGGGCACACCTGCACCGAGCTTCTCCCAGTTCTCAGCCCCTCCCTGCAGGTGCCCAGAGGAGGGGAGCACAGGGGAGAGGTGGCGAGGGGGATGACGGGTTGGTTCAGTCCCTGCTTGTTCGCTTAAATACAGCGTGGTCTCGGATAAAGCCAGGCCCTGCAAGCCAGCGACCGCGTGAGAACGGCCAACCCAAATATAGTGCAGTAACTGGATTTCTCCCTGCGTTCCCCGGGGCAGGGCTCCTGTCCTGTAATTTACTCGGATGGTATGTGGAAATGAAAACAAAGAGAGCATGAAAACAACAGCTCGCTGCTCCGCAAGGCCAGTAATCGAAAACTCCTGACACTAAACAGAAATGAAAATGTTAATGGCAAACACCCAAAGCAAATGTATTCCATATGCAAAGGATCGCCATAGGCTGACAAATACAAATGTTGCCTTAGCTACAGAGGGAGGAAACGCAGAAATGCTGCGGCAGAGAAGAAAGCAGACGTACTCCCTGCCGAGCGCGGTGCAGCTCCCGGCACCCGTGGCTGCCTTCGCTCTCCCCGGCCTGGAGCAGCACGCGACGATTCCTGCCGCACCGTGACGTGCGGCTGCTGTTCCCCTTTCCCACCTACGCGCCTCGGCAACTGGGAAAAGGCTGGCGCAAGGCGAGGGAGCCCTCGGCCACCTCCAGCGCCGGGGGACGAGCGCGTCCCCTCCGACCAGCGCCTTCCAGCACAGGAGGGGTAAAAGCCCCGCCGAGAGCGACATGCGTTAGCGCAGGGCGGTCGCCACCGCCGTGAATTACCGCCTCGTTCGGAGGAGGCACGCCATAAATTTCTCCCGTGAAAAGTTCTCGAGTCAGAATAGGAGGTAGAGGCTAACGACTTAAAAATAATACACAGAAATACAGCAAGAATAGAGAATGCCTCGGCGGCAAGCCCAAGGGAAATTAGCCTAATGCTTGGCAAATGTTGGAGAGCAAGGGGATTACTCTTCCCCCAGCCCCGGCTGCTGCCACGGGAGAGTTTATAGCACTTTGTCTTTTACGGCTGGAGCTCTTTATGGCTCTGGGGGGTTTTATAGCGGTAGCGGTTCCTCCTTGCATGCATCTTTGTTGTCACGGACAAGGAGATCTGGTGATTAGGTTACTAACCTGGGACTTGAGAAACCTGGACTCGGTTCAAACCTCTGCTCCTCGGCAGCTCGGCTATAAAATCCCGGCCGCGTCGTTTGGCCAAGCCCCAGCTCGCCGAGGCCGGCCTCGCTCGCAGCCACCCAACCCGGCCTTTGGTCTCACCCCGCGTTCCTCAGGCGCAGGTGATGCTTTTTGCAGCTCCTGCAGGTTTTTCTTTTTTCCCCATTTTTTTCCCAGGCTTGCTGCATGCCTGCAAAAACGGGCAATTTTCACACTTCTTGGGTTTCACCACAAGCATTCCTTCTAGCTCCATCTGTGAGCCTTAATTAGTGAATTTACTGACAGAAACTTTATTAACGCAGCATTTAGCTCTGCTGGCAGCGTCTTGCGCCCTTCAGAGCAGCCTGTTCAGCAAAACACGGGCTCCCGGGGCAGCCCAGCCCCTGCGAAGGCGGCAGCGGCGCTCAGCACCGCTGGCCCTGGGGTGTTTTCCTGCCCTTATTTCGCCTGCTCGGGGCCCGGGAGCATCTGCCCCTGCCCTGTTTTGGCGGGGGGTGGTGGCAGACGGTCAGGTGAGGACAGCCCGGACCCGGGACGGGGACCGCATCCTGCCCGGGGCGAGCCAGGAGGAGCAGATGGCAGCTCCTGCTCCCCTCCTTCCCCCGGCTGCTCCTGCTCCACGGGAGACTAAACCACCGTGGCCATTGCGAGCCATATCCACGGCAGGTCCGTGGCGAGGAGAGAGGCGGCTTTGCTGTCGGGAGACGGGGAAGGTGGCTGCTCCGGAGCTGAGGAGCGAGCACTGCTCCCCTCTTCTGCTGCCTGTTTCCAGGCGAAGGCAGGGAGCAGCTGGGGAGGCACAGCCGCCCAGGGAATACACCCGTCACGGGGAGAGCGGCAAAACAGAGCCGGGCGGCCCATTGGTACCCGCTCCGTCCCCAGCGGCCAAGGGGAGGGCGAACCCATTGCTGTCTGGGATGCTCTGGAGAGCCCGGAGGTGGGAGCCACCGCTCAGCCTGCCAGCGCTCCCGGGTTCCCCGATGCCACCGCTTCTCTCAGCCTCTCCATCCACTTCCAAACCGTGCCGCTGCCCCGGCAGGAGCCAGAAACCGCCCGTGCTGAGCGGGCACAGGGCCAGGGCCAAGGCCACCCGCTGAAACCCAGCTCCGCGCTGTGACCGCATACCCGCACACCAGCCAAAAGCAGAGCCCAGCTCTTGTGGGACAGGCCCCCCAAAACAGCACTCACGAAAGGCATAAACCAGGGTTTCCACTAGATCTTCCTTTCTCTTCCTGTTTTTTCTCTCCTTCTAGATTTTTTTTTTTTTAGAAGACATTAACCAGAAATGAAAGTTAAATGTGAAGTCGAAACAATAAGGCATGGAAATAGCAGAAATAACTTAATTAAGTTTTTAAAGATTTCCATGCTTGAATAAATTAGCCTTCCTGCAAATGTCACAACAGTCAGAAAAAATGTGTAATCAATGGAGCACAATGTTACTTTGCTCTTTATTTAAATGAAAGCTCCGGTGGTGTGTTTCTCCTGCCGCTTCCCCGAGCCTCCCTCTCTTCCCCACGCTCCCCACCGCCCCTTTCCCCGCACGCCGAGCTGCTCCGGGGGAAAAGCTCCAGAAAGGCAAACATCAGCTTTTCTCTGTACGGGCAACGAGCTGGAGAGGCTCCGTTCGCTCTCCTCCCCTGGAGCTGGCGAGGGGAGCGGCACCGCAGGGAGAGCACCGTCAACCGCTGCCGAGGGCCGGTGCCGCGACCGGGAGGGAGGGAGGGGACGCTCCCGCTTTTTTGTCAATGAGGCAAAAAAGAGGCAGAGTCAGCGGGAACGGAGGGCATTTTGATCGGGAATAGGCCAAAGCTTCCCAGTGCCGCTCGGGCCCCTGCCCGCCCTGCTGCCCGGAGAGGACGCTGCTCCCGAGGATGGGAATCTACCGGGGACGGTTTGGGGGAGAGCAACCAGAACAGGCAGAGCGTTCAAAACGCCGATACGCGATAAAAGGGGAGAAAATGTTGGTTTGCTTATTCTAGGGAAGAAAGATGAGGGGAGACATGAAAACAGGCTTCAAACATTTAAAGGATAGCTCTGAAAAGGAAGAGAATAAACAGGTTTTCATGTTCGCTCTGAGGATGACAAGATAAACATAAACTGCAGCAAGGAGCATTCATGTTCGACATCAGAAACGCACTTCCAACGCCAAGGCGAGGCAAGGCTTTGAGAGGAGCGAGCGCCCGGTGGGCGCTGCTGGCGGCACGGCTGGTTAAATCCCAGGGCGGGCGGCCTGGGGAGGGCGTGGAAACTCTCTTCTCCAGGGACAGACTGGCCGAGCAGCTGTCGGGAGCAGGCTAGGTGGGATGATGGAGCCCTGGAGCCGGGACAGATCAGACGACCTCGTGGGATGATTGCCCAACCCCATCTTTTGCAATATCGGTCTGAAGGCAGCCAGCATGCCGCGGTGGGAAACACGTCGGCTCGGGACACTGGCGAGCAAGCCGGGAACGGGTTAAAAACTTGGTGCTAAACTGACGTTTCCAGAGCCTGCCTTGGTTTTTCTAGACATGATGACTGGGCAACAGTTACATATCAGAAATAGGCTCGGGGCATCACTGTATTTTGCACAGGCATCGTATGGGCATCAAACAACAGATGCCCTCGGTTACTTCAGCCGGGTCAGATCTGACCCCTGAAACGCAGGAGAGCGCAAGGCTCGATGGTTTCTCCTTCCTCTGCTCCCTCGCGCGCTGGGACCGCGACGGGGGCATCGAGCACCCCAGCACTGCCAGGGCCCGGCTCTCCTTCGCATTTCTCGGCCCAAACGCACACGCTGGGTCCGTGCACAGATAGCACCAGCAGCCGGGCGCGCAGACCCGCGACGGTGAGAGCCGAGCTCCAACCCCGAGCGGACGGCGGGGAGACGCGTTTTCAACCTGCTTCCAATCCACTTGGATAACGATAAGGGCGAGCTATTGAGCTGTTCTCCGCTCCGCCGGGAGCCGAATCCCGGGACGGGAGCGCTGCCGTCTGTTAGCTGCCGCGTGACACGTACTTTCTAATAAAGCGAATCAGGCATGTAAGGTATTGGAAATTCTTGTAAGACCGTTTTGATTGTCCTCGAGGAATCGGTGGCCAATACTGGAATCCTGGGAGGACAAAAGCGGCTGCCAGATTAACGTAAAGAGAAAGGATTTCTCTTCTTTGAATCAGCAGCCAATTAAATTTTCAGCACAATAAAAGCGAAGGGCAAACTGTTCGACTAACGGCTCTCGCCATCTGATCCCAATACCGGCGATACCGCGCTGGGCTCGTGGTGCCGGGGCAGCCTCGCTGCCGGAGGGGACGCCGGAGACATCCAGACGGCTGAGGAGCCACAGAAAGGCCCAGCAAAGTCCGGGAACTGGGCTGGAAGTCAGGCAGAGAGCACACACGCCGGGTTATTGATGCGCATCCCTTCAGACCTAGAGCCTCCTTCAGCTGCAGCCCGAACTCGCCATCTTTATCATTGACGGGCTTCTTTAAAACGGTCCCTCTGCAAAGGGCCTCCGCTTGCTCGTGCGCTGCCGTTTGCGAGCCTGGTCAGGCAGGGGAGAAGTCTGCCGGGGGGAACGGCTGGGGAAAGAGCAAATTCGGTTCCCAGGCATCTCACTGGGACGGAGCTCTGCCTCTGCCTACTTCTGAGCAGCTACGGAGAAGCAGTGAGGATGGACTAGCTGGCTCTTACTCATAGCTGCCTGACTAAGGAGAGGTGTTGGCAGCTGGGGGGGATGGCTTCATGGAAGCGGTGCCTTTTTTTCCTGCCAAAGCCTCAGATAATGTTTAGTTTGACTGGAAATATAAATGAGCTCGTGCTGGGCTGTAGGAATCTTGGTTTGACTTGAAACCAGCAATCCTCACTGGACTCGCTCCCATTTGCCCGTTTTTGATTGACAAACCCATTCCAGGTTTACAGACACACCCCGTGCCCGGCCGGTAACGCCGATGGCGCGCGGCCCCGCGCGCTCCGGCAGCGGGCAGGGGAGGGGGACGCGCCGGCTCGGCGGGCGCTGCTGGCAGGGCAGCTGGGAAGGGAGGACGAGGGACCCGGCGCTGCCCCCGGCACGCCGCCTGGGAAGCCCAGAGGCTCGATCTGGGTGTAAAGGAGCAGCTCCGATCAATGCGGTGCGCGGTAGGCGAGGCAGAAAGTCCTGCGGACTAAAGAGGTTTTAATTTATGGCTCTTGATTCTTTGCTGAGCTTAAAGCTTTGCAATGACAGAACATTTCTTTCCTACCCTGCCCTTCGCCCCCTTCAAGGCTACTGAAATATATATGATGTAAAGAGAGAAGACAGATCTCCCAAGTCCTCGCAGGTTTTTTACAAGACAAAAGCCTGGAAAGTTAGGTGCGTTAATTGAAGATAGATCTTCCCTCCCCTTGCAAAATTTGGGACGATTGTTACTAATGACCTCTTTGGATCTGTGCCCAGGATGCAGAGATATCATCTCCCGGCCCCAGTAATGAGGTTGCAACTGATCCTGAACAAATGGCAAAGTTATTTAATAATTATTTCGGAAGGTCTGCTCATGACCTTTCGGCTCGTCAGGATAAGTAGTGCCAATTTATCATCAGTGCCATGTGAAGGGGCTTGATTATTCGAGATGTTTTTCCTGGCAGGGACTTGTTTTTCCCCCATTTTCTGCACGTTTCAAGGAACCCACCCTCTGCAAATACCAATACGATCGCCGCCGACTGTACGTGGTGATGGATTTTTGCTGGGGGACGGGGGCATCCCTGAAAGGGCATCAAGCACAAATTTCCACTGGAGACGGCGCAGATGAGGGAGAGGTGGATTTATTCCAGCACACGTTCGCTGGGACCCCGCTGGAGCACGAGCCAGCTGCACCTGCGTGCAGAGAGCCTATTCGGTTCCCCACAGAGCCCGAAATGTCGATTTTTATCACGATAAAGAGCGTGCGCAATACCCACGGAAGCCGACGAGGACACGACTCCAGCTTACGAGCAGCGCCTCTCCGGGTCTGAACACAGGGCCCTTTAACCCAGCATCCCGACGCCCGCTCCGCCCGGGAATCGCTTCCCGGTGGATGGGGACGGGGGGGAGGTTTGACGGCGAGCGGGAGATGCCGGGTTCCCGCTCCCCCGGGACCTCAGGCCGGCCACTGCTGAGCCTCCGGCTTCTCCCTTCAGGGAAAGCCGCCCAAAGCCTCTTACAAAACTGCCTTTAAGCGCCCCTCGGCTGTCCTGTTTGTATAACCGTTCGCAGGCAGCCTTGCCTTTCATTTCCTTAATCTTAAATTGCATCAAAAAGGCAGAGATTAGAGGTAAAACCTCAATAAAAGACGGAACAAAAGCCTCTGCCCACATTGGATTCTCATACCTAGCTTTGCCGTGGTTTTTCCTCCTCTTGTCTGACAGGCTGAGTAGCTGAACCTTAAAAAACTGAAAAAACCCCCTAAGATTAAAACACTATTTAGAAAAGGCTGTGCCAGTTTGAAATCACCTGTGGTTCATACATTAAACATCAAATGTACATTAACTCTGAATTATGGTCATGAAAAGGAAATCCTTTAATACCATTTTCTGTGTTCCACGGGCTGGAGCTTAGCATTAATAGTCCTGTTTTCTCGCAGCCCAGTCAACGGAGTACGACTTTCCTGCCTGGTGTTATTCCTCCGCCTTCGGAGGTGTTCAAATGTTCCCGCCCCGGGGAGAAACAGGCGCGCAGGAAAGCAGAAAGCAGAAACAAAACCGTTGGCTGGGCGCCTCTTGGCCGCTGCCAGCTCTCCCAAACGTTTCCAAGCGGCAGCTGCCGGTGCTTTGCTGGCTGGTAAAGCGGATTCCCAAACGCCGAGGAGGTGATGCTCCTCGGTCCCCGTCGGCAAGCAAAAGGATGCCAGGAGGAGAGGGGAGACTGGAGAAGTCCCGGACCCCCTGCATGCAAGACCCTGGAAGCGATGCAGGAGCATCGGTCCCCCGGGGATTTCCCGGGCATGCTGCAGAAGCGATGGAGGCACTTCACCCATCCCTAGGAAGAGCGGAGGGAGGGAGCATCTCCGCTTTGATGGGGTGAGAGCTGGGGAGCAATTCAATTTTGACAGCCTATCAGCTTTATATTACGTTTGCAACATATCTCCTCAACAAAGAATTGGGTTTACACTTAACAGCTTGAGAGAATCGCCCGATAGGCAACACAGCAATAAATAATAAATCCCCCAACTGCACTTCGCTCCTAAAATAACACAACAATTAAAGAAGAGAAGAGCGGCGGTGACAATGAACAGCAATAAATCAAAGCATCGATACAGGGTACTCAGCCAGTCGGCCTCTTGGGTGACGGTGTTTTCCACAAAGAAAACGGTGTCTTAAAACGGCACCTGGAAAGGAGAGAGACCGACCCCCTGCGCCGAGCGGACCCAATTATCGTCTCAGGATGGCGAGGAGCCGGTTCCTGCCTTTCTTTCAGACTGTAGACAAAAGTTGTCTGAACTTGTCCTGCTTTTCTCTTCCTCTTATTCTCATTATTATCAATGTGTAAATAAAGCACCCCAGGAGCATTACCAGCACGTGGAGTCCAATCCTAGGAGATTAATTTATGAGCGTGGAATAGGGTGAACCGGAGCAGCGGCTTCTGCAGATGGCTGCTGGGTACGGGCGAGCGCGCCCGCCGCCGCGGAGCAGGCAGGGCTGCTGGGAGGGGACGGACGGGGACCCGCCGCCCGCTTCGTGTTCGAAGCTCTCCGGTTATCCCCGCAGAGGCGTGGCGCACCGGGCTCCCGGGACCCTTTGAGCCGCGTCCTCAGGCCGTGCGTGGGGAAAAGGGGGTAGGCCAGACCTGCCGCTTATTTCTCTCCGGCTCAAGCGCCCAGCAGGAAGGAATACGGCCCATTTGTTTCAGCCCTAGTGAAAACAAGCAACAAAAAGCGCTTTCTCGGCGCAGGGCTACGGCACAGATGCTTCCCCCAGCAGCAAGGTTCCCGAGCTCCCCTCCTCCTCTACTAAATCCCAGCTCCCACAGCGGGACTTTAACCTGATTTATTTTTTATCTTCTGAACATTTACTTTCTCATGTATAAATATTGAGTTGCACAGAGGCTGGAGCAAAGGCGCGATGACAGCGGCGGCACTCTGACAGGGTTATTCTTAAATACGAGCTTTAAGAATTACGGAGCTCCCAAGACCTTTTCTTTCTCAAAGTCTAATTCGTTTTTTCATTTGTAAGAGACGTAACAAAAATGTTGCCTCCGAGTTCTCTGATTATTTCCCCGTCTCTGCCTGCGGTGAGGCAAGGGGAAGGAATTACTGCTTATAAACAGGAGAAATCTTCATGCCACGCATTAAGCAAGCAGCCCTTCGGCTACTCGAGGTCACGGTGAAGTGTTACCTTAATAGCGCGCTCTGGGAGGCCAACGTGGAAGTCCCGGCAGCTGCTTTTGGGGTGCCCGCTTTAAAAACGGTCGCAGCCCTGGTCATTAACCCTGTGGTGGAACAACAGATCTCCATTTGCAAGAGCTGCTGGGGTCTGTCCGTATTCTGCGGCATTCCTCCCCTTCCCTTTTGAAGGAAGGGAGTGCCCTCGGGGCCGCGGGAAGCGGGGCGTGCAGGATTCCCCGGGAAGGACGGCACCCGTCTTTCACCCTAACGAACGCCGCTGTTTATTACCCACCGAGCGCGCTCCTCCGAGCCACGCGCTGAGGATTTCATCTCCAGCCTGTTGCTTTCCAGGATACCCAGCGCTTTGTAATTGCTGCTCATAAAGGCAGCGGACAGTATTGCCAAGGAAAATAACTCCTAGCTGTAAATCTTAATAATAAAAATCAGCAGACCTTCGCTTTTCTCCTTTGCGACAGAGAAAGCCGTGTGCTGTTGGAGTCTCACCCGGCCTTGCAGGAGGAAAAGCAGTTGGACCGGTCCCTCCTGCAAGTTCCCACCTCTGAAGCATTCCCGCTCGGACATCCAGAACCAGAGACTCCCAGACTTGCTACCTGCCTTTCAAACGACAGGCCAGGAGCTCTCGCTGCCCTCTCGCCAGCTCGCGCCCACCCTAGGGCAGTCGTGACCGAACGCATTAAACACGAGATGCCGGTTCCCGGCCTCCATGAAACGGAGGGAAACCCTCCACAAAACCAGCTACTCGCACATGATCAGCGGTGTGCGCGCGTGCATTTTTTTTTTTTAAACCAAAGTACATGGTTATTGGGTTTTGGAGAAAAAAATAACCTAAGCTTTTTTGAGCAAAGTTTTCTTTCCAAACAGACGTTTTTCTTTGCCTCAGAAGTTTCCGTGGGCAGAAAGATGGATTTCCTGCTCGATACCACGAGCTCCACCAGCGTCTGACGAGCCCCTCATGCAGGGGAGCATCAAATCCCCCCGGCAGACAGCGCCCGGGAGCCCTGCGCTCCCCGGCCCCGGGTGCCGGGGAACTCAGCCCACACTTTACCTAAGAAATACCCTGGTGATAAAGTTGCCATTTCATCCACATCAGTCGTTTGGGTTTTTTTTCCTTTTTTTATCCGACTGCACGCAGTTCCCTTCCCCTCAACACCCTTTTCCACCAGGAAAACTCTGCTGCGGTAGCAAGGTGGGCAAGACGGAGGGCTGCTGCAGAGAGCTGCCGAAAGGCAAAGCAAACGTCCCTGCTCAGACAGGTCCTCCTGCCTGCAGCCACAGCTCACCCGGCCTGCGAGATGCCTCTTTGGTAATATTTAATACGGCTTTGGTAGAATGACGTCATGTTATTCGCAATGACACTGGGTCACTGCTGGAAAAAACCCCAAACCCATCTGCGGTGCCCGTCCCGTGGGGCTGGAAGGAGTTACGGCTCCGGCAGCGGCCACCGTCCTCCCCCGGCCGAGCTCTGTGCGGACCTCCCTGCAAGATTGCTGGGGGATGAGACTGTAATGGGAAGAGCAGTCAATAATTCAAGGGTTATTGATTGAAACCAGCTCTATTCTTTTTTAATTTATATTTTATCCAGTATTTTTTCTACCTGTTTTATTTTTTTTTTCCCCTTCATCTGAGGGCTCCAGGGCTTTCTCTCCTGACAAAAGCCCCTGCTCACCAGGGCTGGCTCATATTCAACTTGTTATTTTCTCCCATTCTTTAAAGCGCCTGGGTAATTCGTGTGGCACTTAGCAAAGCGGAGGACCGGTGGTGCCCCGGCGAGGTCACAATTCAGCCGCTGCCCGGCTGTCCCCAGCCCCGCGGGCAGCACCGCTCCGCGGCTGGCAGGCAGCCCGCTGCCGGTCCCTGCGGCTGGCGGGGCGTCCCCGGCACGGGCCGGGAATTGCCTGGCAGCATCTCTGCACCGGCTTCATCCCGTTCCCTCTGCTCTCAGCTCCAATTCAATTATCTCCTCCCCATCCGTTTCACCTTGAAGGCAGCGCACAAGCTCCCCGTCACGAGCAGTTTAGGGCCGCGACGGCCACAACAGGACAATTTTAACCTTCATTCTGCAAATGGCTCCTCATACGTTACGTTTCATAAGATCCAAATGACCCATGGTTCTTCCCTTTACGTTTTCCTGCCTCCCAGACACGGCGCTCGCTTTTTCAACCCGCGGCTCGGAGTACGCTTGCGTTTCCTTGCCAGGCAGGGGACCCGGTTCCTCTCCCGCTCAGCGTTTCTGAATTTTTGTTTTGTCACACGCTCTGTTCCTAATGAGCTGTTAATGATATGACCATTACCTATGCAAATTAAGAGAGCGGATTCAGAGGGTGTTTTTTACCTGGAGAGAGAGGCTGCTCCCTTAGCATGGGAGATAATAAATCATGCTAGTGTTTTTATTAAACTGCGACTCTTAGGGGACCTGCTTCTCTGCAAATCTCCACTGCGAGCTGCAGGGGTACAATCAACACCTTCCACAAAACGGCACCGGACAGTTGGGCAGGGAAGAGCCAGATCTACCTCTGTTTTAATTAGACAAACAAATAAAACGTGATGTCTAAATACCCTCTGCAGCCGTAGCCAGCCTGCTCGGCTGCGGCCGGCCTCCGCTCTGCCGGCGGTTAAATCCCCCTGCCCGGGCGAAGGACGGCTTCGCGCTGCGGGATGCCCGGCCGGGCTTCGGCGCGGGGACGGACGCCGCGGAGCACCCTCTCGCCTTCGCCCCCGGCGCAGCATCGCGAGCTCGAGGCTCCCAGCCGCCGGCCAGCCCAGCCTGCGCACGGGTGAGCCCCCAGAAACGCGGGGCTTTCGCCTGAGCCCCCCAGCCCCATCTTGGGCTGTCTCCGGGTCACAGAGCCCACGGCTGATGCCCAGGCACCCCACCAAGCGTTACAGGAAGATCAGATCCCAACTTTCAGGTGTCTTAAAGCCTGGCTAGGTTGTAGGAATTTATCTCTAAAGCACTTATCCTTCCTTTTCTTTTTCGGGCTTTAATTAAATACCTCTTTGTTTGAAGGCAGCCACTGGTGGCTATGAGCTCTCCTGTGCTTTATCAGCGACCGCGAGGAGATAACGGTCCAGAATCTCACCTGACCTTTCCTCAGCTCACAAGAAACGGCATTCGGTGCCTTCATTCGTCTATTCTTTCGTATTATCTGCCGCTTTTTCTGCTCTCTGCCGCATGCTAAGGTTTCCGATAGCGACTGATGAGTTGCTATCAGAAATATTAAGAAAAGAACCCAAAATATCCCTGGCAGTTTAACAGCCTCGAAAGCAGAAGGGCTTGTCTCTCGCTGGCCATCGTAAGCAGTTGCCAAGAGCACGGAAGGTCAGGCTTTAATGAACTGGCGAGAATTAAACAGAAATGAGACTGAAAGGTGCCCTGGTGGCTTGAACCGAGTTTAAAGCAACTGACCTTTGGAAAGAATGAAACAATTTTGCCTCTTAAATGTTCAAGGCTTGTTTTTTGTTTCCTCCTTTGCAGCCTGATGCTTCTCGGGTGAATGGATGTGCTGGCCGGACCACCCGCGCCTCAGGAGCTGGCTCCGGGCGCGGACGATGACGGACACGAGAAGGGCACGGTGATCCTTTGCCTGCTCCCCAGCTCCTAGCGCAGCCGAGCTGACGCGTTGCGCCAGCCGCCGGGCCAGCAAGGCGACGGCGAGATGCTGTTCCCGCTCCCGCGTTCGGGTCTAAAACGAGATTTCTAGCCGACTTCTGAAGTCGCGCCCGGGCGGAGAGGGCTGGCGCGGGGACGGCTGCGCTCCCGCACGCAAAGGCACCCTGAGCTGGTGGTTTCTCCTGTACCTTTCACGGGCCAAGCAAACAAATAAAGGAACAGGTAAAAATAATAAGGCTGGTTTCTTGCCGGATAATTATTTCGGGCAGTTATTTATTAATGAGGAGAAACAACATGTCAACAGACAGCGGGTCTAGCTGTAGAACTAATGTTAGCGAAGGCACGGGTTAGAAGCGAGCCGGGGCTGCTGTCAGTCTGCATTTGCTTAACTCTGTGATCGCCTATTAATTACCGCCGTGTGGATGTGCTCGTCTGCCGGGCGAGCGGCGCGGCCAGCGCCGGGCCCCTCTTCCCCGCTGAGCCGGTGCGTCATCCCGCAGGCGGGTGGGGGGCTGGGAGGGGGCTCCGGCATTCGCAAGGGTTTGACCATGGCACCAGAGGGAGGAGGAAAATCTCCCCGGCGCTGTGCAGCCTGAGCCGCGGGCTGCAGGGTAGAAACCGCCCGGCCATCCCACAGCGCGGTGCAAAGGGAGAACGAGAGCCGCGTTGCAGCCCGTTTACGGGTGCCTCGCTTCATCTCTTTCCAGCCCAAGGGTCAGCTTTTTACATCTCCCCTTGCCATCGGGGGCCTCGAGCCATCGCATGCATCTGGACAAACCAGCCCAATGCCAGCTCCTGGACGCGTGCCTGCTGCAGCGGGAACAGCCAGGCGCTGGCTCTCGCGTCCGGCCCCGGCACCGCCAAGGCTCCCGGCTCCGGCGAGGGGAGGACGGCGGATCCGGCTCTGCCGCGTATGCTAATGGCTTCTCTGCTTTCGGCAGGCGTTCGGGGACAATAAGGGCGGGGAAGCAAAGTTGGTAAAATACAAACTTTCATTGAAAATATTCCTCAGCATGACGTGTATCGGCAGCAGCGCAGTGAATAAATCCATTTTAATGGAATTATCCATTTCAGTTCCCAACTTAATTGAGCTTTGCCCTGTAACTTAGCACAAGGGTGCCTCTCTTAATTAACCCCATGCAGGCTGCAGAGCGTTTCACCACCGCTTACACACATATCCAAAGGCTAGCTTGAGAGCCGATACCTACGAGACACGATTTATCAGGGTTTGAGAGCTCGGCTGTCACGGGGAGAAACATCCCCGTTTGTACTCGGCAGCGCTGGCTATGAAGTCGTGCGGTTGCAGAGCGCGAGGAGGAGCCGCAGAGCCCGTTGGTGGTCGGTTGCGGGGTGGAATTGTCAAGTGCTGTTACTGGCGGGATGTGTTACGAGCAGAGCCCTCAACAGCCAGGGCCTCACCCGGCGGAGACGCGCTCCAGCTCCGGCTCCAACCGCCTGTGCTTGCCTCACGCTGAAGGTAACGCGTCAGGATAAGAAAATCGGCGCTGCTCTTCGAAGCGCTCACCCCGCCTCGAGCGCTGGGAAGAGCACGTACGCGCTGGACCTCGGACGGAAAAGTTGCTCGAGCTGACAAGCTTCTTCCTCAAAGACACTATCTCATGCTCTCGGGGCCCAGCTAAGCCCAAGGAAGCCTGTCCAGCTACTTAATAAGTCATCGAGGATGTGTAGTTTAATTAACTTACCCAAAATTCCTCCTTTCTCTTTCCCATTTCTGCTATTAATATTTTTCTCTATCTGATAATGCAGCATAGCTAATTCTTTCTGGCTTTATAATGAACGATGCCGTGATGAAAAAAGGTTAGCGGTGCTTCAGGCAGCTTTTAATTATCCAGCTGAGCAGGTAAAAGCACTTTATTCCCTGCTTTCTTCCCCTACACACAACACCTTTGCTCGGCAATTGACTGGGGGCTCCTTCTGCACCTCCTCGCTTGCCGGCGGAGGAAGCCGGGATGCTCGCGGCCGTCCGCCCTTCCCGTCCCTGCCGCCGCCAAGCGGGACGGGCGCAGCCGTCTGTGCAGTGGAGGAGGATGGACAGACTGCCAGTTTCCATAGCACAGGGAAGAAGCCGGCATGCAAAGGAAACTTCTTCCCCCCCGACAAGGGACAGCGCAGCGAAGGACCTCTGGCTGCGTGGGAGAACACGTGCTCGTGTCGCCAAGGCCAGCGCACACGGGGTCTGGTGCAGCCGATAAATCGAATATTTACAAGGCTGCATATACACAACAGCACATCCGTAAATCAGAAGCGACTCGCAGCAAAAATTTTTGGGTGTAAATAAATCACTGTTTTTACAAAATAAATTAGGTGCCTGGAATACTCATCGATCAGCAGGGCGGGTAAACCAGCTCGGCGCAAGCAGCGGGGAGAGGAGGGGAGGCACGGGGACAACACGTCCGTACCCCGTGCCACTCCGTGTGCGGCGGGTCGGTTGCGAGGCGGCTCCATACACCGATAAACTGGCCGGGCTGCGGCAACCCGTTCCGGCGGCAGCCCTGCGCCTCCCTGCTGGGGTCCCCAAGCCCGGCCGCAGAGCCCCTGCCCTCCCCGCCAGCATCCCGCTCCGGCAGGGCTGGCAAGCCGCGGCCGGGCAGCACCAAGCCTGGCCGGGAGCCGCGTCCCCCCGGAGCAGAGCCATCTCACGGGCCGGAGAGCACGCCTCGCCCTGGCGAGGGCTATTTCGGTCCTCGCCGCTGCAGAGCGGGATTCGCAATCTCCTGCAATGACCCATGAAAGCAGCCGTATTACACGCTTCCCCGTTGAGTGTTTCTTTATCTTGGCTTCCGCCGAGCTATTTCTTTTCGTTAGGAGCGTGACCCTGACGGGGGTCTCCGCACCGTACCCGCCAGCATCGCGCAGGTGGGGAAACCGAGGCACGGGCAGCCGCCGAGCCCAGCCCTCCCGCCTCGCGGCCGCGCCGGGTCCAGCCCCTCCTGCCACCCTTCCCCAGCTCCCTCGCCGCTCCCGGCCGCCCTCGCCCCAGCCGGGCGGCTATATTTGTTTTCCTGCTGTAAGTCCTGAATGGAAATGTCACGAGGACAATCACCATGGTGACATTTCAGCAGCTCCATATAGAGCTACGCAGGAAATGAATTTTAAAAATCCCTATTAAAAATGGAAGGGCAAAAACAATTTTCTGGTAGAAATTTTATCCGAGAGGGCTTATAGACTTTTTTTAAAGAAAAACGTCTCCAGCAAAGAGAGTTCGAAGCGTCCTGGTTTTTAGGGTTTCATTGCTTGATGAAAGAAGGGACCTTTTTGGGGAGGGGTTTTTGTCTCTGCCTTTTGTGCAGAAATTAAATTTTGTTGAACAATTTACCAATTTTTTCTGCGAGAAGCGTTTCATATTTGGCTTCAATAGAAGGTCATTGGATACAGTGGAAATGCTTCCAGCATGGAAAAATAAACAAGGGTGGTATTTTCATACGATGGGGCCCCAAGACAGCAGGGGAAAACAGGAATGCGCTGTAGCACAAAGACAGGTAATTTGAAGCATTATATTCAGTCCGCTAACATTAGAGAGCATCGATTAGTGCCAAGAGCCTGAAACTGTGGGCAGGACTGCATTAGTGCAAATGGCGTTATTTATTTTGGAGGCTGCATATGCGAGAAAATTTACGATAAAACTTTTTCGCTCGAACTAACCTGTTTTTTTCCCCATAAAAATAGAAATTGGAAGATATTGGCCAGCTGTAATAGAGCAGCAGTGCGTACACCTGCAGTCGGGTTGCTTCTGTTTCGATATTGCCAATCATCTCTCCTTTACAGGCACATCACAGCTCTTTCCTGAAGAATGGGCTCGGCGGGACGCCCGCCTGCCACCGCTGCCGGACGGTGCCGAGCGCTCGGGGAGACGCCGGGAGCTTCTCCGGGGACGGGATGGAGACAGGCTGTGCAGGACCCGCACTCGCTGTGCGCGCGTGGCTTTTACAGGTGGCTTGGGTGAGTTGCTGTTTTCATTAGAAGCGGCAGCTGGGATGTCTGCGTCGCAGCCCGGCTCAGCCGGCCACGGGCGCCGCTCCGGAGGATGATCCCGGCCGAGGGTTTATTCTCCAAGCCGGCACAGAGCTCGGCAAGGCCAAGAGAGAGGCGGGTGATTATATATTTTAGTCCCTTGTTCCTCCGACTGGCTTGTGCATCACAAAAGAATGCTAATGTTCATGGCTTTATGAAAGCACTCGAGTTCATCAGCTTTGCAAAGAAGAGAAATTAAATCGAGATTTAATTGGGATATGCATGTTTTATTCATGGTACTATCCACAGGAGAAGCCAGACAGCTGAAGGTAAAGAGGAGGGGAAAAAAAAAATCTTTTGAAAAGTTGTTTCTCTCTGATTAAATAGAGATAGTTTCCCACTTCAAAGGGAGGGCTCCTTTAATGTATTTTAAATGGTCAAATGTGCCGTTCCAATGCCTCCGTGCACCAGGCTGGCAAGGGCAGCGCGGGCCCTCGCTCCCCTCCTCGCCACGGCCTCCGAAAGGGACCCGCTGCCCCCGGCGCGGCGCGCACGGCACGGCTGGGCACGCGTCCCGCTGCGGGCGGCCCGGTGAGCCGATCGCGTGGTCCGGCTGGAGGAAGGCACCTCCTCCAGCAGCAGATCGCTGCGGCCGCACCAGGAAGCGGGGAGAACGAATTTCGCTTTCAGCCCCTCACTGCTGAGAGAAAGCCTTCCTTTATTCTTACTTTGCATATTTTTATGTGTCTTCATTTTCAGGGCAACGGCAGGTTCCAGCTCAGAAGTAGCCGATGCAAAAGGCCATGGAGCGCCGGTAGGAGCTTTTCCAGCTGGCTTTTGAGGCAGGCACGTTCAGCCAGTGGGCTGAAAAGCAGTTTGCAGCGGTGCTTCTCCCCCGGGGAAGCCACAGCCCCAGGAGAGAGCAGGAGGGAGGAGAAAGCCCAGCGCGGTGGCCTGCTCCGGCCCCGGCTCTCCAGGAGGAGCGGCAGCTGAGCGGCTGGGCGATGGCCACGTCCGCTCGGGTTCGCCCTGCGTCCTGCCCAGTGCACAATCACAGTGGGTCAACATCCCTGATTTGTCTGTGATGCTTTTTCCCCTTCAAAGCTTAATGCAGACACCGTGAGAACGGCTTCATTTTTCTTGTTACGCTCCTTTTAGTCAGAGGAGAGGAGAGGGCCAAGCCAGCAGCAGGACGGGAAGGTGGGGAGAGACGAGACCACGCAGGGAAAG
The DNA here is from genome assembly GCF_965183815.1 of Platalea leucorodia. Lineage (NCBI taxonomy): Eukaryota > Metazoa > Chordata > Aves > Pelecaniformes > Threskiornithidae > Platalea > Platalea leucorodia. Next base: position 8,221,636 of record NC_138842.1, on the reverse strand, counting down.
GACCAGAGGGACACGATGGAGCTGGCGGGGATGGAGGAGGTGGGAGGGGACGCACGGCACATCTGGCTAAGACGGGACCTTGCACAAGCTTAGCGCCAAGCAGGTGCTCCACCAGAGCCCTGAAACGGCTGGTCTTGAGCGAGCACTGAAGCCCCTTCCCCGCACAACACTGCTCCCAGCACCGCGCTCGCTAGCCCCCGAGTTTGCAATGTGTCAACTGGCTCTCGACACGGCTGAGGAGGATGCTGGAGTGGCTGCTAACAGCCACCGTCTCAGCTGCCGTGGGCTCCGCCGTGGCTACAGCTGGCTTTTCTCCTTCCTTACTAAGACATGTCTCTGCTGGAAACCTTCCCCTCTTCTGCCTGGGTACTGCTCCATCGAGGCACGCGAGGGAGGCCGGGACGCCGACGGGCAGGGAGAGGGAAGCGGGATGCAGGAGCCACGCAGCTGGGAGGCGCGAAAGAGGAGGGAGGCCGAGGGAGGGTGGGAAACGTGCCACGAGTGCCACAAAAGCAAGGCTTTAAGGACACGGGGAACTTTTGGTTCGCTTTTAGATTGAAATGTGTATGCAAGGCACTGAAAGATACGGTTTGTAAGGGAGGAGGGGGATCTGCGCAGCAGCGTTCGTGTCGCTCCTGGTGGGAATTTTTCTATAAAGGACTGATTGTTCGGCAACGGAGCCTGACAAAAATACAATTGGAAAAGTGGAGGAGAAAAAAAAAAGGAAGAAAAGAAATCTTCTCTGTAACTTGTGCCCTTCAGAAGCAGCCCGTGTCGTGTTCGGCGCCTGGCGGAGCCGCCGCTGCCTTGGGAGCCTCAGGTCTTTGTTAAGAAAAGGACTTTGTTAAGAGAAACACCAGTTCTCCCAAAGGCTCATTATTCAAACTGCTCCAGACCCCGCGTCACCAGTGCCGGTGACTTTGGAACATGAACAATCTTATCTCCTGGGTGAAAAGGACCATTTGTTGTTTACTGTCCAGGAGAGAAAGCTCACGATGGGCACGAGAGGAAACTTGGAGAATACCCGAGCAAAACTTGCCGGGCAATGTGCGAAGCAGAGCAAGGAGGGAGCGATGCCGCTGGCCAGCGCGGGGCTTCCCCGGGGAGGCACGCCGCCGCACCGGGGCTCGGCACGGGGAAGGGATGCTGTCCCAGCAAACGCAGCATGGGCAGCTTCCCGGGGAACAAAGCCTTCCTTAGAAGTTACCATCGGTTTCCCCTGAGCGAGGAACGGGCAAGGACGGAGCGGGAGACCCTGCCACAGCAGTCGCTGCGACAACTTGTGAGCATTTCTCTTCAAGGGGAGCCAGCCAAAACCTGCCTGGCCACAAACGAAACGATCACGAGAAACGCTTACTTTCTCACTGACTTTGGCCTGAAAACAGGCAACGTGGTACGGTGCAGGACGAGGGCTGCCTCCTGCGCCTGCGCTCCCTCCTGCTGCCCCGACTGCTGCGGGTGAAAGGGCCGCTTGCCAGAAGGCTGCGCGGCAGAGATCCACGGGTTAACCTGCCATCGGCTCCTGTGTTCAGCCCTGCCGTACCCCAGACCGCGGGCTCTGCTGGAGCCAACTCCTAGAGCGAATCAGACCTCCAGAACTCTGTTTAGCCTAAATATTTCAAGCTTTGTGCTTTTAATAAAGTCAAACCAACAAAATAACACTGTTATTCCTTGTTTCATCAAGAATCGTGCACATATAAATGTGCACATGGAGCTAAAATATCGCACATGGAGTGAAGCATATAATTTATTCTAGCAACTACATAAACAGCTCCTCCAAGGAAAAGGCTCCTGTTTCTGAATAACACATCCCGGACCCTTGGGGAAAACCTCGGGGCGCAGCGGGGAGGCAGGGGTGAGGGGTTTGAAGCACGTGGAAGGGAAAAGTCAAGATGGTTTTGTAGCGCCCTACGCTTTTGGCTTTGCCCTTTGCTCAGAGCCAGGTTGCCCAGGCCCTCGCAGCAGGCGAATACGAAGATGCCCCTCTCCCTCCCTTGCTCTGCAGCACCCGGCTGGGTCCCGGTCCCGCGGAGAGCACTGGGCCAGTCCCTCGTGGCTCAAGCCCATGGGGACCAGCACGCTGGGGAGCTGCAGGCTCCGAGGCCACGCGTTCTCCTCGTGGGCAAGTGCAGCTCTTGGCCTCGGGACCGGAGCTGTAGCCTCTGCTGCAAAAGATGCTGCTGCTGCTGCAACAGCAAGGTGCACGGGGTTATCCTGCCTTCTGGGGACAGGGGAGGGACAGCTCACACAAGAAGAAGCTTTCCCATGCACGGGTTGCTACCCGCCTCCCTGCCAGGGGAGGATGGGAGCGGGAAGCACACAGGAGCATCGTGGACCATGGGGTCCTCCTCCGTGGAAGAAGATGGCTGGAGCCGCGAGGGAAGAGCTGAAGCTGAGCCTCCTTGCACAGCCTCCGGAGCCAAAGCCCAGCCAGCAGCCCTGCCGGGCTGCCGTGGGGCTGCCTGTGGATTTGCAGGCCAGCGTCTGCCTTTGCCGCTTGCTTATTTTGGAGGCTGCGGTGCCAAGTCCCTGCTCAGCCGGGGCACGGCGAAGACGGGCTTCGCGGCAGCTGGAGCAGCGCGATCCAGGCCCCGGGAGAGAAGGCGCCTGGGCAGAGGCGAGACTCATCACGGGCACGGATCTAATCAAGAGAGGCTTCGCACCCCCTCTCTCCCCTCCTGAATGGCATCTCTTAATGCTGAAAGTCCCTGTGGTTTATAATTACCAGTTTGACAAGTTCATGAGTTCTCTGTTAATTATTATAATTAGCTCTCGCTCGGTGAGAATGCAGGAGTTTAGCAACAATATTAACAATGGGAGAATTATTATCGAGAATTAACTACGAGCCGGCTAGAAAGGGTTCCTCCTGCCTGCCAGCGAGGCCCATTAACGGGGAGCCCCGAGCCCCCGACCTCCCGCTCGCTTAACTCAGCCCTGGCTCCAAACTCGCTTGGAGAGTTCGAAGCAGCGGCTCTGTCCTCGGGTCAGCTTTGGCAGTACCGGCACGGGAAGGGAAACACAAACTCCCCCTGGGCTGCCCAAAACAGGGTCAGGATTCAGACCAGCGGAGGAAATCTTAAGGCGAGGCTGCCGGGGGCCACAGAAAGACAGGCGGCGGCTGCGGAAGGACAGACAGACCGACCGCGGCACGGCCCTCGCTCGGAGCAGCGTCCCTGCAGGGGTAATGAGAGAATCGGGCCCCATGAATTTCTTTTAACGCCCTCTCTATTTCACCCGCTCCACGGCTGCCGAGTTGGGGAAGTTGTAAGAGCCAGTGATTAAATTCCTGCAAAAGCCGTTCCTCCTGGGAGCACACAGCACGAGATGCCAGCCTGAGCAAATATTAGAAAAATATCAGTTTTCGGCACCCCTAATTTGCTGAAGATGAACGGATTGACTTCTCAAACACGGTGAAATCCCGAACAGATCAACGCAGCTCGGCTTTTTTCCTAATTTCCAAGTTCAAATGTATACAAAATGTTTATCTGAAGTGCAGAAGAGCTTAGAGAGGCAAGCTGTGCAAATAATTAGTTATCTTAAGCGCCTTCACACCTGAAACAGAAGGCTGGAGGGGTTTTTTTTGTTTGCTATTTATTTTTTTAATTTATTCAGTCACACCTTTGCAGAGCAGAAGCAACGACCGAGAAACTTTGGGGATCGGTATTACCAGCAGAAAATGCCTTTTGACGCCCGCGTAAACCCGCGTGGGACCAGGGACCCTTCGCGCCCGGTCCAAGCCTGGGAATCACCACCGTCCCCGAGGGCAGGAGCAGCCCCGGAGCCGGGACCCAGCTCGGCCACCACCGCAGACCCCCCAGGGCTCTGACGAAGCCTCCGTTAGACAAGGACAGGACCATGGCCCAGACCCGACCGAAAGCCATGCGCGAGCAAACACGCCCGGAGCTCCAGCGGGGCCGGCTGCCTCCCCCCGGTCCCGCCCAGGGCCAGGGACGCTCCGGGTTTCTTTCCTTTGCTGGAAAACTTCATTTGCTTTTCAGACAAGAGTTTCGACACGCTTAGGCTGCTTGTGAGGAACACTCCATTTCGAATACATAGACAATTTCAAATACATACACACGTTTTAAATTTTTTTTTTAACTGTAAACAGGTTTTGAAGAAAAGATCAAAATCTCAGTGAAATATTTTGAAGCTGCTGGGATGAAGCGCTTTGCTGTACATGATATGAATTTCCTTGCAGTAATTTCAGGGATTTACATTTGCTTTTACATCCCAAAAGCAGGAGGGGGGGAAAAAGATTGAAGCCGCAAAGAGTTTCTTCGGACAACGCAACCGTTTCCCACCGACGTCAGCTGAGGGAACCGGTACCCGCCCAGAAAACGCGGCGGCGCGGAAAGGGTCGGGAGCTGCATCGCGCCCGACGGCCTTCCCCAGGCCAATTACTTGGCATTCAGCCCTTTCTCCCTGCTGCACCGTTAGCATCGGTAATGTATTCATGAAATTCCCCGGGGAATGAATTCTTGCAAACATCTCGACACCGCAGACAGAGGTAAGAAAAAGGCCCCAGCCGAGTCGGAATGTATTTCGCAAGTGGAAACGCAGAGACGCAGAGGAGGAGACGGCGCCGGGCAGGTTGTGTTCCCGCATGGAAAGGATCCATTCCCTTCCCAGCGAATTATTAAAGCTCTCGCGCCGGGGAACAAATAATTTTAAGCGAAGGAATCCCTTTTGCTTTGCCCTTGCAGACAAATCATTGGCTAGCAGGAGCATCGGTGCGGAGATGCTGGGTTACTCCTCTCCCTGAGCCTTCTGGGAAACTCCTTTGAACGCTTACAACATCAGAGCACAGGACCTGATTTGTTAGACAAGCCTGACTTTATTATTTTTTCAGAAGGGGGATATTATCTCCTGCCTCCAAAGGAAAGGGGAAGAGGAGAAAGCCACCGATACAGAGGGGGGGTAGAGACAGACACAGAACCTCATTATTAAACAAAATAAATAAAATATACTAGCAGAGAATGTGTCTTGGCTTTATTACTATATTCTGTCCTCTAAATATTTCATTTCCAACTAATGCACAAGCCAAATGGAAAATTTCAAGCAAAACTGCACTACTTAGAATATGCTTAATTATTGATTCAGCCAGGAGGGAAAAAGGAAAAAAACGGAGGGGAAGGAAAGGCACCGAGCCGTTGTTGCGTTCTCCGTCCCGGGGCAGCTTCCCGCCCTCTCTCCCAGGGGAAGGGAGCACAGACCGTCCCGGCTGCCTGCAGCCCAAGCTCTTCCTCGGGCACCGGGGCGAGGAAGAGGAGGGGAGGGGGGACGCGAAGGGGCGATGCCCGCTGCCGCAGCCAGCCCCAACCAGGCGTGTTAGGGTAAAGAGCTCGGCACCCGCCAGCATCCCTCCTCACAGAGCTCCGACACCAGCCACCTCCAAGGGCACAGCCCAGCCAGCTCAAACCTCTGACTGTTGGTTAATCCGTGCGGGGGGACCACCAGGGCTCCCCGTCCCCGCCGGGGCCGCGGAGCCGGCCAGGCACAGGGAAATGCCAGTGCTCAGTCCTCCCGCAAGACCGCCCAGAGGACAGCAGCCCACCGCCACGGCCGGGTGCTGGCAGCGAACCTTTCTATGCCAAAGGTTCGCAGTCTGGGTTACAACCCCTCGCGGAGGGATGCTGCCTTGCGCACCTCTCCCCAGCCCACCGGCACGCAGCAGCCGACGCAGCGAGACGCGGGATTGGGAGCGACTCACCCTGGCCGTCCCCATCGCCGTCCCGAGAGCCAGCAGGACCAGAGCAGCCCCGTCCCCAGCCGAGCCAAAGGGAGCTGCCCCTCTGCACCAGGCATTTATACAGAAGCAGGAGCAGCTGGGGCCGGGAGCCGTGCTGACGGGGGTAACGGAGCACACCTGCGCTCCTGGCCACAGCGGGGAAACCGCTTCGGGAAGCCGGGGAAGGGGACGGGAAAGAGGAAACCGATGGCAAGTCAAGGCCAGAGAGAGCAATTGGGCCAGGGAGCGCTGCTGCTAACTGCGGCAGGAGCGAGTTTTAAGTGTAGCTGAATCGGATTTGTATGCTTACACGGGGCTGGAAACCTCTCAGAGAAAGCCGTTTAACAGTGCTGCCATTTACGGGGAGAAAAACCGAAGCCGGAGTGCGTTTGCAAATGGACTCCAGGGACCCAATTTTCTTCCCCTGCTGGGACAGATCCAAACCAGCCGTTTTGAAGTTACGGGCATTGCATGAGAAAAACAAAGGCGGAGAGATGACTGCGGCTGCGGACGAGCACAGAGAGCTGCCGGGGCCGAGGACGGTCCCCCGGGGACGGCCACACCGGGGCACGGGACCGCCGGCCCCCCGGCTCAGGGGTGGCCGGGAGTTTCACCAGCCTGGCCAAAGGCGTGCGGCAAAACCCCCGCGTTTAGGCAGAAATAGCAGGCGCGATGCCAGCTCTGGCGACGTGCTTGCTGTCCCTCCTGGCAGGCGTTTGTTGCAAGACGACGACAGTTTGGTTGTCGTTTTGTCCTGGGTTTTCCCCCTCTGTATTTATGTAAAAGTCCTTTTTATTTGGTGTAGGTAATTTTTTGTGAACGTCTTGCGGTCATGAATGAAAGCTAAAAACGTGGTCTCGGAAACATGGCCAAAAGCCATTTCTAATCCACAACAACATGTCCCCCTCAAAAAACAGTTCAGAGTCTCATTCCTTACCTGCTCGTTGATGCTGTCACTTATATCTGTCCCCCATCTCCTACTCTGGAACACCACCCGCCTTCCCATAGTCAAATCCTTCCTAATAAGCTAATTTCTCCCATGAGACGTGGGTTTATTACAGACACAGCAGCCGGTTTAACCCTGAAATTTGCCTAAGCGGGGCTTTCCCGCCGCCCTCTCCCTCCGGCGTGTTGAGCCTCAGCCGGTACCCACGCTCTTGGGCATCCCGTTAGCTAACTGAGATTGCACGTACAGTCCTGGGCACCCCTGAAAACACCCTTATCCCCACACTCTCTGGAAGCCGAGCACCCTAAAGAGACCGAAGAAGGGGGGAGCACCACCGGGCTCGGGGGAGCATCGCAATGCCCAGGGCCGAAACTGCCGGTGTCGGCGCGCCGAAGGCATGCCGCCCTACGGCTGAGAGGTGGGGAACGGCATGCTTGCAAAGCGAGCTGTGCAGTCAATTAGGAATTTCACTGAAATTTCAAATTACGGCCTTTTTTTTTTTTTTTTTAAGCGACAGAATTATGCTGTGTTACAGAGAAAGTGACAGGTAATTTGGGACACTGAGGATTGCTTGGGCTTTATAGCTAATGGGGAGTTTAGCACCAATTCCTCTGTAATTTGCACTTCTGAGAAACCGCGTTATTATAAAGTCAGAAATCTCAAGCACTTTCAACTCCGGGATCTGCCAGACTGACGATGACCAGGAACTGAGGAGGCCCGAGTCCACAGGTCACCCATTTCAATATCTGAGGCTGGGTGGCTTCCAAAAACGGCCGCTCCAACGGCGGAGCCGAAAATTGGAGGTGACATTCAGAAGTCTCTGAAAATTATAACCCTGACTTCCTCCTTGAAAAGCTTATCTGAATCCTGGCTTATCCTTTGATGAGGTTACTGAAAAAGCATTCTGCTCGGAGTACTTGAAAGATAACAGGCAATATATGTGAGCCGGTGCGCTTCTCCCCGGGGGGAAAACACTATCGAACATGCCAAGCATGGGACACTAATTAAATGGTCTGAATTATGCTGGACATTAAGGTCCTGGGGTGGCGTGGTTTAACTCCTTCCCGTCCCGGCAAACCCGGAGCAGCCGTGCGTGCTCATCCTGCCGGGAGGATGCGCTCCCGCGGCCCAGCGCGGTCCGGGCATCCCGCTCCATCCCGCTCTGGAGCCTGGCGTGCCTGCGTGTCCCCGGCGCAAAGCCCCTCGTGGGAGAGGACCGCGTTCCCTGATCCCAGCTAGCGGCTGAGCGGCCTTCAGGGGCCCCGAGCCCTTCATTAGCTAAATCAATCCCAGCCAGAGACCAAGCTCACTTTACTTCTGGGAAGATGCTCAGCCGGGGCTCTGGCTAATCCTGCCCATTGGTAAAGACGTGGCAACATTCACATTTTTGCCTAAGTTCAAGCAAATGCCTGGGTTTCCTGGATGCTAAACCCACGGTTATGAGCGAGTGTCCTCCTGAGCTTTAGGAAGAAAGGAAAAGCAAGGAGACGGAAATACTGCCATATCGGTGAGAAATGGTGAATTCAGTAATGCTTAATGGGCTGGCAAAGGGGCTATGAAAATTGACCCAGCTCTATTCGTGAGGGGAAATGATGGGGCTTCCTTTATCAAGCGGAGCAGCAATCACAGCTCAAAGGGGGGAAAGGAGGGAAGATAATGCACTCAAATAGCAGGTGTTATGGCAAAATCGGTATTAATTACGGGGAGCCAAAGTTCTGCCCTCGGAACAGCAGCCGCAGCCGCGTTCCCGGGGAAGGGGCTCTGGCGACAGGCTGACGTCTCAGTCAGCATCCCCCTCGGAGGGGAAGGCGGCCGCCGCCGCTCGTCCTGGAAGCGCGGCACGGCAATCGTCTGGGCACCGGCTCGGGCAGGGCCGGGGGCAGAAAATGCTACGCAAGCGATTTACCTTTTTAATAACAGCAAATTACGCTCTATGCAAAGCCTCTTTGTAAAGCTCTAATGTGCCTTCGAGATGCGGGGCCCTCCGTCACGTACTTTTTTGTTACTCCTCTTCCTCCGGCAAAAGCCCCAAATCTTGGAATTCGTGGCAGCCGGAATTACAGCACTATTTTTCTTTGCTTTCAGCTTTGAATAACTCATGACAGCTCCATGCCAAATGCAAGACGGAAGCAAGGTTTGGAGCGTGCCAAGGACCGGTTATCAAATGGGAAGCGCCTTGCGAGGGAGGTTTGCGCGACCAGCGTGAGCGGGTCGATCCCCGTGCAAGCATTTGGTGTGGCTGGTGGGCAAGTGCGTTCGCCCCGCGCGGGGGCTTGTTCCCAGGCAAAGCCGCCCTCCTCTTCCTCCCGCCCGCCAACACCCGGTGCGCTCCTCTGTACCCAGCGCGGCCGCTCCGCCGGGGCGCTCCAGCTTCGCCTCTTCTCTGGCGAGCCTGTAGCCCAAAAAGCAGGGAAAAAGAACAAAAGTGGTTTAATGGCATAATTTATTTTAAAATTAGCTGTCTCTTAATGCTGCCCCAGCTCCCAAAATGCCAATAATTGTTGTCTGGTTCCCTGCCACATCCCCAGCCAGCGCCTTCAGCGTTTCAGGCACTGCTGCGCGAGATTAGCGGGGAAGTGTTTTCAGTCCCCTACATCAAAGGGATTGAAAAACTATAAATTTAACAGAACGTATTATGCAGGTGAGGAGAAAAAAAGCAAGTTCTGTTAAAAAGGACGGCTCATGTCTCCTCGTTCCGGGGCAGGTCTTAAGGCAGCTAATATCTCTCTAGGGAAAATACCTTATTTAAACAGACGCAAGCCCCAAAAGCCAAGAAATGCCAACAGGTGGGAGAAGCGCCCAGGGAGACGCAGATGGGGAAAAGCGTTCGGTCTGGGAAGGCGGTGGGAAGCCTCGGGTGGCCGGCGCAGGGTCCGGGCGGCGGCGAGGCTCCTGGTGCACCGAATCGTGCATCGCGTCCCTTCTCCGCAAGGCACTGCGCAAATAAAGACGGAAGGAAGAAGGGAGGATGAGAAGCACGGAGGAAAAGATGGAGCTAGTGGGATCAAAGGTTAGGGGAAGGCTTTGCGAATTGCCGGTGACAAGCTGCCGTCGTTAATACGTCCCTGCCCGCTCGCCCCGGCCGCACGCCGCCGAGGGGTCCGCCGGCCGCGCCACGCGGGCCGGTGCCGCGGCGATTGCCGGCAGCCCGCGCTCGCTGCCTGCGGTGGCCGGGACAACAAAGCCCGGCAGCGCCAGGGGGAAATTCTTCAAAGGGCCCTTGCCTTGCAAACGCTGAGCGTTATTTCCACGGGCCTTTAAACAGAATAATTCATTAGTCAGCTCAGAACAACCAATATCGCGCGCCGACAATTTATACACCGACTCTGTTTACCCAGCAGACCCTCTTTGATAATATTATTTATGATTCTAAATAACTCCATCGGTGTTCAATAGAGCTGGGAGCACCTGGGGGACCGGGGCACAATCAAATTATGAAGACATATGGTTTACTCAGCGCTGGAAATGTTCAACCGCATTTCATTGCTGTTAGTCCTGCCGCAGTACCTTCCCCAATCAGTTATACAGCCTCCCTAATATCGTTTGCTGGATGGGAAGGCTTCTTCGGGGAGAGGCCTCGCGCTCAGCTGACGGAGAGATGTGGCCGTAAAGGGAATTTTATTGTGGCTATTTCTGCATGCGCGGAGCTGAAGGACATGCCGAGCAGCTCAATGCATCCCAGGCCACCGTGGCAATTAAACTCCTGCATTGCCGGGGATTCGCGGAGCAGGCAGGGAGAGGCAGAGGCAGAGGCAGGCAGGGCTCCAGCTCCAGCCCAGAGCTCTCCCGGAGAGGCTGCCCCGACTGATATGTATGCGGCACGGCACGCTCCGCATCTCTTGGCTGTATTTATGTTCGATGCATATACTGTGTACGTTTTAATAAAGCGCTTCTGATATACCCGCGAACCGGCCAAATGCTGAGTCATTATTATCGACAGAACATCGCATAAGTACTCTGCTGAGCTTCCTCTGGGCTTTGAGGGTGTATAAAGCTAACACTAATGCTATATTGCTCTATAAACTCTAGTCCTCCCTGCAGAGAAGCAATAATTAATCAGACGATGCATGATATGTAACAAATTAAAAAGATAAAACTTCCCAACAAAAATTATGGGACTGGAGAGACGCGGGCTGTGCTTTGCAGCGAGCTGTCCCTGGCATCCCATTTCCCTCGCTCTATTGGCATATAACTTACGGGGCCGGATCCTGCAAGCGCTGCGAGGCAGCCAGCTCGCGGCTCCCCGGCGCTGCCCCAGCACGGCGCCCGAGCGCCGAGCCCGCCAGCCGCCCGGCCGATTTCGGCGCGTCCTCGGCGTTCAGCCCTCGCGGGGATGGCCGTGAGGTCGCGGGGAGCCAGGACCGGGATGCGCGCGGCGGGGACAGCGTCGCGCTCCGTGTGAGCGGGGCAGAGGAAAGCCGGTGCTTTCTGCTTTTGAACGTGCCCCGGAAACTCTTCTCGATACCGATCCGGCTCGTTCCCGGCTTGCAAATAGCCGAGGCTATAAAATAAAGTGATAACAGTTATCACTGTGGAAATATAATCTCTGAGAAAATCCCACCAGGGTAATAATTAAAACAGATACTGACAACCCTGGATTTATTTTCGGGTTTCAGCTACTTCTGCTACGTGATTCCCTTTTGAAAAATCAGCATCTCCTTTCCATAGGAAACGCAGACATTTCAGGACCCGTTTTTGTTCCCCTTGAAGCGGAATGGAGAAGTAAACAGCGATGTTTCCTGTGGAACGGAAAGACAGAGGTTTTCAACTCAGAAATGTCAGGGGTTTTTCACTTCCATCTTCCCATGCAAGCCTGCAGCGCTGAAGAAGCCCCGGGTTCTAGCGGGGACGCGTTTCGGTGGGGAAACTCCCGGCAGCCCCTGCACTTTGCAGGACGTATGGGATGCGGCAGAGCTCTCCCTACGGCTCCTGAGCCGGCGGCGCCGGGCACGTCCCTCTGTATTTGCCAGCAGAGGATGATCAGGGAAGAAGCCAGTGCGGGGCTGATGTTTCTTTCCCTTCTTTAAAACATTTGGAAGGAAGTTCAAATCATCGCTTGGGGCACACAGCTTGGCTCTCCCGCCACCGCTTCCCACCACAGCCGCTCCCAGGCTCCCTGCCCCGGCTGCTGCGAGCAATTCCCGAAACCGGCTTTCAGCCCCAGCCTGCCAAGAAAACCCAGCGGCAGCATTCATTGATTACGGCGGCGGGGTCTACCCGAGAGGTCCTCTTTGGCAGAGCCGCCCTGCGAGGCCCTTGGGACAGCGACACGGGGACGAGCCAGCGAAGCCTTCCCCAGCCCTGCGTGCTGCTGCTGGGATAAGGAGCAGCGCATGCGGGAGAGGGGCGAGGAGGGGTCTGTGGGTGCAGAGCGGCCACCTACCCACGCAAAACTGTGGGGTCCCCGGTCGCCAGGCTGCCCTTAAACGCTTTGCCAGGCTCGTCTAAGGAGGCTTTTAGGCTGCGTAGATCACGCTGTTTTTGTAGCCTTAAAGGAGGTGTTTGGATATCTATATTTAGTTGTCCTCACTTCCTTTCCTCCTTGACATTTATGAATTTTAGATGTCTTTCACTCTGGGCCTCCAAAGGGCGTCTTGGAGAAATGCGTGGTGGCCCCTGCGCTGCACCTCGTCTCCCGGTGAAGCCCTGCAAGGGACATCCCGCGGGGATGCGGCTTCAGCCTGGCTGCTGGACCATCGGTGCTCGCCCCGCCACGGGATGCTCGGGTACCGCGGGCGCTGCCGTGATGGTCTCCAGCCTTTAACAGGCGTGCGGGGCTGCTGCTGGCCCTGCGGCTGCCGGAGGGAGGGAAGGAGAGGGAGAGGCGACTGGGAGCGGGGAAAAAAACAAGATTACAAGGGATCAGGGAGATGCTGTTAAAGTACGTGGCAACTTACAGATGAAACAGGCAGCAGCTGCCTTGAGCTGAAGGCTGATTTGGCAGCGGGCTCGTGCAGGAGCCTTGTCAGAGAAGGAGCCTTGCCGACGCGCGGGCAGGACGGGAGACCCTGCAGACCCCTCCGTCGCTCCTTGCGCCGGCTTGTCGGGACGGGGTCCCGCTCCCATCCTCCTCACCAAGGTCTGCTGCAGCAGCACGCCGGGTAACGTACTTCTCATTCCTCCTGCTTAATACCCCGGACTCCTTAAATGGCGCTGAATCTAACTGAGTGGTGGATAAACATTAGTTTCACAGCTCACAAAGCAGAACTGCCGGCTACTGCCAGTCTAGACGTAATGAGTTCCTCCCGGGACCCCTGGGAGCGTTTAGAGTGGGCTCTTCTTTACCCAAGCTGCCAGTCAAGCCGGTGCCAGGGGGGAAGCGGCGCCGTTAATCTCTTTCCCACCATCCCAGCCATAGCTGAAATCCCTTCGAGCATGTAACAGTTTTATTTTAATGTGCCGTCCCACCGGCACGCGGACGGGAGCGGTGTGGGCCGCCCGCCCGCCGGCTTTCTGCTGCCTCCCCACCACGAGCCCCCGCCGGGGAAGCTTTAATCTGGGGGGGCGAGGTGGGGACGAGCCGACAGGCTGAAACAAACAACCAGGGAACAGCGTTCGCATGTTTTACTTTTCACCCAGGCTGGTGTTGTCACCTCCTCGGGTATCCTTTAATTAACAACAGATTGCTGTTCTGCAGAGGGAGACTAATTTAGCACCCAGAAGAGGAGCAAGGAAAGTTTGCTTGGCAGCCAGGCACCAGCGGCCAGGGACGTCTCCCACCGCGTCACGCTTTCGCCAGGACGCTAAATCACTTGTCAGGAGCTTTTCCCCAACAGCCGAAGCAAATCAGCTAATGAAGGTGACGTCATGCGGATTTTCAGGAGCGCTCCGATGGACCAGCCACGGCTGCTGCTGCTTCCCCGATACCTTGGGTCCTCCTCTGGGAAGTAAAACACGCGCCCGTGGCCACTCCCCTCTTCCAGCCGCAGAAATAAATCCACAGGGAAATCAGGATGGGACGCCACATTCGGGCGAGGTGAGCTGGGATGGATCCTGCTTGCGCCCAGGGACGCGGCCACCTCCCTGGGCTCCTACCAGGACGCCCAGCTGGGGAAGAGCCATCGCCAGCAACGCCGTCTCCCGTGATGCCACGCCGAGGACGCCGCGGTGGCCGGGGCAGGGCTGCCGCCTCCCCGGGGCAGACCCCGCGGGGGCACGGGGCGCCTGCAGGCAGCGGCGGCTTCCCTGGGCCCCTCTGCCCGTCCCCACGCAGGGTCTGCGCAGAGAGCTCAAGGGCCAGGGAGGTCTGCAAAGAAATGGTCATTGCAGGAGCGGCCTTTCAGCACACCCAATGAAGCTACTAACAGCTATTAGCGCCCAGCTGTTCGGCGGTGCCCGGTGCAGGCAGCCAGCAGGCAGGGACGTCCTGCCCCAGTTGGCTGCTCAGTCCCGGGCACTGGAAACGGTGGGGAGCAGGGATGCGGCGCATACAGGTGCTGTCCAGATAACCCGTGCCAGCTAACGAACACCCAGAGACAGCAAGCGCATGGCACGACAGCCCCTTCTGAGAAACACCGGCTCCCGCAGGAGAGATGAAGAGAATCACACATAGGATTCATCGATTTCTCCTCTCCGGACCTCTTCCCGGAACAGGTTGGACATACGAGATGGGAAAAAGGGAAAGAGCCGCTGTCAGGTCCTTTCCAAAAGACCGACGAGCTAATTGCCAAACTCTAAATATATCCCTGCTCCGCGTGTCAGCCCAGGGCTTCTGCTCCCCCGTCCTCCACGTCAGCGGAGCAGCAGAAGCGCAAGCGAGCCTCTAATCCGCAGAGACGGGCAGGGAGCCAGCGTGGACTTTTCCATCCCTAACCTCTGAGAAGACGGACACCTGTGTCTCTCCTCTCTGCCGGGCCGTATTTAGCAGCCGTAATTATACCCTTTCAAGCTATGTATAAATAACTGGAATTCCGGGTAAAATGTTGGGTAGCTTGATTTACATCCCCAGTCAGTCGATAAGGTTGCAACAAGGATAAATCACGGCAGAAGTGCCTACTCAGAAGATCCGAGAGGAAGACAGCGAAACTTCTGCATCCCCCCCCGCTCTCCCATTACTCATGCTTGTTTATAAAGCGGCGGGGATAGTTCTGGCATTAAATAAACATTGTGCGATTGCCCGAGTATTCCATCATTGTCCTAAGTGCCCGCGGAGAGTTGCGGGAAGGAGGCACTTGCTTTTCCTGCCTGCTTCTCTTTTCAGGCCACCAAGGACGGAGCCGTAGAGGAGGCTGGCAGACTGAGGCTGCTGCTGAGGGTCCCCGGCCCCTCGCCCCTGCCGGCCCCCCAGCCTCCCCGCCTCGATCTGCTGGCTTGGGCTGGAGTTTTCGGAGGCGCCCGGGCAGGACCTGGCGAGAGGCGGGGAACGAGCTTCGGTTCCCCTGAAAACCCCAGCCCTGGCTCCTTGAACCCTCCAGCCCAAGGGCTCCCGGGAATTTGCTCCTTCGAGTGACCTTGTTTTTCCTTTTCACACCAGACCTGCAGCGAGGCATTCATCAATAGCCTCATCCTCGGCTGGGGGGACACGGGGACAAACCCCCACCTTGCCACTGATGCGCAGCAGCGTGATTAGTCTCAAGCCAGACCGTAAATCGGTGCACACAGCGAGCAGCCAGCAAGGGGGGGGGGAACGTTAGCCGATGAACCAGCAGCACTTTGCGGCGAGCACCAGTCCATCGCACGGCCGGAATCGCCGGGCTGGGGACGGAGAGGCCGGCATGCTCTGCCTGCCGCCGCGTCTCGGCAGCGGGCTGGAGAGCCGCCCCGGGGAGCGGGGCGGGGGGACTGGGGGCTGAGGGTGCTTGCCAGCCTACTCCGTCCTCCCCTAAGGAGAGCGCTGCCGGGCTGCGTCTCAGGGAGGTCTTGAACTGGCAGAGGGTTTGGAAGGGGCTGGCCCAGCCAGGCAGCAGCAGGGAAGAGCCACGGCGTTAACTGCGGCGTCTGCATCTTTGGACAGCAGGCTGCGTGGCGGGGAGCGCAACGGTAGATGGACGAGTCTGTCCTGGATGCTTTTCAAGTGGAGATTAACCACTGAGTAGGTTCTTTTTATTTAAGACGCCATATGTCTCTTCCCTCTAAAAATCTCCTCCATCAGATACCACTGTGATTCCCAGTCTGCCTTCCAACCCTGCCTTTGAGACGCTATTGCAAACACTTCATAAAACCGTGTTAGATCGGAGATGGAAAACGCTTTGAAGCCTCCTTCTGTCCGCTCCCCCACGTACGTCACGCCCGAACGTATACGCAGCTGCTTCGTCCGCGCGTGCGCGGAGCCCGGGAGCCCAGCGTGCCCGGGAGGCGGGTGCCGTTTCTGGGCTCGGGGCAGAGCGCTGCTTTGACTCCGGTGACTCGTTTGATTACGCTGCAAATTCTCTTCTCCCCCTGCGAAATGGGGATAGCAACGCTATCCTTTTCCCCTGCTGTGAGCTTCAATATATCAAGGATTGTGAGGCACTTAATACTATGTAAATGGGAGACATATCAGCTGTGCCTCAGATAAATGAATTTCACTTAGATTGATGGGTGTGAAGCACTTCCAAAATTAGGCCTATTCTTCTTAAATCAAACAGTTTCCCCAAGCCAGTTCAGCTCCGTTGATGCAGAGGAAGTCATCAAGTTGCGATTCATCATCAGTTCAATCAAAGACCTTCAATACCCTGACCCACCGCAGGCCGCCTCCCCCTCGCAGAGAGAGCCGGAGCCTGGCCCGACGCGCGGGGAGCGGGACCCGTCCTCTCTGCGCACCAGGCATCCCAGCCTCGGCCCGCAGGGCCAGGACACGCTCTTGGTGGGACCAAGCCGCATCGGGTGTCTCCCGCGGAGCTTGGAGAGTCGCCCGAATATTCAGGGTCGTCTTCACAGCATTTACGCATCAGCAGATTTGCACTGCAGAACGCTGTTTTCCCCAAATATTTGCCTGATCGTCCTTGCCCTCGTAGCTGAATTGGAAACGAATAAATCAAACTTCAGCGTCTCCGAAATCCCTGCCTCGCTCCCGTGGGTCTCTGCAACTCTCCTGCAGCCTCCACTGCAGGACTGGCTCTATTTCTAGGGATTCGGGCTGGAAAAGCAGCGCGCAGCAACCCCAGTCCTTGCTCTGATGCTTGTGCTGAACTGTATGTGTGCCATTAAACGCTCTATAACATACAGATAATATCATAAACCTCGTTTCATTCAGTTAGCAAACAGTAAATCCCTCTCACACGTAGGAGCATCGCCATCAAACTGCAGCTAGCCGAGTAACGCCATGGTAAACCGTACCAAGCTGTTCGCTGCGGCTTCGCGTTCGCCTGCGTGCCGGGGCTGCCGCCCGTCCCGACCTTGCGGGCTGCCAGAGGGGAGCGGGGTCCGTAGGCAGCCCGCTCCTCCCCGGGGCTGGAATTTCGCCTCTTCTCTCTGCCAAACCCAAGCACCTCCTGACTACAAGTATCCGTCTGGTGTTTATGTGCGGAGGAGCTCAGCTCTCTCCAACTTTTTAACTGCAGATAATCAACAAAGCTGGGCAAATAATTTAGCGCGTGTAATTTATTCTATGAATTTTGATTCTTTGCCCACAAGCAGCTTGTGCTTCTCACAAAGGTATTGGTCCTACGAAATTATGCAGGGGAACTGCCGCCTTGGCCTCTAGCTCGTTCCGCCTGCTGGCAGCGAGCGTTCGACACCCCGAGCACTGCAGTGCTGGCCGCTTGCTTGCTTTCCATTAGGTGCCTCGCTCACATGGTATTTCTTCTGCTGATAGCCTGGGAGAAATCTAACCTTAGAGGGCATCTCCTACGGGCAGAGCATTGCTAATAGAAACCTTACCCGCACGCCTGGGACAGCTGTTCCCAGTCCCCGACGCAGAATTAGGCATCTGAAGGGTGGGTACGACAACGCGTCAGCTGAGTAACCGTCGGAATGTGGTCGCAACATCCATATGTTTGTATCAAAATGCCCCATGCTGTCGTTAAATGAGACTAAATATACCTAGGAGCAGCAGTAAGCACAGCTGTGCCGGTTTTCCCCATTGGCAGAGGAAGGAGAGGATGCCGCAGCCTCACACGGAACCACGGTGCCAGTTTACAAACCTGCCTGAACGACGGCGAAGCTGCGAACTAAATCGCATCTGCTTTGGGCCGTTTTTGCCGCGTGACTCACGTCCTTTCAGCCGTTCCCTGTGCCGCGCTCCTCCCAGCGCGCTCGTGCTCCCGTGAGAAGGTGCCGACGCGTCTGCCGTCAACCGCGGGGCTGCCCGGTGCACGGCAGCGGTGGGGAAACATCTATCGCTGCCACGGACGGCAGCGTAGCCCTGGTGCTCTTCCCAGCCCGAGCTCTGACTGCAGCGTCCGGCAGCGTTCAGCAGCGTCTTTACGCCTGACGGGCGTCGGAAGAGCCGATGCAACTTCTCATCAACAGCTCTTCCGAGGTGGGAGTCAACACGTTGGTAAAAAGGCGGCTGCATCGACGTGTGACCGTAAATCATCCTACTGGCTCTGTACTAATAATCTTGATTTTTGCCACTGCCGGCGGCAGGGCGTTCAAATGGCTGTCACTCCATGGATGCCCTCCATCCCCTTTCTTTATCTTCTAAACATTGTGATCTTGTCGTCTGCAGGAAGAGCTACAGCCCTTCAAGTTAAATGTGCCTGCCAAGAAAAACGTTGATTTTTTTTTCCTCCACCTACCTTCAGATATCTGATTACTTCAATGCAAGGAGCAAGGAATTAAGCTTTTTTTTTTCTTTTTTTTTTTTAAAGCTGAATACAGAAACATTGATGTAGAAAAATACCGTGGCTGTTAGAGCTGTCTTGTGACCAAGACAGCCTTAAAATATGTTTTAGCCTGACTTGGCATAGTAGCTTTTAGGAGCGAAATGGAGAAGCGAACTAATCCCAGGTCTTAATGAATAATGTTCAAATCCAACTTTCATTTTCAAATGCGTCCATACATTGGAGAATGAGTCACAAGGTGTTTGTTGTGCAGTGGAAGAATAGAGAAGCTGGGAAGGGTATTTTTATGTGTTTGTGAATCATTGTATATGATATTTTCCTCCACTGCGCCTCTCTGTCCTAGCAGTTTTCTGCAGTGAAATCCATTCAGCAGTACTGGAAATGTAGGCACTTTATAGAAAATCTTTAATAGCCCTAGCACAAATGGATGGCTCTTATTTCCTCTCCGCAAAGTGGCGATTTGCAAAACCACAGCCGACAAATATTTACCCGCCTCCCCCAAGCCATTAAATAAAGACCGATGGCGATGCCTCCCAGCGCAGGCGGGCAGGGCTGCGCTGCCCGCGGCAGCCGTCCCGCGGAGGGCGCGCGCGGCCCGGCAGCAGGCTGGGGAAGGCGCGCGCTGCGGGTGCCCATAGCCGGACGCGTACGCGAACGCGGCGGGCACGGGGTGACGCGGGGCTGCACGGACCGACGTGGAAACGCGCTCCCCGCAGCACGTAGACACGGGCACGTGAACACATGGCTGCACAGGTGCCAGCGTCTGTACAGACACATACGGAGAGAGACAGGGAGCCGCACGCATCCTTTCCAACTCTTGCCATCCTGGCTGGCGTGCCTGTTTGTTTTCTGGTACGCCCGTCTTGCTGGAATTTTTAACATTTAATTAGTTGAGCCAGCTGCTTCTGCTTCGGAAAGGGCCGTTCAGTTTTGTCTCGTTTTAAACACGGGTTGCTTTTGTTAGCAGGATCAATCCAGGCTCTGGCCGAGCCGCACAGCCCAGTCCCCCACATCCCACCGCTGTTCACCTGCTGCATCGTGCTCCCGACGCCGGGTTCGGGGACGCGCTGGGAGCTACGCGCGGTGCCAGCCAAGCCGCCCGGAGCTCCAGCCCGGGCTGGGCTAACAGCAAAGCACAGAGCTGCTGTACGTCTCCTCTCCACCCAGCTCGAGTGAACTGGAGCTGAGCGCGACCTTACGCTCTGCAGATCATCGTCCCTTGGAAACGGGATGAAAACCAGAGGACTCACTGAGCAGAAGAAAGAGATTTCTACCCAGTCATGGCAGGGCACGGATCCCGCTCCCCCGGCAAGGCGATTCTCACGGGCTGAAGCATAATTGCCGCCTCTCTGGATGAAAGATGCTGAATTCCTACCGACGGTGCTCAAAATCGCCCCTAGGGAAGGGCCGCAGGAGAGCTCTCCAGTGACAAGGGGGGGCTGCATCCCCGGGGAACCCGCCGTCCCCTGCGCGGTGGGTGCGGGGCAGAGGGGCTGGTGCCCTGCGCGCGGGGACAGCCAGAGCCCGTCCCGGGAGAGGGACCTGCGGGTCCGCAGTGCCGGTTACGCCGGGACCCTCACCCAAGAGCAGACCTTCGGCAGCGAGCTGCGCGCCGGCTGTCAATTTTCCACTTTGTTAGCCTGTGCAAAACCCTCGGGGAAAGCCAGAAGGGGACCAAGAGGCCCCTTTTGTCGAGCTGCAAGGGGTGGCTGGCACCGGTTATACTTTTGTTAGCAGAGAGGCCAAAACAGCAGAGCCTGGAGAGGCCAAAACGGCACGCTAGCACGGGGACGGGTCCTCCTGGAAGGAGGTCAGGGCCTGTCCTTAAATCTTTTGCTGAATTACACGGCAGGCACGCAGCTTTAACTGTTTCCTAGGTCCTGAAGACAGCCAGAAGCTACATTTATTTTTGATGGGTGTAAAACAAGCGGCATGAAATTTGGGACGGATACCAGGCGGCAGGCTGTTTGAAGGGTGATGTCGTGCCCTGTCCGGGGGTTTCCCCCACGTGCAGCATCCTTCCTCGCAGGGGAGGCTCTGCCCCCACCTCCTCAACAGCATCTCAGCTTCAAGGCTGCCTTTCGCTCCACCTTTCCGTGATTTTCGAGAAGCTCTGCCTTTCCTTTTGGTCTTTCAAGCCTGGACTTGGCCTTTCTTGCTTTGTCCTACTCCACACGCCCGTGTTTTCTCTCTAATCCTCTGTAGCACATGGAATTATTTTGTTTTCGTCGTTTTACCCATTTCCCTTCGGTATGTTCCTCCTTCTGCCCGGTCCCTCTCCTTCCTTCACATTTTCTGCCCGCGGATTCGGGAGGCTCCGTGCCGAAGGGCTGAGGATGAGCAGCTGCGGGCAGCGCCACGGTCCCTTCCTCCGACTGCCCCACGCTGGCACTGTTGATTCGTCCCTGGCAGAGATTAGGAGAGAGACGCTGGCCCCGTCGCGGTGCCTGCAAAGAGCCCATTGATTTCAGGAGAGCTGGGATTTCAGCCTGATTATCGCTGCCGCTCATGAAAATACTTCTAAGGCGTTCGCCTTTGGAAAAGGGCAGATTGCCTCAAATGTCAGGTGTCAGCAAAGCCTTTCTGCCTCCCCAGGCGGACTCCCCTCTCCCGCTTCAAATGACACAAAAGGACCCTCTGCGATTCTATTCATACCAGATGCGATCTCCTACCTTTAAAGCCGAGAGAAGTTTGCCTGAAAAAAGACATGTGAACTTTTTTCCGATCGTTCTAATCATTCCTTTTTCTCCCAGGAAATAAATTTTTAATTGTTCTTATTCTTCCGTATCACCTTTGAAATGCATTTGCTTTTTCATTCAAAGTCCAGGATAGAAGAACACTTAAAAGTTTTCCATTTTCAGACCCCGGCAAGCCTATCGCTTCCGACATAAACAAACAAAGCCCAAACATGTTTAATGAAACAGTTTTGGTTTTCAAAATGAACATTTTTGTTTTGATGAAAAAGCCATTTGTAGCTCCAACCCCGAAGACGTTTTCCCAAAACCCATTTAATCCGGCTCTAAAAATCTCTTTGCGGAGAGAGGTGTGACGGACGCTTCTTTGCCAGCCTGGATTTGCTTCCCCCTCATTAGAGCTGCCAGACGCGAGACCGGGCTTGGGGGGAACGAAGCCGCTGCCCGGCGGCTCGAGAGAGCCGGGGGAGCGGGGTGCTGATCACAGGTTAGTCCTCCGGTAAAAGAACGAAAGCAGAGCCCGGCAGACGGTATCCAGCAAACGATAATGTGAATTTTCCCTCCGTTTCCCTTCTCCAGTTGCCGGGGAGCAAAACTTTATCATTTTGTCCCACGCATGTCCCAGTCACTACGTGGCTGACCCCACGCAGGGATTTCGGTCCCGGCCGCACCTCCCGCGGCTGGCACATCTAGCACCAGGCCCTTGTCTTTATGAGCTAAAAATTCATTTCTAGCAGGCACTGACTTCAAAACTGCTGTCCATGCAGTTGTTCCTGCCAGCAAACTCATTAGCAGAGATATTCATTGAGAGTGAGCGTACAGGAGAAATGAACTCGGCCACCCAGGCGCTACCGACTGCGGCTCCCGGGGTAAAGAAACAGCTTTGCACACACGCAGGCTCTCCTGCCTGCCCATCGCGCCGGACGCCGGCCACCTTTCGAGTCGGAGACGCCAAAGCAAAGCAAAGGAGCCTGCAGTGCTCTGCAGCACGGTACCCGGGTTTGGGAGAGGCTGAGAGCGGGTCGCCCGCAGAGAAGCGGAGCAAAACCCAGGTGCTGGTTCTGTACCAGCGAAGCTGCGACCTTTCTGAAGGAGCCAGACGTTGCTGCCAGGTAGCTCAGCAGCTCTTGGCAGAAGCTGACCCCCTGCAAGGAGGTGCGTCCACCCCCTCTTGCTTCCCAGCCCTGCACCCCTTCACGTACCTGCAGCGTTATCCCCGAGGGAGACCCGCGCCTCGCCAGTCCCCGCAGCCGCCTCTCCCACCGCCGGAGAGCCCCAGCCGTGGGGCAGGGAGCCTTTCCTTATCACCCAGCCCACCCCTCGTTAATCACCCTCCGGCACTGCTGGGTGATGGGTGGTACCCGGGGAGAGGGGCTGCGTGCCGTCCCCCAGCGCTCACCCCTAACGACGGCCGGTTGCTGCTGTGGCAGAGCGACGGTGGTTTTCCACCCCGGCCTCTCAAGGGCAGCGCGGTCTCGGTCCGAGGTGGTGCCTGAGGCTGGCCGCTTCATCGCTGCAGAGCTGCCCCCGGTAATAACCCCTCCAGCACGGCTACGCTTCGAAGCATCCCACTAAAAGCAGGAAAAAAGAGCCTTACGGTCAAGTGGAAACAAAGCCGAGAGGGCTCGGCAGGTCTGGCTTACGAGAGAAGATGGAGGAACTTAACATATAGGCCTGTAAAAGAGTAAAGGGGCAGAGGGGAGACGTGGAGAATATGAGAAAGCTAGACAAATAATAGTAATAATAAAAATAGGGTTATTTATAAATTGCTCGCTCAAGGGCTCAGAGAGACCCAAGCAGACAATTAAAGCATGATAATAATAAACAATAATAATTAAAACGTCATAAAACACATCATAGGAAAAGGAAGCAAAATATTCTAAAGCTCATGAAATCCTGCAGAGGACATAAAATAAAGGCAAGGGGGAAAACTTATCCGAGGTTGACCGAAAATATATCACAGGCAGTAATGGGTTTCTGCTGAGGAAAAAGAGGCAGAGAGAAGAGAGGCTTAGACCAGAGAGCGGGGCCGCTGCCGTTGCGGTGAGCCAGGGCCGCCGGTGGCGACGGAGGCGCCCGGGCAGGCATCGCAGCAGCAGCCCGCGCCGAGATGTCAGACGGGCGCCGGGCCGCCTGCGAAAGCACGATTGCCCGGCCGGGGACTGCCCAGGGTCAGGGGCTGTAGCCGGGCGGCAGGGAGAGAGGAGCCCCGAGCTCCCTCCGGACCCGGCGTGCCCCTGGAAATCACCGGTGTGCACCGGGGAAGCTGGGATCGCCCTCTCACCCTCGGGGGCGTGCCGGAGAGCCGCTCCCGCTCCGCGAAATCATTTGCTCTCTGATAGCCTCTAATCTGCTACCTTTCCCCCAAACATTGGATCGCGTTCCAGGGAACAGCGGGCATCAAATCCAAGCCCAGCAGGACGCCTCTGAACGAGGTTGCATTGGCAGGCTGCGTCACGTCGTCCCCGACTTCGCGCGGCTCGGGCTGGCGGGAGGATAACTCCTCCTGATTAGGAAGCGGGAGACAGGCGCGAGCGCCCGCTCTCTTCCCGCGCGCGTTTGTGCGTGTACGTGTGCTCAGATCCTCCTTGTACGTTCTGCGGAGACAGGAGTCGGAGATCAGGGGAGTCTAAAATGCAGCATGACTGCAGCACATACAACCGGGAGCGTGCCAGAATGCCTCTGACAAGTTACACCAATTATATACCAGTTATTTGTCACATCTGTTAACTCATCAGTTTGCATTTCAGGCAGGAGGCTCTGTCTAAAGATGAGACGGCAGCGAGGAAGCGGGGCAGATTGACGGTGCAGAAGGGTGCTGTTTGCCAGTCCTCGCCCGGCGCCAGCTCTCCCCCGCCCGGGATGATGCTCCATAAATATGCATGCAGCATGGCAACGGGGTCTCTCTGCGTTTTGACATGTATTATATGTTGGAATAACTCCGAGGGATTTCTGCACAATATAATAATGAGCGTGCCCGGTAATAGCCGGCTCTGGGAAAGGAGACAAAGCCGGAGCTACCGCACCTGCGGTTTAATAGTTGGAGAATTGTGATCTTAGAAAACCAGTTTGCCCTAACGACATTACCGTACAGCGAAAGCCTCTTGTCTCGTTTAAGCCGGCGGTGGGGGATCTTTGCAGCCAGAGGACTCTCAGAAAGGATACGTTTTCTGACAGTGAGAAGGTCACCCAGACCAAGAGCTGCTGCGGGCTTCTGCGGCACTGAAATCTCCCTGCCCTCTGTTCGGCGTCGTGATATCGGCCGAGCATTAGGGACGGGGGGGCCAGTGAGAAAACGCTTTTCGGGGGGGCTGACTCTGAGCACAGGGAGAACATCCCTGTCCCCCCCTCCCCTCGCCTTCCTGCATCGCGGGATGCCGCAGGAGGAGCGGCGGGTGCATCTCTCCACCGGCAGCTCGCCTGGGGACGGCCGGGCCGGGAGAGCCCTGGGAGGGCTCCGCGCATCCCCTTTCCTCCGGTCGGAGTCGTCGCCCTCCAGCTCTCCCAAGGTGGCTGCGAATCACGCATTCCGCACACCGAACGGAATTACACAGACACGATCTGAGCGGCACGCCGGTCCGCGCGGGCTGACACCTCGCCCCCGGCAGCAGCCCGCGTCCCCTGCTTCAGAGGGAGGTGAAACCGTGACTGCTCACGGAGGCACCCGGGCAGCCGCGTGCCGCGGGGGAGACCCTTCCCGACCTCCGCAGCCATTAGCTCGCCACCCTCGGCGCGGGAGCTGATTAGCCCTCTGTCGCCTATGCACGCTTACAAATGTTATTATTGATCATAAAATTAGGCTGCTCCTCTTGAAACCCGCTACAGTTAACTTCATGACCTCGGGCGGCTGCTAATTCCGCAGCTGCCGACGTGCCGGGTGAGGACGCGTACCTGCCCGCGCTCTCCGCCACCGAGCGGTCCCGTGCTCTCCCGCGCTGGTGAAACAGGCAGCACCTGCCCCTCATTTTGTTCACCCTCTTCTCAAGTACTGGGGGCAGGCGTCCCCTGCCCCTCTCCTTGCCCGACTAGGGGTATGCCACCTTTTCCCCGGGCAAACCACGCATCTGCCTGGAGAGGCAGGACCGGGAGCAGACGTGGCCCCAGGGAAGACAGGGACGAAGACGCAGGCACAGGCGTGGATGGTTCCAGAGGAACCCGTCTCTCCCAAGGGAAACAAACAGGTTGCTCCTGAGGGTTTTTAATTTCCTCCGCCACGGAGCAGCCGGGTGCCTTTTGTACAGAGCGCTTTTAAAGACTTTGGGAAGCAATTCCAACGTTTTCTATAGGCGCGGGGAGATAATTGAATGCTTTCAAAGAGCACTGTATGGCAGGGGAAGTTCAATTTTTACAGCACGGCGCATCCTGCATTCACTGAGTTTTGTGCCTCGGCATCATCCTCCCCCCCCCTGCTTTTTTATTTCCTAGAAGCTGAATCACTCTCAGCGTCTTCCCGTGGCTTCTCTCTGATGAAGCACTTAGGGCTGAGAAGCGAAAACAGACCAAAAGTCAACCAAAGCCCTTGCCACAAGACAGACAAATAAATAAATAACTGGAAGCCTCCTGCAACAGGGAGGAGCGGGCGCCTGCTCCGCGCACAGCACCGGCAGGCAGAAAGTCTCTGCCGAGCTATTTTTAGTCCTAACATTGCGGAACGAGAAGCAGCTCCAGGCGGTTTTCTTTTTCTTTCTCCCCCCCCCCCTTTTCTCAAATTTGCTCATTCAGAGCCAGGACAGAAGTGGTGTTTCAGCTCCCTCGGCGCTCGCCTGCAGCGTGGAGCTGCCCTGGGCTGTTGGCACCACCCGAGCTCTGCCATCCCCGTGCCCTACCTGGCGCTCTATGCAATCATAAATTTGACATCTGTCTCTCTCTCGAGAGTAGAGCAGAGGAGGGTGGTGGCTCTCATGCAGCGGGATAAATACGCCCTTGTTAACGCCCGCCCCGTTGATGAAGCAGCAGGTGGACGCATTCGGGTGAAGGTGACCAGCAGACTGGAATTGAAAAGCAGCCCACGCCGAAGCAGCACCTCTCCCTCTCTGAGCTTCCCCTTGCTCGCGAGGGGCAGCGGGGACGCAGGAGCTGTGCAGGGAATTTGGCTTTTGCGTTCACTGCTGGCGACGGTTCCGTGCCAGCTAATTGCATCCAGCTTATCTCTGGTCCAAAGAAAAGACTGATTTAAGGCTCGTTTCTATTGGAAGTGGCATTGCTTATGCACAGCCGCACACGTACTTCACAGGCGTTGTACCGGCCTCTGAAATGGCAGAGACTTCAGCACGAAACAAGCCTACACAAACAGTAAATTGTACTGTATTTAAATATTCCTTAAGTCATTTTAATGTATGTAAATCTTAATTAATCTTCTCAAAGTTCCTTTTCGCTACCCTAATGTGATGTATTTGACAGAAAGATGAATGACATTATTAAAGAGTCTCTCTGGCAAATTTCAGTAATAAAATCTCCCTTCCCTCCCCCTTTTCCAGACACGCGGACCCTTTGCTGCCTTCGTCTGCACGGATTATTCCTGGGTTTCTGGAAGGGGCTCCAGGAGACCTCCCGGATCCTTCCCGTGCAGATCATTTCAGCTGACGTGCCCGTGTCGGGGTGCCACGGGAGAGGACCCGGCTGAGCAATGCCGTGTGCCCTGGGCCACAGGAGCCTCCAGACACGCGCAGGGTCCCGGCGGCGGAGCAGCCGTAGGTAACCACGTACCCTCCTCATCCTCGCCAGCAGCAGCCTCAGCCAGCTGGTAGGAAGGCGTCGGGGGCCGCCCATGCTGAGCCTTGCCTTCCTCCACGCCAGCCCCACACAGACACCCTCTGCATTTATGCACTGCTTCCCCATTCCAACTTGATTTATCCTTTCCAGCATGCCGGAGGAGTCACATACATTAATCATCCTGACTTTTAAACCATCTCTCCTAAATCATTTTTCACGCTAGGAGCCATTTGCCACAAGCACTGGCCAGCCCCTCTCTCTGCTGGATGCGGCGTCCCAGCTGGGACGAGAGGGCTTCACACCCCGTCCTCTCCGGTCCGTCCCCACCAACACAACTGCTGTAACGCGGACCCGGAGGCCTGGCCAGAATCGGGCTCCACCGCACGTGCGAGGACCGCGAGCTGCGTGGGGACGCGCGGCTGGGGAGCGGCGTGCACTGGTCCTTGGCTGACATAGACATAGCTTAAAAATAGAAAAAGTCGGGGCAAAATTGCTGAGAGAAACTCCAGGCTTGGTGTGTGCTTAATATGAAATATTGAAGAGACAGCTCAGAACAGAGCTGTCGGCGCGCTGGGAGTTGGAGAACGAGCGGGGAGGACGGCTCGGCTCTGCCTCTGTATTTGTTCGGCTGTACGGAGGGAGGTAATACAGGGAGAGGCTTCTGGGGTCACGGCTGGGTGGGCAAGGAGGGGAATCCCTCTGCTAACCTGCTCTGAGGGCTGGAGGGGGGAATCCTTCAACTTGGGCAAGCAAAAGGCACCGTGGACCTTGAGTAACTGCCGAGGGGACGGCAGGCACCCAGGCAGCCTCGGCACCGGGGGGGCTCGCCTGCCTGCCTCCAGCCCAGCCCCGGCACATCGCCCGGTGCCTCGTGCTCCGCGCACGTGAGGGATTTTATTTGCCGGGCTTTTGCCTTTGCAGGTTTTGCTCTTTGCCCTCAACAGGAGGAATTTTACTAACTTTCTCTTCCGAATCCCAGCATGCAGAAGAAAGGAGAATAAAAAAACGTGTCACGGCCTCATCTGTCTGACCTCAAGCAGCAGAGGCAGGCTGCAGCCTCGAACGCGCCCTGCATTTTTGCCCAGGATGCGGAACAGCAGCCAAGGAACCGCAGAGTCCCGGACCCGGGTTTCCAGCTGAGCCGGAGGCTGGGAAGAGCAGCGCGTCCTCGGGGTCCTGCCCTGGTCCGGCGTCGGGGTGCCGGAGGGGGACTGCAGATGAGGAGAGGGAAACCGCACAAGCGACTCGGAAAAGTGAGGCTCTGGGGGGGTTCAGACTGCGGAGGGCAGAGCCGCAAGCTGCCCCGCGAGGGTCTCGGCGTCGTGAAGGTCCGTACCAGAGGGCAGGCTCTGCGCGCGCTGCCGATGCGCCGGGGTCGTGCTGGGCGAGATGAAGGCAGAAGGTCGGCCCCCTCTGCAGAAGCATCTTGCTTGCAACAAAGAAGAGATCTTCTGCTCTCTGGCTGTTTAGACGCTCCAAAGCTTCAGTGATCTACCTAGATTAGGCCTCAACAAGCTGAATTTCTGCTCCAGGTACTGCAGCTGCTCCTCGCTGAATAAAACATGCTGTTCACCCTGCTGCGCCCCGAAGATGAGCTCCAAGAATTCTTTTATTTCTTTTTCTATTCAGGCACATGCTTATTTTTTTGGCAAACGCCTGCAAAGAGGGGCACCGCTTGTTGCTCCTCTCGGGTTATTTCGTGCGGGGAATGATGTCGCTGTTTTTGTAAGCCTCCCATCGCCTGCGCGGGAGAGACGGGGTGCTGGATGCCAGCACCCGCACGGTGAATAACGCCACGAGCTCCCCAGAGCCATCAGCGGTTCCCCCCTGCTCGCCCGAGGCGGCAGCGGGGGGATTTCCAAGGGATGCACATCCAACGGCGCCCACGGAGCGGCACGGGGACGGCGTCACCGCTGCCTCCGCATTCCCAGGCTGCCCCGCTCAAATTGCTGCCTCACGACTTCCAAGGCTTGGGGTGAGCCAACAGCAAAGCCAAGGCCAGGCTCCAGGCTCGCTTTCTGCCCGCTGCACGTAGCCCCGTTCGTGCTCGAGCTAAGGTGCGGCAAGCTACTTGGCAGGGATGTCTGTACATCTTCAGACTGTTTAAACCGCTATTCATTTCCATGGCTGTTGTTACAGTTTAAAAATTATCTGCCAGGTAGCTAGAGGAATTTTCTGCCTGTTATATTTGGTCCAAGCTGTCCGCTCAGAGTCTCCTGACTTGCCATTTTCATTTACTTACAGGGAATACGGCCAGAATGGATTGTTTCTGCTCCGTGCTGAAGTTTTTAAGTAATAGAAAAATGACAATCAAGTAATGACGGCGGCAGTGCAGTTGTAATTAAATGCCCAGCCCACGCAGCTTGTGGATGGGGCAGGTATTTCAGCCTGGCAGCGCCCCGCGGCCGGCGGCAGCCGTGCCCGCATGCGAGGGCGAGCGGTGCCGCGTGCCGGCGCGCTGGCAGCTGTGTTTGCACGTGCGCACGCCCCTGGGCAAACATCATCGCCGTCCTCCGAACTTGCCGACGAGCTCTGAAACCCCTCTGCAGCACTACGGCAAGCGAGAGCCTTTTTATAAACACGCAGAGATCTAAGTTTGGCATCTGCTCCCATAATGATATAGCAGATCATTACAACTTGTGACATCCCACTATAAACAGAAAGCTGTAAAACCCTGTAATTTAGAAAGCTGGATCAGGTACTCATGTGTTTTGCATAATCCAAAAGATAGTGGGTTTCAGGCTGGGTTTTCCTTCTCCTTTTTTCGCTTGCTTTCCTCCTCTTCCCTCCTGGTTGACATGGTTACAGAATCCTGAGGCTGGGGTAATAGGACACGACACATGCGTTCGGGCAGGCTCAGAAATCCACTGCTGCCTCCTGGAAAAGTATGAAAAGCACGAAAAGCACGCTGTTTAGAGACAATGCAGCTGCTTTCTCTTCTTGCATGTCTCTCCCTCTCTTTCTTATTTCCCAAGAGGCATTTGCATGAAGACCTTTGCCTTCTCTCCCGAAGCTTGCCGCCCGCCGCTGCCCTTTCCCTGCCCAAACCCTTAATTCTCTGCTCGTGCCACGGGAGTCGCATCTGCTGCGACCCGCTGCTACGGCAGAGGCGAGCCGGGCTTCGGGTGGGGGGAGAACCGGCAGTGGGAGCAAGCGCTTACAAAACAGAGATAGATGGAGGCAAAATTGTTCCTAAATTGAATGTTTTTCACAGTTCTTCCAAGCAGCGTCTGCAGTACTTTAAGATTATTCTCTCCCGGGGGGCCTCATAATAGCCGTAAATACTCCGAATAGCTTTCAAGGCTAGCCTTATGACAGTTCAGTTCTCCAGAAAATACATGCTAATGCGCATCGCCGTCATTATCTGGGAGACCTCGCCGCAGACGCTTTTGTGTCTATGAAGAAAAGATTTCTGATTGCCGGTGTTTTGCTAAAAGTTAAATACACCCAGGCTTTGAAACTCGCTCCGAGCGTTTTGAAGCAGAAGTTGCCTGGTAGTGGCTCCTGTCCGCCATATCCCAGCTCCGGGATTTGTTTAAGGACTACGGATCAAGTTTTCCAAGAGCTCCAAGTCCCGCTGGAGGTCGACGGGAATGGGATGCCGCACGGCACTGCACCCCTCCGGCGGCTGAGCGGCTGCACGCCATGCGGCGCAACGGCTTGCGCCCCGCGCGCGCTGGGTGGCGGGCGTCGACGCGAGCGCTTCCCGCCTGCTGAATTTCAGAGGTCGTAGTTGCGATGCGTTTTCGTAGGCTCTCTCGTTCATATCTGTGGAGCTTGGGCAGCAGACCTCAGGGTTTTGCGGAAAGCACAGGAGACAAACGAGTCACCAAAAGCGGCTTTCTGCAGAAAGAGGAGCGGGTTCTGCAGCTTGCACACACGTGGACTCCTCACTCTGTCTCCCGGAGAGTTTTGTACCTTGTCATCAGCACTGACATGCAACAAAATGGAAACAAGGCTATTTAAAGGTTCCTGTACAGTACGGTGCTTAAAACACCCGTGCTCAAGTGTAAATGTCAATGGGACTAGGACTGTAATGCAGGCACACGCTCGGCTCTTTTACTTAATTGAGGCTGAAGGCACTGAGAGGGAAAAAAGAAATAAATCAGGGAGCCGTGCAAATGGAAGCAGCAAAGCCCCAGCAGATTTACCACGCCTGCTCCGGCACAAGGTTGTTCGAGGTGGCCTGATGCAGGCCGATGTCGGAGGAGGCATCCATGGGTCGTCTTTAAATCAGTGCTCGTGGGGGAAGGAGCCAACGATGCCGGATCCGAAGGGAGGGCTGGGCTGGAGCATGGGCTGCTCGGGAGGCAACGCAGCCATGGCCGCAGGGATGTCCTCGGGAGGAAGGGCGCTCTCGCCAGAGCAGGAGCTCAAGCCTGAGCCCAAAGCTTGAACCACCTTCCCTTCTGAGATGGGTTTGCAGCTCCCCTTGGTGGAGGTAAGCGGGGGGACAAGGGAGAGTCGGTACCGGAGTCGGAGAAGGACTTTTGAGGTCCTGTGGAAGGAGAAGTCCTCGCTGTCCTGAAAGGCTCCCCAGAAGCGATTATACCAACCCAGAAGTCTGCAGGGCTTGAGGATACTTACAGCGGTCCTGAGTGTGGGAGGTTGTTTACAGCTGTCTCGGTACAGCGGTTTCTGCAGTAATCCAATTCTTTCACCCCCAGGGGAAAACAAAGGTGCTGAGCTTGCATGGCAAGCCAGTTCCTCCAGGAACCGCTGCTGGGGGGTCACCTCTCCGGCATCACCCTGCCCGGGGGAAGGGGGTCTCTCACGAGGTCTGAAATCACCCTGAAATTCCTCTCTCCCGTTCCTCTGAAGTGTCCTTTGCTTTCAAGCTGCGTTTATCGTGCATGATTGATATTTGACATTACGATGTACCGGGAACATGCATAGCATCGCTCCGCTGGGATGCGACGCTCTTCCCGCAAACACATCCATCAGAGCTGTGAGTGCCACCGCGGCAAGAGGGCAGCGGCGGAGCCGTCCCAGGGGAGAGATCAAGGCTGGAGTCCCACCAGGGATCTCGCTGCACATCTGGGGGCTCAGGGAGAAGCAGGGAGTTAAAGGTTCTGGCTGTTAGGGTGCTGCGGAAAGCCTCTCCCAGCACGCCGGACCCGCGGCGTCGCTGCCATCAGACAGGCTGAAGGATGCTGTCTGCACTCCACCACCCCTGGGCTGCCAGTGCCCTTGAAAGACGGCTGAGAAATCCTTGACGAGAGCGAGGGAAAGGAGGGCTCCGGCGTGCTTGGCTTGCGCAGCCGAGGGGAAGGAGGGAGAGCGGCACGTGCGGAGAGCCAGCAACGCCAGAGTCTTTAGCGGGTGGAGAGAACAGGGGAAGTATTGATCCCAATTTCCCTTTGCTGTCGTTCGAGAGGCGATGGCCGGAGGACTGTATTATCCTTCCGATCCGTGCCTGCGTGCTCATCAGGAAGAGACGGATGTGATTCATTAAGCCATTCTTCTAATAGTCCCGAGGTATAAGCAGTGAAATGACCTCAGCTAAACCATTGGAGGGCCTGATGCTCATCGCCAAATGGGCTTCTCGGGCGCCGGCAGAGGAAAAGACTCCGGTGAAGGTGTAGCTTCCCAGGGCGGTGGGAATAACGCGTCACGGAGAGGACGCCCGGGCCCCGAGGGAAAGGGCCGGCCGCAGCATCCCGCCAGGGCTGAATTCAGCTCCGCAGAGGGCTCGGGAGCTGGCTGGAATTAACAGGTCCGCATTGATTTTTGTTTAACTTCCCATTTATTACAATGCTGTGGATAGAGATTAACTTTCGTTGCTTGGTATTTATTATTGTTTCCCCTGCTTTCAAATGGAAACCGAAGGCACTTTGATAAATGAACCGAGAGCTCTGCCGTGCCTCCGAGGAGGGCGCGTTCCTGCACATCCAGGGTGCGGTTCGCATCCCCGAGGCTCTCCTTGAACCCGGCCGGGCAGCGGGCAGGCCAAGCCGGCACCTCCTCCCTGGCAGGTCACGCTCCCAAAGCGACTTATTAATATGCATGTCTCTGACGTACCGTAAGTCACTCGTGGGGAAGCGCTGTGTCTAATTGATTTGAGATGCACCAGCCGAGCCTCGCGACCGGCTCTGCTGGGCCCGTACGTAATAAGCGCAACACGCTGGAAAGAGGGGAATTACTCTTGACGCTGGGGTTATATCTCTGCCAACGGCATCAATATTCTATTAAAGATATGTGATAATATAACACTAATTACCAATTGAGGGGCCGTTAAAGGGAGCCTACAAACAGCAGTTCGATCTCACCTTTCAGATTAAAACCACCACAATGATTTCCTGTTCCTTGTACTTTATTTCTGTTTTTTCTGCCCATGCATAATACAGCAATGCAAATTGCCAGCGAATACCCAGAAGACTGCTGCCTTCACCTGCCGTCCAAGGGTAATGGCTCCCTAAGCCTGGACCGAGCCAGGAAGGAGATAAGTCATGTCTACCAGAGGAGACGAGGACAGAGAAGTCCTCCTCTCCCACTTCCATTTGGCCAGGTGCCTAAGGGCAACATCAGGAACGGCCGTGACTTAGCAAGCGGGGAAAACCCAAGTCGTGCGGGATGAGCTGGGACCAGACCTATGTCTGCTCTGGAGCAGCCTATGACAGTGGTCACGAGGTTAACGAAATTGAAACAAAGGGGATAAACTCCAAAAACCCCTCATCTTGCAGGGGCAAATCTGACCCTGCCATCAAGCCGCAGTGCCCGAAGCTGCGGAACATCTTGCAGGACGGGGGCCTGAAAGACAAAACCGGACTCCTGGGGCATCCCCGCCAGCACCAGCGCCCGGCAGCGGACACAGCTCCCTCTTGAAATTTAGTTACTGGCGACAATAACAGGAACATTATAGCCAAAGAGGGAATACCTTTCCTGCAGAGAAACAGAGGAATTGGAATCTGCCTCCTACTCCCTGCTGATGCTAATGGCACGATTTAGCTCAGAGCAGCCCTTTCGGAGGGCGGCATCGAGGAGCACGCGTTAAACAAACGTCTAATAAAGGGCGACGCGAATCTCCGCGGGACGTCCGGGAGGCGACGCGGGAGCAGCAGCCAGGGGCTGCACCGCCGTGCTGCCGTCGCCTCGCCGGGGCGGCCTCGGCAGAGGGAACTCCCCGAACATTTGTTTTCCTGCGTGCAGCGGCGCCTGCCAGCCATGCATTATTTTAATGAGACGCAATAATATTCTATCAGTTCTACAAGCTATAGATTGAAGCCACAAAGAGAAATCGTCTGAACCTCCGTATGATCAATCTTGTCAAAACATGTTCATTTAATCCCTTACAAATGAAAGGAAGATGTGTTTAAAATGTCATCCTAGGGGTCTGGGAGCCAGGTTCCTATAAATCAGTCAACCCAGGTAAACCGTATTATTTAGGAGCTCTTTGACAGCAGACGTGCCAAAAACATTTTTAAACTATGCACACAAGGTTTACATCATCTCAGATGTAAAAATTATACGCTTTTTTTTTCCTGTTCTACCTTTCCGTGGCTAAGCGCCACCACGCAGAGGTATACGGGGAGAAGACGGAGAGGCGGAGGTTACACAGGGACACACACGACTCACGGCGAAGCAAGCGCACAGGTAAACGCAGGGACTAATCAGCTCACAGACCTGACAAGAAGGGACAGCCATACAAGAAGCACCGGGCGATACCGTATTCTGCCGGGGGAATTCAGCCCTCGCCCGACAGAGGCACTTCTACAGCCAGGACCCAGCACCCAGGCGGGTCCCCAGCCCCCAGCGAGCGACTGGTGCTGCCGGGAGAGGCGGTGGCTGCCCACGCGCTGCGGTAACACCGTTCCCAGGAGCAATGCCTGGGGAAAACGCGGACGCCCTCTCTTGCAGCAAGTTCACTGCTCTCCGGCAACAAACGCCTGAAAAAATAAGCAGTCTGGGACCATTTTCTGCAACACCTACGGAAAGGACTGACCTCGCAGCCCAGCCACGGAGCCGGGACGAATCGGGAAGCATCCATTTTCTTTGTACAGCAGTACAAAGTGAAGAGCTTCACCTCCTGAATCTCGTTTAGCTTATGGGCTCGCTAACCTTCACCCTTGCCAGAGGTGAGTTGCAAGGCGTCCCCTGACATCCAAGCCAGTTGCCCAGAGGAACTCGTGGCGCATCCCGCAACAAGTACCCCCGGCTGCGCCCCCGAGACCTTTCCCCGGGGGACCGAGGCAGTGGGCTGGCCCTTTTTGGGTGAACACCCACGTGCCCATTTAACAGAAAAGATGTTTGACAGATATGACAACGGCCAGGGATCGGTTGGGTTCTTTATTGGTTCTGAAGGTGCTTATATTTAAAACAATTTGTTAGGCTCCCCGTGATTTACTGCCGCGCTGGAAAATGGGGCTGAGTATTGATTCTTTGCCTTTTCTATTGCAAATGGGTGTAATGTTTTATAGTATGTCAGAATAATAGCAGCGGGCACTTTATCAATGTCAAATGTTAAAAATGATCAGCTATTGTGATGTAGGAGATTAAATATGAAAGCTTGATGGGTATATAAAAGCAAAATGGCAATAATAAAGGGATTTTTATGTTCAACTCGTTGCTCTCCCCAATCTACCTGGGGAGCTATTAGAACCAATTGTGCTGATCAGTGACATATCACCACGGGTTAAAGGACAGCAAAGCGCTGGGTTGAACTCCCCAGGGGGTCTTCACATGTTGCTGGGCTGATATGGGGGCTGAAAGTTGAGCCCTGCCCTTCCCTGCCGGGACTCCTTGCAGAGCTTCCCACCCCTCCGAGTCGCACAGTGGCTAAACCCGAGGCTTGGAGACGGGACATCCATCTGGCATCGCGGAGCCCAGCAGCCTCTTGGGGCCCTTCTCTCCCCAGGGGGGATGAGCCACCGGGAACAGAGCCCTCCACGGAGGAAGCCACGACACAGCCACCCGGGATTTGGTGCAGGGCGAGCTTAAGGACTCCCAGGCTGCAAAGCCAGCGGGGTTTAGGGCTGCCGGCGCTATGCAAACAGACCCCTCTCCGCAATTAGCCCGAACCAGACCATTGTGTTTCTCATCGTTCTCACACTTCTGTAAGCCAGACAAGCAAATTAATTGCAGAGTCACTTAACGTATTGATTGGAAAGGCTGAGCTGCAATAACTAATGCAAAGCATTCAGCTAGGACACAGCCCTAGCTGGATTTCAGCTCTCACTAAGAAGGGTTTGCAAGATGCCAAGCACACCTACTTGTCTTTTTAAACTCAGAAAGGGAAGACCTTGCTATGAGGACATCTTCAAGACTAACCGGCCCTTAAATTTTTAAAATCTGAAGCATAAGCGTCTGTCAAACACCTCTGTTCTGCACCAAGCAAAGCCCAACGCGTTGAGCCGGTTTAAGCTGGCTGCTAAAATAGCTGTGGGAGAGGCAGTCACAGAGCAGCAGAAGAAGCTGTTTCGAGAGCAAAGAAGAGCTTCCCACAGCACAAGTGCGAGGCGGAAACCTTGAGAGGAGCCTGGACCCAGCCAACGCCGAAGAGCCTCACCTCTGTGCCAACGCCGCGCTCGCCTCCCGGGCTCGCTTGCTGCCCTGCGGTCTCCATCGCCTTGTCCAGAGAAAGTGCTACAGCTCTGCTAGCAGCTACCTGGCTGAAGCCCCGATCTCAAACACGTCTAAAAACAATCCTTCCTCTCTGCTCCTGCCCTCTCCCCAGCACGCAGACCTCCCCCGGCAATCAGAGCCCTCCTTGCCCCCGGCACCAGCCCTTTTATAGCCGTGGCAGGCCCTAATTCCCGACAGCTTGTCTGCAGCTCGGCTCACAGCAAACAGCTGTGCTCCTCCACCAGCCAAGGCTGCCCTTAACTCCTTCCCCGCCACCCCTGCTCCTGCAGTCCCGTCCCGTCCGCCGAGCCACCCGCAGCCGGCCAGCAAAATCAAAGGGCAGTTACGTTGGAGGAAGCGGTAACCTGGCTGGCGAGGGTCGCGATTGTCTGGACAGGCAAAAATGAAAAATTCTACCCAGCGGGAAACCACCGGGCCGGAGTTGTTTGCCCCGGAGCCAGGCGATGGGCATGGCAGCCGGTCGAAGTTAACGCAAGACGCGAGCGCGAAATGGCTGCTGTGGCGCACGCCACGGACCATCGCCGCTCGCGGCAGCTGTCACCGGCAGCGTGAGGGTGCGGGGGGACGGGAAGCTTTAAGTGCTGATTTCTGGCGGAGTGACAGGTTTCTGGGCTGGAAGCGAAGCGAGGCTCCTGCCTCTTACCCAGGAGGAGCGCCAGAAAGACGCATCGCTGGCACCGCCGCGCTTGCTGCAGACAGGAGATGCTCCCTGAGCGCATCCTTCCCGGCACCCCGGGGGGAATCAGCTGCTGCGGCTGCTTTTGATCCGTCCCCCGAGAGCCGGCGCGCTCCCGCTCCCCGCGCTCCCCGTGTCGGAAAAAACAGCCAGAAAGAGGAGGAAAAACTTCCAGAACTCGATCAGTAGAGACGACTTCCACTAGTAATCATTAATAGTCTCACCAGTACTTCATGAGAAAGGAAGAGCGGAAAAAAAAAAAAAAGCCCAATAATTCTTGAAGCCTGGACTCCAATTAATTTTTTTGAGTTGTCGGAAGCGAGAGGAAAAAAAATGCACAGGCGGGACAAATGTTCTCCTAATTACCTAAACACTTTATTAACCAACGCTAATTAAAGCATTTCTTGGAGTCTGACAAATGTCTGGAATTACTCAATTTAGAAGTTAGTTTTGACTCCAGTTATTTATACGGCATTGGAAAGTTACGGGGGAAAAATATCTTTCAACTAATGTTTTTTTATTAAAGCCGACAGCAATAATTAGTTATTTACTACTAATGGGGCGGCCCCTGGAGGGAAATTTGCTGAGATGGATGGCTTGGGCTCATGCCAGCAGTAATTGGTCTGAGCCTTGGTCAGACGCTGGCAGGTTGTCCCGAACGCAGCCGCTCCGCACCGGCATCTGCCTGCGGGCCCTGCCTCCGGGCGCCCGGGCCGGCTCCGCGCCGGGAACGGCTCGTTGGGCTTCAGCTGATAAAAGTCACGCTTTGGAGACAGAGCAGCTGAGCCCCAGGTTCGGCAGGAATGGCAGCAACTCAGTTTCTCAGCAAATGAAGCCGAAAGCCGGGAACTGCAGCTGCAGATTTCCTGGGAACGCCTCTTCTGCTGGGAGCAAGCGTTTTGTCCGGTGCCGACCCGGCAGACGGTCGTTGCCCGACGAGTGACGAGCCGCTCGCTCCGAGTAGAAGTAATCCACGTTACAAACTCCATTTGTTTTCTTCCAGAGAATAACTGATCGTCTTTTTAAAGGACCCGGGCGAAAAGCGTTGGGCCTGAACGTAAAGCTTCACCCAGCGAAAAGAAGAGGGGTTTAATGCTGACCGCTTACCGCAGACTTTTACGTCACTGTTTCTCGTCAATCCCCAGCCGCTGGAGTCAACTGACTACAGCTCTTCTTAAAAGTAGGCTTCTAGTTTCTACAGACACGGAAAAAGCCCCGAACACGGGAAACTAATGAGCTCTGTGGATTCAGAAATCAGACCGCAAAGAAAGAGGATCCAGATTTTCTTTTCATCTCATTTTTTTGAGCTTGACACATAATTTTGGATGCTTGGCTTGTCAATACCTTTTGTTCCTCACCCTTCCCATAAACTGCAAATGATCCAATTATAAAGTAAAAGGAACAGAAAAGGGGGAAAGCAAGAGAAATGGAATAATCTATGGGGGAAAGAAAGTAGCTGAGATGAAAAGCTAATGAAATGACAAATATAACACCGCACAGACGAATTACAGGGTATTTGGCGTTAGCCGGCGAGGGGAGGGCAGGCCAAGGGTGAAGCAGAGGAGTCAGGTCTCGGCCTCCGGCATCTCTGCCCGGCCCACGCCTCTTCCCTCGGGCTGACGCCCGAGCCCACGCGGGATCACGGGCATCACGAAGGGGGCTGCCCTGAGCTCCCTCCGCAAAACGGCGCCGGCCATGCTGGCTCTGTGCTAGGGTGGGTTTCCGTGGGGCTGAACAGATTTGCCACGCTGTAAAACATCCAGCGAGACTCTCTGCAGCCTGGAAAGATCTATTTTCCTTCTCTTTTTTTTTGCAAGAGAGAGAGGAGAGACGAGCCATAGGCTGAGCGAGGCGCTTAAACCGCGCTCGCAGGAGAGGTTAACCGGGAAGCCTGACAGGTACGCTAATGCTCTGCTGCTTCGGCCGGAGGAGCTGACGGTAAAATGCCTCGGTTAAAGACAGGGCTCGGCGTCTGAGCAGCGTAATGAGGTGTTTCACATCGCCCGACCTTGTAGGAACGATCACGGCTTTCCAAACATTTCGGGTTGCGTTGGCCGCTCGCTCTGACGCCTGGACGTGCTGCCAACCCGAGCGCCTTCCCCCTGCGCGGGCAGCGCGGGCAGCGCGGCCGTGCCCACGCGAGCTACGTGGCAGCGATGGGGTCTCCCGTCTTGCAAAGTCTCTCAACACCCCGAAACCTCTCACCCCAGCCGTGAGCTCTCGAACGTCAGCACGGACCCAAACGGCCCCATCCCACCCATGGCGGCCCTGCCCGCGCGCCTCGGGAAAGGCTTCGCCTGGCACAGCATCGCCCCTTCCTCTCTTTGCCGCCTTCGCTCCCGTTCCTCCGGAAACAAATTAGCGTGGCACACTTTAGCAACAGGCTCTGGGGACTCACACTGCTTTGGATAAATGGATACACGAGCGAGCGCGCCTTTAATATCGTAAAGTCCCGGGGAACGGCACAGCACGCGGCGCTTTGCTCAACTCGCGCGCCGTGTTATTTACAGGTTGCTGCGTTCCCACCCGGGAAAGCCTCAGGGTCTCCATTTCTCTTTCTCTCCTGGAAGCTGCTCGTGGAGGCGCTGCCGGCCTCGGCGGCGTGGAGGAACAGGCAGCTGGGAATGGCAGCTCGGGTCGAAACGGGCGCAAAGGCGGTTTTTGAGCTGTCTCGGGGTTCGGAAGCTCGGCGCCCACGCGTTTCAGCCCGGTTTGGACATCCACCTCCCGCAGGAAGCCTGGAAAACACGAAGCTGAACTTCAGCGGCACAGCAAGAGCGCGACCCGGGCGCGTCACCTTCGGCAAATCCTCGCGAGCCCCGTGGGCTCTGCTCCGGGCTGCGGCCGCTGCAGCAGCCCCCCCGTGCATCCCCGTGGCCCCCGGGCTCCCCGCCAGGGTCCCTGGTGCCCCCGGAGCCCCGGAGACACCAGCTGAGAGAGCAGAAACCCCGCTTTATTTTAAAGCTTTTAAGGGAATATTGAGAAGAATGGAAAGGGGTTTTGATCTTTCTTTTTTCCCAAACTCAAAAAAAAAAAAAGCTTTTAAAATAAATAGCTGACAATGTCTCTTATTTGAGTAATTCTTTGCGGGTAATAAATGTGTCACTCTGAAGTGCTTTATTTAGAAATAAAAAAATGTTTTTCTTTGTAGAGCGCTCCACATTACATCAAGTTAAAGGCTGGAAGTGCAATTCTCCTCCTCGCGCTGCATACCCCTCCCTGCTTGATACATTCATATATTCTCCTATAATCTGATCTAGGTTATAAAAATATAAAAAAAAGAAAAAAACAGAGAGACATCTGGCTCTCCCACACATCTGACATTTCCCTTTATGCCTGGTTTAACTTTTTTATGACTGCCTGGGTTCGCTTCATTGGAGAATTTCTCCCTTCAAATGAGTTTCCTGTTTTATCTTCGAGATTTTCCTTTAGACAAACCTGGTAGTTTTTCAAGCTAAAATGTGTACGTTTTAAGTACTTCGGAAGTTTAAGGATCCGGCTGATGGGGACATAAATCTGAGTTTATTCACGCTGGAGTCCCTGTGTCTAACTGATCCTTTTGAAAAAAAAAAGAGAGAGAGGCAAGAAAGAGCCTGGCATATTTTTTACTTGTTTTACAATAGGAAAAAAACCCCAAACTGTCAATTCGGTGAGTAATTTATTAGCGTCTGCTCGCACTTCCAAGCCTTTATGTGCTAATGCCGGGGGAAGGCAGCGCTCGTGCTTTCTCGAGCACGTACTCATTTAATAGAAAATGAAGAGGGGGTGATGTTATTGACTGTTTGGGGGGCACCTTTTCATCGGGGCGATGGAAGGGGCTGCCCGGGGGCCCCGGCTCTGCTGCCGGTACCGCCGCATCCCCCCCATGCCCACGTCATCCTCGCTCCGGCTCCCTGCTGACGTCGAGCTCTCGTAACGCAGGATCACGTAATAATAAAAGCAGGGCAAGTCCTATTGTTCGGTAATAAGGAGGAGGGAAAAAAAAAGATCAAAAAAGGCAGGGACTTAAAAGACCAAAATTATTTCTCAAATAGAGTGGGGAGGCAAAATCCCCGACACGCCTCACGGCAGCGGAGAGGGCGCGCTGCGCCCGGGAGCGGCTGCAGGTTGCTGCCAGCAGCTGGGTGACATTGCCAGGGAACCTTGCACCGCGCCTCTGAAAGGCACGCCAGCAGCGTGCGAGAATCGCTCGTCGGCGTCACCGCAGACCGGGGAAAGATGCCGCCCAGGCTGTGGCTTGCTTTTTTTTTTTTTAAAGGCAATGTCCCCAGAATAAGACCTTCAAAGCCAGATACATCTCATTTCTGAAAGGCGTTGAACAAAGGCAGGAAAGCCAAACTTTAGGGAAGAGCAACAACCCGGTTTGGAGAGATGTCCTCCTCCCCGGCCCCCAGGCCAGCACCGGGGCAGCCTCCGCTGCCGCCCCCGAGGCTTCTGCCCGTGGCACAGCCGGGGAGCGACCGGCACCGGCTGCTGGGGGCACGGGCCGGCGTTTCCCCTCTCCTCTCCGTGGCTGGAAGTTGAGAATGCATCCGTAGCTTTTTGCTGCAATTTAGCAGAGCAATCGCTAGCCCCTACCCTCCGGCTAATTCTGCGGATTGTTCGGGGAGAAAGCAGCTGGGGAGAGGCTTTTCCTGACAAATGCACTTCCATTTTCCTCCCGGTTCCTCCTCTGAGGACAAACGGTATTTTCTGGTGGCGGTGGTGGCTGCGTGCCCCCCCAGGATGGGGCAATGCCACCAGGGCCCCGGGGGGCCCGTGTCCCCCTGCCCACTGCAAAGCGGCCTGAGGAGAGAGCGGCTGGGGGGGCTGGGGGCCCCTGCAGACTCCGTTCCGGCAGAGGCTCAGCTTTCGGGTTCGCTCCAAGTGCCTAATTAAATTTTCAGAGCGCTAACTGCTTGGGATCCAACACAAATAGCCGCAGAAGCCAGAGGGGAGGCAGGGAAAGGATGGAGCGGGGGGGAAAGGAGGGAGAAACCTGAAATAAATAAATTAATTAAACAAATAAATAGGGAGAGAAATAACAGAGGGAAAATAAACTAAAAGCAGCGGCAGCCCCGGCCGCCCGAGCGCTCATTAGCAGCGGGAGCGGAGGGAAGGGAAGTGTCTCGGTGTCTGGGGCTGTCATCCTTCATCCTGACGAGCACTTAGAGAGTCGCGACCCCTTTCAGCATCTCCATACAGACAATCAGCCCCTCGCATCGGTCACTGCCGCTCGCTCGCCACATCCCCGCCTTATTACAGGGATCCGCGGAAAGAAGGATATTATATCATCGGTGGTGGGGGAAGGCTGCTGCCCACGCCGGCCCTCCTACCCGCAGCCCACGCGCCGCAGGTGGGCCGGGAAGAGGAGCAAGCAGCGAAGGCAAGAGCTGCCGAGCCTCATCCCCCAGTCGATGCCCGCAGCCCTCGGGGCACCCCCCGGCCCCCTCACCCTGGCAGGAGGCGCAGGGAGCAGCACATCTATTTTTGCACATGCCTACGCGGCGCTCGGCCATCTCTGGGAGGCCGAGCTGTCAGCAAACAATGATTTCAACTGGGTTTAAAGGGAGAAAAATCCAGTGTCATCTGCTGCGAAGGAGCCCGGGAGCAGTTTGCGGAGAGGCCAACAGACGGGGGGCTGGGGAGATGGCCGCGACGAACCAGCAGCAGAGAAGGAGAATTTGCAACCCGCCGTGCTTTCGGTGCTCCGCAGACTGAAGCTTTCAGCTGAGGCTGCTCCCCGGCAGCACAGCTTGTTACCTTTCTGCCTGAGCTCCCTTTGTGCTTTATTATAATTTGAAAGCGTGGTTAGTGCCTGCGAGAGAGGCTGAACTGACAGCCCCAGAGCGCTGCCTCCAGCGCGCTGCCCTCCCGCTCGCTGCTGCTGCTTGCGTGTTTGCCGAGCGCTGACAATAGGCGGATCGCCGCCCGGATAATGGGAGCAACCCCTGGCTCGGCGGGTTCATCGCCGAGAGGGAGGAGGACGCGGCAATCCCGGGCTTGTTCCAGCCAGGGGAAACCACAGGAGCAGGGGCGAGCGGCTGAAAGCCTCTCTTTTCTAATTAACTTGGCCGCTCGATGACTCAGCAGCACAAGGAACGCGCTTGCCAAAGGAGGGGATGCTCTCCAGAACCTTGGGTCTGGTCTGCATCGCCTTGTGAAGCAAAGCGGTTAAGGCCGTGCAGCGTGCCCACCGTGGGGACAGCTCATTCCTTCCCGCCAGACCCTCCCACCCCGCCTCCGCGCTCCGCTCCTGCCACGACCGGCGCCGAGCGCACCCCTCCTCCCGTTACCCCAGGATGCGCAGCTCTCTTGCCGGGGCTTTCTCACGAGGCAGAACAAGCAGTGTCGGTGTTCCCTCTCAATGAAACAACAGCTCTGAACACACCGAAACGCCTCTG
The DNA here is from genome assembly GCF_965183815.1 of Platalea leucorodia. Taxonomy (NCBI): domain Eukaryota; kingdom Metazoa; phylum Chordata; class Aves; order Pelecaniformes; family Threskiornithidae; genus Platalea; species Platalea leucorodia. The sequence goes on along the minus strand of NC_138842.1, from coordinate 8,178,211 downwards.
GATTTTCTCTGCAAACATTGCTGGTTGCCGGGAACTCGTGTTCCGCTGGACTGTTTGCTCCTTGGCAACACAGAGGAAAGCTGGCTGGGTGCTTCGACACCTCTAGAGCAAACAGTGTGTAGTTATTTAAGCAAAAAAAGCAAACACATCGTTCACTGAAATGTGGAGGGGGAAGGAAGGGAAGAAGGGGACGTGCCTGTATCCTGTAGGAAGATGCAGAGCGCCAGGGCCCCGCGGCAGCGCCGGCACAGCCTGCTCCTCCCGCCAGGGAGCCGAGTGCCGGCAGGGCCGGGGCGCGGGGCAGCACGCACCCACCCCTGGCTAGCTGCACCGCGCCCGCCGGCCTCGTGCCCCTTTTCGGGGAGCCTCCGCTCCGGCCCCTGCCCTGCCCGGGCTGCGCCACCCAGGGCCGCCCCAAGGCACCTGGGCTTCGGAGCCGCCGCCGCTACGGGTCGGGCTTTCAAATTTTATTTATTTATTCCCCTAATTTTACTTAGCAGAAATTGAATCTCTGTTCCAGTTTCTTCTGATTCCGTAAAGGAACATCAGCTACACCGTAAGTCCAATTTAATCTTTTCTATGTATTCATTAAATCCCAGTTAGTTACTGCATTATTTAATGGCGTGGATGATGTAATTAAGCTACAGGCAGACATTAACAACCAGAACCGTCAGGGAGGTTTAGGATCCTTTACTGCTCTGTTCCCGGTGTTATACGGCTTCTAATTTCATAAGAATTACTCTAACCGGTTGGTTCAAACCGCACGCTTCGCGCATACTGAATACCCAAAGCCCAGCTCCAGAGCCGCCCTGGGTGCAGCGTCGCCTTGCCCTTCGCTTCGGCATCCCCCGTGCACGATGCATCCCGACGACGTGCTGCAGGATGGCATTTATGCTTTGCTCGACGGCCTCTACCCATCTAACTCAGAACACAAATTCCTTGAGAGTATGTTCTTTTTTTAATACAAAAATGCCCATGCTGGCTTCTCCTGAATTAGTCCTGACTTACGCCAACAGAAACTAGAAGAGCTCTAGCCCCCTCTCACATCTGTAAGCAAGACGCAGGAGCCTCAGGTTTCACGCCGTGGGAATAATTAGCTCATTTTATTGCTGGGGGCTGGAATAAGAGGAGAAATTTGGGACAGTTTGCAAATGACTCCGAGATTCACAGACGGGGTGATGTATTATCATTCTTAAAAGTGCATCAGCTCCAAAGACCTGAGCACCGCTGAAGCGCATGCCTCACGCCGTTTTCACGTGTGTGCAGCTAAGTTATTCCGGCACAGCAGGGAGGCTTCAAATAGCCGATAGGCCTGCCCAGGCACTTTCCTCTACAGAAATCCTCTTTTTCCCCCTCACAGCCAAATCTGCTCTGGACCCCTACTTCTTATCCCCTGGTAGAGGGAAGCGTAAAGCAAAGACATCAGCCGGAGCACTCGCACCGTACCCCACAGCTCAAATAAAGGCAACACCAAGGGGTCTCCAGCCTTCCCAGCCCCAGGCTGCGTCCCTCCTCCTTGGGTTGCAGAAATCCCCCGTGCTCCCCCAGCGGCTTGGGTTCCCCACCAGGCACGGTGCAAACACCCCGGCAGAAAAATACTTGCCCGCTGAAGTTTGCCCCGCACCGGGAGGAGGACGGAGCGGGCTTTGCAAGCCAAGGAGGAGACGTCCATCGCTGCGCGGAGGCTGGAGCAGAGAGAAGCTGTCGTGGGGCAACGTCCGTGCTCTGCCCGGGGAACTGCAGCTCCTTGCCTGCTCCCGGAGCCGTGGCACCAGCACCGTGCCTGACCCTGAACTTCCCAAAGGCTTTGCGGGACGAGGTGGAGCTGGAATAACAACCACCATTGCACTACGAGATTGCTTTATCTGCCCAGAGATAGCGGCAGCCGGGATCTTATCACGCTGCAATTACCAGGCCTAGATTTGCACTAATTGGCTCTCTGGAGGAAAGTTGCCTCCAGTCTGGCTGTTATGGGTGCTCAGCAGGAAGCCCCTGACAGCCCAACAGGTTAGGCGGGGTGACCTAAGGAGGACCAGCTGCAGCTACCAGCAGGGAGCCAGGGACAGGGGCTCCGCTCCCCACCCTCGCCCGGGGTGTGTTTGCAAGCTTCAGGGCAAAACCGTGGCTGTCGGGGGGAAAAAAAGGTGCCTGTGGACTCTGTAACCATCTGTGCACAGCCCGGACCCAGAGGACAGAGCAGGGCAGCTCATAACTCTTGCAGCGGCTGCTCTCCGCAGCCAGATCCTGCCGGGAGGGCAGGGAGCTGCTCTGCAGCCTCCTATTCCCAAGGTCCCACCTCTTGCTAGGAAACCCAGTGCCAAGCCCCGCGTTCTGCCGGTTCACAGGCTTCACCTCCAACAGGCTGGTGCCTCTCCCCGCTGGGCTTAGCTGAGGTCCCGCGGCTGCGCAAAACAGGCACAGCGATCGGAGAAGGTCCCTGGGAAAACAGAGCCAGCCCTGCGTACCGGCTGAGGTCTGGCAGCGGAGGAGCGAAGCTCCGGAGCCGGGCTCTGCCTTTGCTCTCTCATTAGCGTGTGTTTGCATCTTTGACTTCACGTGATACTTAGTAGGTTAGAGCCCGGGACCCTGATTACTCCAGCAGCGTGATAAAGAAAGAGATAGGTAACTGAGATGCCGCTCCGCTCCTCTGGGACTGCGCGGGGCTGGCAGCCGTGCCGCCCTGACCAGAGCTGGATAAGGAGGCCAGCGGGCGAGGCAGGGCCACCTCCCCGTCTGGTGGCTAACGACCTGGCTTTTGGTTTGCGCACTGTGACGATATAACAGCGTGGTGGGCTTTATGAAGGACGTGAATTTACCCGCTCGTGGAGACCCTCTGCCGCAGAGGCTCTTTGCCCTCCCTTGGTGGCCGGTTCCGGCGCCGCTCCCATAGCGATCTACAGCTCACCTGCAGGCCTTATTTCCACTAATTCCAACTGATTTCTTCTCGTCCATCCCCAGCGTCCTTGGAGGGGCCAAATGCCATCTTTTCAAGTCTTTTTTCTCTTTCTAAAACAGCGTAGGTTTTGGAAGGCAGGTATCTCACGAACAAGCCCGCTCCCTTCCCTTGCAAGTCACCTTCTCCAGCGCGCTGTCCCAGGGAGGCAGCGGTGTCCTCCTAGCACGGACAAGGTCGTATTCTCAACGCTGCCTGCTAAAACAGCATAATGAAATTACCTCACACGAGCAGGACGCTCCTGCTAATCGCAGCTTTGCCGGTTTAAGTGCTGCTACGCGAAACATTTTGCTGGCCCAGTTTCACCGCTCTGCTTCCCACCTCTGCCAGCGCAGCAATGTCAGCAGAAGAGCGCGGCGTAGATGCGCTTCCTGCAAACGCATCCCCAGCCCCTGCGTTGTGGCCTTAAACCCCAAGCGACGCAGAGGCTGGGACGCGCAGGCGGGTGCCATCCCCGCTGCTGACCGAGCGGCTCACCCGAGACCCCCTCCTGCCTCGCTCCGCCGAAAACGCTGCTCCGTGCCTCGCAGGAGCTGCGGGCTGCACCGAGGGCTGGCTGCACGTCGGCGGTGCACGTCGGCGCGCGTCTGCAAGGCGCCCCAAAATGAAACGCGCTGTTTGAGCGTGGGAAATTTCTGGTTTAGTGCAGCTGCAGCTAAAAAAGAGAAATTAAGAAAATCATAGAGGGGAAGCTAAGTTAGGGCTTTTTAAAAAAAAAAATCTGTTCTCTTTACTGGAATGAGAACACCTCAGAAAATCACAGAATCATCATCTGGGCGACGGGAGGCGGTAATGCGGAGAGGGGGCCCTTCCCTGGGGCAAGATTTTTAATAACTTCCTAGCTATGGGAGGCTGTTAGTGAATCTCAGCTGGAAGACTTTTTTTCACCCAGCTGGATCTTGCAGTCTTGTTACATCATTAACTCACCGAGATAATTTTTCAAGAGGCATTTGTTTGGGGTTGGTTTGATTTCCTTCCTGCCAAACCTTCCCGGTAAACCTCTGAGCTTTTCTGTTTTCCGAGGGAGAAGAAAGTCCCTGAGGTGACACCCGTTTTGCCCTGCCCGGCCGCCACGCCGGCCAGCACGCTTTGCCAGGGGTACGGTGATGCCGAGTTTCGGGGGTCCTTCGCTGGCCTCTGCGGATGAGCAGCAGAAAGGGCTCCTGCGTGATGGTTCCTGGCTGCTCTGCTAATTGCTGTCCTCGAAACGCCGGAGCCTGGGCTCAGCAGGGCGCAAGGCAAGCCGAGGTGCGCCGATGCCGGTGCCGCGCCAGCCGCCCGGTTGCTGTGTCCTGCTCCTCCGCTTATGCTTAAATTGAGAGATTTGGGGTTGAGACGAGATTCTTCTTTCAGATCCCATTAACAGCAATCGTAGTCGCCTTTCTTTTTGCTTTGTATCTAAAGAAATTCCTTGCTATTGCCAGGGCCTAAGGTCAACGCTTTCCTTTCTCCCGCTCCCACTGCCACACATCTCTCACGCTTCCCTTTTTCTATAGATCTGAAGTTTGCAACGGGCGCCGCGAGATGTTTCGTGGCCTCTGGTAAATGAAGGCTTTCTGTAAACTCCTCTGAACCGTTGTGTGAATGCCTGAGATAACGGAGGACTTTATCCCGCCGCTGCGCTCCCTCCTAGGCGCAGGAAGAATGGTCCTTGCCGCACGCATAATAGGTGGGTTTTTTTGTTTTTGTTTTTCTTACCTTCAGCTGAGGACTTGGGGATTTGATGCTTTTTTTTCTTTAGTATTTAGTTTCAAGAGCCGAGCGTGCAGAAAGCCAGCCCGCAGACAAGACCTGTGATTTTGGGACCATTCGGGCGCGCATCCGTCTCTGGAACGCCGTAAGTCTGGCCGCCTTCTGGTCTAGTAGACCCCTTCCAAGAGTCACACGGGTCGTATTTTTAGTCCTCACCAAACTATTACTGGAAAATGACCCTACAGCCACAGGTTTCCCAGGTAATCTAGCTGCTGCTCTTGCAGCAGTTTCAAATGAGATGCCTTTTAACTCTATCAAGCCTGCGTCTGGTCTTGCGGCACAGGGACGGATAAATATTGCTCCTGCTACAGGAAACAAAGTGGCTTCGGCTGAGAAAATACGCCTGGGGGGAACATTGCTCCGGCCGGGCTGTTATGGATGACACCGGTGCGGAGGGAAGGTCTCTGCTCCCCCGCACGCCCCGTCCTGCCTCCATGACTCATCCTCGGCTTAGAGGGATTACTTCAGAGTGGCAGGGGAATTTGATCTCCATTAAAACCAAATCATTTGTCACTCTGCAAGGAGCGGTGACAAGGAGGACAATTAGTGCGAACGGGGAGGCAATGTTTATGATGTGGAGCCTTGTCCATTAGTCAAGTGTTTATCGGCGTGGGTGTTTGCCCATCCCTGAAGGGTAATGAGACAGTTTGGTGGGGTCATCGAAAGGCCTCTCCATCCTTCTCCAGAGCCTCAGCTTTCATTAAAAAGATCATAAAAATAAAATAATAAAGTAGTTCTCCGGCTGTCATTTGCAGCAAAGCACTCCTCACCCGCAGCAGCAGACGTAGCCGGAGCCGCTTGCCCGCCTGCGTTTGCAGAGAGCCCGAGCCAGGGTTTCCCAGGCGAGGAGAGCAGCAGCCTGGGGTGGGCAGGGGGTCCCCCGCGTCAGGCGTTTGCGGGGGGTCAGTGGAGCACCATTCAACGGAGCGGGGGGAAGAAAGATTACGCAGTCGTGCCTTCCGAAGAGCCATTGCACTGCTAATGCTTTAGATCTTCTATGAGCAGGGGGCCACGGGAGGAGTTTAATTTTGCTAAGTGTAGACTCAAGTTTACAGATTTGGCTCAGGAAATGGATTTCTTCCAAGCAGAGCAAAACCGCGGGGTCACCACAAGAAAGCAGCGTAACAGCAAATGGCACGTCCTTCATCCCAGGTAGCCTCGGGACCACTTCTCCCGTCCTGCAAAGACCCACCGCTGACCTTTTTCAAGTCTGTCTTCCAGCGGGCAGAGGAGTTTCCCGTGTTTGGCGAACGCAGTCATCCCGCTCAGCTCGAATTTCCCAGCGAGGCCGAGGCTGAGACCTGGGCTTCCCGGGGACGTGTCCCATTTTCTGCTTTCCGCTCCAGCAGAGCTAGCGAGCCTTCGGTGCTTCGGAGAGGGATGCACTGTACCGTTCTCTGCCCAGAGCACCTCTTCCATCAGCCTCGCTCCGGGCTTTCGGTTGTTTGTTATACCTGTGGGTGGATGCAGGACTCTTTGATCATCCGGGATTACTGCAGCATTATGAGCTTTCAAACAGAAGTGGATGCTCTGGATACAGAAGTGGGTCATGTACGGCGGTCTGCTGGAGATGCTTTGATGCACAGGGAAAGGGGGGAGGCTGGCGGAGCTGACTGGCGCACGGTTCGCACGGTGCAGGCTCCGGCGAGCCTGTGTCTGCCTGCCCCGGCTGTGCTTTACGTTGAGTTACTGGGAGTTTTCTTCGGGGCGCTTGCAGGGCTCTACGGGGACAAAAGGCTTTCTGTGGAAATGGAAGATGGCCTGTTTTCAGCGATAAGGGGGAGACGCAGGAGATGGAGTCACAAACCAGCTTCTCCCTTGCCCAGCGCCGAGCTTCTTCCTTTCCCCTGCACACAGACGCCGGCCCCACCGCGCTCTGTGCCGGGGTAGGCGATGGCAGGAGCTGCTGGGAGGTGGGAATCACGCCCGGCCACGTCCCCATCACGTATTCCCTCAGATGTGTTCCACTGCTAATGAAATAATGTAAGAGACATCATTCTCCGTCACTTCCAGTTACACCCCCCCACGCAGGAGCCTGCCAGCATTCCCTTCTTTGCAAGAGTAACAAACCTCTGCTAAAAAGAAAGGTCATTAATAATAATTACCCACAAAGAAGAAAAAAAAACCCTCTCTCTTTCTCCCTCTCTTTTAATGAGCCCTAAAAAAATAAGTTTCTTAATTGAAAAGCTTGCTACTTTGGAGACAGCACCAACACTTCAGAGAAGTCCAGACAGCTCCGGCAAGTGAAGACGAAATGAAGGAACGTGTCAGCCGGTGCCTTACAGGGGTGCGAGAGACGGACCTCAAAGTCAGGGGTCGCACGAACGCCATCACTGAAATTCAAGGAACCATCAAAAAGGCACTAATTGGACTGAAAGGGGGCGGCAGATGGAAAGGAACAAAGCAGGAAAACAGCTTTGGAACAAACATCATTAGAAACAGAAGTCGAGGCGAGCGAGAGGAGCAAGCCTGGGGCCCAGGAGATGTGCAGAGCATGGCTCTGCTGCAGACCGCCCGGTACCTGCGCCCATGGCAAGGAGTCGTCGGGCTGGGGCTGCTCCTCCCGCCGCGGCAGGGGTTGCGGTGGCTCAGCGGGACGATCCGCCTGCCCGCCCGAGCGGAGCGGAGCAGCCGGCCTGCGGCATGGGAGGATGCGCAGGGGTCCGTTAGCAGGACCTCTCCCTTCAGGGTCTTACGCAGCGGCCGTAATTCGATTTAGGGTGAAGCTCACCGAGGGCGGGGAGCAATCTTCTCTCGTCTGGAAGGGGCCGGAGGATTGATGAGCCCACCTGCCTGGTGGCGAAGTGCCCTCTTGGTAAATGGTTTGCTAAGCATTTGCTCATCTCGTCCCTCACGGTGGCTGTGCAAGGACAGGCAGCGCCCTGCTGGGACCGCGAAGCAGGGAAGAGGTAAGAAGAATCCGGATGACAGCAGGGACGTTAGCGGGGACAGAGCCTGGTCCGGTGCTCGCTCTCAGTTCTGCAGGCTGGGACTGGGTATTGACCCACAGGCTTGACGAAGGGCACTAGGAGAATTAAAGCTGTTGCTTTAGAGCAGGAAGGCTGAGAACCACGAGCCATCAGCACGGCACGTGCTGCACCAGACTGTTTCCCATTTCCAGTTCATAACTATTAAGCTAAAGCTTTATCAGCCGGCAAGACAGACCCCGCTGCTTGAGCATCTACCGCTCCGAGTGCTTTTCTGAACGGGTCGTTGAGAATTGCCACGGCCACATAACCTCTGCAAGTTATGATAACTCATTTCCCCCGCCGCACACGTACCCGTGCGGGGCGGCCTTTCCTCCTGCGGCGCTCACCGCCTGGCAGCGGCCCAGCCCCAGGCAGAAAACGCTTCCACTGAGGCTTGATCGATCGCCTCTCCCTCGCTCGCTGGATTGATGGGACGTGGGATCCAGGATGTGGCAACGCACTCTTCCCGATGGCATCGCTGTGGCCTCTCTCCCCGCGGGCAGCCGAGACCCAAGGCTACAGCCCTGCGTGCCCGCAGCGTCAGGGCAGCCTGTGCCCCACCCTGGGGAGCTGCGAACACCTACAACTAGTCAGACCGTTTTCAGAAAGCTCAATATTTTGAAGAAGATAGGGAGAGTCAGGGTGGGCTCAGCACTTTGATGCTCCTCTCCCCCACCCTTCTGCATTTCCAGTTTAAACTACGTTGTGCCCTTGCTGGGATGCAAGACGCTGCCCAGGACATCTCAAAGTCCCGTGGAGACGTTGCTCACGCGCCCAGTGCATAGCGATATCTACCCTTGACCTTAATCTTTCAGCGAGTCTCAGGACAGCCTTCAGCGACAGGCTGGAGGATGCTCACCCATTTTCCACGCAGGCATCTTCCCTCCCCCTTCTCAAAGCGCTCTCCGGATTCCGCTCTGGCTCCCTTCGTGTCTCTCCATAATCATAGCTCTACCCACTCATTCCAGAGGCAGCGCAGGCTTTTCCCGGAGCGTTGAGAAAGGCCCTAGAGCTTCCCAACAGACCTTCACCACTCTTCAGCTCCTTTTGGATGGTGAGGATTCGCTCTGCTCCCAAAGCCGAGTTGCTTTTCCTGGCCACCCGCTCCACTTTGCACCGAGCTGGGTTCTGCGCCCCTGCTGGGTGCTGCAGCTGCTGGTGCTCGTGCTGTATGGCGTAGCTACGGCGTAGCACATAAACAACGACCAGAAGCCCAAAGCATCCGTTTCATTACTTTGATGCAGGCAAACGCTTTTCTCTTCAGACGCCACGGCTTGGCCGATACGCCCTCGTCGCGCTGTTCCTTAAAGCAGCTATGCAAATTGGATCTTAATATCGTGCAGATAAATGGTTTAAGGATGGAAACGGATACAACGGTCTGTCACAAAGTTAACGTTGGTCCCTACCTCCCAAATTGGCTCAGAGAAATTAGCAGGAGGGAAGGAAGGATCAGACAAAATAATAAACCTGCTTACCTGCTCGTTAATTTACTCTTCTTTTTTCTCCCCCTCTTCTAGCCTTGTGGTTTCTCTAGCTATAGAATAACTAGAGAACAGCAAAGTCCTAGATGAAAGGGAGACTAGGTCTGGAAGCACAAAGATTAAAGGAGAGTTTTTAGGATTAGTCTTTGATTATTATTTTTTTTTATCTTGGGTCTGTGGTGATTATTCCTGCTCCTCTCCGAGCAATCCTTCTGGGTGTATCCGAGGAGCACACAGTTCCGAGCGGTCTTCCAAGGACGCGACAGTAAACGCGCGTCGGCAGCGGCGCGGGCAGCCAGGGCCCCGCGCGCCGCCGCCACCGAGGGCCTTTTAGCTGCGGCTCGGCGGGGACGCAGCCTCCTCCCGGGCCACCCCCCAAACTCGGGAGCGCCTCTGACTCACGCCGCTCCTCACAGCCCTATAGAAACGAGAGAGGCATGAGCTACAGAGGGTTTTTTTTCTTTAATTGCAGGTGAACAGGAGGGACTGTGATCTATTTTGTGCAGGGTTTGGTGCTGGTCGCAAGCTGAGCTCCAGCCAGAGCAGGGAGAAGCATCCCGAAGCCGACAGCCGCCGCAGCTCCGCTTTGTGTTTCTCGGGGGAGCGCAGCTGGCGAGGCTCACCCCCAGGTTGTCTTTGCCCAGGGTTTTTCCCATGGCTTTGCATTTTCGACCATTTTGCAGATGAGCCCCTTTTCCCCTTCCCCACCCTCCCATCCCCGCGCCGCAGCTGGAAGCGCTCCCTTCAGGCAGGTGATTTAGTGGATGGGAGTTTGCAGGCTGTTAGGCAAGCAGGGAAGGCAGAGCAGTTTCTAAATCACTCGGGCTCAGATTTATGGAAGCGGGACCCGGCTGGGGATGGCGGGAGAGCCTAGCCCCACGGGGCAGCAGCGGCGTCCCCGACCCAGGGGGCCCCTCCAGCCGCTGTGCTCCCTCCGGCGCGGGGAGCAGCGGGGCGGTGGGCGCGGGGGTGGCCGGTATCGCGGGGACCGCTCCCAGCGGCGCTCCTTACCCGCTCTGCTGGCGCAGCCACTGGTGGGAAGGTCCAGCCCAGCGGGAGAGGGACGGATCCCCGCATCTAGAGGAGGACAAGAAGAGGCTGCGTCAGATAAATACCTGCAAGGGATGCGCACCGCGGCCGGGCATATATCTGTGGGATTTTATCGGGAACAGCTTTTCCCTGTTGACTCAGGCTTTTGAGCCCAACCTGGAAAGCAGGCTAAGCACAGAAGGCTCAGGTAAAAAAAAAGCTCATGGCTCCGGTTCTGGAGAGGAAGAACCACAGCGAGCTGCGGCGTGCAAGCTGCTGGGGGCGGCTGTGGCCCCGGCGGGGCCTGGAGCAGAGGCTCCTGCCCCAGCCTGCGCAGGCGGGGCAGCGGCTGGGCAAAGCCAAGCACCAGCAATTAATTAGCTTTTATTTAGCCAACATCCTCGGGCTGTTTCCAAAGCCAGCGCCAAAACAAATAAATAAAGTAGCAAACCCAAGCGAATTTCCTTGCTAAAAAAATAAACAATCTCCTTGCTAAGCAAAACAAGGAGAGGACATCCCCGGGAGCCTGGAGCACCGCCTGCGCCGGCCGAGGCCGGGCAGCCCGGCTCGGCACAGCCCGGCTGCTCTCCAGGCAGGGGAGAGCCGCGGCATCAGATCAATGAAGCAGCCAGAGGGAGGGAAGGCTGAGCCGGGCTCGGAATATGATTTATGATCTCGCAGACAGTCTGAAGTGGTGTGGTTGGGTTTCTTATTGTAGCGGCCGCTCGGTGAGCAGTATCCAATTAGGTGACCCCCTAGGTCTCCGCATTGATTTTGGGGGGGAAGGGTGTACTTTTCTCATTACGCCTCGGCAGCAGCGCCGGCGGGGCTGGGGCCAGGGGCCCTGGCAGAGGAGCAGCCTCCGGGGGTGCGGGGGCTGCACCGGGCTCGGGGGGCCCCTGCAGCCTGGCGGGGCGGGGGGCTGCTGGCACAGCCGGTGCCTCGCCGGGCATCCCCCCGTCCCGGGGCCGGTGCTGCTCTCCCAGCTGGGCAGATGGGTACCGGGTGGGTACCGGTCCCCGCCCCGGCCGCACGCCGCTGCCCCCCGGCTGCTCGGGGCCAGGCCAGGCGGTGCTGTCACCTCCGCCCTCCGGGAGAAGTCCTGCGCCCGAGCCTGGGAGTAAGAGGTTCATGTCTCAAGCGATTCTACCTCCCCCTCGCTCGTTAAACAAAGGAGGGGGAAGAGCCCGAGAAGACAGAGCTCTTAAATTAATCAGCACCATTTTCTAACTAATGCCCTTTGTGTTTTACATAATAATATAAAGCTTTATTCAGAGACAACAGCCTCCTACATCAAAGATCCCTCTCTCCCATGCTGAACTTTGGAGCCCTTCTCCTTGCAATTAATGCAGAAAGATCTAAATAAAGTTAGAGAGAGCAGCTTGCAGATAATATCTCGAGTGAGGAAGCAGAGCTGGCTCTGCTCGGCGGGCAGAATCACAAAAGCGGCTTTGCTCGCTGTTCCCTGCCTGCAGGGACCCGTCCTGCTTTTGTTCGGCCGTGCGTGCACGTCTATAAAGGCGAAGCTGCTGGAGCAGCCACGGCGGCTGGGGGTTGCGGTGCTCTTTATCCCGCCGAGCTGGCATCAGCGCCTCGGCGGCGGCTCAGAGGAGGACGGAGTTTAATTTGATTCTGCAGTCTCAAAGGCCTGGAAAGCTCTGCATCGGGCGCTGCGCAAATGCAGCGGGCCGGCGCGGGTGCCGCTGCTGCTGCCGCTCCCTGAGCAGGCCCGTTAGCCCTTTGGAAGCTCATGGCAGGCTCGTGCCCCAGGGCAGCTGACCGAGGGCACCCACCCCAGCCCTTCGTTAATTAATTTAGTCACGAAGCTCTGCCATGAGCTTCGACGTTTCACTTCGGAGGAGCACGTGCATCGCTCGTGGCTGCTGCCGAGGGCCGGGAAAGCGAAGGCAGCAGCGGGCGCAGCTGCCCTGCACCCAGCGCACAGCAGCAAGACCTCCGCCATCTCTCCAGCCGAGACGAAGCCTCCCGCTCCCTCACCTTCCCCCTCACCCTCCCCGCCCGTCGTCCTCGCGGGGAGCCCGGCCAGCCCCGGCGGCTGGGGACCCCGGCTTTGGTGAGCTGCCGAGCCCCCTCCGCCCGTGCCGGGGGCTCTCCCCCCCCTTCCCGCAGGCTGAGCTCTCCCATCGCAACTCCTGCATCTCTGCAAAACGCTAATTGCTGTGCCTGACCTCCCCGGGATAACAAGGGAAAACCTCCCCTAATTAGCACTGCAGTCTGTGGGTGAGAGAAACCAAATGTTGACTGTAGAGTGGCTGCACTTACTGTAAATTCCAACATATGCTGTGGAAAAACGCCACCTAAATAAGGCTTCAGAAGCACGGGGTGTTTAAATAATAACGAATACCCGCTGCTGTTTATTACAGAACAGAAACGTAATAAAGGCAAAGCTGCGGCTGCGTTTCCTCCTCCCTGCCAGGACGCGCTGCAAAGGGCCGGCAGCGGAGGAGCGGGAATCCCAGGGACACAGCGGGAATTCCAGGTGTGCGCACAATATTTACGGGCAGCAGCTAACGAGGCTTCCAGCATCCCCGGGGGGCTGGGCAGCGATGACAGCCCGCGTTTTGGCAACGCGGAGAAGGCGCTAAAGGGGCAGGTGGAAAATTACCTGCCCGGGGCCACGCTGTAAGGCACGATGGGGAGTTCAACAACTTGGGGGCCCGCGGAGGGAAGACATCTTCTGCTCCGGGGGGCCTGAAAACAGGGGGGGGACCGAGGGCATTACCATTTGGAAATTGGAGATGCATGGAGCAAAAGGGAGTTGGGGGAAAGCGTGGCGGACAGAGCCTGCCAGCTTCAGCTAGGGCTGAACTCCTTTTTGATGTAGCGCCATTGACTTGCAGGGAACCCCGGCACGGAAATTCAGCCTCCGCCGCCTTCTTTACAGGCGTGCGACATCCCGCCCAGTTCTTCACCTATTTATGCCCATCATTCCGGCTGCGGCACACCAGGACGCTGGAGGTACCAGCAGCTCCTCAAGGGAGCAATCCCACCCAACGAGCAACCTTCAGGCGAGAGCGTCACCCGCTGCGGCGCGGTGCTGCTCCCCGACCCGCGCAGCCCCCCGCGCTCTTCGCCAGCCCCCGGGCAGGGCCGAGGTGGTGGCAGCAGCCAAAGCCAAAGCGGCTGCCGTGCCCCTCGAGGGGACCCTGCGGGGTGGCTGTGGCGAGGACTCACAGCCGGCCAGGAGGTGTTCTCCAGCACTTCTGGGTTTCCACTGGTCACTTGTGGTAGTCCAAAGCATATAAAATATTTATCTGCTCCTAATTAGGAGTAATTACCACTTAACCTAGACGAAGGATGTACCCGGTGTGCCTGGCAGCTTGATACATTTACTGCTGAATAGCCTCCGCTGCAGCTAATTAAAAGAGGAGGGCTCCTGGCTGCCTGGCCTCTTGCAGACTCGCTGGGAAATGGCCGAGCGTGTTTGTTCTAGCGAGGAGGACCCCGGGTAACCAAGCCACCGGCACGCGTCTGACGTCTGCAGGCTCCACTCAGAGGTGCCCGAAAGCAAAGCTGGCCTCGCCTCACCTGTAATTTCAGTGCGATTATGCCCTCGCCTCCTCTCCGATTCAGCTCCAGCTCAAGATGTCCTTCCCGCGGTGATTCTCCATCTCCAGGGAGACCTTCCTGCCCGCCTCCTTCCCGCGGGGAGCGGGCTCCTCGCTGCTCCCTGCTCCTCCTGGCCGCCGGCCGCGCATTCCAGTGCGTTGCTGCAGCTGCCCCTTCCCTCTGCCGCTCCCCGGAGAGCTGGAAGGATGAAAACGAATTGTTAATAAGATGCCCAATTAATATTTCTTCAACCAGAATTCTGTAAGGAAAAAAAGAAACCACCAGGCTTGTTGACACGGTTATTCCTTTCCTGCTCGGAAATCCTCCAGAGTGAAAAAAACATCCTCCGGTAGGTCAGGCCCGGCTTTGCTATTCCCGCTCCGGGGAGCTGCTCATCCCGTGCAAAAAGCCCCAAGCTGCAACCGAGGCAGTTTGCCCAACCCCGTCTTCCCGCGCCTGGCTCTCCCCGCGGGGCCTCGCGCTTCCCCGGCCTGCGGGTGCCAGGCAGGACGAGTGTCGTGGTTTAACCCCAGCCGGCAACTAAGCACCAGGCAGCCGCTCGCTCACTCCCCACCGGTGAGATGGGGGAGAATCGGAAGGGCAAGAGGGGAAAACTCGTGGGTTGAGATAAGAACAGTTTAATAACTAAAGTAAAATAAAAATAGAACAGGAGTAATAGTAATAATAACAATAATAATAAAAGCAAGTAATTATAGTACAATAGTAATTCAATGCAAGCGCGACACTGTACAATTGCTCACCACCCGCCGACCGATCCCCAGCACATCCCCCAAGCAGCGATCCTTGCCTTGCCCCCCCCCCCCCCCCCCCCCAGCCAGCTTCCCCCCCGCTCATATACTGAGCCCAGCCAGCTTCCCCCCCGCTCATATACTGAGCATGACATCATGTTACGGTATGGCATAGGCCCTGGGCCAGTCTGGGCCAGCTGGCCTGGCTGTGCCCCCTCCCAGCTTCTTGTGCCCCCACAGAGCATGGGAAGCTGAGAAGTCCTTGAGCAGTGTGAGCGCCACTTAGCAGCTACTTAGCACTGCTTAGCAAGAACAAAACATCAGCCTATCATGACATCCTTCTCATCCTAAACCCAAAACACAGCCCCACACCGGCTGCCAAGAAGAAAATCAACCCTATCCCAGCTGAAACCAGGACAGCAAGGCACCGCTGCGCAGCCGTCCAGGCCTCCCCTGCAGCTGTTGAGCCAACAGATTTGTCCCACCAGTGTCCTTCGGGAGAGGGAGGTCGCCCACCGGTCCCGCTGCACGCCTCGGGAATGCCTGCGCCCAGAAATGAACCTTTACGCGCGGAAGCAGAGCGAGCTGCGCAGAGCCCTGGCACGCAGCCCCGCGTCGCTGGCGACAGAGGGACGCTGGCACCGGCCCGACCCCAGGACCCCCGTCGCAACCCGCGGGCGCAGCAGGAAAGCAAACCACTGCAGCATCTCCCCTGCCTTGGGCCGCGCGGCTTTCTGAGCATCTCCAATAACAAAGCCAACTTCACGGGCTTGCTGCCCAGCTCCCCAGGGAAAGTCCTGACCCCCCGTTCGGTCCACAGCCTCCAACCACGGAGCCTGAACGAGCACACGCACCTTGAAAGACACCCTGCAGGTCAGCAGCCCTGGACTTTTTTGATCCAAGTGAATTCCACAATTGGGAGATTCACCTGAACACTCAAACTGGGAAGGAAATAATTCTCTTATCTGCCAAGGACTTGAAAGATTAAAAATAATAACTCCATCTCAAACTGAACCAAAAATTCAAGATCCAGAAAAATGGCAGCGAACGAGGCAGCAAAACAAGGGAGCCAGCAAACATCCCCAAGATCCAGATAATACTGACTGAAATACTGTGTCTCCACAATTTAAGCCATGGTTTGTAGCTGCTTTCCAAGTCTTTTGCTTCCTTGCAACAAATTAGCTTCCTTTCCAGAATATTTACTATTTTGGCATCGTTTTAAAAACTGAAGAATACCCTTTTTAGCCAATAGTATAACTCCTCAGGTTTTCAGAGACACATCACTTAGCTCGATCCCTTCTAACAAATCATTAGGACTGACATTAGCTCAAAAGGAAAATGTAATTGAAGGATGCTTAAATACCTTTTCCCAAAGGCTATGGCTCTGTCCTGCACAGAGCTCCCGGGGATCGTTTGTCCCAGCTGTGCCAAGCTTTGCCCAAGCCCCAGCTCCAAAGGGACGCGAGCGATTCCCCCCGCTTCTCCGAGAGAACAACATGGGCGCCTAACCGAGTTTCAAGGACTTAAACATGTTTGGGCAGAGCCGAGGAACAATACTCATTTAGACTGGCACGTCTGCGCGGCGGCTGCGGGAAAATACTATTTTCTCACTGCGGCAATGAGGTTAGAGCAGCCTGCAGAGAGACGGGCTCCGCACCGCCGAGAAACCAGCTCCTCGGCAGGGGAGGGAGCCCGCCGTGCCGCTGCCCGCGTGCCAGCCCCGCGCGACCGCGTCCGGCCGCCCAGCCCTCCGCTCCTCCGAAGGCGGCGGGCGATGCCGCGCGGGGCAGAGGATGCAGCGCCTGCATCGGTCCCTCCGCCCGCGGCACGGGCCCCATGGCCAGTGGCTGCTCCGGCTGCCATTTGGCCGTGGAGCATCACGGCCACCTTGGGCCTGGAGCATCCAGGCAGCCCCAGCACTGCTAATCCAGCCCTTCGGGACAAACCCTCGCGTCGACGGTTCCAGGACCAGCTGCTCCTGACAGACAGGGGTTTTCAAACCTTGCTGGACCCAATAAACAGCTGTTCTTCCCCGCTCCTGGCCATCAATCACAGCTGACAGCCTTCCCCCATGGTCAGGAGTGTGCTTTTCACCTTAATTTCTTAGAAGGGCTTTTTCACCGGTTGGAAACTCACAAATACCACTTTGCAAGCCCAGGTAGGGCTAATGATGGATGGCTGCTTCACAGATATGCCAGAGGCTTTGACCTAATTGTCACCAAAATACTTCCTGATTAACTAATAGATAAAACTCAATTAAAACTTCTGCTCTCCCCAAAGTCCCTGCTGACAACTTTTTCTCCCCTTCTCAAACTCTAGTTTAAATTAGATCCGGGCTAGCCGGACCCGCTCTGGACGGGCGAGGATGCTCTGCCCACCGCCCTCGGTGCGGCCACGGGGCTCCTCGTGGCGGTGAGGCAGGGGGTGCCGGGGAGGTCCCGGAGGACCCAAAGAGGGTTTCTCAGCCAGGCCACGGGTGTAAGAGCCCTCTGGAGAGACGCCTTAAACCAGAGGGTAGCACAGCAGGGAGGGCACGCTTTATTCCCCCTATTTTTTCCATTTTCCTCCTGTGCTGAAAAGAACCGCTGCACAGAAAAGCTTCTTTAGCACATTTGCTTTGATGTGCAATAAGTTAATTACTGTAATAGGTTCATTCTTCTCCCCCAGTATTGAATCACGTAGGACATCCATATAAATTGTCACCGAGTTCCTCATTTTGACTCAATTTATTCTTTAAACAGACCTAGCAAGAGTACTTCTGCAGAAGGATTTGTTTAAATCCCATTGAGCAGGTGTATCCATTATTCCCTGTTCTCCCAATCTTCATCTCGGCCCCGCTTCCAGAGGGAGGGGCTCACTGATGCCCCAGCCTTGCAACCGCTCGGCTGGAGGAGCCGTCTCGGGGAGCACAGAGCTCCGTAAGCCACCTCGCTCCTGGCCGCGGCAGCCCTTTTCCCGCAGCAAGGTAAAGCGGTGCAAGGGAAGCCCAACACCTCGTCTCCCGTTTTCGGCATAAAACCCCTCTGTCCAGGGACAGAAAACATTGCCGGGGGCAGGATTCTGGCTGGGTTCTCCGAGGGCTTCGCCTTGGGCTCCGCAGCCGCCTTCTCAAAGGGCTTGCAGGGCGAGGGACTCGCTGCCGCGCTGAGCGGTACAGCGCGCGAGACGGAGGAAAGCCTACGGCCCTTTCCATGCCATCCTCCGCTCTCTCCCAGACGGGAGCTTGTTTTTCCTCTTAAATGTTAGCGCGAGGAGGGCTTGGGAAGTCCCAGGCGTTTCACAAGGTGACACGAACTCGCAGGGAAACTCGGTACTTGGGTTTTACTTCCATTTTTCCCTGGTTCTTCCCCCTCCCCTGGTTTTCTTAAAATAATCTCTAGGTAATGCATTCAGTCCCGCTGGGCTGCTTTATATCACTCACAGTGTTTGCCAGTTGACTCTCTCCCGCTGAGATCAAGTCTCTTATCGCAGCTTAAGCCTGTAGTTCGGGAGCGCAGCTATGAAGTGTGCTGTGGGAGCAGGCAGCTGGGACGAGCCAGCCCGGCAGAAGTCACCGGCGCCCAGGGGACCGACGGCAGCCCAGCACCAGCAGAGCTGCTTGGTATGGTATGCTACGGCATACCACAGCCACGGCTGAGCTCCACGCGACACGAACGCGTGATGGCGGGTCTCTGACGTGGCCCCTCTGAAAACGAGCAAGTGGTAAGGGGAGTCCGTTCCCAGGGGAGGCACGTTCAGGCGGGGGTTTGCTCAGCCTCCCCGCCCAGCTTTCCAAAGCAAAGGCCGGTCAGCGCGTCCTGCGACGGCAGCCGTCGTAACACAACCCCTCCTCAGACGCCTCCATTAGTTTAGCTTTGGCACGGTCCCAAAAAGTTATTTAAAAAGCCTCACACACAAGGAGCAAAAGACTGAAAACATCAAGATGAGTCAGTCAGTGCTGCAGAGGAGGCGAAGAAGAGCTTTCCTTGGGCGGATAATTGCACGCAGACAGCAGGTCTGCTCAGCAGCGGGAGCGTCCCCGCACCCAGACAGCTCCCAGCTCACCGTGCCGCTGCCCCATGGCCGCGGAGGCACCCCCCAACCCTGTCCCGGGGTCCCCCCAACACCCCTCCCGAGCGAGGAACGGGAAGCCCTCCGGCACGTTCCTGAAGCCAGGATGCTAAGCTATCCTATTTTTTCCAATTTCCTGCTCTTGATCCAGCTCCGCAGGCAGGATCAGCTTGAACGGGCTCATCACAGCTGTTGTAACCTCCACGGAGCTGCACCGACGGCAGCACGACAGTGGGAAATTGGAAGGAAAATGCCGGTGCGGAGAAGGTCGGCAGCTTGCAGGTGGCAACTGTGCATCAGCTCCGTGCGAGGCGGCGCGGTGGCCCCGACGACCTTCCCGCGAGCGCGGCAGGGATGCGGGAGGTTCGAGCCTTGCCCTTGCGCTGCTCTCGGTGAAATGAGCTGCCGGCTCCCCGGCGGGCCCCCTCGCCGGAGGGTCTGGCCCCCTCGCCTCCGAGGAGCCGGCTTACCCCACCGGCGCGGCTGCCCGAGCCCGGCTCTGCAGAAGGGGCCATCAAGGCTGTTTGCTGCTTTACACAGGCTATCATGTACTGTGTCGCAGCGGGGGACTGTAAATGACTTTATAGTTATTGTTCCTCAAATTGGACACCCCCTTGGAGCTTAGATAATATGAGATGAAACAGCCTGCAGGAGGTTGCAGTCAAGTGGAACAGTGATGGAGGCTTTTTTTCCCCTTCCCAAGAAGAAACACTCCACCTATTTACTTCTCCTCCACTCCTCCTCCTCTCTGTCATCATTTTGAGCAGAGCCACACCTGGCAGTGACAAGGGTGAGCTGGGGTGTAATCGCCAAGCAAACCGAGCTGCCTGAACCCTGTGCGGCTGAATGAATTTTGCACGCTAGGATCTGGAAATACAGCTTTGACAGCGAGCCCTGGAGAGGAATGGGAAGGGAGAGGGAGGATGCTGCGGTTCCTTACTCCCTTTCCTCCTGAAGCAGGCTTTGCAAGGAAACGGTATCACCGGCAAAGCAGAAATAGCATCTCGTGTCATTGGCTTCACAGAGCCGGTGCAACCATACGAGTTGCGAAGCAGAGAGGCAGAGATGCTGCTGGAGGGAGTGGGAGTGGAAAGGAGGCTTTGAGGTGAGAGAGCACAGGGAAGAAACAGAAATAATGAGGGATTCAGGGAAGGAGGATGTCAGGGCTCGCAGCTGTGCGAAGGGAAGGCAGCTCGTTACGGAGGAGGGGGGAAGCGGAGGTCTGGAAGAGAAAGGCAAGAGCGTCTGAGAGCACAGAAGTTCAAGCAACAGCCGCCCGCCTCTGCGGGAGGGAGCGGGCCGATGCAGAGGGGACCTGGATGGAGATGCTCAGCCTGGAAGAGAGCGACCCCGAGCCGAGGAGCACAGCTGGGGCGGGCGGGAGCGGGGAGCAGCACGAGGGGAAGCACTGGGAATCCCCAAGGATCCCAAGCCTCCGGGCACATGCCCTAAAATCACGGAGTGGAAATAAAAAATGAAAACAAAAAAGTCACTCTAACGGTGGCATTTCACGTGTATCGCGAAACGGCGGGCGATGAGGCCGGGCGTTTGAGGCTGATGGCCGCGCCTGCTAGGGGAGAGTTTCTGGGGAGCACGCGGGACTTCCCTGAGCGCTTCTTGCGGGCAGCCGTGCTCAAGCGCACAGATCACCTTTCTTTCAGGGCGTACGGATTTCTTCGTGCTTTACGGGCGCGCTGGAGGTCAGCAACGGCTCCAAGCCGCCTGCAGGTGCCCGGGCGGCAGCGTGCCCCCCAGGCAGGGGGAACGGCTGGCTTTCCGTGCCTCTGCAACCCCTCGGTTTTGCAGCGGGGCTGCCAGCTCCGGGGCCTCGCGGGAAGCCGAGCGGAGGGAAAACTCCCAGCCGCGGGCGAGCGCAGTCGTTCTGTTTGCCTTTTTCCACAGCAGATCTGATGATTTAAATTAGGTCTCGATTCTTGTTTAAATTATAGTTTACTGTTCTGCGCCCTGCTCAGAAGTGAATTACCTTAAGCAGCAGTATTAATAACACGGTTATAATTAAGCTTCATTACTGTAGGCAGTTTGCTGAAACAAATTGCTTCTTCATTATTATTATGGCACCTTTGGTAAAAAGACATTTCCCCAGAATGCGACCTTGATGCTTTATATAGCAAAAGCTGGGAGATGATAGAGATGTAAGGATGAATTAGCATCTTTTACCTTCTATATCAAGCTCATTAAAAGGAAAGCAACCCAAGTCAAAACCAAGCAGCCTTGATGGAAATTTTAATCTGAGCGAAATGGATAATGAATAGGTTTGAACTTTTCCTGACATTTTTATGGTGGTGCTTTATTTATATTATGCTTCTGCTAAAACATAAATAAATAAAGCAGGGGCAGGGGCGAGGGCGGCCGGGAGATGGGCTGGCTACCCCGGGGCGGCCGCAGAGCCTGCCGGCCAAGCGGCGGCACGGCAGGGCTCGGGGGGAGCCGGGCACCGAGCTGCTCCCCCTGCCACCAGCTTCACCGTGTCTTAGGAGAGCGAGGCTCCCGGCTTACCCCTTCCAGCCCCATGTGCTTCATCCAAAATCCCCGAACTGCTCAATCCTCTCCCCGTAGCAGCTGCTTCCCGAGGGGCTGCTCCCTCCAGCGACCGACGTCACCCTCGGTTTAATTTCCTGTTCCATTTAGCACGACCGTAACGGTGCTGCGCACGACTGCATCCCCTTCAGCGGAAGATCCCGACACTTACTAATGAAGCCTCCCAACGCCCGCAGGAAGCGGTGCCGTTAATATCTCGCAGCTGCTGGCTGCCGCAGCACGGAGCGGTGGTGCTGCAGGTTTTCACGAGCACGCCCTGCCCGCCCGTGTCCAGCCTGAACCACGGACGATGCGCTTCAGTTCCAAGACTTCACCCAAAGCTGAAGCTTCCCCAAATTCACAGGGCCTAAGGATGCTCAGCACCCCTAAATATAGACTCAAGGGTCTGCTCTTGCTCAGCTTCACCGCCCCAAACTGAGGTCCTGCAGCAACTGGCAGGAACCAAACCCTGATCTCCTCCTGCTCCTCCACCACACCAGTTTTGATTGCCATGACACAAAACCTCTCCTGCAAATGCTTCTTTTAGATGAGGCTTGCTTTGAAAAACTTCCCCATCCCTACCGACCCTCTGCAAGAAAGGAGGCCAGATAATCCGAGAGCAAAGAGCTCTCGGGAAGAGAAGGGCTTGTTTCGCAGTGGGCGCGCGGCTCCTGGCACCCCGCGCACCCGGGGGCCTCCAGCCAAAGCTCACGCCCAGGTAGCCCCGAGACGGCTGCTGCAGCAGACCTCACTCCGCACCTTCTCTGCGGCTGTTAAAACAGTCAGACATTAATTTCTGCATTTTAAGTGCTCAACAACTGAAACGGGACATTATGGAGGGGATGCAAATAGGTATTTATAGTCTGGAAAGATAACGGCAAAGCAGTTTTGGAAAAGATGAGATTAAGAGCGTACGGGGAGAAGAAACGACCTGTTCCGGTACTGCATCAGAGGGCTCATTACAGGTTGGAGAAGGGGGCACCCCCTGAGCAGAAACACTGGCGAAGCGCATCCAGAGCTGGGTGACCTGCTCAGCTCAGCCGAGCCACCATTGCCAAGAGAAAACATGCTGAACTGCGAGAAACAACCTTTCTCTTTCCTCCTGCGCCCAAAAGCGGTCCCCAGCCCCCTCCCCTTCCCTGGCCCAGGGCATCTCTGGCAGGCCGCCTTACCGAGCAAGCCTGGCAGACAGACTCGCAGACAGACTGACCCCCTGGAGCATCCCTAACCGCAGCCCCTCAGAGGAGGGGCTGCCCCCTTGGCCTCGCCTTCTGTGCCATCCAAGATACCCGGTGGCCCCTGGCCAGCAGCAGCAGATAACTAGCCGTCAGTTATCGCCATTAGCCCGTTCACCTCCACCGCCTGCCAGTCCCTCGGCCCTTTAGCAGAGCTGCAGCCTCTCTCCCCCGGGCTAGGGAACAGGGAAATCTTTAACCCATTGCTACAAAAACCTCGCTGGCTCCAGCCCTGCCCTGGCCACGGTCCCAGTGCCCCCAGCAACTGCCTCCAGCAGGACACGGAGCGGCTACGTGTTCTCCCTTGCAGGGGCTTGAGCATTGCCACGAACAACAGAAGTAGCACCAGCATAAATGGCAGTGATTCTTGCACATGCCGCCAGGCTAAAAAGAGAGCGAACCCTGCACGTACCTTAGAGTAGCCTCCTGGTTTCCAAACAGGCCTTGAGAGCACCCCCAGACTCGTCTCTGCTGGCAAGGGGCAGCCGAGCAGGGAGAGCGGGAGGGGAGGGTGCCCCCACCCTCTGCTCTCTGCCGCCAGGACCTGGGGGAGCCCTGCCAGAAGGTGCTCTCGCTGCTCTCAGCTCCCACATCTCCCTTGCCTCCTGCCAAAAGCAGGCTGCCCCAGGCAGCACCACCTTAAAGGCTCCCCATAACGCGTGGCAGCTGCCCTTCCCCACCAGGTGCTCTGCGCTCATCCCCTCAACACCTGGGGAGGCTGTTCTCCGCCTGACGCCCACCAGCACCCCGGGGTGACGCCTGTGGAGTATTGCCCCTACCTCGTGCACCACCGCTCTTGCATTCTGCGTGCAAGAAGGCTGCTGCACTGACACGAAATGCTCCCTCATCCCAAAATTCAGCAGCTGCCTCTGAGAACCTTTCCATCCCGCCGCCCGTCCTGCAGCTGCCCTCGCAGCGCCGCCTGACCGGCGGCACGCGTCTGCACCGGCTGTAGTGGCACCAGCAGCCCTGGGGACGCGCTGGCACCAGGCACGCGGGGAAACCGCCGTGTCTCACCCGGCAAAGTGGAGAGTCCAGCTTTAACAACCCTTCAAACTCGTCCTTTGCTTCCACGCGGTTCTTAGCAGCCCTCTGTGAATGACTGTTAGCGTGCAATTAAACTACCTTCTCAAAAGGTTACCGATAAAAATATTTCTCCCCGTTGTTAAACGGGGCGTTTACTGGGTCTCGCCGTGACCTTTAGCATGACAGGATTTAACGCTGTCTCTGCTGAGGCCCTGCGCTCGCTCAAGCCGCGCACCCAGGAGCGCAGGGATGCGCAGGGGCTGGGCGCCCGCCTCCCAGGGCAGAAGCGAAGGCAGCGTCACGGTCCGGCTCCCCAGCGCCCCGGGTCCCGTGCCGCGCCGTAAATGCTTCGATGTACGTTAAATTTCCCCTTCAAACGCCTAGAGCTGCCCATTGAACGCATCCCTAGTGCAGGTGGGATTCCCTCCTGGCCCTGCTCTCGTACCAGTGTGCCCAGTCCTGGAGCCGTAGCGGTGTGGGACCCACTGGTGGGGGTGCCGAGCGCTCCTTAAAAATGAATGTACGTCTCGATGATTTCCTGGGACGTCCAGCCCCACAAGCTGACGGCAGGCTATTGGGTAAGAGCTCCCCTTTCTAAATTCAGCGTCGAAATCTCTCCCCCTCTCCGCACATGCGTGCCTCCGCGTGTGTATGTACACACGCTCATTAAACAAATGCTGCTATCAATTTCACTGAGTGCTTATTCTGATAATAGCTATATTTATCATTTAGCATCTCTGGATGCAGTTCAAGTTTAAAATCTATTATGGGTATTATGATATTTAATAACTGTGTTTTATTTTTAAATGCAATAAAAAATAAAGATAAGGAGATTTTTTTAAAGCCCCCTCCTGGGCTCTGAATCCATCTCTGTCACCGACACGCTGGGTGACCTTGGAGAGGTCGCTTATTCTCTCCGTGCCGGAGCTTCTGGATGCGTAAGATGGGGATAATCATAGGAGCTGCTGCCCGGGGGTGTTGTGACACCTCACTCTTAATTAATGTTTGTAGAGTGATTTCATCTCCCTAGACGGACGGGGTGAGCTCTTGTTGACGTTACACCCGAGAGCAGCTGGACCCCTCTGCGGTACGGGATGGGTCACCGTCCCCTGGGTCGCGCTGGCAGAAGGGACAGCAGTGGGGCCCCGGATGGGGCAGGGCTGTGCCGCACACCCCCCGTTCTCGCCCGGCCCTCGCTCGCTCTTCCCCTACGTGCCTGTACATGAGAACGTCGTCACTAAATCACCTCTTACGCTGGCCAGAAAGTCCCCCGGTCCGCCCCTCGGCGGAATGCTTTATGGTGAGGCAGTGGCTGGGTGATGGGAACAGAGGCTGGGAGGAAGGATCAGGGCTGAGGCGATAAACAACGGCCTCCGATCACCAGCCGGCACCCAGGAAGGGTGGCCGCGACATCCATCATCCCTGCGGAGCCATCGTCCCAAGGACGGGGATGCAGAGGCTAACGTCACTGTTGCCACCGCGCGTCCTCGCCCGGGGAGACGACGGAGCTGGCCGGAGGCTGTGTGCCGGCAGCGCTCACCAGAAACCCACTGCGTGTCAAAATAACCTTTTGTGCTTACGTGGCAATTTACCTCCCGCGAGCGTTAGGCAACTGTCCACCTTCTCCACCCGCTCCGGGGCAGGAGTTATTGCCGTTATCAATATACAGCCCTGTCCTTGGGTGCTGGCAAGGGCTTGCAGCACCCAAAGCCCCATGAAGCACCTCGGAGGCTGCCCGGTGCTTTGGAGGCACCGGGCACCTGCCCGCAGGCAGCGTGGAGAGCCCGGCCCTGGGGTGTCCACAGCACCGGCAGACGGTGATGCCCCGCGGGCTGCCCAGTGCCGCCCCCAGACTGGGAAGACCCCCAAGCCCAGTTTCGGAGGAGCGGCAGGGCAGTGAGCGTTGCTCTCCCACGCCGTTTATACGGCTGCGGTGGATCAGCAGTCGGCACGGAGAGGCGGCGAAAGGAGGAGACAATGCAGGAGAAAGGGCTGGAGCAATCTTTTCTACTCGGCTGCCAGCCTCATCTCGGCAAGCGCTCCTGAATAGCGAAGAGCAGCTAGCGTCGCTTTGTCTGCCTTATCGGGGCGAGCAGCCGCCATGCCATGGTAACTGCAGCCGCGGGAGCGGGGTGTGCCGGGGCGGCTCGCCGGCCTCGGGAAGGAGCCGCGGGCTGCGCCCACCTGGGCTGCCTGCCACCGCCAGATAAGGTCTCCTTCTGCTCAGGCTCCCGTCCCAGTCTCCAGCCTGGGTGGCATCTCGCTGGGGAGGAGAAGCGCCTCCCGCAAAGGCAGCAGTGGAGCGGGATGCTCGGGAGGGAGGGACGCTCACGACCGTGCGGGTGAAGGCTGCGGGGCTCTGAAACGGCCCGATGGCACCGCTCACCATCTGCAAGTGGCACCGGGGGCTGCCCAGGGCTTGCCCCAAACTCCTCCCGGCATTCCCTGCCCGCGGGAGCAGCACCGGGGCTGCCCCTGGGGCTCCCTGCCCGCTACCGCTTGGCACGCTGGCCTGCGGTGAGGATGGATCCTTTACCTCTGCTTCCAGCACACCGCACAGGAGGAAAGCTGTTACCTCCCCCGGCTCCTGCGCCCCTGTGGTACATTTAAATTTCAACACGGTAACAGCGGGCACTGCCTCTCGCTGCCTTGGCACGGCTAAGGTACCGCCTTGGAAAATGGGCACCTTCCATAAGGGCACGAGGCGACGCCAGCTCCACCTGGGACGCGGTGTGCCAGGTACGCGTTCAGTGAAAAGCACGAGAACCACCCTCAGGAGAAGGCACGACATACAAGTTCATAAGTCGGTCGCTACTATTATTATTAATAATAATCCACTTCTTTCGGAGGCGTCAGGCTTACTGCCCCCGTTCCCTGCCCTTCGACTGCACGGTCCAGCGGCCTTACACCCTTCCACCGCAGAGTGGACAAACAATTTGCATAACTTAATTAAATTTACAGTAATCTCCACCAAAGTCAGCTGTAAGGGATGGTGTGTACACGGTCTTAAAGCAAATCGCTGCTAGTGATGAAAGAGCCTATTTCAGTTAAGCAAATTATGAGGAGGCGGGTGATGTCCTCAGTATAATAATTCCATGTGAATTATTTATATGGAATCCGCAATTACACTGAGCAAAACAGTGTTGTGTGCATAAAGCACACTTAATTATCCAACCACCTGTTAGGAGCGCCGGCGGCGCCGATGGCAGCGTCCCCCGTGAGCTCCCCCGGGGAGCGGCGTCCCGCGGGTGAGCCGGGGACCCCGCAGCGAGCGCGGGGCCGGGAGGAGCGGGGTCCGCACCCTGGAGAGCCCGGGCCCCAGCAGCCTGCGCGGAGCGGCAGCAGCGTGAGCAGGCAGCCACTTTTCCAGCAGTCCTGGAAACTCTCCATTGCAAGTCAACTTGAAGTGCTTATTTTCACCCTGACAGAAGTCCTGTTTCTTTTTTTTTTTTTTTTAAGGTAGTTTTAAATAAAAAGGCTTACCTGCTTGCATCGGTCCCTGGAGAATGTCGCAGGGCGAACAAACTGACTTCAGCAGAGATGCGAGGCAGGAGTCAACCTGGTCCCCAAAGAAAGAAAATCCCCTCTCCTCCCGCCCCCAGCTCCCCACTTCGCCCTCTGAGGGAGGTTTTCTCGGTGGTAACGCGACTTTTTGGGTCGAGTCGTCGACCCGGCAGAGCACGTGCTTTTGGCCCATCAAAAGATGGACCAGTCCTGAATGTTTAATGGAAAAGAAATGAGTGTTTTTTTCTTTAAAGATTTACCATGTATAAATGTATGAGAGTATTAAAGGCAACAATTAACTTTATTGGAAACTTTATATTCTCCAGCCTCATTAGAACTGCCAACAAGATCTATTATTAGTATTACTATGCAGATAATGTAATAAAAAGGGTATTTAAAGTGGATAGTTCTGCACTGAAATAAAATAGCTTTTCTTCCGCCTTCTTTCTGCCTCTCTCCCTTTTGCCCTACGTCGCGTCGTGTCGCAGACCTGGGCCGAGACCCGAGTCCTTTTTACCCGGTATCCCACGCAGCCCGCCAGCTCGCCGACCCCTGCGGGGCCGGGCGCTGCCACAGGGAGCCTGCAGTCTCGCTCCGGTCCTGCCTTCGGTGGTTGAAGATCCATCGGTCTGCCCGGCCCTGGCCGCGCTGGCGAGGGGCTGGTGAGCGGCGAGGGAGGGCCAGCCTGCCCCGGGGGAGGAAGAGGAGGAGGAGGGTGCTGAGGCTGCCGGGCTCGGCAGACAGCGTGCTGCACGGACGGCCTCATCTCCATGCACGGGACCCGTTCAGGTCTTGAAATGAGTCAGGTTTCTTTAAGTAATCCCACGTACTCATTAAAACAGCAAGGACGGAACAAAGGACTGGTGCGTTTTTGCCGAAGACGACCCTGATAACCCAAAAATATCGTCCACGGGCTGCCGGAACTGGAATAACGTAGGCTGAGAAAGCGTTCGGAGGTGTTTGCCTTCCTGCAGCAAAACCGTGAACATTTGAGGGAAAAAGACACGTTTCATCAGCCTATTTGTTTAACGAACCCCTCTGTCTTCTGTAGGGAAAAGTGTCAATGGAAAAATGCCTCCTGCCCTGCCGCGGCGTCAGAGCAGCAGCGAGACTCTGCCGGGAGGGAACGCTTTTCTGCCCAGGCTGCTCTGCAGCGTTAAATGGCAGAGAGGCAAGCTGGCCTCTCTTAATGATGCCTAATTTTTTGCCTGTTTTGTAAGACACTTACATTTCTCACCCATGACCTGCTGTTCTTGCAGGGCTTCCAATTTCAGTGGTGTCATCCCAAAGCTGCCTTTCACTGAACCCCTTCAGAGCAACAGGTAGCAGCAGGAGAAAAGGCAGCCTTTAAAGAATAAAGAAACAGAAAGGTTTCCTTTTGTGACACAAATGTCAGGACTCCGTCTCCTCTCGCTACGGTTGTGCTTTGAGCGATAATTTCAAAAATGAAGTGAAAGCTCAAAGCAGAAGTCGGCGGAGACTCCAGCTCGCCCCTGCCCCACAGCGGCGCGGTGGGAAGGCGAGGGGAGGCTGGCAGCTTTTGCCGGCAAAGCCCCGGGGAGCAGCAAGCGCCCGGCTCAGCGCCCGGCCGGGGCACCCAAAGAGACCGGCGGGGCTGGTTGGAAATGAGAGCGCCGCTGCCGAAAGCCGTAAGCCGCCGGCGAACAGCGATCTTTCAGCTGGCGTCAGTCCCCGAGGCGCCGCTGCTCGGAGTGAGAGGTGTTCGGGGACCTGGGACATGGACTCTATCATCATAAAAAAGAATCTGTTTAATTTGTGGGTTTAAATTTTAAATAACTGTTGGAGCAGAGCTGCTCTCAGCTCTAGACCCAGCGCTCAGCTGCGCTATTCACATTCTGCTTCTGCAAGAGTCCCCAGGGGGGATTCAAATGCCATTTAAATGAGCTCATTTCTCCTTCCTTTCTTAATATTTCTCCAGCGCAGGGCAGGGGCAGGACAGCTCTGCCTCGGGCCCCGGCTCCCACTCACCCCCACGCCGCCCTGGGATGCACGCGGCACCGTTCAGCCCTGCGGGACCGGAGCCAGGGTACACCCCGGGGGTTCCGCGATGGCGTAACGCGGGGCAGCAGCTTCTGCTCCGGCAGACCCAGGGTGAGCATTTCGGGTCAGGGGGTCTCCCTCTGCCCCCTCGCTCAGAGCTGAGGCTGGACACGGCGGTGACGGTCGCTGTCCCCGCCGTGGCTGCTCCTCCATGCTTTCCCCGGAGCGGCCCCAGCTCCCCGCCTCGCACGCCTGGGCCCTTTCCATCACATTTATTACACCCTGCAGTCTAATTAACAGAGAGGAGTCAAAGGACCCGAAAGCAATGATTGTAATAAATAATCGCTCGGCGACCGCGGAGTTAGTATTCCACCAGGGTCTCCTCCTGGCCTCCAGCAGAAGTGGCAGAGAGAGAAGGGAAGAGAAATGAAGCCTTGCAGCGTGACGTGCAGAGGACTGCCTGGAGAAGAGTAGCTGTCCTCCAAAGGCTCCCTGCCCTTTCCCGCTTCACCTCCTCCCCAAAAACTTTAGAGCAATCCCAACAATTTTTTTTGCAGCTCTTCGATGTGGCGTCCAGGGTCGGGGACTTCGGGACGTTCAGGAAACTGTGAAATGCTGTAAAAATCAACACGTGCCAACTCCTCTCTTCCAAAGCGATTGTCCGGGGGAATGCGACCACCACATCTTGGACCGCCGCAGCTCTCCGCATCTCGTGCCAGCCTGGAGCTCCCGGCACACCGGGGTCCTGGTCACACGCCCGTGGAAACGTCCGCAGCTCAGGAGGATAAGGAGTGTGCGGAGGCATTGGGCTCGCTGCCCATCTTCATCCTGCCTCCTCCTCCCGCTCCGAGGGAAGGTGGCAGAGGATGGTCCAGGCGCTTTGCTGCATCCCCACGCATCCCGCTTCACCGCGGAGCTCCGGCTGGCTTCCCACGCGCCGCCGCGGTGCCGGGAGCGCCCCGCGCTCCCCGCGAGGTTCAGAGGCTGCGACGGGATGCTGCGCGCAGCCCCGTGCAATTATCTGTGGAGAGCTTGGCTGCGCTGATAATTTGTTAGCTCCACACATATCGCTACTAATTATAAATCTCAGCTGAGATTTGCATTTTTATGAAATGCTTGTGCTAGAAATCTTTATTAAAAACCTGTACGTACTAATTCAATCTAATCTTGGTCATTTCAGGTTCCATAAGAAAGCGTTTTCATAAAGCTACAAAGCTAACATCTATAACTTTTCAGTTTCACCAGAGAGCATACCTCCGCGTTAAGTTGTACATTTATCTCCTGAGCCGGCGCTTATAACGAGAGCTAGTGAAGCGAGAGGGCTCCACAGCCCAATGCCGGACGCAGCGGGCCCACCCGCGTCCCGGGGATGCTCGGCCACGGCCGTGCCCGCCGAGCCTTGCAGGGGGACGGGCAGGGGAGCTGGTTCTGATGTTGTTTGCGGTGCTGAGGCGTGAGACGGAGGCAGGAAAGCCGGGGTTCGGGTGCCCCCCAGCCCAGGCTCCAAGCCGCAGCCGCTGCTCCGAGCTGCGCGAGTCGCGTCCTACGCTCCGCTCTTCGGCTGTTTTTTGTTTAATCCGCGACAACGCCCCGGATCAGGCGCAGAAACACGGCGCACGAGGCCCGGGCATCTCGTGCAAATGACTTTCTTCCCCTTGGTGGGGACTCTTTTAAGTGGGCCTTTCCCAGCTGAGGCTCAAAGCCAGTAATTTCATCAGCAATTTGTATCTCATTTGAAATGCCTTTGTCTGGAGTCAGGGGAAAAAAAGATTAACTTTTCCTCCCTGAAATATGGCTGCCGGATGCGAGGGAACAGAGCCGGCAAATAAGCAAAGCAAAGTTAAGCTTTCTGTACAGAGCTGGAGGCTTAACGGTGCAGATTACAACAGCAGGTGATGAACAGCTCTAGCCTCTGCTGTGTAGGCTCTGAAAAATCCTGTTAAACCGCAAAGGCGGTTTAGCTACAGCTCCCCGTTTCAGAAATGATTGAGCTGAAATCCCAGGGACTGACAGCCCCCCGGGACCGGGAGCGATCTTGCCGAGGGCCAGGAGGAGCCTGGGGAGGGCTGAGCCGCGCCGAGGGACGCGCGTGGGCTCGGAGCCCGTCCTCGTCCCCCGGCCCCGGCGGGGAGCCGCTCCCACGCCTCGCACCTTCTCGGCGGTGATTAAGGAAGAGCAAATCCGGCAGGATGAAAGCGCGATGGGGAGCAGAGCAGGCTCAGGAATGACACAGGCGAGCAACCGAAACACAGGAGAAGAGTGTCTTGGGGCAAGCTCAAGGAAAGATCAAGAGCTTTACTTATTGCCTTCAATAATTTATTAAGTGCCCATCTTCAAAGGCGCTGGTGACAAGTAGAAAAACAAAACCAGAGAGGTATCAGGGCCGGGGGCAGAGGGAGCAAGGGGCGCAGGCAGAGCAGCGCGGATGCGGGAGACCCTGCCTTTGAAGCCCTCCTTCGGATCCAGCTTCCTCAGCAGCCGCCCAATCTGCCAGCGAAGGCAACAGATGCCAGTGAAGTTTCTGGCCATTAGCTGCTAATAAGAAACTAATTAGCTAATTAGCTAATTTTGGATCCTTTGGACTGGATTCTGTCTGGGTCTGCAGATCCGGGCTGATTTCAGCCCGCCTGGGTCTGGCTGAAGGCAGTGCCGCGACCTCCACCGGCTTTCGGGGCGGGAGGCAGCCTTTGCTCCGTCCCGCGGGCAAAACCCTCGGTGGCAAGCGGCTCGGCCGCTGCAGCCCGCGTCGGTCCCGGGAGGCTGGCACCCGTGCAGGTGCCCCCGCACCCAGGACACAGACCTCGGGGGGCGGGCGGTCTCGGCGCGGCACCCACCACCCCGGCCACGGCACGCGATGGCCGCCAGGGCGACAGCCGACGCCGTTTGACCAGAAAACTCTCGCCGTCGCATCCTTGGACCTGTTTTCTCTCTCTCGTGAAGCGGTGGGCTTTTCCAGCGGAGCAGCCCCCGCGCTGCCGGGGCAGAGGGGATCGGGCAGCTGCCGGGACGCGGGGCAGGCTGCAGCCCGTGCGGCTCCGGAGGCGCGGGATCACCGGATCAGCTTTAGAAAAGCGGCCAAAGTTTTCCTGCTTATCCAAAGCGATCCTCCGGCCCCCGCGAGGTTTGTCCTTCACTAGGAATTAGAGACAAGTTTCCAGTGCTTTCCTCCGCCATCTGCCCGGGCTTTAGTTGAAATGCAACATTTTACTCCGGCAATCAGTAGGTAATCTTGTCAGCATTACTTAGAGAAGCTGGGTCCGTCCTGCCCATCTGATGCTCTGTGCAGCAGAGGGAAAATCACGGCTCCCTCTTGAAAGGAGGGGAGAAATTAAGGTTGACTTTGGCACAGGAAAACAAGCAATCCAGAGATGACAATGTGCCACAGGAGCTTAAAATAAGCATCAACTAATTCAAACAAAAACAAATCTGCATTGAAAACAGACTCTTCCCCAGACCACATCCCCACTTTAAAGTGCCTTTGAATTCTCCCTGGCGCATTTAGAACACGCTCTCCCTTCCCAGCCTCTCGCTCGCTTTGTTTTGCTGTTTGGGAGCAGGCAAATGAGGGCTGAAGTTTGAAATGATGTTTTCTTATTAGCGCGCATGCAAATACTAATAAATAGCTCTGCACGCTGCCCTGGCTCCTGGCGCTTTGTGCTCTGCCCCGGCACCCCTCCCGCAGGCAGGTGGGCAGGCGAGCAGGGGAAGGGCAAACGGGCATTAGAAAAAATGTCTTTCCACATTTTTTTTTTTCTAACAGGAAAAAAAAAACAGCTTAGCTTAGGGGCACGACCTGGGCTGTGAGTCCAGCAGCTTCAGCTCCTTCCCTGCCCCGTCCCACCGCTCCCAAGGTGAGGGGCTGCTGGAAAAGCAGCTTCCCACACCAGCAGCAAAGAAAAAAAATGCAGAAAATCAGGAAGTCATCCTCAGGCGGCAGCCGATGTACTTGAAAACCGCCCCGCCTCATCTCTAAATGGATATATGTGGGCTTACTGGCGGTTCGGTCCTTAAGGACTGCAGCTTAGGAGCCGGTGTTGCCGTTTGCCAGGCTCGGAAGGAGCGGGGATTAGCGCAAGCTGCCCGGCTCCCGGCGCCGCGGCTTGAGACGCAGACCAGACTTCAGGGCGTGCGAAGGGTCCGGCCCCACGTGCTGCCGCGTCTGCGCGCACCGGCCGGCCCGCTCCTCTTCGCTCTGCACGCAGAGAGACCGAGTCGGCTAATGAAAAGAAGAGCGGGGAAAAAAGGAGGAGAAGAGCTCCCCGCCAGCTCCCCGTGAGGCTGGCCGGCGTCTCCTGCAGCGCGCCTGTCCCCTCCAGGAGCCACCGAAAGCTCCTCTGCGTGCCACGCGAGAGCCGCATCGGTAATTAATAAATCTTGCAGAAGGGAGTGGAAGAGGCTGTCGGATGTGCAGGCAGCGCAGGCGCTGCCGAATTGATGGCGGTGGAGGCTGAATCGCTGCCTCTAATGAACGAATTGCTCTTTACGTGCCGCTCTCCCGCAGGGCGATGGACGAGACTCCCGAAGGGGCCCTGGGTGCTCAGGTCCTGACCCGTAACCTCGCATCCCAGCGCCGGTGCCCGCGCTGCCCATCCCCGGGTACGGGGGCACGGGGGCCCGCGGCAGCAGGAAAGGCGGCAGAGGTCTTCAGCCGAAGCCCGGCGCCGCGCCGGGTGCCCGGGCACGAAGGTGGCCCTGGCCCCGCGGGCGCTGCCCACTCGTTGCCAGGGAGGCTGAGGGCTTCTCCTTGCTAGCTGCCGGTTTTGTGGCAGATTATGAATTGTTTGATATGGAATTTCAAATGATCGCTTAAGTAGCTAATTAGCTCGTAGCAACTTCGAGCAACCTGGGTGTAGTGTGTATTTAAGTGTTTAATGCCTTTTTTTTCCTCTCTTCCTTTCTAATTGGCATTTAATTAAAAGAATAAATAAAAGAAAGAAAAGCAGCTTTGCCTGGGCTGCTTGAGTTTAAATATTAAACAGTTTGCCTCTCCTGGAGAAGCGCTGCCGTTTGGGCTCCCGCAGCAGAGGCGAGGCAGAGGGGACGGGCGCGGGCGCTGCCCGGCCGCAGGAGCAGGAGACGCGCTGGCAGGCCGTGCCGGGACCCTGCCGGCACCGCGGCTGCGGCACAGCCGACGGCACGCGGAAGGGCTGCCTTCTGTCACGGGGCCGGTGCCTTCCTCTCACCTCGTATCCTCCTTCCTCAGCACATTTTCCAGCGGAGATCAGGACTTGGCAAGGCTCCCCTTGGCTTCCCCCCGCGAAAGCAGCCGCCGTGCCCCTGGGGAGCCCGAGAGGGGATGCTCTGGAAGGAAACGTCCATTAGCGAAGCACTCGATAACTTCTGCTTTCTGATTTATTGCGTTCCCTAATGTCTGAAAATGGCCTAGCGCTCTGGCTTCCTCTCTCGGCGAGGGCAGAGGCGCTGGCTGGCCGGCCAGATGAAGTTATAACAGCTTCGAGAGAGCTCTGATGTCTCTACCGCCGCTCTGACAAGGACGAGGCAGTCCGGAGGAGCTCCGGAACAAAGCGGTGGTTTCAAAGCCCGTCTCTCCGGAGGCGTAATTGCAAAAGGGGAAGGAGGAGCCCGGCTCCCCACCTGCTGCCTTCCCCAGGAGAGGGCCGGGCTGTGTCCGGGGCCGTCCCCGTTCCCCCAGCATCTCCCTCCCCAGCGGGTAAGACCACGTCCCCCGTCCTTGGGGTGGCCAGGCAACACCTCTTGAAACACCGATGCGTGAGGAGATTAAAAACCCCTGCTGTATTCGGCACAGTGGATGACCAGCCGCTCTGAAAAGTTGCTGTCCAGAAGCTTCGCTTTCCCCGTCTTCATTAGACCTTGGGCAGACTGGATGCAAAACATGCAAAAGTGCACGCCTGTGAGTACCAAGCGTATTAACAGGTTAAGGAAAATCTAAAGTAACATTTGAAAGCTGAAAGATGAAAGTAGATCACAGGGCAAAGATCAAACAATCTTGAACCACTTCTAAGCCTTTTAGTGCTGTGGATTATTAGCATTTGAAAGCGGAGAGCATTAGTGAAAGAAGAGGATGGGGGGCGCGGGAAGGAATTTCTGTTGTGCGGATAAAAAGTGAAGGAAGTGACAATGGAAGAGGAAGAATGAAAATCATCCGGCTTATTAAGCGCCGCACAGAAAGGCTGTGTACATGCAAGCGCATGCACGCCAACGGGGAACCACCGGCTTATTTTTAGATGGCGGGCACACGCCTCGGGCTGCGTCTCCGCTGGGATGCTTCCCGGGAGCCTTCCAAGTGTGCAGCGGGCCCCTCCGCACCAGCACGGGGAGGAAAACCTCCGAAGGGAGCAGCAGAGCCGAGGGCTGGGACAGCTGCGGTCGGGTGCCAACCGCTCAGCGTTGCCTGGCATAGAGGCAGGTCTTCGAAAAAGACATTTAACTGTAAAATTCGCTAACGCGCTTTATTTCCTATGGAAAGCTCCGGGAGGAGCCTCCGGTTTGTATCCCCGTGCAAAACCGGTGTGGTGTTCGGCAAACCTGTAACGGGCAGGAGCAGGGAAAGTCCAGCAGCCCCTGACACGGCGGGGGAGAGGGAGCCCAGCAAAGCCAGCGAGAAAGCAAACAGCCAGAAGGCAGCGGCTACGCTGAGGCAATATTGATGTCTGCTAACAAAGATGTTCGATATGAGAATATATGTATTTACAGCTTTCCTCTGCAGCAAGAGCTTCCCCAGCTGGCCGGTTACCCTCCCTGGCACCGCGGCTTGGGTGGGAAGCACGTGGAGGTCGGGGACAGCCGGCATTGAGCCGGCTGCGTGCCCTGGGGGGCAAGGGCTCAGCAACCCCCGGGCGCCCGGAGGGACGCGCCTCGTCACGTAAAATGGGGCCCTTGGGAAGAGCCCACAGCTGGCCGTCGTTCCCCCTTCCCTCGCCCCACCCCGGGAGCTGCTGCCCAGGGCGGGAGGCACGCTGCGGTGGGATGCTGGCAGAGATGCTCTCGCGCACCCGCAGGCGCTGGCGTGGGCTCTCTGCGCCCGCGTGTCCGCACGCCACATTTCAGGTGCAGAACCACCTTCTCCCTGCTGATAACCCACGATGCCGAGACGCGCATCGCGAGGAAAGCTTACGAAACTGGCAATTAACAAAGACAACTCGTTTCGTACTCGCAGCCGGAGCCAGCCCGCTCCAGCGTCGGTAACGAAGGAGCTTTTGTGCCACGGTCTCTTTACGCAGCACAATTGCTTTTTGGCCTCTTTCGGCTAAATGCGGTACGACTCCAGAGTGGAAGAAGGCTGAAGTTAGTTCACGCTGGTTTAACTTACACCAGCCAGCATAGATTCCACTGAAATATTTAGACTTACATCTGCACGTGGCCACGCGGTGCCTGCGCTCACCCCGGCAGCTCTGCACGTGTGCGGAGCACAGGAACGGAGCGGGGCGCAGGGAGACGGGGGCTCCCCCGGCTCGGGCACCGGGCAGGGGTGACCGGGATGCGGAGGCTCCCAGTTTTCCCCAAAGCGGGTTTATCTCTGCATGCAGGTGCTGGCACAACAACAGCCAGGAGGAAGACGAGGCTGGGAGGCAAGGGCCCTCGCCCCCTGCCCTGACTTACAGCTTCTTGGCTTGTAACCTGCAACGTCTTTATTCCCCTTCTGCTGATTTACGCACAGCAGTAATTGCATGCGACTAGGCCTAACGGAGCGCGCAGATATCTGGCTCACACGGCTTCCGAATGCGGCCTTTTTTCTCTGTTTAAGGGTTGCCAAAAACTCTCTTAATGTAAGCGTTGTGGGAGTCCGTTAATTAATGTTTGCAAAAGCTTCCTGTGATATCGTCCTACGTGTTTTCGTTTTGTTACCTGGGTACCAGGCTGAAAGCTGCCGCGGTGAATGCGATATTTGCCGATCCCCAAAGAGAAGGTGTTCGGCTGCCCTAGGAGGAGTTTCGCCCGGGGAGGAGGGCGGCGCGGCAGCCTGCCCTTCGGCAACCGCATCCGTAGGGCAGCGCCCGGGGAGGGGAGCCCGGGGACCGGGGCCTCTGCGGGGACCGGGAACCCCGGCGTCTCGGGCGCTCATCGGCACGGCTGCGATTTCAAGTTGCGAATTAGGAGAGAGGAGAGAAGGAGAAAGCGAATGCCATATCTATTATATGCAGCCTTGGCTGTAATAAACAGTGAAGCTGACTGTTCCCAGAGGGACTTGCTAATATAGGAGATTGATTCACTGCAGTGTAACCCCCCAAGGGCTTTACACACAACTCTGACTAAACTTCCTATAAAATCAATCCAGCCTTTTCACCACTTTTGACAGGGTGTTCTAATACTAATCTACTCCCCTTGTCAGTCAGCTCCACTAACAAAGGCTCTAATGATCTTTAACCAGGCACAAGAAATACTACACGGGTAGGTGGAGGATTCCTGGATCCTTCCAGAAGAAAAAAATTCCATCCTTTGCATAGCGGAAGGACTCGCATTGCTGCCGAAAATAATAATCTTGCAATTATTGTTATTAATAACGGCAAGGAAGATGCAAATAGCTTGCAAAGCGAGGACTTGCCCCGGTGGGATGCCGGGGAGGAAAAGGTGCAGGGCACGGCAGTGCCAGGGCCCAGCGGGGTGGAAGACAGTGCCTGGCAGGCAAGGCAGCCTGACGAGCACCCTCCTCGCCATCCCGCTGCACTTAGCCTCGGGCGACCGGGGGAACAGCACCTCGGAAAAAATGTAAAGCGCCTGGCCCCTCTGATCAAGCCTGGCACAGATGATTCCCTTTCTCCTGCACCGTTTCCCCGGCTCTGCCTCTGACTCACAGCGAACTCAT
Source organism: Platalea leucorodia (assembly GCF_965183815.1). NCBI lineage: Eukaryota > Metazoa > Chordata > Aves > Pelecaniformes > Threskiornithidae > Platalea > Platalea leucorodia. The sequence goes on along the minus strand of NC_138842.1, from coordinate 8,140,569 downwards.
CCTCCCTGACAGTTAGACAGGCAGGAGCCCACCTCGCCTCCCTCACGCTGTAATTAGGCAAGTCCATAGGCGCGTGGGGCAGGCTGAGAACACCCGGCAGCTCGGAGACGCTCCTGCTGCGAGAGGGGCTGAGCACCCCTCTGCCCGCGCCGCCGGCTGGCACACGCCTCGGGACCCAGCCCTGAACGCGCCCCTCCATCGCCTCCGCGACGCCTCCGTGCGCGGCTTCGCGTACTGCCGATTTTCCGCCCCCCAAATCGATTCTCCCCGCCTGCCTCGGCCGTGGCCGTGGCGAGGTGCGACCCCGCGGGGAGGAGGCTGCCAGACCTCATTCAGAGGTGTCGACTGGGCTTGTTTTGGTGCTAGATGTGTCTTAAAGACAAATTAGAGACTGTGGCTAGATTTTTTAAAGCAGAAATAGGTGTTTTCTCATGTGCTGGCTCTTCCCTCGTGCGGTCGCAGGCAGCAGTGCTGCACGGCGGTGCCCTGCGTGCCCGCAGCACCCACGGAGCATCCCTAGGCTTAAACAAAAGCATTGCTTTGGCTGCAGGCCAGAGCGGGGCTGATTTCAGCCTCGGTCGGTATTTCTTTGTTGGCTTTGCAAGAAGCGGTTCGCCGAGAGAGGAGCCACGTGCGGCGGCGTGCTCGGGCACTGTGGTAACTATGCATTTTTTATTAAGCAACCAAGTTAACGGGCATGTACGACGCATGCAACTTGTCAGCACGCTCGCCGCTGCCACCTCCGAGGAGGAGGCGGCTGCCTGGGGCTGGAGGGAATTACTCAGCCGCTCCCGCCCCGCTTTGTGTTTTCGCTAATATTTTGGTGACTGTGCTCCCGCGAGGGCTTGGCTGCCGGGTGCCTCCCGCTCCGCTGACTCAGCCCCAATGCTGGGGACATCAGAGGTGTCCGCTGCTTCCCCACACGCTCCGGCAAGGCGGATATTCGGCCTCGCAGGGCTTGTGCCACCGGCCGGTCCCTGGGACAGGAGGCAGGGAAAGCCAGCTCGCCGTGCCAGCCTCGCTGTCTAGAAGCCACCTACAAAGCTTGGGAGGGACAGGCTGCTCGGAGCCAGGTTCCCGCGCGCATCCTCCCTCGCTCAGCCCGACGAACCCCTTTGAACGGCCACAAGCAGCCCTTGGCTTCGTCCCTCCAGCCCTACCGCTCCCGTTACAGCGTCGGCCAGGCTTAGGGCAGATTTTCCGGCAGCGTAAGCCAGCAAAGCGCTGCTGAGCTCTGCGGGGCTGAACACGCACGCCTTGGCTTTGCTTCATTTGAACAGAGCAGATTTTTAAAGAGAGACACCTGAAATGAGAGAAGGGAACTCAAAAAGGATCATCCTCTGAATTGATCTAGTGGCCAACAAGCCCCCCAAAACCTGCAGGATCCCTTCGCTGTGCTCAGTTATATGGCAAAGGGAATCGCAAATATTTACTCAAAACTAACGCAATGCAGGCACCATCGGGAAATCCCAGGGACGTTGCCTAAGGATCACCTTAATACCTTTCACGGGAAAAGGAGGTCCTGCGCAGGTATTACACTAGCCAGAATGTTATAAACAAGTCTAATGGTTTGCTTTGCTTCCCCCCTCGACAGAACTCTTAATTATGTATCCTGCAAATGCGCTCGGAAAATGGATTAGCCGCACCAGCTGCTCGCTACCGTGGCAGAGCCTTTTCCGAAGCGTTTGTAGCGGCTCCAAAGCCTTATCCCCCTTCCCTGCTCTGGCAGCGCAGGCGAGTGACGGGGAAGGACCCGCTCCGGGCCGGTGGGGAGATTAGCCGGGCTTTGTAGCCCAGACACAAGGTATTTCGCTGGAGTTGGTCACAGCTGCCTCCGCTCACAAGTCGGGAATCGGGACGATTTGCGCACGGTTGGTTCGCTTTGTTGCGCGCCCGGTTTTGCAGCAGGATGGCGGGAGAGAATACGGGAGAACTGCAAACCCGAACAAACGGCACGTCGAAGGGGTTTCTCTCACCGGCCTGGCGGGACAAGCGCCTGCTCCTGCAAACCCCGGGCGGCTCGGGCCCGCCGTGGGAGAGGGCGTCCTTCGGCACGGCACAGCCCCTTCCGAGCCCCGGCTTCGCGAGAGGCTGGGGAGCCCCGGCCAGCACCAGCGGCCAAAGAGGATCCTTTAATACTCACCATTAGAGGAGCCAACTTCTTTGTCCTGTGTTTATTCAGCGCTCGGCATAACAACGTCCTTGCACAACGCCCTCGCTGATGGGGACCCCGGGGGACGGAGGAGTCCCCGGGCAGGAGAGGTGCCGCGTGCTCGTTGCCGCGAGCGCGTCGTGGCCAGCCCCCCGCCCCAGCACGTCGGACAGGCACCTACCCGCATCCCTCGCTGCCTTGGCGCCTCTCCCCCGTTCATCTCGGATGCAGACGAGGAGCCATCCTTTCAATAAGCTCCCGAGGACACCCATTAATAAAACGCTACTTATCTCTCTGGGCTCTGAAATCGCTAGGTGGGCAGCGCACCGTAATGGAACTTTTAGCTCAAGTAGCAATGACTTTGACCGTGCAAAATTACACTCTATTCTGGCCAAATTAACTAGGTAATGCCTTGCATTAGTGTAAAATCCTCCATCAAACCATGAAGGCTGCCATTAAAAACACTCAAGGCCAAAAAAGCATGGTGGCGGGGGGAAGGAGGTCCGCTCGGTTCGCAGTCCGAGAGGCTGATTTTCCGCCGCCTCGCGCCTCGTGCCAGCCCACGCGTGGGCAAAGCAGACGTCCTGGGCGGCAGCCAGGCTGTCGCCCCCGGGGCGCTCCCCTTCCCGCTGGCGGCGTGGCGCGCCTCCGCCTGCCTTCCCCCTTCTCCCCTCCTCGTTCGGCAGCTGGAGGCCGGGAGCTGGCGGTGCCTGGGCGATGCAGGAGCCTCAGCAGCTCCAGCAGAAGACGCCTCGAAGAAACCAAAGCGGCTCGGATGGGAGGATGCGCAGAGATCAAATGCGGCGTAATAAGGAGAACGCGACTTTCCTATTAACGCTCCCCATCCATGTGACACCGGCAAAGGAAAGGGAAGGAACTGCCAAAGAGCTTATTTGTTTTGCAATTACGGATGAAATAAAAAATTACTTGGTCTAATTAGACCTCTTTTAGTAAGAGAACCATGCAAAATAAACTCCGTTTCATTATCAATGCCAGCGCAAGTCTCTCTTGCGCTTTCTACGTTTAAGTGAAAATGTGGAAGGTCAATTTGCTATGTAAATTTTCGCAAATTTGGCTAAACTAAAACGATTACCCTAATGTCTATGCAAATTAGCTTAATTGATAACAACTTCTCTCCGTAACTTTAAAGAAGGGGAGGGGGGAATTATTCCAATTGTGACAATCCTCTAAAGCGTTTCTTTGCCCAATAAAGAAATGATATCTTGACAAATTAAAGAGACTATAATGAAATCCGATTAATTAATGCTAAGACCAATTAGCACACGCAAAGAGAGAGGGAGAGATTTACAGAAGCAAAATTCACTGGAGAAGACTACGGGAATTCATCATCTTTCCTAGAGACGTTTATATACCTTCATTTTCTTTGGAGCAGCGAGGAGTTCTTTGCCGAGACAAGTGGTTTGCTTTGCAAACAGGGAGCTTGGCCAGCCGGTGGGGAAGGAAACAAGTCCGGAGGCGACGGCGTCTGCGCGGGATGAGCCCCTCGGTCCTCACGTCGCTGCGGCTGCACCGGAGGTTGGGATGCGGGCGCTGCCTTTGGGCTGCTGCCCTCCCTCCCTGGCTCCCTGCTCGACAGGCAGCACGGTGCAGGCAGCACGGTGCAGGCAGCACGGTGCAGGCAGGAGGCTGCCTGCACCAGACCGCAGAGCGGCTTTCCTGGCGCCGGCCCAGCGCGGCCCGAAATGCCTGACCCCGGCCATCTCTGCTCGGCTGCCCACGGCGCGCCGGGAACATTAATTACACCAAAACGGGAAGCGGCAACTCAAAACTCTCCCTGCTACCGCTATAAAACTCACACGAAGTAATAAAAATAATTACCAGCAACACCGTATGTAATATCCTTCTGTGTCATCTCTCTCCTGTTGGTAATAAAGCTACCTAATAAATTAACTGGAAGGGAGGGCCCGTTTATTTACCTTGTAATTAGACCGTGCTGGAAATGCTTCATAGGAAAGGTGACGTGGAGGGGTATGAAGCAGGGAGTGCCCGCGTGCGGCGGGGCCGCCGTGCAGACGCCAGCAAAGCTCTGCGGGACCGCGGGTGGTTGGGAAGCAGCACCCGGGGAGCCCCGGGACCGAGCGGGCGGCCTGGCTCGGCGCTGGCGCCCGTTCACCTCCGCGGATGTCCGGAGACTTCCCTCTCGCCTGGCGCGTTCGCCCCCTCCTACAGACCCTGGCAGACCACGGAAGCCTTCTGCTGCATCCGTTTCACTGCGGTCAGTTCTGCACCGTGCCTCCCAGTTTCTTGGTACCTTTAGGGCTTCTCATTGGCATCGTGCGTGAGTTGGAGAGGAAAGAAGCAAACACGCTGGTCAGATAACCACCCTGAAGAGGGTCTGTCTTTCCACCCTCCTTTTTCTTTGCCACCCTCTTTTCTCTCTTTTTTTTTTTTGGGGGGGGGCATTTTCTCGTCTACAAAGACAATCAGCAAGAAGGAGAGAAAAGCTGCGCCTTTAGATCATCAGCAGCTCCGTTTTCATGGGCGATTTGTTAAACTGTAAAACATTAAAGGAAGGATGCGGGGGGAGATGTGTTTTTTCGACTTTGTCTCTCATTTGTTAATTGTGCTCATCAGCGAAAATCATTTGTGGCAGAGATGGGGGAGCGAAAAAACCCAAGCAAGGAGCTGATCATATGCAGGGGAAATAATTCAGATGTGAAAATACTTCAGACTGGGAGATTGCACTATTTATTCACACAAGTGTCCTGCTGTGCTTCAGAAATGCAGTGATTTAATGAGCTGCTGCAAAGGTGTTTGCTATTAAGGAATCCTGTCTCTGGTTCTTCTCCCCACGCGATGAGGACGGAGCCCGGCAGAAGTTCTGACTCGGTGCCTTATTAAAGATTTAGAGGCTCTTCCCTCCCGCTCCCGGCTCCAAAGCGCCTTTTGAATCCGTTCCAGAATTAAACACTGTACAAGCCGAGTGGGGGCTTGTTCGACGCAGATGCCGAGCGAGAGTTAAGAAGAAATTAGAAAGGCATTTGTGTTAACAGCTGTTCCTCCTCTCTGCCTTGGATCGCGGCGAGCGGGGCCGGTGGCGCGGAGCCTAGCCAGAGCGGCAGAGGGGCGCGGGGGCAGCCGGGGGGCTGGCGGCCCCTGCCCAGACCCCGCACGCTGCCTGCGGAGGGGACCGGGGGCTGAGGAGCCCCTCGGGGTGCCCCCAATACGCCCCACGTGCCGCAGAGCCCGGCACAAGGATGTGCATTCGCAGCAACGGCTCACCTGGATGGGGAACGACAGCAGAGCCCTGCACGCCCTACAGAAATTAAAAACACCCCTGAGAGCAACATCACGCTGGCAAAGCCTTGGAGAAGGACAGACGTCCTCTGCCCAGTTAGTGCCCGTGCACCACGCCGCCCACCCCAGCCCGCTCTCCGGGACTGGCGGCACGCGGTGCTGGCGACCAGCAGGACCATCCCGTTGTCCCCGGCTGTGCCTGACCTCGGGCCGTCTCGCCGTACCCGGGCCATCAGAACGCCCTCCGCAGCAGGCGGGCTCAGCCCCCACCGCCCGCGCCCACCCGGCTGCTGCGGAGCATCCCGGCTCTGCCGCCCACCCCGGTGCTGGCTGAGCAGGTCAGCAAAGCCCCCTCGGCACGGGGACCACAACCGCACGCTAAGGCTGATGGAGGAGCCTCTGCCGCGCCCCGGGCCCTGGCAGTTTTGCACCCGTGCCACGCAGCGCGTCTGCTCTGGCTGCTGGGCCGGAGCGGAGCGCTCCTCCCTTCAGGTCGCTGGAGCACTGCTATTACTCCGAGGCTAAGCAGCGCTAATGGAGAACGCCTTCCAAGTTTCATTTTCCTCTGTAATGGAAAATGCAAGAGCGAGATTTCAGTCTGTGAGCACTTCTCTGAAAAAACAAATATCTTTATTGGCACTGGACAGCCTGCCAATCAGGCACAAAATTGCTGGCTTCTCTTTCTCCCCTGAAGGAATGCCTCTGCATACAAAGATACCGGAAAAACTTCAGGGCCCGGAGGATAAAAGGGCCTTCTCTGCCTTTCAGTGGGTGATTTGCAATGCATTGCTTCAGCATAATTTCCCATCTCCACCGCTCACAAAGGAAGCTCTGTTGCTATCTGTGAGTTTAATAATTTCTCTTCCCCACACCTTGCATTCATAATGCAGCTTTCAACGCCTCGGCTCCCGCTCTCCAACTGGGCTGTGGCTCTGCCTGAGCTCTCCCTCTTAGCCAGAGCTAAAGTGGCAATAAAAACAGAGCCTTAACATTCAAAAGACATCTTGAGCCAGGGAGCGGGCGGGATGCTCGTCTGGAGGAGGGAAGCGGCAGGCGGCACGGACAGCTCCTCCAGCACCGGCTCCCGCCGCTGCGACACGCGTGCCCGCGGGCTCTCCGTCCTTCGGCCCCACCGTGGGGACGTCGTTTGAACGAGCATCCCTCGTCCTCGTGACGAGGAGGGGCAGCCCTCACGAAGCACATCGTTCTTTATCCTCTGGTACCTCCCCAGCCCTTGGCGCACCCACCCGGGGCCAAGCCGGTTGCGGGTTTTTGTCCCTTTGGGCTCTTTGGACCACACCAAGCGGGTCTGCACCGTCCCGAGAGGGAAACTGCTGCAAACTCGTCACCGCCTGCTTCCAGACTGGATGATTTGCATAAGTTATTCCCCAAAGCCTCCAGTCCCCGCGGGACGTATTCTTTATCCACTTAGCTGGGAATGCAACTATTAAGAGCCTGTAGACATACAGCATTTGCAAAATTAGTACAAGAGGCTCCAAATAATCCATAAATCCATCTGTTACAGGAGCCACGTCTGAGTGTCTCTTCTCCCTTTAGCTTTCCGAGGGGAAACGCTACGATTCCTCTAGCAACGGGCAGCGAGCATTTCTCCCGTGGCCCCGGCACGAAACCCCCTGTTCCCCAGCCCGGGAAAGGTGAATCGAAGAGACGGCTGCTCCGAAACACACGAGCAATTGCTGCTCTTCAGCCAGCACCCGCGCAGGGACCCCTGCATTTGCGGCATGAAATAAATGTCTCTCGGCTTTCACTCGCCGGCGCCTGACCCTTTTATATCAAAACGCATCCAAAGGCTCCCCCCGCATCAGGCAGGAGCTCTTTCACAGCTGCCAGGCGAGGAACCTGCTCCTGAAAAGCCACCCTTGCCCCAGCCGGCAGCACCGAGAGCCCCCGCCGAGGGCGCGCGGAGCTGCGGCAGCTCGCAAGGAAGCACGCACCGGGCCGTTCCGCACAGGTAAAAAGTTCTGCAAAAACGTTAAATTATTCATCTGCCGGAGCTCTCTTGCCCTCCGCTCGCTGCACGGGTGGATCGTTAATTATCTCCAGTATACAACACAGGCAGCCGAAGACACAGCCGAAAAGAGGAGGAGGAGCTGCCGGTGCCCCCCCCAGTCTCCCGCTTCGCCACCCGCCCGCCTGCAAGCTGGGTGAGACCCCCGTCCCGAGGAGACCCCGAGCCCAGACCAACGCTGCGCAGACCACAGGGACTTTCTTTATTTTTGGTACAGTTCGGCGGGTAGCACGACCGTACACACATTAATAATTCAGACCACTAAAGACTGCCGCAGAGGCGACTTTCTGGGGATTTAATGTTCGCATCCCTCACATTCCTGCCACAGCAAAAAAGAAAAATTAGAAATTGATCTACAAGAGCAGACTCCCCTCTCCTACTCCTTTGCGGCTGCTTTATAAATACCGGCTGCGCCCTTGCCGGGCTGGACGCACCCCGCGGGGCTGTGACGGGGACAGCCCAGGACGGCTGGTGCCGGGGTGGGCACTGCACCGCGGCACGGGGTCCCTGCGGCTCCTCGGAGGCCTTTGGCTCCCAAAAGAGCCCAGATGTGCTGAGGACCTGGGGACCCGGCGCCACCTCCCCGCCCGCCTGAGCATCCCGCCGGGCTCCCTGCTGCCCGGCGGAGCGGCCGGTCACGCCGGAGGCTGCTCCTCGCTCCCTCCTGCTCCGGGGGCCTCTCCTGCAGTCCTTGACATTTTCCTTCTCAAGGGGCAAGTCCCTGGTGCATCCTCACAGAGTAATTGTGAAATTATTATGGTTGGTGATTTTAATTTAAATTGGATGGAGAAATGTTGTACTGCAGCTGACTCATTTGCTATGGATTTTCACTTAACCAAATTGATTAGTCAACCAACCAGACTTAACTTGAAAGTTGTAATCATTCATTATTAGATCTAATTTTCATGTCGCTCCCAGACTACGTTCGGAAATTGAACTGCAAAGACTTTAACAAAGTTAGGGCGGAGCGCCTGAGAAACTTGGGGCTGCGGCGGCCGGTGCCGTCCCGCTGCCGCTTGCCTGGCTTGGGGCACGACTGCCGGGGCCAGCGCCAGCATCCCCATCCCGGGCTGCAGGAGCAGCAGCCAGGCTGCCGGGGAATCGCCACGAAATACAGCACCAAACATGTCCCTCCTGTGGCTTATAATGGAAATTAAACAGTGAAAGGAAAGGAGCCTGAGAAAAATCATCTGTTTCAACAAAGATGCGTTGCCTGACAATAAAGTTCTCCTGCTTGCAGCAGGTCCTGCTTGCCGCCCACACGCACCCTGGGTGCTTTCAGCGCCGGCTCGGTGCAGAGAGGAGCCGGGACGCGATCGTGGGGATGGCAGGGCCGATGCGGTCCCAGCTGTGTGCTCGCTCCCGTGTCCCTGCCCCTTCGCATGGCTCACAGCACCAGCGTCCCTCCTCCCTGGGGATGGGGACCCAAGTCCCTCGCGCGAATGCGATGCTCCGCTCCCCTCTCCCCGCCTGTGCCCAGATTGGAGAACGGCTCCGTGGAGCTCTAATTACCGCCAGGCACCACAGAGGCCACCGCCTCTTTAAATAAGCAGGCTGCATGCCAATTAATACCTTTAATTAACAGTAAGGACTTGCTGGAGGGACTAGGACTTGCTCTCCCAGATGGACTCTCTGCCTGTTGGTCTAAACGGCGAGGCTCTGCCAGGTCAGGCTTGCCGGGACCCGCTGCCGAACTACTCGCCATTCCCTGCCAATTAAAATGACTGCAAGGGAGGAGATACCTCGGGTGGGACAGACGGACAGACAGCAAGGGACAGCCGGCACAGCCCGGCCTCCCGCAGAGCGTGGGAGCGCCGGCGGGCTCGCGGCAGCCCTGGCACCAGCACCAGCCTGCCTCCCACCCCGCGGGCAGCCCCGCGCCAGCCCTGGCAGGGGCTCCCGGCGAAAGCCCTGTAGAAGCAGCTTCTTGTGCTAAGGAGAGCTGGGGAGCATCCCCCGTCCGGGAGCCCAGGGCTGTCCCGGCCAGGCGGGGACAACGGCGACGCCAGCGTGTCCGGGAGGTCGGTACCCCAGCGAGTGCAGCTCCCCACCTCCCCATCCCAGTAATTGCCACGGTAGCAGGTGCGGGAGCGGGCCGGAGGGAGATC